>NC_091284.1:18435199-19635199 GCF_032444005.1 Ranitomeya imitator | reverse complement strand
GCAGTATTATAGTAGTTATATTCTTGTACATAGGAGCAGTATTATAGTAGTTATATTCTTGTACATAGGGGCAGTATTATAGTAGTTATATTCTTGTACATAGGGGCAGTATTATAGTAGTTATATTCTTGTACATAGGAGCAGTATTATAGTAGTTATATTCTTGTATATAGGGACAGTATTATAGTAGCTATATTCTTGTACATAGGGGCAGTATTATAGTAGTTATATTCTTGTACATAGGAGCAGTATTATAGTAGTTATATTCTTGTACATAGGGGCAGTATTATAGTAGTTATATTCTTGTACATAGGGGCAGTATTATAGTAGTTATATTCTTGTACATAGGAGCAGTATTATAGTAGTTATATTCTTGTATATAGGGGCAGTATTATAGTAGCTATATTCTTGTACATAGGAGCAGTATTATAGTAGTTATATTCTTGTACATAGGGGGCAGTATTATAGTAGTTATATTCTTGTACATAGGAGCAGTATTATAGTAGTTATATTCTTGTACATAGGGGGCAGTATTATAGTAGCTATATTCTTGTACATAGGATCAGTATTATAATAGTTATATTCTTGCACATAGGAGCAGTATTATAGTAGTTATATTCTTGTACATAGGATCAGTATTATAGTAGTTATATTCTTGTAAATAGGAGCAGTATTATAGTAGTTATATTCTTGTACATAGGAGCAGTATTATAGTAGTTATATTCTTGTACATAGGAGCAGTATTATAGTAGTTATATTCTTGTACATAGGGGGCAGTATTATAGTAGCTATATTCTTGTACATAGGATCAGTATTATAGTAGTTATATTCTTGTACATAGGAGCAGTATTATAGTAGTTATATTCTTGTACATAGGAGCAGTATTATAGTAGTTATATTCTTGTACATAGGAGCAGTATTATAGTAGTTATATTCTTGTACATAGGGGGCAGTATTATAGTAGTTGTATTCTTGTACATAGGATCAGTATTATAGTAGTTGTATTCTTGTACATAGGATCAGTATTATAGTAGTTATATTCTTGTACATAGGAGCAGTATTATAGTAGTTATATTCTTGTACATAGGAGCAGTATTATAGTAGTTATATTCTTGTACATAGGGGGCAGTATTATAGTAGTTGTATTCTTGTACATAGGATCAGTATTATAGTAGTTGTATTCTTGTACATAGGATCAGTATTATAGTAGTTATATTCTTGTACATAGGAGCAGTATTATAGTAGTTATATTCTTGTACATAGGAGCAGTATTATAGTAGTTATATTCTTGTACATAGGAGCAGTATTATAGTAGTTATATTCTTGTACATAGGAGCAGTATTATAGTAGTTATATTCTTGTACATAGGAGCAGTATTATAGTAGTTATATTCTTGTACATAGGGGGCAGTATTATAGTAGCTATATTCTTGTACATTGGATCAGTATTATAGTAGTTATATTCTTGCACATAGGAGCAGTATTATAGTAGTTATATTCTTGTACATAGGATCAGTATTATAGTAGTTATATTCTTGTATATAGGGGGCAGTATTATAGTAGTTATATTCTTGCACATAGGAGCAGTATTATAGTAGTTGTATTCTTGTACATAGGGGCAGTATTATAGTAGCTATATTCTTGTATATAGGGGCAGTATTATAGTAGTTATATTCTTTTACATAAGAGCAGTATTATAGTAGTTATATTCTTGTACATAGGGGCAGTATTATAGTAGTTATATTCTTGTACATAGGAGCAGTATTATAGTAGTTATATTCTTGTATATAGGAGCAGTATTATAGTAGTTATATTCTTGTACATAGGAGCAGTATTATAGTAGTTATATTCTTGTACATAGGGGGCAGTATTATAGTATCTATATTCTTGTACATAGGATCAGTATTATAGTAGTTATATTCTTGCACATAGGAGCAGTATTATAGTAGTTATATTCTTGTACATAGGATCAGTATTATAGTAGTTATATTCTTGTATATAGGGGGCAGTATTATAGTAGTTATATTCTTGCACATAGGAGCAGTATTATAGTAGTTGTATTCTTGTACATAGGGGCAGTATTATAGTAGCTATATTCTTGTATATAGGGGCAGTATTATAGTAGTTATATTCTTGTACATAGGATCAGTATTATAGTAGTTATATTCTTGCACATAGGAGCAGTATTATAGTAGTTGTATTCTTGTACATAGGGGCAGCATTATAGTAGTTATATTCTTGTATATAGGAGCAGTATTATAGTAGTTATATTCTTGTACATAGGGGCAGTATTATAGTAGTTATATTCTTGTACATAGGGGCAGTATTATAGTAGTTATATTCCTGTACATAGGAGCAGTATTATAGTAGTTATATTCTTGTACATAGGAGCAGTATTATAGTAGTTATATTCTTGTATATAGGGGCAGTATTATAGTAGTTATATTCTTGTATATAGGGGCAGTATTATAGTAGTTATATTCTTGTACACAGGAGGCAGTATTATAGTAGTTATATTCTTGTACATAGGGGCAGTATTATAGTAGTTATATTCTTGTATATAGGAGCAGTATTATAGTAGTTATATTCTTGTACATAGAGGCAGCATTATAGTAGTTATATTCTTGTATATAGGATCAGTATTATAGTAGTTATATTCTTGTACATAGGGGCAGTATTATAGTAGTTATATTCCTGTATATAGAGGCAGTATTATAGTAGTTATATTCCTGTACATAGGAGCAGTATTATAGTAGTTATATTCTTGTACATAGGGGGCAGTATTATAGTAGTTATATTCTTGTACATAGGGGGCAGTATTATAGTAGTTATATTCTTGTATACAGGGGCAGTATTATAGTAGTTATATTCTTGTACATAGGGGCAGTATTATAGTAGTTATATTCTTGTATACAGGGGCAGTATTATAGTAGTTATATTCTTGTACATAGGGGCAGTATTATAGTAGTTGTATTCTTGTATACAGGGGCAGTATTATAGTAGTTATATTCTTGTACATAGGAGCAGTATTATAGTAGTTATATTCTTGTACATAGGGGCAGTATTATAGTAGTTATATTCTTGTACATAGGAGCAGTATTATAGTAGTTATATTCTTGTACATAGGGGCAGTATTATAGTAGTTATATTCTTGTTCATAGGGGCAGTATTATAGTAGTTATATTTGTGTACATAGGAGCAGTATTATAGTAGGTATATTCTTGTACATAGGAGCAGTATTATAGTAGTTATATTCTTGGACATAGGGGCAGTATTATAGTTTTTACAAAGAGGACTGTCTAATAGCGGGTTTATTCTTGAAGTTTGAAGTATTGTAGGTTTATTCTTGCATATATATAGATAATATGTTTTATTCTTGAGTAATGGGGTCAGTAATATTACTCACGTGCATCATATTTGTAATAATGTAATATATTTTTCATATTTTTATCAGAACTTTTCCCCTCATCCCTCCATATCCCATTTAAGTATTGTAACCTGCATTTTTAGCTCCATTCTTCTCTTTTATGTCCGATCCTAAAATGACTTTATTCTTTTACAGATCTGTTTCAGTCTAAGACTTTTCTGGTATTTATTGTTATATTAACATCTGTTCTGCGTATTATTCTGTGTGTGTGCTCAGTGCTGCTGAAAGTTATTATTATTTAGTTATATTATATTATATATTATTATTATTTAGTTATATTAGTTCTATGTATTTAACATTTCAGTATGCAAGTGGAAATAACATTTGTGTAGTCAGGGCTTTTGTGTTTTCAACAATTTCTCCAGATTTAAAAAAAGGGAAAAAATCTATTGTTTGTTCTAAATTAGGTCCATTTAGCTATCAGGGTCATGATATATAAGTGCGGCATACATAACTTTATGGTTCAGGGGTCACATGTTGTTTTTTTATTGTGGCTATTCAGATTCATGGTTTTCCATGAAACACATGGGATTTTGAGGTTTGCCAGGTCATAGCTCCTTTTGGGTCATCCCTGGACAAAATCCATGACATCCCTATACCATAAAAGGGGATAAGCGATTGTCATATCCTAAAATGTCACTGATATTTCAGTTAAAACTGTTAATTTAGTTCTCAGGTGGTCTACCATTGACAGAATAGAGCTAATTGTTAGGTTTATGTGTTTTTTTGCATTGTCGAGCTGATGACCTTCTACAGTGAAGGGCAATGGACTTAGCATGCAACGCTGCGGATGACCACTAGATGGAGCTTGCACATGTTCCCATCAGCCAGAGCCCTATGTATTTGTATCATTACATACATGCAACATTTACTCTCCGCACAATCAAGAGCATGGCCGATGCCACAAATCTGTATCATGTGTTTTAGAAGAGACACATTTAGAGAAGATTGTAAAAAAGAATGTCAGGTGCTTCAGTTTCTGTACAAGAGTGCATGGCCCCACTGGTGAAATTGTACAACCAGCGAAGAATTCAAGATTCTGCTTCAACTGTGGACATTGTATCACTGGACTCGACTTCCTGCTGTCCGCGCAGCCTGGTGCTGAAATGCTCACACGTCTGTGATTACTTAAGGATTGGGCCTGGCAGTGAGTGCAGAGACCCTGAGATCTGGGAGTAATATTATTATTATTATTTATTATTTATTATTATCATTTATTCGTACATCCATGAATGGAATCAGCATAGATAACAATTCTCCACGCTCCTTTCCTCCAGTGTGAGCTTGGTTTCCTCCAGGTTGCTGTATACGTCCAATCTGTGCAGGTCTTGTTACACCCGGGAGAAAGTGGGAAAAGATGACGGATGGAAATCATAGGAAATGTCAGGGACACGAGGCCGGAGTTTTGGGTAAAGATCAGTAAATCCATTTGCAACAAATTCAAATTTCACCAACAATTTGTAGAAATTCCAGCAAAATCGCGACAAGCCTGGCGACCATGTTCCTACATTCCGTAAAGTAATCTTCTTCTCACCAAGGGGGATGTGAATATAAAGGTTACAATCAAATCTCCAGGCAGAATTAAAGCGAATTTGCCTATTATGAATTTCAGCAGATTTGCTCATCTCTGGTATCAGGTTGATACATAAAAGAATTAGTTTATGATTATTACATGGAAATCTTTCTGTAGAGTTGTATTGGTTCCGCATTTGTGATCCCTGACACAGCCTGGGGCAGAAAGCTGTAACTGGACAGATCGCAACACGAGTCGTGAAATGTATCGAGCTAGGTGTGGAGTCAGGCCGGCGTCACACTCGGCGTATGAAAATACGGTCCGTTTTTTATGGCCGCAATATGCAGAAATGTTCCCAAAATAGTGATCCGTATGTTATCCAAAGGGCTCCTTTCCACTTGCGAGATAAACGTCCGTGTCTCGCATGTGAAAACCAAGCTCTGGCGCCGGCACTTGGGAGCGGAGCGTGCGGCTCCATGTGTTGGTACGCAGCCCCACGCTCCGCTCTGGAGTGCCGGCGCCACAGCTTGGTTCTCATATGCGAGACACGGACATTTATCTCGCAAGTGGAAAGTAGCCCGTAGGCAGGGTGTGGCAGCGTTTTTTGCGCATGTCATCCTCCGTATGTAATCCATATGGCATCCGTACAGCGAGATTTTCTCTCCGGCGTGCAAAACGGACATACAATGGATCCATGGGCTCAAATATTCGTTAAAACATATATACAGTCTATACATACTGTATATATATATATATATGTTAATGAGACACACACACACATACATATATATATATGTATATTTCATACAGCGCGATATAGCAGAAAAGCCGGTAATTCAATTGCCGGCTTTTCATTTCTCCTTCTCAAACCCGACATGATATGAGACATGATTACATACAGTAAACCATTTCATATCACCTTTTTTTTTGCATATTCCTCACTACTAATGTTAGTAGTGTGTATGTGCAAAATTTGGGGGCTCTAGCTGTTAAAATAAAGAGTTAAATCACGGAAAAAACTGGCGTGGGAATTTTCTCCGCCAGAGTAGTAAAGCCAGTGACTGAGAGCAGATATTAATAGCCTGGAGAGGGTCCATGGTTATTGCCCCCCCCCCCCGGCTAAAAACACCTGTCCCCAGCCACCCCAGAAAAGGCACATCTGGAAGATGCACCTATTCTGGCACTTGGCCACTCTCTTCCCATTCCCGTGTAGCGGTGGGATATGGGGTAATGAAGGGTTAATGTCACCTTGCTATTGTAAGGTGACATTAAGCCACATTAACAATGGAGAGGCGTCAATTATGACACCTATCCATTATTAATCCAATAGTATGAAATGGTTAAAAAACACACACACATTATTGCAAAGTATTTTAATGAAATAAATAACCTCAGATGAACTCGAGCGTGGGAATTTTTCTGAATATTTTCTCACTCTCGAGTTCATCTGAGGTTATACCAGCAGGGGGCGCAGCACCGCAAGTCTAGGTAGCTATGTTCCCCTGCTTTCCATTCATTCCCCAGTTTTTACAGGCAGGGGCGGCTGCATTAGCAGGCTCCTGCTTGTAAAATTATTTAACCCCTTCAGATGGATTTACAGCGTGGCACAAGACTGAACGACGGAAGGTATGGGATTTTGTTGATTTTTTATTTTAACTTTGTTTCAGGTGACAAGGGTCTTCAACTGGATTGAGAGTATAATAAACTATTACGACACCCTGTGTCTTTATTTCAATAAAATACTTTTTTCCAAATGTGTGTGTGTTTTATTAACCATTTACTACTATTGGATTAATAATGGATAGGTGTCTTATTGAAACCTCTCCATTATTAACCTGGCTTAATGTCACCTTACAATAGCAAGGTGACATTATTCCTTTATTACCCCATATCCCACCGCTACATGGGAGTGGGATCAGAGAGGCCAAGTGCCAGAATAGGGGCATCTTACAGATGTGCCTTTTCTGGGGTGGCTGGGGGCAGATGTTTTTAGTCGGGGGGGGGGGGGGGCAATATCCATGGTCCCTCTCTAGGCTATTAATATCTGCCCTCAGTCACTGGCTTTACTACTCTGGCGGAGAAAATTGCGCCGGAGCCCAAACCAGTTTTTTCCGCAATTTACCCCTTTATTTTAACATCTAGAACTCCCAAATTTTGCACATACACACTACTAACATTAGTAGTGTGGAATATGCAAAAAAAGGGATATGAGATGGTTTACTGCATGTAACCATGTCTCATATCATGTCGGTTTTGAGAAGGAGATAGGAAAATCCGGCAATTGAATTACCGGCTTTTCTGCTATCTAGCGCTGTATGATATATACATACAGTTAGGGCCAGAAATATTTGGACAGTGACACAATTTTCGCGAGTTGGGCTCTGCATGCCACCACATTGGATTTGAAATGAAACCTCTACAACAGAATTCAAGTGCAGATTGTAACGTTTAATTTGAAGGGTTGAACAAAAATATCTGATAGAAAATGTAGGAATTGTACACATTTCTTTACAAACACTCCACATTTTAGGAGGTCAAAAGTAATTGGACAAATAAACATAACCCAAACAAAATATTTTTATTTTCAATATTTTGTTGCAAATCCTTTGGAGGCAATCACTGCCTTAAGTCTGGAACCCATGGACATCACCAAACGCTGGGTTTCCTCCTTCTTAATGGTTTGCCAGGCCTTTACAGCCGCAGCCTTCAGGTCTTGCTTGTTTGTGGGTCTTTCCGTCTTAAGTCTGGATTTGAGCAAGTGAAATGCATGCTCAATTGGGTTTAGATCTGGAGATTGACTTGGCCATTGCAGAATGTTCCACTTTTTGGCACTCATGAACTCCTGGGTAGCTTTGGCTGTATGCTTGGGGTCATTGTCCATCTGTACTATGAAGCGCCGTCCAATCAACTTTGCAGCATTTGGCTGAATCTGGGCTGAAAGTATATCCCGGTCCACTTCAGAATTCATCCGGCTACTCTTGTCTGCTCTTATGTCATCAATAAACACAAGTGACCCAGTGCCATTGAAAGCCATGCATGCCCATGCCATCACGTTGCCTCCACCATGTTTTACAGAGGATGTGGTGTGCCTTGGATCATGTGCCGTTCCCTTTCTTCTCCCCATCATTCTGGTACAGGTTGATCTTTGTCTCATCTGTCCATAGAATACTTTTCCAGAACTGAGCTGGCTTCTTGAGGTGTTTTTCTGTCTATTTTTGGTATTGATGAATGGTTTGCATCTAGATGTGAACCCTTTGTATTTACTGTCATGGAGTCTTCTCTTTACTGTTGACTTAGAGACAGATACACCTACTTCACTGAGAGTGTTCTGGACTTCAGTTGATGTTGTGAACGGGTTCTTCTTCACCAAATTAAGTATGCGGCGATCATCCACCACTGTTGTCATCCGTGGACGCCCAGGCCTTTTTGAGTTCCCAAGCTCACCAGTCAATTCCTTTTTTCTCAGAATGTACCCAACTGTTGATTTTGCTACTCCAAGCATGTCTGCTATCTCTCTGATGGATTTTTTCTTTTTTTTCAGCCTCAGGATGTTCTGCTTCACCTCAATTGAGAGTTCCTTTGACCGCATGTTGTCTGCTCACAGCAACAGCTTCCAAATGCAAAACCACACACCTGGAATCCACCCCTGACCTTTTAACTACTTCATTGATTACAGGTTAATGAGGGAGACGCCTTCAGAGTTAATTGCAGCCCTTAGAGTCCATTGTCCAATTACTTTTGGTCCCTTGAAAAAGAGGACGCTATGCATTACAGAGCTATGATTCCTAAACCCTTTCTCCGATTTGGATGTGGAAACTATCATATTGCAGCTGGGAGTGTGCACTTTCAGCCCATATTACATATATAATTGTATTTCTGAACATGTTTTGGTAAACAGCTAAAATAACAAAACTTGTGTCACTGTCCAAATATTTCTGGCCCTAACTGTATATATGTATATATGTGTCTCACTGACATATATATATACAGGTCCTTCTCAAAAAATTAGCATATAGTGTTAAATTTCATTATTTACCATAATGTAATGATTACAATTAAACTTTCATATATTATAGATTCATTATCCACCAACTGAAATTTGTCAGGTCTTTTATTGTTTTAATACTGATGATTTTGGCATACAACTCCTGATAACCCAAAAAACCTGTCTCAATAAATTAGCATATTTCACCCATCCAATCAAATAAAAGTGTTTTTTAATAACAAACAAAAAAACCATCAAATAATAATGTTCAGTTATGCACTCAATACTTGGTGGGGAATCCTTTGGCAGAAATGACTGCTTCAATGCGGCGTGGCATGGAGGCAATCAGCCTGTGACACTGCTGAGATGTTATGGAGGCCCAGGATGCTTCAATAGCGGCCTTAAGCTCATCCAGAGTGTTGGGTCTTGCGTCTCTCAACTTTCTCTTCACAATATCCCACAGATTCTCTATGGGGTTCAGATCAGGAGAGTTGGCAGGCCAATTGAGCACAGTAATACCATGGTCAGTAAACCATTTACCAGTGGTTTTGGCACTGTGAGCAGGTGCCAGGTCGTGCTGAAAAATGAAATCTTCATCTCCATAAAGCATTTCAGCCGATGGAAGCATGAAGTGCTCCAAAATCTCCTGATAGCTAGCTGCATTGACCCTGCCCTTGATGAAACACAGTGGACCAACACCAGCAGCTGACATGGCACCCCACACCATCACTGACTGTGGGTACTTGACACTGGACTTCAGGCATTTTGGCATTTCCTTCTCCCCAGTCTTCCTCCAGACTCTGGCACCTTGATTTCCAAATGACATGCAAAATTTGCTTTCATCAGAAAAAAGTACTTGGGACCACTTAGCAACAGTCCAGTGCTGCTTCTCTGTAGCCCAGGTCAGGCGCCTCTGCCGCTGTTTATGATTCAAAAGTGGCTTTACCTGGGGAATGCGGCACCTGTAGCCCATTTCCTGCACACGCCTGTGCACGGTGGCTCTGGATGTTTCCACACCAGACTCAGTCCACTGCTTCCTCAGGTTCCCCAAGGTCTGGAATCGGTCCTTCTCCACAATCTTCCTCCAGACTCTGGCACCTTGATTTCCAAATGACATGCAAAATTTGCTTTCATCAGAAAAAAGTACTTGGGACCACTTAGCAACAGTCCAGTGCTGCTTCTCTGTAGCCCAGGTCAGGCGCCTCTGCCGCTGTTTATGGTTCAAAAGTGGCTTTACCCGGGGAATGCGGCACCTGTAGCCCATTTCCTGCACACGCCTGTGCACGGTGGCTCTGGATGTTTCCACACCAGACTCAGTCCACTGCTTCCTCAGGTTCCCCAAGGTCTGGAATCGGTCCTTCTCCACAATCTTCCTCAGGGTCCGGTCTCCTCTTCTCGTTGTACAGCGTTTTCTGCCACATTGTTTCCTTCCAACAGACTTACCATTGAGGTGCCTTGATACAGCACTCTGGGAACAGCCTATTTGTTGAGAAATTTCTTTCTGGGTCTTACCCTCTTGCTTGAGGGTGTCAATGATGGCCTTCTTGACATCTGTCAGGTCGCTAGTCTTACCCATGATGGGGGTTTTGAGTAATGAACCAGGCAGGGAGTTTATAAAAGCCTCAGGTATCTTTTGCATGTGTTTAGAGTTAATTAGTTGATTCAGAAGATTAGGGTAATAGGTCGTTTAGAGAACCTTTTCTTGAAATGCTAATTTATTGAGACAGGTTTTTTGGGTTATCAGGAGTTGTATGCCAAAATCATCAGTATTAAAACAATAAAAGACCTGACAAATTTCAGTTGGTGGATAATGAATCTATAATATATGAAAGTTTAATTGTAATCATTACATTATGGTAAATAATGAAATTTAACACTATATGCTAATTTTTTGAGAAGGACCTGTATATATATATATATATATATATATATATATATACCCCTATACTATGTGTAGACATTTATTCTACCTATTCTATTCTAACCTGTCAGTGTGATTTTACTGTACACCGCACTGAATTACCGGCTTTTCTATAGAACACCGCTGCGTATTTCTCGCAAGTCACACTGTTGGTCCGTGTGTAATCCGTATTTTTCTGGCCCTCATTGACTTTCATTGGCGTATTTTTTGCACAATACGCTGACGAACGCAGCATGCTGCGATTTTCTACGCCCGTACCATACCGTATAATGAGGATGCGTAAAATACGGCAGAGAGGAGCTGCCCCATAGAAAATCATTGGTCCGTGTGCAATGCGTATTTTCTGCGCCTCTCATACGTCCGTAAAACTCACTAGTGTGACGCCGGCCTTAGACTGTCCGCATTAAGAGACCTGCCGAGGAAATGTTACATCTAGAGTTCGTGTTTCCTCGGCGCGGCCGTCACCAGCTCCCATCAGCACTGCCCGTTACAAGCAAAACATTGCAGAAAGGAAAAGAAAAAAATCAGCTGAAATAATTATCATATTACCGCCATTAGCCAGAAGAAGAAACGAGCCATTAATGAAAGAGACTCATTAGTCACAAGATCAGTAAACTGCACAGAAAGTACTGCGAGAAGCTCATCCTGCAAAATCCAGGAGCCCGAGAGGAAGATAGCATGCTTAAGTATACAATTATATACAGCCGGTATAACCTGGGTATCTCCTGTGTATAGTTATATATGTACAGCTGGTATAACCTGGGCATCTCCTGTATATAATTATATATGTACAGATGGTATAACCTGGGCCTCTCCTGTATATAATTATATATATACAGCTGGTATAACCTGGGCATCTCCTGTATATAATTATATATATACAGCTGGTATAACCTGGGCATCTCCTGTATATAATTATATATATACAGCTGGTATAACCTGGACATCTCCTGTATATAATTATATATGTACAGCTGGTATAACCTGGGCACCTCCTGTATATAACTATATATGTACAGCCGGTACAACCTGGGCATCACCTGTATATAATTATATATGTACAGCTTGTATAACCTGGGCATCTCCTGTATATAATTATATATGTACAACTGGTATAACCTGGACATCTCCTGTGTATAATTATATATATACAGCCGGTACAACCTGGGCATCTCCTGTATATAATTATATATGTACAGCCGGTATAACCTGGGCACCTCCTGTATATAACTATATATGTACAGCCGGTACAACCTGGGCATCACCTGTATATAATTATATATGTACAGCTGGTATAACCTGGGCACCTCCTGTATATAATTATATATGTACAGCCGGTATAACCTGGCCATTTCCTGTATATAGTTATATATGTACAGCTGGTATAACCTGGACATCTCCTGTATATAATTATATATGTACAGCCGGTATAACCTGGGTATCTCCTGTATATAATTATATATGTACAGCTGGTATTACCTGGGCATCTCCTGTATATAATTATATATGTACAGCTGGTATAACCTGGGTATCTCCTGTATATAATTATTTATGTACAGCTGGTATAACCTGGGCAACTCCTGTATATAATTATATATGCACAGCCGGTATAACCTGGGTATCTCCTGTATATAATTATATATGTACAGCTGGTATAACCTGGGCAACTCCTGTATATAATTATATATGCACAGCCGGTATAACCTGGGTATCTCCTGTATATAATTATATATGTACAGCTCGTATCACCTGGGCATCTCCTGTATATAATTATATATGTACAGCTGGTATAAACTGGGTATCTCCTGTATATAATTATATATGTACAGCTGGTATCACCTGGGCACCTCCTGTATATAATTATATATGTACAGCTGGTATAACCTGGGTATCTCCTGTATATAATTATATATGTACAGCTGGTATAACCTGGGCAACTCCTGTATATAATAATATATGTACAGCCGGTATAACCTGGGTATCTCCTGTATATAATTATATATGTACAGCTCGTATCACCTGGGCATCTCCTGTATATAATTATATATGTACAGCCGGTATAACCTGGGTATCTCCTTTATATAGTTATATATGTACAGCTGGTATAACCTGGGTATCTCCTGTATATAATTATATATGTACAGCTGGTATCACCTGGGCACCTCCTGTATATAATTATATATGTACAGCCGGTATAACCTGGGTATCTCCTGTATATAATTATATATGTACAGCTCGTATCACCTGGGCATCTCCTGTATATAATTATATATGTACAGCTCGTATCACCTGGGCATCTCCTGTATATAATTATATATGTACAGCTGGTATTACCTGGGCATCTCCTATGCCCCTATAGCACTTTTTTTGGAAGTGCATTTGGACAGCAAGGTTGATTGCTGTTGAGGGGAACTAGAAAAAAAAAAATCTATAAATCTTCAGTATAGCGAGTGTGAGCGAGCTGAGTGTGGCCTGAGTGTAAGTGTGGACGGCGGTAAGTGTGACTTGTGATTCAGTGACTTTGGAGTCAGGGAGTTTCCAAGGGAGGAATTACTGAATTGCTGTCTGATTTTTATTAATACTTTGTATTTATTATTTTTTTTTTATTGAACTGTTCTGTCTGGTGTAATCCCCATTAGGAAATGTGCTCCACGATTGTTAATGCCATCCAGTGCACATCTTGCCACATGTATGCAGTCCTTGAGCAGCCGATCGAGGGTGCATACTGCTGTGCGAGATGTGAGCACGTTGTGCATTTGGAAACCCAGATTCTGACTCTAAATGTGCAGCTGGCAACACTGAGATCCATTGACAATATGGAGAGGAGTCTTCTGCTCACGGAGCAGGCGCTCAATGGGACAGATGAGGGGGGGGATGGTGGGATGGAGCTGCAGGACAATGAAGTAGCAAGCTGGGTGACAGTTAGGAAGCGGGGTAGAGGGAAGAGTGCCAGGGAGGCTAGTCCTGATCTGGAACACCCCAATAAGTTTGCTAAGTTGGCAGATGAGGGGGGTGCCAGTACAGGTGTAGCACTGCTGCAGCCAGGCATGTCCTCAGAAAGCCGGGGGAGTGACTGCTCCAGTAAGGAGGGAAATAGGAGAGCAGGGCAGGCCAGACAGGTGCTGGTAGTGGGGGACTCAATTATTAGGGGAACAGATAGGGCAATCTGTCACAAAGACGGGGATCGTCAAACGGTGTGCTGCCTACCTGGCGCTCGAGTCCGACACATCGCTGATCGGGTGGACAGATTACTGGGAGGGGCTGGTGAGGACCCAGCGGTCATGGTGCACATTGGCACTAATGACAAAGTTAGAGGTAGGTGGAAGGTCCTTAAAGATGATTTCAGGGAATTAGGCTGCAAGCTGAAAGCAAGGACCTCCAATGTGGTATTTTCCGAAATACTGCCTGTACCACGTGCCACGCCAGAGAGGCAATGGGAGATTAGGGAGGTTAATAAGTGGCTCAAGAATTGGTGTAGGAAAGAGGGGTTTGGGTTCCTGCAGAACTGGGCCGACTTCTCAGTTGGCTGCAGGCTCTACGCTAGGGACGGGCTGCACCTCAATGGGGAAGGTGCAGATGTGCTGGGGGAGAGAATGGCTAGAAGGTTGGAGGAGTGTTTAAACTAGGAATTGGGGGGGAGGGTATTCATTTTATAGGAGGGGAAGATAGTGCAGATAGAGACCTGGGCACAAATAAGGAAGTTGGGGGTGGCGGTGGCATGGGGGGTGGGGTCAGAACAGTTAATAATTTAAGAAATAGAAGTACAGAGAGGAACATAAAGTGCATGTATACTAATGCCAGAAGCATCGCCAACAAAATGGACGAATTAGAACTAATGTTGTTGGAGCATAATTATGACATGGTGGGGATATCTGAAACGTGGCTGGATGAGAGCCATGACTGGGCTGTTAACTTGCAGGGCTATAGCCTGTTCAGAAATGACCGTACAGATAAGCGAGGGGGAGGGGTGTGTCTATATGTAAAATCGTCCTTAAAACCCATCCTGCGCGATAATATAGGTGAATTTAATGAAAATGTAGAATCCCTGTGGGTGGAGATAAGGGGAGGGGGAAAAAATAATAAATTACTGATAGGGGTTTGTTATAAATCTCCAAAAATAATGGAAGCAATGGAGAATAATAATAATAATAATAATAATTTTTATTTATATAGCGCCAACATATTCCGCAGCGCTTTACAAATTATAGAGGGGACTTGTACATACAATAGACATTACAGCATAACAGAAATACAGTTCAAAACAGATACCAAGAGGAGTGAGGGCCCTGCTCGTAAGCTTACAAACTATGAGGAAAAGGGGAGACACGAGAGGTGGAATATCCTCGTAAAGCAAATAGATGAAGCTGCGACTCAAGGAGAAGTCATTATTATGGGGGACTTCAACTACCCTGAAATAGATTGGGGAACAGAAACCTGCAGTTCCAGCAAAGGTAATCGGTTTTTGACAATTATGAGAGACAATTACCTTTCACAACTGGTTCAGGACCCAACAAGAAGGGGGGCACTGCTAGACCTAATATTAACCAACCGGCCAGACCGCATATCAAATATAAGGGTTGGGGGTCACTTGGGAAATAGCGATCACAAAATAATAAGTTTTCATGTATCCTTTAAAAAGATGTGTAGTAGAGGGGTTACAAGGACACTAAACTTCAGGAGGGCAAATTTCCAACGGATGAGAGAGGATCTTGGTGCAATTAACTGGGACGATATCCTGAGACACAAAAATACACAAAGAAAATGGGAGACGTTTATTAACATCCTGGATAGGACCTGTGCACAGTATATACCGTATGGGAATAAACATACTAGAAATAGGAGGAAACCAATATGGCTAAATAGAGCTGTAAGGGGCGCAATAAGTGACAAAAAGAAAGCATTTAGAGAATTAAAGGAAGTAGGTAGTGATGAGGCATTAAATAAATACAAAAAATTACATAAATTCTGTAAAAAGCAAATCAAGGCAGCAAAGATTGAGACAGAGAGACTCATTGCCAGAGAGAGTAAAAATAATCCTAAAATATTCTTTAACTACATAAATAGTAAGAAACTAAAAAATGATAGTGTTGGCCCCCTTAAAAATAGTCTGGGTGAGATGGTGGATGAGGATGAGGAAAAAGCCAATATGCTAAATGACTTTTTTTCATCAGTATTTACACAAGAAAATCCCATGGCAGACAAAATGTCTAGTGATAAAAATTCCCAATTAAATGTCACCTGCTTAACCCAGCAGGAAGTGCGGCGACGTCTAAAAATCACTAAAATTGACAAATCTCCGGGCCCGGATGGGATACACCCTCGAGTACTGCAGGAATTAAGTACAGTCATTGATAGACCATTATTTTTAATCTTTAAAGACTCCATAATAACAGGGTCTGTGCCACAGGACTGGCGTATAGCAAATGTGGTGCCAATATTCAAAAAGGGAACAAAAACTGAACTCGGAAACTATAGGCCAGTAAGCTTAACCTCTACTGTGGGTAAAATCCTGGAGGGCATTCTAAGGGATGCTATACTGGAGTATCTGAAGAGGAATAACCTCATGACCCAGTATCAGCACGGGTTTACTAGGGACCGTTCATGTCAGACTAATTTGATCAGTTTCTATGAAGAGGTAAGTTCCGGATTGGACCAAGGGAACCCAGTGGATGTAGTGTATAAGGACTTTTCAAAAGCTTTTGATACGGTGCCACACAAAAGGTTGATACATAAAATGAGAATAATGGGGATAGGGGAAAATATGTGCAAGTGGGTTGAGAGCTGGCTCAGGGATAGGAAACAAAGGGTGGTTATTAATGGAGCACACTCGGACTGGGTAGCGGTTAGCAGTGGGGTACCACAGGGGTCAGTATTGGGCCCTCTTCTTTTTAACATATTTATTAATGACCTTGTAGGGGGCATTCAGAGTAGAATTTCAATATTTGCAGATGACACTAAACTCTGCAGGGTAATCAATACAGAGGAGGACAATTTTATATTACAGGATGATTTATGTAAACTAGAAGCTTGGGCTGATAAATGGCAAATGAGCTTTAAAGGGGATAAATGTAAGGTCATGCACTTGGGTAGAAGTAATAAGATGTATAATTATGTGCTTAATTCTAAAACTCTGGGCAAAACCGTCAATGAAAAAGATCTGGGTGTATGGGTGGATGACAAACTTAAATTCAGTGGCCAGTGTCAGGCAGCGGCTACAAAGGCAAATAAAATAATGGGATGCATTAAAAGAGGCATAGATGCTCATGAGGAGAATATAATTTTACCTCTATACAAGTCACTTGTTCGACCACACTTAGAATACTGTGCACAGTTCTGGTCTCCGGTGTATAAGAAAGACATAGCTGAACTGGAGCGGGTGCAGAGAAGAGCGACCAAGGTTATTAGAGGACTGGGGGGTCTGCAATACCAAGATAGGTTATTACACTTGGGGCTATTTAGTTTGGAAAAACGAAGACTAAGGGGTGATCTTATTTTAATGTATAAATATATGAGGGGACAGTACAAAGACCTTTCTGATGATCTTTTTAATCATAGACCTGAAACAGGGACAAGGGGGCATCCTCTGCGGTTGGAGGAAAAAAGGTTTAAGCATAATAACAGACGCGGATTCTTTACTGTAAGAGCAGTGAGACTATGGAACTCTCTGCCGTATGATGTTGTAATGAGTGATTCATTACTTAAATTTAAGAGGGGACTGGATACCTTTCTGGAAAAGTATAATGTTACAGGGTATATACACTAGATTCCTTGATAGGGCGTTGATCCAGGGAACTAGTCTGATTGCCGTATGTGGAGTCGGGAAGGAATTTTTTTCCCCAATGTGGAGCTTACTCTTTGCCACATGGGGTTTTTTTGCCTTCCTCTGGATCAAGATGTTAGGGCAAGTTAGGTTAGGCTATGGGTTGAACTAGATGGACATATAGTCTTCCTTCAACCTTAATAACTATGTAACTATGTAACTATGTAATGAGCGGTCCCACGTGACCGCTGAAGAGGGGAAGAAGCTGCAGCACAGAAGACGGGGAGGAAGGCAGGGACAGGGCCAGGATCGCTGGGACTAGGTAAGTATGCCTCAGCGCCCTCACCCGCTGACCCTGCCCCCCACCTTGACTCGAGTATAAGCCGAGAGGGGCACTTTCAGCCCAAAAATTTGGGCTGAAAATCTCGGCTTATACTCGAGTATATACGGTATATATATATACAGCTGGTCTAACCTGGGCATCTCCTGTATATAATTATATATGTACAGCTGATATAACCTGGGTATCTCCTGTGTATAAGTATATATATACAGCTGATATAACCTGTGCATCTCCTGTATATAATAATTATATATGTACAGCTGATATAACCTAGGCATCTCCTGTATATATCTATATATGTACAGCTGGCATAACCTGGGTATCTCCTGTATATAATTATATATGTACAGCTGGTATAACCTGGGTATCACCTTTTTATAATTATATATGTACAACTGGTATAACCTGGGCACCTCCTTTATATATTTATATATGCACAGCTGATATAACCTGGGTATCTTCTGTATATAATTATATATGTACAGCCGGTATAACCTGGGCACCTCCTGTATATAATTATATATGTACAGCCGGTATAACCTGGGCATCTCCTGTATATAATCATATATGTACAGCTGGTATAACCTGGGCATCTCCTGTATATAATTATATATGTACAACCGGTATAACCTGGGCATCTCCTGTATATAATTACAGTATATATATTATATATATAACCTGGGCATCTCCTGTATATAATTATATATATTATATACATAACCTGGGCATCTCCTGTATTTCATGATATATGTTATATATATAACCTGGGCATCTCCTGTATTTCATTATATATATTATATATATAACCTGGGCATCTCCTGTATATAATTATATATATTATATACATAACCTGGGCATCTCCTGTATTTCATTATATATATTATATACATAACCTGGGCATCTCCTGTATTTCATTATATATATTATATATATAACCTGGGCATCTCCTGTATTTCATTATATATATTATATATATAACCTGGGCATATCCTGTATTTCATTATATACATTGTTTTAAAAAAAAATATTCATAACCCATGAAGTTTTACACGTTACACCCTCAAATTTAAATGTTTTTTTACTGGAATTTTATGTGACACCAACAAAAAGTAACAAGTATTTGTGATGTGTAAAATAAATAATACCGGGTTTTCTGATTATTTTAAAAACATAAACTTAAAAATTTTAATTCAGCCCCCTGTAGTGTGATACTTTATAAGACCACCTTTCTCTGCAGTCACTGCTGCAGTCTTTTGGGGTCTGTCTCTACCAGCTTAGCACTTCTAGAGGTGACATTTTTCCCCTTCTTCTTTGCTCTCGCTCAGTGAGATTGGATGGAGACGTCTGTGATCAGCACTTGTCACGTCTTGTCACAGATTCTCACTGGTATTGTGGTCTGTATGGTGACTCGGCCGCTCACACACATGAATGAGCTTTAATCTAAACCCTCAATTGTAGCTCTGGCAGGATGTTTAGAGTCGTCCTGCTGGAAGGTGAATATAAGACCCAGTCTCAAACCTTTTGCAGCCTGTAACTGGTTTTCCTCCAGGGATTGCCCTGTATTTCGCTCCATCCATCTTCCCTTCAGCGCTAACCAACATCCCTGTCCCTGTTAAAGAAAAGTCTCCTTACCGCATGATGCTGCCACCACCATGTGTGACTGTGGGGATGGTTTTTTTCAGGGTGATGTGCAATGTTAGTTTTCTGCCACACATGGCATTTTGCATTGAGCCCCCAAATTTATCCTTTGGTCTCATCAGGGCCCCTTTTTTCACATGCTCGCTCTGTCCTCTACATGGCTTTTTGCAGACTGCAAATAGGACTTCTTTTGGCTGCTTTTAAAAATGACTTTCTTCTTGCCAGTCTTCCATAAAAGCAAGATTTGTGGAGTTTACGACTAATAGTTGCCCTATGAACAGATTCTCGCACCTGAAGTGTGGACCTCTGTAGCTCCTCCACAGTGACCATGGACCTCTTGGCTGCCTCTCTAATTAGTGCTCTCCTTGCTTGGGATGTCATTTTAGGTGGACGGCCATGTCTTGGTAGGTTTGCAGTTGTGCCATACTCCTTCCATTTTCAGATGATGGATTGAACAGTGCTCCAAGAGATGCTCAGAGCTTGGGCTGTTCTTTATAACCCTAACCCCACTTTACTCTTCTCCACAACTTTATCCTTGACCTGTCTGGTGGGCTCCTTGGTTTCCATGATGCTGTTTGATCTCTGATGTTCTCACACAAACCTCTGAAGCCTTCACAGAACAGCTGTAGTTATACTGAGAAGAAATCACACCCAGGTGGACTGGATGTACTAATTATGTGACTTCTGGAGGAAAATGGTCACTCAGGATTTTATTTAGAGGTGGGAGAGACAGACCTCAAAACACTGCAGCAGAAATTGCCGAGAAATTTGATCTTATAAAGTATCGCACTACGGGGGGGGCTGAATGCAAATGCATCTCATAATGTTTAGATTTATATTTTTAAAGTAATTAGAAAGCCTTGAATCATATTCATTTATTTTACACTTCACAAATTCTCGCTACTTTGTGTTGGTGTCACTTAAAATCCCAATAAAGTACATTTAAGGGCAGTCCCACACGTCCAGATAATTCCGGTACCGGAAAAATCGGTACCGGAATTATCCGTGTCAGGGTGCCCGTGCGTTTCTGTGGCACATCAGTGTGGCACACATGCGGCACACGTGTGCCGCCCGTGTTCCCACTGGGTACCACACGCACCGTGCAGGAGACAGCGCTAAAGTTTAGCGCTGTCCCCTGCATCTGATGCTGAAGCCGCAATTCTTATCTTCTCTGCAGCAGCGTTTGCTGTAAAGAAGATATGATAAATCCTTTTTTTTTGTTTCTCATGTTTAAAATAAAGGTCCATGTCCCCATCCCCCTCCCACCCCCTGTGCACCCGCCCGCTGTTATTAAAATACTCACCCGGCTCCCTCGCTGGCCGGCGCTGCTTCCTGTCCTCCCCGCACCTTCTACTGTATGAGCGGTCACGTGGGGCCGCCGATTACAGTCATGAATATGCGACTCCAACTCCCATAGGGGTGGAGCCGCATATTCATAACTGTCAATGAGCGGCCCCACATGACCGCATACAGTAGAAGGTGCGGCCAGGACAGGAAGCAGCGCCAGCGAGGGAGTCGGGTGAGTATTTTAAGAAGAGCGGGCGGGCGCACAGGGGGTGGGAGGGGGGTGGGGACATGGAGCTTTATTTTAAACACGAGAAACAAAAAAAAAAGGATTTTTCATATCTTCTCTACAGCAAGCGGTGCTGGAGAGAAGATATGAATGGCGGCTTCAGCACCACTGGGGGGGGACAGCGCTTACTGTAGCGCTGTCTCCTGCACGGCACACGGACTGCACACGGACAACATCCGTGTGCGGTACGTGTTTTACACGGACCCATTGACTTTAAGGGGTCCGTGTAATCTGTGCGCTCCCACGAACACTGACATGTCTCCATGTTTGGTACACGGAAACACGGCCCGCAAAATATCAATGACATCTGCACAGATGCATTGATTTTAATGTGTCTACGTGTGTCAGTGGCTCCAGTACGTGAGGAAACTGACACCTCACGTACCGGAGCCACTGACGTGTGGCACTGTATGTACAGCCGGTATAACCTGGGTATCTTCTGTATACTATTATATATGTACAGCCGGTATAACCTGGGTGTTTTCTGCTTATGGTTATGAATATACAGCTGGTATAACTTGGGTATCTTCTGTATACTATTAAAGATGTACAGCTGGTATAACCTGGGTATCTTCTGTTTATGGTTATGTATATACAGCTGTTATAACCAGGGTATCTTCTGTATACTATTATATATGTTCAGCCGGTATAACCTGGGTGTTTTCTGCTTATGGTTATGTATGTACAGCTGGTATAACCTGGGTATCTTCTGTATACTATTATAGATGCACAGCTGTTATAACCAGGGTATCTTCTGTATACTATTATATACAGTATGTACAGCCAGTATTACTTGGGTGTCTTGTGTTTATGGTTATGTATATACAGCTGGAATAACCTGGGTATCTTCTGTATACTATTATATATGTACAGCCGGTATAACCTGGGTGTTTTCTGCTTATGGTTATGAATATACAGCCAGTATAACCTGGGTGTCTTGTGTTTATGGTTATGTATATACAGCTGGTATAACCTGGGTATCTTCTGTATACTATTATAGATGTACAGCTGTTATAACCTGGGTATCTTCTGTATACTATTATATATGTACAGCCGGTATAACCTGGGTGTCTTGTGTTTATGGTTATGTATATACAGCTGGTATAACCTGGGTATCTTCTGTATACTAATATATTAGTACAGCCAGTATAACCTGGGTGTTTTCTGCTTATGGTTATGTATATACAGCTGGTATAACCTGGGTATCTTCTGTATACTATTATATATGTACAGCTAGTATAACCTGGGTGTTTTCTGCTTATGGTTATGTATATACAGCTGGTATAACCTGGGTATCCTCTGCATATCATTTTATATGTAATCCTTATATGTATATTATGGGATTTATTATATTACTTATTACATAAGTAGCACTTCTCCTTGCAGTGTATGATGCCAGGCCTCGCGCCCCTTACTTCTCATACATCCATGGAGTAATATGCCGCAGACTGGTCACAGACATATGTCGTGCACACAAGTATCGGCAGATACATTCATGGAATCACTTTCACTAAACTGAAACGATTGATTTATAAACTTCACAAATTGAATTTTCGTTGAATTCTATGTCCGTGTGTCGCTGGTTATTGACGGACGGGATGTCAATCAATAGCTCTGCACCAATTAATGCACTTTTCATGTTCCGCACGGTTAATGGACTTTCTTTACTCGCTAGGCTCATTGATGAGCGAAAAGATACAATAGTAAAGTGCATTTTATTTTATAGTCATCCTCCAGATACTGAATGCAGTACTCAAAAACGAAAAAAAGATGATGCCGCAATATTGAAAAAATATTACATATCAACAACAATTATTATAATGTGGTTTTTAATATATGATATATTGTAACTTTGTGTTATTACCGTTTGATTAACCCTATGCTATGGGATGATATAAATAATATAAATGCATAGACAAGGACGTACATGAAATGAAAAATATGTGTCCTATAGAATTGGACCAAGAAGAATTCGGTTTAAATGTATTAAAATTTGGATTCTCCTGAATTCAAAATTACTCAAAATTATCAGGCGGGCAGAGGCTGCAATCACTGCCAAAGCCTCTTCCCCCTCCCTGAAAGGAAGTGTCATCAGTGACGCTTGTTTCAGAGGCTGGACTTGTGCCTGCATGCTGTGCACTGTGTGATGTGCACAATGACAGTGCGCTCTCTCACTTCCTCAGATCAGCAGTAAAGAGCCGGCCACAGAGCAGAGCACACTGTCAGTTCACATAGTAAGATGAATTACTGGCTTGCAGAGATCAGCTTCACCCCTAAAAGTGATGTAACAGTGATGTTTACTCACCAGGTAGTCATCTTACAATTTGCACTGGCAGTGCCTGCTTATTACTGCTGATCTGATCCAGCGACAGAGCGCACTGTCATTGTGCACATCGCACATTAGACTAGTCCAGGCCCTGAAACTGATAAACATTGCCATTCACTTCACATTAAGGTGTTACATTCCTAATTAATTGGCTCTTGCTATGTCCAATGATGCAGCGTTAACCCATTTACTACCAGAGATCTCACTGTCAGTCGGATGTTTGTGGGGTCACGGTTTCCTGCTTTCTGCACAGACATCTTTCTCTTTTTCTCTCCTTCTTGGTGTTTTCAGAGCTGAGCTGAGAAATCCAAGTGAAATTTACCAATTTTGCTTTCCGATCACACATTACTTCCATAAACGCCTTTTATGTTTCCTCTATAAGCAGGAAAAAAAACAAAACGCGTCGAAGAGCGGCGGAGTCCATGCGCGACAGTACAATGAATTCCATTTTACACGTTCACTTTCCCCAGGAAATTTACAGTCGTCTTTTTTTCTTGTATTTTCTCCGAATTTAGACCCGGCCGCCATTACCCCTCGTTACTTTGTGAATCCTGATTTGTTGCCGTCCTCTCCTCCAACCTCGCAGATCGTTTCCTGTTATGCTAATGTGGACTGGTTTCATGGCGGTCTAGTCGATAGATCTGCATTCCTGCCATCGGCCGCCTTCGCATATTCCATTTTATTTATTTATTTGGAGATATTGATGGCCGCCTGTAACGCGCACGAATTCCGCTCCCCGGGGAAGATGCTGCTCATTCTCATTTTCTTAAAAGCTCGGATAAAATTCTATTTTTTGTTTTCGGCATATTGGATTATGAATAATAGACCAACGATTGTGATCCACGGAAGACGAGGACAATAGCCCTTAATTATGAAAATTTCTTAGATTTTCTGCTTCCTGGATCCTGTTTATTTATGGCGGGTAACAAACATAATGTGGTAGGAAAATTGCATTTCGGGAGACATTTACTTAGTTGTTTCACATGGGTAAATTGGAGATATATGGGCACTTACATCTGTTTCCTAGTCTCAGGGAAAACAGAAAAAAAGAATCTTATGTTCTGTGTGCTGAAGTGCTCCAAAAGCCTGCATGTGTAGGCAGTCACTACCGCGTGCCGGGTGCCGCTGTCAGCAAAAGGGGGCACTCACGAGGCATCAATTTCTCCGTTCAGGGTCTGCAATGACTTGATGTCACACTTGGTTGGACTCAAATCCAGGAACCCAAAGCAAAAAGCACAGTGGGCGGCAGAGCTGCTACCAAGAATTTCAGGGCCCCATACTGGCAACATTTTCGGGCCCCCTTGAGACTTCGCCCAAGTTGCACCCCAGCTCTACCTCCACCCCTCAAACCTTCCACAGCACCACCACCCACTCTTGGAAAAAACTCCACTTCTGCACCACATCCTCATCAATCACACAGTATATATCATTCTTTAAGGGAATGTGTCACATACAGTACATTTTTTAAAATTACCATTAATACCATATATAATGGACAAATACCGTCAGTGTACAGGTAATTCAGTGATCGCCAGTGACATTATACAAAGGAGCTCTGTATATAGTTTACAGGTCATACAGTGATCACCAGTGCCATTATATACAGTGATCACCAGTGACGTTATACAGTGATCTGTATATAGTGTAAGTATACAGGTAATATAGTGATCACAGGTGACATTATACAGAAGAGCTCTGTATATAGTATACATTGCATAGTATAAGTGTAAATGTAACACACTGACTCACTAGTGACGTCTCTAGTTGAGGTTCTTCATATTTGCTTTCATTTTCATCCAGCACACACTGTCATCACTTCTTCCAGCCAGGACTCGTCTCTACAGAAAGTAACACATAGTTATCTAGAACACCGCTTCCTGAGCACATTCCCCAACTTCTGCACTACATAGCTTAATACAGACATGCATCCACAATTAATATATAATTAGTTATTATGCAACCACCATTCTAAATCTAAATTGTAATCCACCACTGTGCCCCCACCAACTGTAAATATCCACTTTCCTCATCTAATAAACATTTAAATTTATTAGCATCTGTACTCTTTCCCCGATTCAACACCAGTCACTGCATCCTCAATGCCCCCGCTATGTACCTCCCGCCCCCCTGTTTCATTATACAAGTGCTTCTCACAAAATTAGAATATCATCAAAAATTTAATTTATTTCAGTTGTTCAATATAAAAAGTGAAACTCATATATTATATAGAGTCATTCCACACAGAGTGATCTATTTCACGTGATTATTTCTGTTAATGTTGATGATTATGGCTTACAGCCAATGAAAACCCAAAAGTCATTATCTTAGTAAATTAGAATACTTTATAATACCAGCTTGAAAAATTATTTTAAAATCTGAAATGTTGTCCTACTGAAATGTATGTTCAGTAAGTGCACTCAGTACTTGGTCGTAGCTCCTTTTGCATCAATTACTGCATCAATGCAGCGTGGCATGGAGGCGATCAGCCTGTGGCACTGCTGAGGGGTTATGGAAGCCCAGGTTGCTTTGATAGCAGCCTTCAGGTCGTCTGCATTGTTGGGTCTGGTGTCTCATCTTCCTCTTGACAATATCCTAATTCAATAGAATTGCAACAACGTGTTAAAAAAAAGAAATGTAATAATCTTAATTGGTTTGCTTCTTCTGGTTAAGGCCAGGCACGTTTTCTGGCCAATCAGGCCCAGTGATACTGTTGTTTGTACACCAGTTATTGGTATTTTTGGCAGTGTGGATAGGTGCCAAGTCCTGCTGAAGAATGACATTTCCATCTCCTAAAAGCTTGTCGGCAGAGGGAAGCATGAAGGGCTCTACAATGTCCTGGTAGACGGCTGCACTGACTTTGGTCTTGATAAAACCCAGTGGACCTACACCAGCAGATGACATGGCTCCCCAAACCATCACTGATTGTGGAGACTTCACACTAGACCTCCAGCAGCTTGGATTGTGGCCTCTCCACTCTTCCTCTAGACTCTGGGACCTTGATTTCCAAATGAAATGCAAAATTTCAACGCTTCTGGCGTTGTCTATTGGTCATGAGTGGCCGGACACAAGGAATGTGACACTTGTAGCCCATGTCCTGGACACGTCTGTGTGTGGTGGCTCTGGAAGCAGTGACTCCAGCAGCAGTCCACTCCTTGTGAATCTCCCTCACATTATTGAATGGCCTTTTCTTAACAATCCTTTCCAGGCTGCGGTTATCCCGATTGCTTGTCCACATTTTTCTACCACACTTTTTCCTTCCGCTCCACTTTCCATTAATATCCTTGGATACAGCACAGCCGGCTTCTTTAGCAATGACCTTTTGTGGCTTCCCCTCCTTGTGGAGTGTGTCAGTGACGCCTTCTGGACATCTGTCAGTTCAGCAGTCTTCCCCATGATTGTGGTGCTACTGAAACAGACTAAGGACCTTTATAAACACTTAGGAGACTTTACAGGTGTTTTTTGTACATTTTTCAAATTTACTGAGATAATGACTTTTGGGTTTTCATTGGCTGTAAGTAATAATCATCAACATTAACAGAAATAAACACTTGAAATAGATCACTAAGATAATGACTTTTGGGTTTTCATTGGCTGTAAGCCATAATCATCAACATTAACAGAAATAATCACGTGAAATAGATCACTCTGTGTGTAATGACTCTATAGAATATAGGAGATTCCTTTTTTATTGAAGAACTGAAATAAATTCACTTTTTGATTATATTTTAATTTTGTGATAAGCACTTGTATTTACATGCCCCTTCTGACCAAATTCATTATGTCATGTCTTCTTTCTCTCCCACACCAACATTCTATTCATTATCATCTGCTCTCCCCACATTCAATACATCAATTACTCTCCCCCACCTCCACATCATCATTTGTTGTCCCCCACCCTCAATCCATGATCATTTATTCCCCCACCATTAAAATTCATCATTATTAGCTCCCCCCAGCTCGCAAGTCATTTGCTCTCCCCACCCCCAATTCATCATTTCATCTCCCCACCCTCCACATTCAATTAAATTGCAGTCCTCATCCCCCACCCTCAAGTAATCATTTGAAGTCCCTCCTCACTTTATCACTTGCAGTCCCCCTCCCCCCACTCACTTCATTATTTGCAGTCCCACTGCCCCACTTCATTTGCAGTCCTCATCCCCACCTCAACATTTGCAGTCCCCCTCAATTCATCATTTGGAATCCCCCTCACTTCATCATTTGCAGTCCCCCTCCACCCCTCACTTCATCATTTGCAGTGCCGCCCACTTCATCATTTGCAGCCTCCTACCCCCATGAATCCTTTGCAGTCCCCCGACCCTCCCTCACTTCATCATTTTGAAGTCCCCCCACTACATCATTTGCAGCCCCCTACCCTCCTACTTCATTCTTTTCTGTCCCCTGCCCCCCTCTCACTTCATTATTTGCAGTCCCCCTCTCCTCTCACTTCATCCTCTACAGTCCCCTCCTCCTCCCTCATTTCATCTTTGGCAGTCCCCCTCACCCTGCACGCGCAGTTCTACTTGTGGTGTCCTCATACATGCCAGCACGTACACGATTACATCATCACGTATGCACATGTCCACACATCCAGAGAAGGTGGAGGGAGCAGCAGCTGTGCAATCATTCAGGTGAGATGGCCGTGGAGCTCCAGGAAAGCTCCCGAGGCGCACAGCATGTTATTATACCCTGGGCCCGTAGAGGGGAAGCCCAACAGGGGGGCTCAGACTCAGTCTGGGCCCCACTCCAGCTATACTTTAGCCCACCGGTCCTCATACAGCAGTAAAAGCAGTAATATCGTGATGGCGGTGGGGGGAAGGACCCGCATAAGGCGTTAGGGGAACTTAGGGATAGGTACAGACTGTGTTACCTGAGGTACCTCATCTTTTATTCTCTACTGTTAAGACCTTCCTCTCCCTTTTTCCATACAGTTGTTGGTGTTTGTTGTGCTATCCACTGGACTGACCCTTGTCAGTTGAGACATCTAGGCCTATTTATGGTAGTCCATCAGTGTCTGGGAAGTGAAGGTGGAAAGACTTGTATTGTGTTGGTCTGTCTTTGTAAGCTGACAAGGTAGAAAGCTAATGAGTACATACTTGCTGTATGGACTGTATTTTTGTTTTGTTGTACCTTTGGTACCAAAGAATGGCCACTTGTTTTGTTTTTGAAGGATTTATGGACTTCAATAAAGCTTTCCATTTGATTAAGAACCTGTTACTTGTTCCTAACCCAAGCGTTGCCAGAATGAGTGAATTCCTACAATACATACAGTGAAGCAGTATCTTGGAAAATATTATACATTAGGACTGAGCAGTGTAGCTGTAGATCCAACACTTGGGTGAGATAAATTACTAGATAACAGGCAGCAACATGGGGGATATTCAACAGTGATGAACAATGTAGCCGTGAATCCAACACTCGGATAATATATAACACTACAAAACAGGCAGGAGCATGAAAGGTATAATTGTTATGATAAGGTAATTCAGTACCGCAATGGACATAGAGGTCAGAGCACATACAGTGACCTGACAATAACCCAAAAACATAGAACGAGCTCTGAGACGTGGGAACTCTGCTGACCGCAATCCCTAATCCTCTCCAACCACACTAGAGGCAGCCGTGGATTGCGCCTAACGCTCCCTATGCAACTCGGCACAGCCTGAGAAACTAGCTAGCCTGAAGATAGAAATAAAGCCTACCTTGCCTCAGAGAAATACCCCAAAGGAAAAGGCAGCCCCCACATATAATGACTGTGAGTTAAGATGAAAAGACAAACGTAGAGATGAAATAGATTTAGCAAAGTGAGGCCCGACTTTCTGAACAGAGCGAGGATAGGAAAGGTAACTTTGCGGTCAACACAAAACCCTACAAAAACCACGCAAAGGGGGCAAAAAGACCCTCCGTACCGAACTAAAGGCACGGAGGTACACCCTCTGCGTCCCAGAGCTTCCAGCAAGCAGGAAAAAACAAATAGACAAGCTGGACAGAAAAAAACAGCAAACAAAATAGCAAAGCAGAACTTAGCTATGCAGAGCAGCAGGCCACAGGAACGATCCATGAGGAAACAGGTCCAATACTAGAACATTGACTGGAGGCCAGGATCAAAGCACTAGGTGGAGTTAAATAGAGCAGCACCTAACGACTTCACCACATCACCTGAGGAAGGAAACTCAGAAGCCGCAGTACCACTTTCCTCCACCAACGGAAGCTCACAGAGAGAATCAGCCGAAGTACCACTTGTGACCACAGGAGGGAGCTCTGCCACAGAATTCACAACATATAATATAGCACTAGTAATTAAGTGGTATAGCTGTGAATCCAAGTCTGATGTGAGATAAAACACTTACATGAAGACATGCATGTCTGTGTCTCCTCCTCCTCCCGGCCTTTCCTCTACATATACTCTACGCCTCCTCTATACCAAACCAAAAGTTTGGACACACCTTCTCATTTAAAGATTTTTCTGCATTTTCATGACTATGAAAATTGTAAATTCACACTGAATTGTAAACTTAACAAAAAAGTGTGAAACAGCTGAAAATATGTCTTATATTCTAGGTTCGTCAAAGTAGCCACCTTTTGCTTTGATGGCTGCTTTGCACACTCTTGGCATTCTCTTGATGAGCTTCAAGAGGTAGTCACCGGGAATGGTTTTCCAACCCAACAATCTTGAAGGAGTTCCCAAAGATGCTTAGCACTTGTTGGCCCTTTTGCCTTCACTCTGCAGTTCAGCTCACCCCAAACCATCTTGATTGGGTTCAGGTCTGGTGACTGTGGAGGCCAGGTCATCTGGAGTAGCACCCCATCACTCTCCTTCTTAGTCAAAGAGCCCTTACACAGCCTGGAGGTGTGTTTGGGGTCATTGTCCTGTTGAAAAATAAATGATGGTTCAACTAAATGCAAACCAGATGGAATAGCATGCTGCTGCAAGATGCTGTGGTAGCCATGCTGGTTCAGTATGCCTTCAATTTTGAATAAATCCCCAACAGTGTCCCCACAAAGCACCCCCACACCATCACACCTCCTCCTCCATGCTTCACTGTGGGAACCAGGCATGTAGAGTCCATCCGTTCACCTTTTCTGCATCGCACAAAGACACGGTGGTTGGTCATCAGACAAAAGCACAGATTTCCACTGGTCTAATGTCCATTCCTTGTTTTCTTTAGCCCAAACAAGTCTCTTCTGCTTGATGCCTGTCCTTAGCATTGGTTTCTTAGCAGCTATTTTACCATGAAGGCCTGCTGCACAAAGTCTCCTCTTAACAGTAGTTGTAGAGATGTGTCTGCTGCTAGAACCCTGTGTGGCATTGACCTGGTCTCTAATCTGAGCTGCTGTTAACCTGCGATTTCTGAGGCTGGTCACTTGGATAAAATTATCCTCAGATGCAGAGGTGACTCTTGGTCTTCCTTTCCTGGGGCGTTTCTCATGTGAGCCTTGTAGCACTTTTCTGACTGACTGACCTTCATTTCTTAAAGTAATGATGGCCATTCGTTTTTCTTTACTTAGCTACTTTTTTCTTGCCATAATACAAATTCTAACAGTCTATTCAGTAGGACTATCAGCTGTGTATCCACCAGACTTCTGCACAACACAACTGATGGTCCTATCCCCATTTATAAGGCAAGAAATCCCACTTATCAAACCTGACAGGGCACACCTGTGAAGTGAAAACCATTTCCGATGACTACCTCTTGAAGCTCATCAAGAGAATGCCAAGAATATTTCTCTGATAATACCATGAAATGATTGCTTTGCGTCTGACCCTTGAGACCTCCAATAATAACTTACGGAGATTGGTATACCCCTTTAATTAGTTGGTAACCAATTTTTTCCTTTTTCTTTCCATGTCACTACTCAAACTCAGCAGCTCTTCACCCTGAGCTATTCAGCTTGCTGGACAGTTCCTTGCTAAATCAGATACTAGTACCTGTGTTGTTCCTGATGGCCTCCACCCTAACATCCTGATTGGCTCAAACCTGTGATCTCCTGACTGAACACCCTAATTAAACCAGCACTTCATTCATTGCCAGGTTATTGAGCTCCCAGCCTTTAGTCTAACTTTTTTCTACCTGCTGGTTGTCCTCAAGATTTTAATGCTGCTCCATGTACCGACCTCTGTCGATTCCCTGACTATGATTCACGCTTATCATCCCAACTACACTGCTGCCCCGTGTACCGACCTCTGGCGAATCACAGACTATGATTCTTGCTTATCGTCCCAACTACACTGCTGCCCCATGTACTGACCTCTGGTAAGTCCCTGACTATGATTCCTGCTTATCCCCTCAACTATACTGCTGCTCCGTGTACCGACCTCTGGCTATCTCCTGACTATGATTCACGCTTATTCTCCCAACTACACTGCTGCCCCGTGTACCGACCTCTGGCGAGCCCCTGACTATGATTCCTACTTATCCTCCCATCTACACTGCTGCTCCGTGTACCGACCTCTGGCGAGTCCCTGACTATGATTCTCGCTTATCCTCCCAACTACACTGCTGCCCCGTGTGTCGACCTCTGGCGAGTCCCTGACTATGATTCCGGCTTATTCTCCCAACTACACTGCTGCCCCGTGTACTGACCTCTGGCGAGTCCCTGACTATGATTCCCACTTTTCCTCCCAACTACACTGCTGTTCTGTGTACTAACCTTTGGCTATCTCCTGACTATGATTCCTACTTATCCTTCCAACTACACTGCTGCCCTGTATACCGACCGCTGGCGAGTCCCTGACTATGATTCTTGCTTATCCTTCCAACTACCCTGCTGTTCCGTGTACCGACCTCTGGCTATCTCCTGACTATGATTCCTACTTATCCTTCCAACTACACTGCTGCCCCGTATACTGACCTCTGGCGAGTCCCTGACTATGATTCCTCCTTAATCTCCCAACTACACTGCTGCCCAGTGTACCGACCTCAGGCTATCTCCTGACTATGATTCCCGCTTATCCTCCCAACTACACTGCTGCTCCGTATACCGACCTCTGGCGATTCCATGACTGCGCTACCGGCCAGTGCTGCCCCTAGTGGTTGCAATATCACTACTCCTTCACAGGTCAGTCCATAGCAGTCCATGTAGAAGATTCGTAGCTCTATATCAGAAGATCGTACTCCAAACCCCACGTGTGGGACAATTACCGAAGACTTGAAGTTGCCCCACACTCTCGCTGACCCCGGATCTGTCCACCCTCCTATCCGGATGGCACTTTGAATCTTTTTGAAGGGGTGGATTGATGCTCATTTTTTTTTCATCTTCATCATCTTACATAGTTAATTCTGCTTTTTTTTTTTTTTTTCTTTTACCGTCGTTTTCCATTTCTTTTCCTTTCTTCTATCACATGTTGCAGTCAAAGCTGATCGAAGCGATCTTTCAAGTACACATGATTAACTGTAGCGGCTTTGATCATCCCCAGATCCCGTTAACACCAAACAACCGTTCGCCGTCATTCCCTTTACTTGTCTTGAAAGTGACGAATAATACCAAAAAAAAAAAGTCCCTCAAAAACAAACATGATTAGCGGCAAAGGACAATCATTACCGGGAGAAGATGACCCGCCACAAAATTAATGAGGTTTTTTTTTTTTTTACGGACGATTTAAGGACCAATTGTAATATTTCTGGAAATCAAAACCTGGAGGCTGATTAATGCAACATGTGGCCTGTCTCACATATCACACAGACACAACTTTGAAGTCTGACCGGCTTTGAAGTAGAGAGGGAAACATATGCTGTCTGCGCGGCGGTGATAATATTTCTGTGGCTTGGATATTCGAAGCCTCAGTTTACTGTTGATTGCGGCATGTAATCAAATCTAAGTCCTGACAAGTGCTGCTATCCAAGCGCGCGGCATTGTGGGCGAAACAGCTGGTTGGCGGCTTCTGGCAGCTCCGTATTTGTGGCGCGCTGACAGCCAGCTAGTGATTTCATCATAAGCCACATAAAATATGGTATTTTATAATGATTCATAGAGAGAAAGGAATGTTATAAAATAAGGACATTACCATTATTGTGGAACACAAAGAGACTCAAAGGAAGGGTATAATACTGTAATTTCTAATAAATACATAATATAATAATTTGGGGATTTTGTGACAATATACTAACAACTATCTAACAATTTTTTAGAAAAATCTTGGAAAATACCTTTAGTTTACAAGAGTAATTAATATTTCTTATTTGAAATATTTTGTTTCATTTTAAATGACCCTCCCTGTATAAGAAAGGATGGATATTAGAAAATAACTAATACCGCCCAAACATATAACACTTGAAAAATACAACTGCTATAATGCTGCCCCGTATGTACAAGAATATAACTACTATAATACTGCTCCCTATGTACAAGAATATAACTACTATAATACTGCTCCTATGTACAAGAATAAAACTACTATAATACTGCTCCTATGTACAAGAATATAACTACTATAATACTGCCCCTATGTACAAGAATATATCTACTATAACACTGCTCCCTATGTACAAGAATATAACTACTATAATACTGCCCCTATGTACAAGAATAAAACTACTATAATACTGCCCCTATGTACAAGAATATAACTACTATAATACTGCCCCTATGTACAAGAATAAAACTACTATAATACTGCCCCTATGTTCAAGAATATAACTACTATAATACTGCCCCTATGTACAAGAATAAACTACTATATTACTGCCCCTATGTACAAGAATAAAACTACTATAATACTGCTCCTATGGACAAGAATATAACTACTATAATACTGCCCCTATGTACAAGAATATAACTACTATAATACTGCTCCTATGTACAAGAATATAACTACTATAATACTACCCCTATGTACAAGAATATAACTACTATAATACTGCCCCTATGTACAAGAATAAAACTACTATAATACTGCCCCTATGTTCAAGAATATAACTACTATAATACTGCCCCTATGTACAAGAATATAACTACTATAATACTGCCCCTATGTACAAGAATAAAACTACTATAATACTGCTCCTATATACAAGAATATAACTACTATAATACTGCCCCTATGTACAAGAATAAACTACTATAATACTGCATCTATGTACAAGAATAAAACTACTATAATACTGCCCCTATGTACAAGAATAAAACTACTATAATACTGCCCCTATGTACAAGAATAAAACTGCTATAATACTGCCCCTATGTACAAGAATATAACTACTATAATACTGCTCTTATGTAAAAGAATATAACTACTATAATACTGCTCCTATGGACAAGAATATAACTACTATAATACTGCCCATATGTACAAGATTATAACAACTATAATACTGCTCCTATGTACAAGAATATAACTACTATAATACTGCTCTTATGTAAAAGAATATAACTACTATAATACTGCTCCTATGGACAAGAATATAACTACTATAATACTGCCCATATGTACAAGATTATAACAACTATAATACTGCTCCTATGCACAAGAATATAACTACTATAATACTGCTCCTATGCACAAGAATATAACTACTATAATACTGCTCCTATGTACAAGAGTATAACTACTATAATACTGCCCCAATGTACAAGAATAAAACTACTATAATACTTCTCCTATGTACAAGAATATAACTACTATAATACTGCCCCTATGTACAAGAATAAAACTACTATAATACTGCCCCTATGTACAAGAATATAACTACTATAATACTGCCCCTATGTACAAGAATATAACTACTATAATACTGCCCCTATGTACAAGAATATAACTACTATAATACTGCCCCTATGTACAAGAATAAAACTACTATAATACTGCTCCTATATACAAGAATATAACTACTATAATACTGCTCCTATAAACAAGAATATAACTACTATAATACTGCTCCTATGTACAAGAATATAACTGCTATAATACTGCTCCTATAAACAAGAATATAACTACTATAATACTGCTCCTATGTACAAGAATATAACTACTATAATACTGCTCTTATGTACAAGAATATAACTACTATAATACTGCTCCTATGTACAAGAATATAACTGCTATAATACTGCTCCTATAAACAAGAATATAACTACTATAATACTGCTCCTATGTACAAGAATATAACTACTATAATACTGCCCCAATGTACAAGAATAAAACTACTATAATACTTCTCCTATGTACAAGAATATAACTACTATAATACTACCCCTATGTACAAGAATAAAACTACTATAATACTGCCCCTATGTACAAGAATATAACTACTATAATACTGCCCCTATGTACAAGAATAAAACTACTATAATACTGCCCCTATGTTCAAGAATATAACTACTATAATACTGCCCCTATGTACAAGAATATAACTACTATAATACTGCCCCTATGTACAAGAATAAAACTACTATAATACTGCTCCTATATACAAGAATATAACTACTATAATACTGCCCCTATGTACAAGAATAAACTACTATAATACTGCCCCCTATGTACAAGAATATAACTGCTATAATACTGCTCCTATGGACAAGAATATAACTACTATAATACTGCTCTTATGTACAAGAATATAACTACTATAATACTGCCCCCTATGTACAGGAATATAACTACTATAATACTGCTCCTATGTACAAGAATATAACTACTATAATACTGCTCCTATGTACAAGAATATAACTGCTATAATACTGCTCCTATAAACAAGAATATAACTACTATAATACTGCTCCTATGTACAAGAATATAACTACTATAATACTGCTCTTATGTACAAGAATATAACTACTATAATACTGCTCTTATGTACAAGAATATAACTACTATAATACTGCTCCTATATACAAGAATATAACTACTATAATACTGCTCTTATGTACAAGAATATAACTGCTATAATACTGCTCCTATATACAAGAATATAACTACTATAATACTGCTCTTATGTACAAGAATATAACTACTATAATACTGCCCCTATGTACAAGAATATAACTACTATAATACTGCGCCTATGTACAAGAATATAACTACTATAATACTGCCCCTATGTGCAAGAATATAACTACTATAATACAGCACTTGTCCTATGTGTGAGCGGTGCATGTGCAGCACGTGTCCTATGTGTGAGCGGTGCATGTGCAGCACATGTCCTATGTGTGAGCGGTGCATGTGCAGCTTGTGTCCTATGTGTGAGCGGTGCATGTGCAGCATGTGTCCTATGTGTGAGCGGTACATGTGCATCACGTGTCCTATGTGTGAGCGGTGCATGTGCAGTATGTGTCCTATGTGTGAGCGGTGCATGTGCAGCACGTGTCCTATGTATGAGCGGTGCATGTGCAGTATGTGTCCTATGTGTGAGCGGTGCATGTGCAGCATGTGTCCTATGTGTGAGCGGTACATGTGCATCACGTGTCCTATGTGTGAGCGGTGCATGTGCAGTATGTGTCCTATGTGTGAGCGGTGCATGTGCAGCATGTGTCCTATGTATGAGCGGTGCATGTGCAGTATGTGTCCTATGTGTGAGCGGTGCATGTGCAGCATGTGTCCTATGTGTGAGCGGTACATGTGCATCACGTGTCCTATGTGTGAGCGGTGCATGTGCAGTATGTGTCCTATGTGTGAGCGGTGCATGTGCAGTATGTGTCCTATGTGTGAGCGGTGCATGTGCAGCATGTGTCCTATGTGTGAGCGGTGCATGTGCATCACGTGTCCTATGTGTGAGCGGTGCATGTGCATCACGTGTCCTATGTGTGAGCGGTGCATGTGCAGCATGTGTCCTATGTGTGAGCGGTGCATGTGCAGCACATGTCCTATGTATGAGCGGTGCATGTGCAGTATGTGTTCTATATGTGAGCGGTGCATGTGCAGCTTGTGTCCTATGTGTGAGCGGTGCATGTGCAGCTTGTGTCCTATGTGTGAGCGGTACATGTGGATCACGTGTCCTATGTGTGAGCGGTGCATGTGCAGTATGTGTCCTATGTGTGAGCGGTGCACGTGCAGCACGTCTCCTGTGTGTGAGCGGTGCATGTGCAGCATGTGTCCTATGTGTGAGCGGTGCATGTGCAGCATGTGTCCTATGTGTGAGCGGTGCATGTGCAGCACGTGTCCTATGTGTGAGCGGTGCATGTGCAGCATGTGTCCTATGTGTGAGCGGTGCATGTGCAGTATGTGTCCTATGTGTGAGCGGTGCATGTGCAGCACGTGTCCTATGTGTGAGCGGTGCATGTGCATCACGTGTCCTATGTGTGAGCGGTGCATGTGCATCACGTGTCTTATGTGTGAGCGGTGCATGTGCAGCATGTGTCCTATGTGTGAGCGGTGCATGTGCAGCACATGTCCTATGTATGAGCGGTGCATGTGCAGTATGTGTTCTATGTGTGAGCAGTGCATGTGCAGCTTGTGTCCTATGTGTGAGCGGTGCATGTGCAGCTTGTGTCCTATGTGTGAGCGGTACATGTGCATCACGTGTCCTATGTGTGAGCGGTGCATGTGCAGTATGTGTCCTATGTGTGAGCGGTGCACGTGCAGCACGTCTCCTGTGTGTGAGCGGTGCATGTGCAGCATGTGTCCTATGTGTGAGCGGTGCATGTGCAGCATGTGTCCTATGTGTGAGCGGTGCATGTGCAGCACGTGTCCTATGTGTGAGCGGTGCATGTGCAGCATGTGTCCTACGTGTGAGTGGTGCATGTGCAGCACGTGTCCTATGTGTGAGCGGTGCATGTGCATCACGTCTCCTATGTGTGAGTGGTGCATGTGCAGCTTGTGTCCTATGTGTGAGCGGTGCATGTGCAGCACGTTTCCTATGTGTGAGCGGTGCATGTGCAGCACGTATCCTATGTATGAGCGGTGCATGTGCAGCTGCTGCAGCACGTGTCCTATGTGTGAGTGGTGCACGTGCAGCACGTCTCCTATGTGTGAGCGGTGCATGTGCAGCATGTGTCCTATGTGTGAGTGGTGCATGTGCAGCACGTGTCCTATGTGAGTGGTGCATGTGCAGCATGTGTCCTATGTGTGAGTGGTGCATGTGCAGCTTGTGTCCTATGTGTGAGCGGTGCATGTGCAGCTTGTGTCTTATGTGTGAGCGGTGCATGTGCAGCACGTCTCCTATGTGTGAGTGGTGCATGTGCAGCATGTGTCCTATGTGTGAGTGGTGCATGTGCAGCTTGTGTCCTATGTGTGAGCGGTGCATGTGCAGCTTGTGTCCTATGTGTGAGCGGTGCATGTGCAGCACGTCTCTTATGTGTGAGTGGTGCATGTGCAGCATGTGTCCTATGTGTGAGCAGTGCATGTGCAGCTTGTGTCCTATGTGTGAGCGGTGCATGTGCAGCATGTGTCCTATGTGTGAGAGGTGCATGTGCAGCACGTATCCTATGTGTGAGCGGTTCATGTGCAGCACGTGTCCTATGTGTGAGCGGTGCATGTGCAGCATGTGTCCTATGTGTGAGTGGTGCATGTGCAGTATGTGTCCTATGTGTGAGCGGTGCATGTGCAGCACGTGTCCTATGTGTGAGCGGTGCATGTGCAGCACGTCTCCTATGTGTGAGTGGTGCATGTGCAGCTTGTGTCCTATGTGTGAGCGGTGCATGTGCAGCATGTGTCCTATGTGTGAGCGGTGCATGTGCAGCATGTGTCCTATGTGTGAGCGGTGCATGTGCAGCACGTCTCCTATGTGTGAGTGGTGCATGTGCAGCTTGTGTCCTATGTGTGAGCGGTGCATGTGCAGCATGTGTCCTATGTGTGAGCGGTGCATGTGCAGCACGTCTCCTATGTGTGAGTGGTGCATGTGCAGCTTTTGTCCTATGTGTGAGCGGTGCATGTGCAGCATGTGTGCTATTTGTGATCGGTGCATGTACAGCATGTGTCCTATGTGTGAGCGGTGCATGTGCAGCATGTGTCCTATGTGTGAGCGGTGCATGTGCAGCATGTGTCCTTTGTGTGAGCGGTGCATGTGCAGCATGTGTCCTATGTGTGAGCGGTGCATGTGCAGCACGTGTCCTATGTGTGAGCGGTTCATGTGCAGCACGTGTCCTATGTTTGAGCGGTGCATGTGCAGCATGTGTCCTATGTGTGAGTGGTGCATGTGCAGCATGTGTCCTATGTGTGAGCGGTGCATGTGCAGCACGTGTGCTATGTGTGAGCGGTGCATGTACAGTATGTGTCCTATGTGTGAGCGGTGCATGTGCAGCATGTGTCCTATGTGTGAGCGGTGCATGTGCAGCTTGTGTCCTATGTGTGAGCGGTGCATGTGCAGCTTGTGTCCTATGTGTGAGCGGTACATGTGCATCACGTGTCCTATGTGTGAGCGGTGCATGTGCAGTATGTGTCCTATGTGTGAGCGGTGCACGTGCAGCACGTCTCCTGTGTGTGAGCGGTGCATGTGCAGCATGTGTCCTATGTGTGAGCGGTGCATGTGCAGCATGTGTCCTATGTGTGAGCGGTGCATGTGCAGCACGTGTCCTATGTGTAAGCGGTGCATGTGCAGCATGTGTCCTACGTGTGAGCGGTGCATGTGCAGCACGTGTCCTATGTGTGAGCGGTGCATGTGCAGCACGTCTCCTATGTGTGAGTGGTGCATGTGCAGCTTGTGTCCTATGTGTGAGCGGTGCATGTGCAGCTTGTGTCCTATGTGTGAGCGGTGCATGTGCAGCATGTGTCCTATGTGTGAGCGGTGCATGTGCAGCACGTATCCTATGTGTGAGCGGTTCATGTGCAGCACGTGTCCTATGTGTGAGCGGTGCATGTGCAGCATGTGTCCTATGTGTGAGTGGTGCATGTGCAGTATGTGTCCTATGTGTGAGCGGTGCATGTGCAGCACGTTTCCTATGTGTGAGCAGTACATGTGCAGCATGTGTCCTCTGTGTGAGTGGTGCATGTGCAGCACGTGTCCTATGTGTGAGCGGTGCATGTGCAGCACCTATCCTATGTAAGAGCGATGCATGTGCAGCTGCTGCAGCACGTGTCCTATGTGTGAGTGGTGCACGTGCAGCACGTCTCCTATGTGTGAGCGTTGCATGTGCAGCATGTGTCCTATGTGTGAGCGGTGCATGTGCAGCACGTGTCCTATGTGTGAGTGGTGCATGTGCAGCATGTGTCCTATGTGTGAGTGGTGCATGTGAAGCTTGTGTCCTATGTGTGAGCGGTGCATGTGCAGCTTGTGTCCTATGTGTGAGCTGTGCATGTGCAGCACGCCTCCTATGTGTGAGTGGTGCATGTGCAGCTTGTGTCCTATGTGTGAGCGGTGCATGTGCAGCATGTGTCCTATGTGTGAGCGGTGCATGTGCTGCTTGTGTCCTATGTGTGAGCGGTGCATGTGCAGCATGTGTCCTATGTGTGAGCGGTGCATGTGCAGCACGTATCCTATGTGTGAGCGGTTCATGTGCAGCACGTGTCCTATGTGTGAGCGGTGCATGTGCAGCATGTGTCCTATGTGTGAGCGGTGCATGTGCAGCATGTGTCCTATGTGTGAGCGGTGCATGTGCAGCATGTGTCCTATGTGTGAGCGGTGCATGTGCAGCATGTGTCCTATGTGTGAGCGGTGCATGTGCAGCTTGTGTCCTATGTGTGAGCGGTGCATGTGCAGCATGTGTCCTATGTGTGAGCGGTGCATGTGCAGCACGTCTCCTATGTCTGAGTGGTGCATGTGCAGCTTGTGTCCTATGTGTGAGCGGTGCATGTGCAGCATGTGTCCTATTTGTGAGCGGTGCATGTACAGCATGTGTCCTATGTGTGAGCGGTGCATGTGCAGCATGTGTCCTATGTGTGAGCGGTGCATGTGCCGCAAGTGTCCTATGTGTGAGCGGTGCATGTGCAGCACGTGTCCTATGTGTGAGCGGTGCATGTGCAGCACGTGTCCTATGTGTGAGCGGTTCATGTGCAGCACGTGTCCTATGTGTGAGCGGTGCATGTGCAGCATGTGTCCTATGTGTGAGTGGTGCATGTGCAGCATGTGTCCTATGTGTGAGCGGTGCATGTGCAGCACCTGTGCTATGTGTGAGCGGTGCATGTACAGTATGTGTCCTATGTGTGAGCGGTGCATGTGCAGCATGTGTCCTATGTGTGAGCGGTGCATGTGCAGCACGTCTCCTATGTGTGAGCGGTGCATGAGCAGCACGTGTTATTGTCATTTCTGTTGCCTGGGAACACACAGACTGCCTTTCTAAACCTTGTCCATAGCAGACATATTAAAATGATCATAGTAAAACATTAAGACCATATTGATCATTTATCTTGTAAAATGTAAAAATGAAATAACTATTTTTTAAAAAAAGATACTTTCTGCACTGTTTACCTTTAGTCAAAGAAAACAATATTGATCAATATGTAACTTATAAATGTAACAAAAAGTTGCCAAATAGGAGACAAAGCACGGAACATTTGGTTTTGAGGTTGTAACATTGTGTTGGTGGATTTGATACATTTTTTTGTAGAAATATCTTTGAGTTTCCACCTTAAAGGGGCAGATATAATATTCGGGAATAGTTAAGCCAAACTCTCGCATTCTTCATGGCAATGTACAGATTTGGAGTTTTGGGAGCGGCTTTGTCGCACTTGATACAGTGGATATTACCGCCCCGTAATGTTAGGATGCCGCTTGCTACTTCGGGAGAAGTGATGATTCGCTGACAGATTCTGCTATGGAACATGCTTCTGGGTTTTGTGATTATTCTACTGGTGGGAATGGAAATATCTGTGACTTCCTCCAGCCAGAGGAATGCATGTCATTACAGTCAGAAGCAATTTCACTGCCGGCTGACTATCACTTTCCATCTTCCCGGCAGTCACATCTTCCCGGCAGTCACTTCTTCCCGCAGTCACTTCTTCCCGGCAGTCGCTTCTTCCCGGCAGTCACTTGTCTATTGATATAGTCTCACAGTTTTTGGTCGCGCCTTCATCTCGTTCCGCCGGTCTGGTGTAGGTGGATTCTTTTGCTGTTTCGCGTGATGTTAGGATGTTGTTTGGAGAATATCTTGTAAAATATCTAAAGCTCCATAATTTGTGCCATCAAACAGCCGCAGATCAACAATGTGGAAGCCAATCGTCAGTCGTAGATTGGCTGATGACCGTTCTTCACACTCGGCCTGCAGTCATTCTGCGCACATAGAATATTACATTATCGGCAGCTCATCCACTGTTTACACGGAGCAATGTGCTGCTGAGAGTGATTTTTGAGCTTGCTTGAAGGGAGTCTGTTACCAACAAAAATTAGATTAAAATTAATTATACATTCCTCTATGGAGCTATAAAACTCATATACACAGTACAGATTTTACTACTGAGAGTGAACAGAAAAAAAAATGGTATTGCTCACGTAGAGTGCACCCCAGTCATCAATATCAGATTAGTGGCACCATGCGTCACCCTCAGCTATCAGCTGTCATCAGATCTCGCATTCTATAGGACACAGTGTAGAAAGCCAGTACAGCACAGTGCCGCACACCGTGTAGTGGCCGTATACAGGTACTGCAGCTCAGCCTCTAGTGGAGGGAATGAGAACTGAGCTGCAGTACCATTAAATGACCACTATAGGATGTATGGCACTGTGAGGTTCTAGAAGCTGCGGGATCTCATATCAGCTGATCTTTACGGATATCAAATCTCCAGTGATCTAGCACTGATGATCCAGGGATATCTCATCAGTATCACAGTCCTGGGAAACCTCTTTTAGAGTCATTAAAAATATTAAACTGATATCAAGTTATCCTAGAATGGTCATTACTGCTACTAAATGTGATACAATCCATTGCATTTACTTGTAGAAATGGATATTTTTTGTATTTTAGAACTTTGTTCCTAAAATAAATGATAAAATAATTGAAAATGTGCGTTATGCGCGATGTGAAATCTCCATTTTTTCAAATAATTTGTAATCATGTTTCTAATTCTAAGGAGTCGATCATGAGAAATGCAAATCATTATAAATGAATAAGTTACAGGATGTGTTCTTACACCAATATTCATTAAGGCCTGTAATTACTCCTGATGCAGTCAAGAAATGACTATCAAGACATGTCAGCAAAACCCTCAATATGCTGCAACTCACATCACAGCCACCAGGTAGCGACATAGAGCAGAAGCATATAGCAAAACCATCCTCTGGCTCCTTGCATTGCATTACATGCCTCCAGTCAATAAGAAGCTAGCATCTGATCGGTGTGCCCGTCATGGGCGGCATATTGCAGTAACATCAAGGCGGGCACGCCAACATCAGCTGCAGGCTGAAGAAGACGCCATATGTCGTGAAAGAGGAGGAAGGTAAAACAAATTGTTTATTTTTTAAATGTTTTGGAAAAGAGCAATAGGATGGACATTAGTCCAGGAAAAGGCCAGGAAGGGGGACATTATATCCGAAAGGGGCCAAGATGGGGAATATTATATCTGGAAGGAGCCTGGAAGGGGGACATTATGCTTCAAATGGACCAGGATGGGGAACATTATATCCGGAAAGGGGCCAGGATGGGGACATTATACCCAGGAGGGGTCAGGATTGGGGAACATTATACCTGGAAGGGGCCAGGTTTGGGAACATTATACCCTGAAGGGGCGATGATGGGGGACATTATACCTGGAAGGGGACATTATACCCATAAGGTGACAGGAAGGGGGATATTATACCTGGAAGAGGCCAGGAAGGGGGACATTATACCCAAAAGGGGTGATGAAGGGGGACATTATACATGGAAGGGGCGAGGAAGGGGGACATTATATCCGGAAGGGGCCAGGATTGGGAACATTATACCCAGAAGAGGCCATGAAGGGGGACATTATACCCTGAAGGGGTTAGGATGTTAGGATTGGGAATATTATACCTGGAAGGGGCCAGGTTTGGGAACATTATATCCAAAAGGGGCCAGGTTTGGGAACATTATATCCAGAAGGGGCCAGGATTGGGAATATCATACCCGGAAGGGGCCAGGAAGAGGGACATTATACAATGAAGGGGTCCAGGATGGGGGATATTATACATGAAAGGTGACAGGAAGGGGGACACTACGCCAGGAAAGGGACCAGAACGGGGGACATTATTACAGGAAGCGGCTCAGGATGGGTAACATTATACCAGGAAGGAGCCCATGATGATGGACATTATACCAGGAAGGGGGACATTATACCAGAAAGGGGGACATTATTATAGAAAGGGGCAAATTATTACTTAAAGGGGACAAGACAAGGGACATTAATACAAGAAGGGGCCAAGATGGGTGACATTACAACATGAAGGTGTCAGGATGAGGAGATTATTACATGGAGGGTGAACCCGTACGTATATGTAGGATAAAAAAGGGCCCTTAGATCAAAATAACATGGAGGTGAGGGCCCAGGTCCAAATTTTGCACCCGGGCCCATCGGACTCTAGTTACACCACTGGCCCTAGAGACGCTATGGAAGATGTGTTATTATCACATAGTATCAGAGGCCATGTGGCAAATATCCTGACACTTTCTCACTCCCGATAGTAAACTCTTCCATCTCAGTCCTCGTGCTTCGGAATCTTGATACATCCTCCAGTTCTCTGCTTGTTCCGCAGGTTTCATTGCACATCTCTGAGCCTCCGAGCGGACATTTCTCGGCGTCCTTTGATGCTCGGCCGTCTCTGCTCCACAACCTTTCTTCCTTCTCTTGTTGCAATATGTATCTGACATTTGCTACAATCGTCAAACGAGCTGCACTAACGGAAAAGAGATGTCAAAAGAAACAAAAATGACAAAACTTTCCGTCACAGAGCAGACAAAACGCCGACACCCAGGGGGCCATGATTGTGCTTCCCGTGAGATAGCTGCGGGGACCGTAATAATTAGGTAATGGTATCGCTAATATGCCGATAGCGGAGGAATAATCTGCTGGTGCAACAGAAAATGCCGTCTCTGGAAGCCGGGGGCGCGTGTGCCGGGGAGCCGGCCGTATTTCCTCTTTCTATTATCTCCTTTTGATTATAAAAGCCCGACATAGGAACAGACGTTAAGTCTCAGAACAGAAAAAAAAACACCTAAGTCTGCAGATTCCGCCAACTTGTCTCCCATGATAAAAGACAAATACGAGGGAGATGCACGTTCCAGAAATTGGGCGCATTTGTAAGAGCCGCTTCCCCCACAGAAGACCCCTTGTTCAGCACTTTTTAATGGGTTTTCTTCTCGGCTCGGCCCTGCTCATCTCTTTGTATCGCCGCCGTCTGTCTAGAAGAAGCTCGCGATACCTCAAATCCAGGAGGATTCCTTCCTTATACACAGGATATTCTCATCTTCTAGGCATCATTTATACACACGTTACTAGAAATGTGATCCGTGCATCCATTCAATGGAATGAGAGGGCCTAATTCTAAATGTAATGGTGATTGAGCAACTAAGGATGTGTTCATCCTTACATTTTCTAAAATTTACCTTAAGGACTAAAAATTTCTTAAGATATCAATTCAATACATTATCACGACATGCTAACAAAATCCTTGACCAGCTGCAATTCACATTACAACCACCAGGTGGCCACATGTAGACACAGACGGCATAGACATCTCTTGCCACTGTAATGAGCGGACCACGTGACCGCTCATACAGCACAGGCTGCAGCCGCTGAGAGTATTACTGGGTGAGTATTTCCTGGCAAGTGGGGGGCACAGGGGATTGGAGGTGGGGGGGGACGCACAAACTTTATTTTTAAAGGGAAAGAAAAGAAAAAAGATTATTCATTCCTTCTCTCCAGCGAACGCTGTTGGGAAGAAGGGATGAATTCCGGCTTCAGCACCACACGTGGGGGGACAGCGCTTACAGTAGCGCTGTCTCCTGCCCGGCACACGGACTGCACATGGACAGCATCCGTGTGCAGTACGTATTTAACACGGACCCATTGACTTTAATGGGTGAAACCGGCCTTATATACATTAGTGACATTTCCAGGTTTTATGCGGACCAAAAGATGTTGCACCTCTTCTCTAGAACAATGGACAGGCCGTGACGATCGCCTTCCAGTGGATTAAGGGGGAACGTCTCTCCTTGTGGCGAGTGACATAACTGACATGCCAGTGTAAGGAGACATATAGGACATGCAATGCTCCGCTGGGAAATTAAATATGTAAATTGCCTCTTCAGAGAGGAGGTAGTAATCTTAAAAGTCAATATCGACCCTTTAACAAACCTTGCCACGTGACTTAGGATTAAAGCCAAACCAGAATCTAAACTTGCAGACACATGTTTCAGGGTGTTACCCCTCCTCAGTGCAAAGCAAGAGATCTGATCATGCCATATGAGAGGCCTCTGACTAGGGTCTAAGGGAGATTGACATGCCAGTGTAAGGAGACTTATAGGCCATGCAGTGCTCTTAATATGTAAACTGCCTCTTCAGAGAGGAGGTAGTAATCTTAAAAGTGAATATTGACCCTTTAACAAACCTTGCCACGTGACTTAGGATTAAAGCCAAACCAGAATCTAAACTTGCAGACACATGTTTCAGGGTGTTGCCCCTCCTCAGTGCAAAGCAAGAGATCTGATCATGCCATATGAGAGGCCTCTGACTAGGGTCTAAGGGAGATTGACATGCCAGTGTAAGGAGACTTATAGGCCATGCAGTGCTCCTAATATGGAAACAGGAACACATGGGCTACTTGCCCAGTGAACAAGTCTGTATGATCATGTTCACACACCACCAAGAAACCTGAAGACACAAAAGAGAATAGTGAAACCAAAAACACTCAGTTTGAAAAAATGTTGCAGTAATCCGCAAGTGCTAGTAAAAGATGTAAAAAACAGGGTATTTGGTTGATACGTTTTTTGCAAAAAATGTATACTAAGCTGCTCTACCAATCTTCACGGTATACCCTTATCAGAGCAGTCCTAACTAATGTATGCAATCCCTATCTGATGTATTTAAAAACCTGATCATCTGTATATAACCTGTGTGAACAGGGTTCAGAGAGGAAAAATCCATGTGTGCATACAGGGTAGAACAGCTTTTGTGCAGATAGCCCAAGAGGAGTGGTGGAACTCCCCAGTCTTGTAGACACAAGAGAACAATTATGGAAACAGGAACACATGGGCTACTTGCACAGTGAACAAGTCTGTATGATCATGTTCACACACCACCAAGAAACCTGAAGACACAAAAGAGAATAGTAAAACCAAAAACACTCAGTTTGAAAAAATGTTGCAGTCAATGGAGAACATGGAAGAAACAATGAATCAATGGAGAACATGGAAGAAGCAATGTATCAATGGAGAACATGGAAGAAACAATGAATCAATGGAGAACATGGAAGAAACAATGTATCAATGGAGAACATGGAAGAAGCAATGTATCAATGGAGAACATGGAAAAAACAATGTATCAATGGAGAACATGGAAGAAGCAATGTATCAATGGAGAACATGGAAGAAACAATGAATCAATGGAGAACATGGAAGAAACAATGTATCAATGGAGAACATGGAAGAAGCAATGTATCAATGGAGAACATGGAAGAAACAATGTATCAATGGAGAACATGGAAGAAGCAATGTATCAATGGAGAACATGGAAGAAACAATGAATCAATGGAGAACATGGAAGAAACAATGTATCAATGGAGAACATGGAAGAAACAATGAATCAATGGAGAACATGGAAGAAACAATGTATCAATGGAGAACATGGAAGAAACAATGAATCAATGGAGAACATAGAAGAAACAATGAATCAATGGAGAACATGGAAGAAACAATGTATCAATGGAGAACATGGAAGAAACAATGTGTCAATGGAGAACATGGAAGAAACAATGAATCAATGGAGAACATGGAAGAAACAATGTATCAATGGAGAACATGGAAGAAACAATGTGTCAATGGAGAACATGGAAGAAACAATGAATCAATGGAGAACATGGAAGAAACAATGTGTCAATGGAGAACATGGAAGAAACAATGTATCAATGGAGAACATGGAAGAAACAATGTGTCAATGGAGAACATGGAAGAAACAATGTGTCAAAGGAGAACATGGAAGAAACAATGAATCAATGGAGAACATGGAAGAAACAATGTGTCAATGGAGAACATGGAATAAACAATGTATCAATGGAGAACATGGAAGAAACAATGTATCAATGGAGAACATGGAAGAAACAATGTATCAATGAAGAACATGGAAGAAACAATGTATCAATGGAGAACATGGAAGAAACAATGTATCAATGGAGAACATGGAAGAAACAATGTATCAATGGAGCACATGGAAGAGCAGACAGAGACATTCCTCTTCCTTCCATTCCAATAAAAAAGATACAAAAATTCTGCATGTCATCAAAGACGGGCAAATCTCCCCAATATTCATTTCATGCATATTGATTTTGCTGCATTAATGCGAATCAAATCCCAAACATTTCGGATTCGACAAAATTCAAAAAGTTTGGGAAATTCGTAATTAATTTGATTTGTTTTGAATCGATTCACTCCATACGTGGGACACTTTATTTTCTTATCCCTCATCTTGATAGAACTTCTGCATTGGGAGTGAAATAAATTCTCCATGTTCACCGCCTTGTCCGTCTCTAGTGTTCTTCCTTGAGCTTTTTCGTGCTATTAGAATCTTTCTTTGATTCCATTCCGTCTTAGTTTTCCTTGACCATTTAATAATCTCCGCGCCCGGCCTCAGAGACGTTCCATAATGTACAGTAAGTGAACGCAAATCTGACTTTTTGCACCGGTGATGGAGTAAAAAGACCATGCGGCTCCGCAGACCTCCGCTAATCTGTGCTGTATTAAATCTATCTATTGGCTCCATCCCTAAAATGTAACTTCTGAACTCAAACCAGGGAAGCAACACAGATTGTGAGCCGAGGTTCACCTTGACATTACGCGTTCATCAAATCATTTAAGTGCCTGAGATGTGGCAGGAAGAAATGGACAAGTTGGATTTTGTTCTTTCTCTACTCCATCTACAAAGTTGATTAAAGTGACGTTGACTTGGCAGGCCAGTGTGCGGCTTTCATTTCCATTCATTAACCCGGGAGATTTTCAGCCTCGGATGGAAAGATTGCTCTGCCGAATTAAAAATGACTCTTTCATCAGTCAAATGCCCTAGAAGGAACCCAAGTGGGAGAATATGGAGCCCAAGTAATCTCAGGTTACGTGTGGAAGAAGTAGAGCAAGTCTGCAACTCCGGTGTGGACCATGGAGAGGTCAATGAAAACTGTAAGCAGCCATCACACCAAACACTCCTGACTGCTCCAGTAGGAAGTAAAATGTCAGTCTTGGAAGAGACATGATCTTCTCTGAAATATCCGACAGAGAAAGAGTCTATATAACACCGGCAGATAATACTGTAAACTTTTTTTTTGCTGTTCACACTACAATGCTGTTTCAACAGTATGTAATCTTTTATGCAGTATGCCTGTTCATCACTACTGCCTGCGGTTAACCATTTGTTTGCTGATTTTCTTCATTTCTACCGTTGGCCATCTGTCTACTGATAACCTGTAACAGTGCCATTAACTATTCGATTACTGCAAGTCCTGTACTGACTTTACATTGACAGTTCTACTGTATATAGACGCTCTGGGCTCTGTGTCTTCTGGCATATCCTGCACTGCTTGTATGCCTGCTATCCTGCATATCCTGATGTCCAGGCCCCTGCTGATGTGAGTGCTATCCTGCAAGTCCTGCTCGTTGTGCCATCATCTCCAGTCCATGTGGTGCATCTATATATATATAGACCGGAATATTCTTTACAATGTTAGCCATATGCAAACCCATGTGCTCACCTGCCTTACCATACTATACCATAGCATGCCACCTACCTGATAGTTTCTGAAGCTTCTGATCAGTAGAAAGCCCAGGGGCCGTATTCACACACACAGAGTCTGTAGGAAGACAATGCTCCAATCTTGAGATTAGCACTAATTTGAGGTTTAGTAGATGTTCGAAAATGTATTCTTTATGGGGTTTTTTTTGCTTTTTATGTCATCTTTTATTGTATTTTCAGAAAGATAGTAAATATTTATTGAATAATGCATGCCCTTACATTGTATAAGGTGGATTCATAAAGACAAGCCTTTTTAATATGCCCAACATACATATAGATGTCATGGCGGTCAGTTCCCTGTTCCCTGATGATAATCTATGAGCTACAGTGGACTTTGGGTGTCTGTAAGTGATAGTTTGGTGAAATAACCTCCCAAAAGGGAAACATTGAAAAGTGGTCTTCTAGAGGACTAGTCTTCTAGAGGACTGGTCTTCAAGAAGAGTGGTCTTCTAGAGGAGTGTTCTTCTAGAGGACTGGTCTTCAAGAAGAGTGGTCTTCTAGAGGACTGGTCTTCTAGAGGACTGGTCTTCAAGAAGAGTGGTCTTCTAGAGGACTGGTCTTCTAGAGGAGTGTTCTAGAGGAGTGGTCTTCTAGAGGAGTGGTCTTCTAGAGGACTTGTCTTCTAGAGGAGTGTTCTTCTAGAGGAGTGGTCTTCTAGAGGAGTGGTCTTCTAGATGACTGCTCTTCTAGAGGATTGGTCTTCTAGAGGAGTGGTCTCCTAGAGGACTGGTCTTCTAGAGGAGTGGTCTTCTAGAGGACTGGTCATTGAGAGGAGTGTTCTTCTAGAGGTGTAGTCTTCTAGAGGACTGGTCTTCTAGAGGAGTGGTCTTCTAGAGGACTGGTCTTCTAGAGGACTGGTCTTCTAGAGGAGTGGTCTTCTAGGGGAGTGGTCTTCTAGAGGACTGGTCTTCTAGAGGAGTGGTCTTCTAGAGGACTGGTCTTCTAGAGGGCTGGCCTTCTAGAGGAGTGGTCTTCTAGAGGACTGTTCTTCTAGAGGAGTGTTCTTCTAGGGGAGTGGTCTTCTAGAAGAGTGGTCTTCTAGAGGACTGGTCTTCTAGAGGACTGCTCTTCTAGAGGAGTGTTCTTCTAGAGGAGTGGTCTTCCAGAGGACTGGTCTTCTAGAGGACTGGTCTTCTAGAGGAGTGGTCTTCTAGAGGACTGGTATTCTAGAGGAGTGGTCCTCTAGAGGACTGGTCTTCTAGAGGACTGGTCTTCTAGAAGAGTGGTCTTCTATAGGACTGGTCTTCTAGAGAACTGGTCTTCTAGAGGACTGGTCTTCTAGAGGAGTGGTCTTCTAGAGGAGTGGTCCTCTCTAGCAGCAGGACATATATATGGGATATAAGTCACTTCGGTGGACAAAGATATTTGGTCCATCGTGTCTCTTCCCTACACGCGGCAGAACCATTTTCCCTCTGACCAAGGTTTTGTGTCCAATATCAGAAAACAAATCAGCATGTATCACCATTCACACATCCGTCCAGGTCCGGCCACCCTGGGGCAGGCAGGTGAGCGCAGTAATGGGCACTGGCTGATCGTGAGGGGCGGCCATCTGTTCAGCTACTAAATTGGAAATGACACTTCCTATGATGAAATATTCTGGGCCGGGGGACTAACAGGTGTTCCAGGAAGAGCGGGCAACGTCTCCAGACACGATGCTGGACCGTCTTCAGTACACAATTTGGCCTTCGACGTGATGAAAAATGTGAATGCTGCCAGACAAAAATGCTAATTTAAACTCAATTTGTAAATGAAAAAAAAAGGCATTTATTGAAAAACTGACATTTTTTAATATCCACTTAGAGGGAGATGATCGTAATATATAATGGTTCTTTTTTTTAATAAATGTGTATTAGAAGGAGACCTCGTCATGTCAGGTGCTCGCAGTCCGTCCCTCTAGAATTATTCCCTCAAGTAAATATTTATACATTGTGGAATTCAAAACTGCAACAATGTTCCTGTGAATTGTTACTTTTCAGTGCAAGTCATTGTAACCCTTCCAGGATGTGACACATTTGTATTTTTCTTCTCAACACAAGTTTTTGGAAAAAAATGTCATCATTTGAGACCATGTATTTTTTTAAGGGACAAGTTTTTATTTTTTCTAGTGGCGTCATTTGTTTAATGTATTATACTGAAATACAGAAAAAAAATACTTGTGCAGTGGAATGGAAAGAACACACCAATTCCACCATTTTGGACATGTCAGCAGCTGTGAACCTACTTGTTGATGGTTTTGTAACACAATAGTTAAAGCAAAATATTAAATTGTGGATTGCCAATTAATCTGTTAAACGTTCACACTATCCTGAGTGCCGGATTTATTGCTAGTATTGGTGTCATGATCCGTTCCGGAGTTTAGTCTTGTCTGCTCTTTCTCTGGGTGGATCATGTCAAGGGTTAACTTTGCTCTGCCTCATTCTGGGCTCGGGTTTGCTATTTAGCTTCCAGGTATCCAGAGGGAGGTGTCAGCCATAGCTCTGTCTTTGGCGTGTGAACCTGACTCTGGAAGCCCTTGATTTGTCCTACTGTGAACCCTGACTTGTCCTGTGTCTGTTATCTCCCCCTGCCAGCCCTTTCCCAGTGTCTCTTTGATTGTCTGTATATCTGCTTGACTCCCTGGTTCTGATCTCTTGGCTTGGCTTTTTGACTCCGTTTCAGTTTGTCCCTATTGTACCGTCCTGGTTTACTGATCCCTTGCTTCGTCCTGACTATCCATTCTGTCTAAACCTTTTGTACTGTTGTGCTCTGACTTGGTTTTCCTGACCTCGCTCTTGCCACTAGGTGTCGACTGTTCAGTTGCTCTGTGTGTGCAGTCTGGCTTCCCTACCAGGTTCCCCCTGGTGGAGGTTATGCTGTACTGCACTGCAGCTGCATGACAATTGGATTACGGGTTGGACCCCTACCTGGGCACCAGAGCTCTGCGGAGACTTGGTAAGACCGCCAGCACTAGAGCTCCGTACACCCACTTAGCTCACAGTCTGTAAACAACTTAATTATGTCATAAGCCTCATTAAGCAAACGCAATAGGATCACGGAGCTGTACATCTGCTAACAAACAGCACTTAATTCTGCTAAATCAGCAATTCGGGGGTGGGGAGATGAGATCTAATAAAATGGGGTCTCCTTCACTACTATAAAGGTCCCAGTTACCATTTATCATTTGTCCCACGTTGGTCTACAGCTAATTCACCCCAGAGACTTATATTACGGGTGGAGCAGACCTTACTGCAACCAAATATTGTAATTATTTTCGGAAGCCCTGTGGCCCGTGTGCTCGCCATCTCATTAAGTTCTCCGCGGCTCTCAGCGCCGGGCTGATGGTGGAGGAGGTGACGGCTTTTTAGCTAGTTCAATATATCCAAGATGACAAAGTGACGGATGAGGAGCGGCGCAGGTCGATGGCTGCGGTTACCCACGCCATAGGTGCGAGTGGTGGAGGCTGAGATTAATTGACCTGAATGTGACCTAGAGGAATCCCCTCTTCTGCTTACTGAGCAGATGTGAGAAAAAAAGGCAAACATGGAGGCATTTCATTCAGTGTTCCAGTGTGGTCTCCATATTGCACACGTTTTGTAATGTGACCGTCCTGGGCAATTATTAGGGCGTTACTTGGGGAAGGAGTTAAAAGTCTGAAATTTTGTATTGCATTGTAAATTACGATAAACATTTAGATGGATTATTTCAGGAATTTGCATGATGATCAACCATATGTCTTCACTCTTTAGTGTCCAAATCAGTTCTCATTCTTAGGTATTCAGATTGGTCTTCACTTTTTGGTCTTTGTCGGTCTTAATTTTTCAGTCTTCAGATCGGACTTCATTGTTCAGTCTATGGACTGGTCTTCACTCTTTGGTCTTCATCAGTCTTTATTCTTCAGTCTTCAGATTGTTTTTCATTCTACAGCCTTCAGATCTATAGTCACTCTTTGTTTTCAGATCTATCTTCACTCTTTGTCTTTAGCTCCATCTTTACTCTTTGGGCTTTAGATCAGTCTTCAGATAGGTTTGCACTGTTCAGTCTTTGTTAGTCTTAATTCTTTGTTCTTCGAATCGGTCTTCATTCTTAAGTCTTTGAACTGGTCTTCACTCTTTGGTCTTCATCAGTCTTCATTCTTTAGTCTGCAGATCTATCTTCAGTCTTTGGTCTTTAGCTCATTCTCCAGATCAGTTTGCGCTGTTCAGTCTTTGGTAGACTTAATTCCTTGGTCTTCAGATCGGTCTTCAATCTTCAGATTGGTCTTCACTATTTCATCTTCAGATCGGTCTTCACTCTTTGGCCTTCAAATCATTTTTCATGGTGTTCCTCATTCTTTGGTCTTAGGATGAATATTCACTCTTCAGCTTTTTTATCAGTCTTCATTATTTAGCCTTAGTATTGTTATTTTATCTTCTGTTTTCTGTCTTCATCTTCATCCCTCAGTCTTGGGAACAGTCTTCACTCTTTGATCTTTGGATTAGTCTTCAAGCTTCGGTCTTCGGATCAGTGTTCATTCTTCAATATCCAGATCTGTCTTCATTCTTCGGATCAGTCTTCAATCTTTTCAATCTTTGGATGCATCTTCACTATTTAGTTTTCATATCAGTCTTCAGATTGGTCTTCACTCTTCTATCTTCATCAGTCTTCATTCTCCGGTCTTTTTGATTTGTCTCTAGTGATGAGCGAGTGTACTCGTTGCTCGGGTTTTCACGAGCACGCTCGGGTGACCTCCGAGTATTTGTTAGTGTTCGGAGATTTAGTTTTCATCGCCTCAGCTGAATGATTTACAGCTACTAGCCAGGCTGAGTACATGTGGGGCTTGCCTGGTTGCTAAGGAATCTCCACATGTATTCAGCCTGGCTAGTAGCTGTAAATCATTCAGCTGCCGGGATGAAAACTAAATCTCTGAACACTAACAAATACTCGGAGATCACCCGAGCGTGCTCTGGAAAACCTGAGCAATGAGTATATTCGCCCATCTCTACTTGTCTTCAGATCAGCATTCAAATTTTGGTCTTTGGATCATTCTTCAGTCATTATTCATTGGATCGGTATTCTTTATTCAGTAGGTGGATCGGTTTTTACCCTTTAGTCATCACTTTTTGATAGTTGGGTCGGTCTTGATTCTTCAGTTTTCAAATCAGTTTTCATTCTTCAGTCTCCGAATTGGTCTTTGGTCTTCAGATCAGTGTTCGTTCTTCGGATCCATCTTCGGATCAGTCTTCACTTTTCAGTGTTTGAATTGGTCTTTAATCTCTGGTCCTTGAATTGGTCTTTTTTCTTCAGTCTTTGACCCAGTGTTCTCTTTTAGGATTGGTCTTCACATAGGTCTTTATTCTTTGGTCTTTGGATCACTCTTTATTGTTCAATCTTAAAAATGGTCTTCACTTTTGGTATTCAAATCAATTTTCTCTTCAGATTGGCCTTCATTCTTCATTTTTGGTTCAAATTTTTTCTTCGGTCTGTGTATCAGTCTTCACTATTTGATTTTCAAGTCTTAAGTATTTGATTTTCAGATCGGTTTTAACTTTCCAGACTTCATATCGGTCTTTAGTCTTCTGAATTTATCTCTTCAGATTTGTCTTTATTCATCAGTTTTTGGATCAGTCTTCACTCCTTGGTCTCCAGATTGATCTTCGCTCATTAGTCTTTGGATTGGTCTTCATTCTTTTAACCAGTCTTTATTAGTTGACCTAGAGATTGGTTTTCAGTGTTCATTTTTTGATCTTCTGATTGGTATTCTCTTTGGCGCTGACTTGGTCTTATACACAACGCAAATCAATATCCTGCGACCATGTGAGGCCTAGTCAGAGCTGGAGATTGATTGGAAGACTGAGCCGAAGTGTGAAGACTGACTTGAAGACCAAGGACAGATGAGCTTAATATTTTTGTTACTTTTTTTTACCCCTTCTTTCACCTCTGTTTATTAAGCTTTAAGCTTTTGTGTCTGAAGAGGCATCAGAGCATAATAAATATATTTTTAGGGCAGATCAGACTAAAAATAAATGCTGGACTATGCAAGCAAATTTGTTCAAAACAATTCATGGGAAATTTGCTCATCTCTTATGAGTTGCACTTACCTCTTTCTGTCCAGATAGTTTGTGAGCTGAGCAGCCTGGACTCTACAGTAGAAAGATACATTGTAACAAACCAAACATTCTGAATTGTAGCAAGAACTCTGAGCTGTGAGAAGTATTAGGACATGGAAAGGGTTTCAGGATTTGAACAAGAATAAGAATATTCCTAATCACTCGCAGTAAGCAGAGATCTTGAAAGGATTGAAAGTTTTTAAGAAATTAGTAATCCTTTTATTTTACATAAACATTCCTTTTATCCAGCAGCAACCTGGTCCAGAAATTCTGTTAATCCCTGATAGGGTGGCACTAATCCAGCAGGTGGCGCCAGGTTGTGGGTCACGTTCCTCCCAATTTAAGCCTTTCTGGTAATGAAGTGGTTAATTCTGCAGCCATACAAGAAATGTAATGCCCCTGTCAGGCAGAAATTATGGTTTTAATAAGGCTGTCAGGGGAGGTGTATCAGGAAAGATCTACTGTCACTTTCCTCTTTTGCTTTTGCTTACCTTTAAACTGCGGGCTGTGTATACTGCACCCCAGAGAGGTCGGCTGCTATTAATTACATGGACAGGCCTGCTTGTCCCGGAGCGTCCCCTACTGTAGTCTGCATTTTTCATAACCAAATATTCCGGTACATGACACTCGCCCATCTCAGTGCTGCAAGGCTGGAATAAATAAGATGGCTGCAGTGTAATAGCAGCGAGATCTAGCAGAGCTGAGAGTGCTATTCTACAGTCAAGTCAGCACTTTAAAGGAAATGTTTGGTTTTATATAAATTAAGCTGAAAAGTATTTCCCATAATATATATATAATAATTATATATATAATCATGGGGTGTCGACTGTTAAGACCCCAACCAATCCTGAGAACCGCATGTGATCGGAGAAATAATGAACATGTGCGACCGCCGCTCCGATAGACAGTGAAGGGAGCAGTGGTCGCACATGCTCAGTAGAGTTCTAATCAAATGGGATTTGTGATTGGTAGGGGTCCCACCGACAATTTGCATAATTAACATATTTCCCAGCTTTAAGTCTCCTCATCTCGTCATGCTTAGCATGTCAATCTCCGCAAGGAGAAACGATACTTCTTTTATATGTGGGGGTCCCAGCAATCTGACCCTCGGCGATCATAGGTGTGGATAAGTGATGTATATTGTTTATGGGCCACCTTTTGCCTTGTTTGGAGAGGGTCCACCTGCTGAGACCCCCTTGATAGTAAATCCTCATCAGTGATGGAGGTCCCGGTCCAGTATGAGAGGCTCAGGGATTTCAGTGTGACTGGTGACAAGGAAGAAGGAAGATGGAAGATGGAAGCACAAATCTTTCTATTCAAATTTTGCAACAATGTATCAGTGCAGGTAAGATGCAATGAAAGAGATGGTCTAAAATGGAAGCACACGCAACAAGCTGTCAGAAAGGGAAGATATAGATTTGTGAATGTTTTCAGCCTCTATAAATTGATTAAAAAAAAGACAAATGTTCTTTTTTTTTCCCTGAAAGCACCGAGATCTTGCAACCGGCGAAAACTTGACACACAAAGTATACAAAAAAATTGCTGAAATTTTCAATAGTGAATCATTAAGATACTTCTACATAAGACTGTGCATACGATGCAGCACGGTTCCCTTCAGTCCTCTCCTCATATAACATTGTGATTTCAGCTCTGTCCGGGTATCTAATCCAGCTCTGCTACATCTATGTCAATGTTCTATTGAACGCATTTATGGCTCGATTCATCAGATTGTGCTAGATGACGGTAAGTGGCTGAATTATGTCCGGGGGAGATGATGAGATAGGAATAGGATATTTCCTGTATCAGGAGGTGGCGGGAAGGTGTACGCCAGGAGGAGAGGGGCTCATCATCCCTTTATACAGTGACATCTGTCATATGGGTTTCATAGACCAGCGAGGTGGTCCTGGATCATTCCAGTCCCTGCCACTGAACCATTCACCAATGGCTTCATATCAGGGTCCAATGGCTTCTTATTGGGGTCCAATGACTTCTTATCATGGTCCAATGACTTCTTATCGGGGTCCAATGGCTTCTTATCAGGGTCCAATGACTTCTTATTGGGGTCCAATGACTTCTTATCGGGGTCCAATGGCTTCTTATTGGGGTCAAATGACTTCCTATCAGGGTCCAATGGCTTCTTATCGGGGTCCAATGGCTTCTTATCGGAGTCCAATGACTTCTTATCGGGGTCCAATGGCTTCTTATCGGGGTCCAATGGCTTCTTATCAGGGTCCAATGACTTCTTATCGGGGTCCAGTGACTTCTTATTGGAGTCCAGTGACTTCTTATCAATGTCCAATTACTTCTTATCAGGATCCAATGGCTTCTTATCATGGTCCAATGACTTCTTATCGGGGTCCAATGACTTCTTATCGGGGTCCAATGACTTCTTATTGGAGTCCAGTGACTTCTTATCATGGTCCAATGACTTCTTATCGGGATCCAATGACTTCTTATTGGGGTCCAATGACTTCTTATCGAGGTCCAATGACTTCTTATCATGGTCCAATGACTTCTTATCGGGATCCAATGACTTCTTATCGGGATCCAATGACTTCTTATTGGGGTCCAATGACTTCTTATTGGAGTCCAGTGACTTCTTATCATGGTCCAATGACTTCTTATCGGGATCCAATGACTTCTTATTGGGGTCCAATGACTTCTTATCATGGTCCAATGGCTTCTTATCGGGGTCCAATGACTTCTTATCGGGGTCCAATGACTTCTTATCGGGGTCCAATGACTTCTTATTGGAGTCCAGTGACTTCTTATCATGGTCCAATGACTTCTTATCGGGATCCAATGACTTCTTATCGGGATCCAATGACTTCTTATTGGGGTCCAATGACTTCTTATCATGGTCCAATGACTTCTTATCGGGATCCAATGACTTCTTATTGGGGTCCAATGACTTCTTATCGAGGTCCAATGACTTCTTATCATGGTCCAATGACTTCTTATCGGGATCCAATGACTTCTTATTGGGGTCCAATGACTTCTTATCATGGTCCAATGGCTTCTTATCGGGGTCCAATGACTTCTTATCAGGGTCTGATCTGACTGCAGACAATTATTCTACAATTACTCTATATCGATGGATACATTTACTAAAAAGCCGCAGGATAATCTACACTAGCCATTATATGATAGAAATCACAATTATAACGCTATAAGTCGTTAACAGTCTCATTCTCATCACTGCGCACAAATACACAGAAGACGCTGATAAACCGTGTAATAAGTGTGAATTACATCTCATCATTGCTCGGATCCAAAATAAGATTCCAAGAATTGGAAGGAAATCTCTTGATTTGAGCAAAATCCTTAACTGAGTAACATACAGCGGCATGGAAAAGTTTGGGCACCCCTGCTAAAAATGACTGTTATAATGAACAGTTCAGCAAGTTGAAAATAAAATTATCTCCAAAAGTGCTAAAGTTACAGATGACACATTTCCTTTGTATTTTAAGAAAAAAAATATACACATAGCCATTTTTTTTACATATTAAACATTACAAAGAAGTAAATGGGCCAATGTAAAAGTTTGGGCACCCTTGGAGATTTGTTTGCTCAGATAAACTTGACCAAGGTTTCAGACCTTAATTATCCTTTTAGGGTTATGGCTTGTTAACGATCATCTTTGGGAAAGGCCAGGAGATGCAAATTTCTCAGCTTTATAAAACCCAGCCTCCTCTAATCTTGTGCCAAAAACCAGACCGTCAGCCATGGGTTCTCCTAAGCAGCTGCCGAGCACTTTGAGAATGAAAATGGTGGAGGTCCACAAAGCAGGAGAAGACTATAAGAAGATAGCAAAGTGCTTTCAAGTTGCCCTTTCCTCAGTAAAAATCTAATTAAGAAATGGCCATTACCAGGAACAGTGGAAGTCAAGATAAGGTCTGGAAGACCAAGCAAAATTTCAGTGAGAGCTGCCCTTAGGATTGCTAGAGAGCCAAATCAAAACCCCCGCTTGACTACAAAAAAACCTTTTGCACAAATCTGAAGTTGAAAAGAGGATGGACGTTACAAATACATAATGATCCTAAACACACGTCAAAATCCACAGTAGACGACCTCAAAAGGCGCAAGCTGAAGGTTTTACAATGGCCCTCACAGTCCACTGATCTGATCATCATTGAAAATCTATGGATAGACTTCAAAATAGCAGAGGATGCAAGACGCCCCAGGAATCTCACAGAACTGGAGGAATTCTCCCAGGAATAATGGAGGAAAATCCCTCAAACAAGAATGGAAAGCCTCTTGTCTGGCTACAAAAATCTTTTACAAGATGTGGTACTTGCAAAAGGGGGCTCTACTAGGTACTGACCATGCAGCGTGCTGACACGTTGCATCTATACATTATCCCTTTTGAAATTATTAAAATGTGAAAAATGACTATACATATATACTATATATATATATTGCAAAAAATACGAAGTAAATGTGTCATCTAAAACTTAAGCCTTGTTAGAGAACATTTCATCTTGAACTTGCTTAACTGTTCACAATAACAATAATTTTAATAAGGGGTGCCCAAACATTTACATGCCACTGTATAAGTTACTAAAAAGATAATAACAATTATATGACTAAGATCCCTTTGAAGAAAAAGCAAGGCAGCATTATAGCAGTTATTTTCCTGTACATAGGGACAGTATTATAGTAGTTATATTCTTGTACATAGGGGCAGTATTATAGTAGCTATATTCTTGTACATAGGAGCAGTATTATAGTAGTTATATTCTTGTACATAGGGGGCAGTATTATAGTAGTTATATTCTTGTACATAGGAGCGGTATTATAGTAGTTATATTCTTGTACATAGGAGCAGTATTATACCAATTATTTTCTTGTACATAGGGACAGTATTATAGCAGTTATTTTCTTGTACATAGGGGCAGTATTATAGTAGTTATATTCTTGTACATAGGGGCAGTATTATAGTAGTTATATTCTTGTACATAGGAGGCAGTATTATAGTAATTATATTCTTGTACATAGGGACAGTATTATAGCAGTTATTTTCTTGTACATAGGGGCAGTATTATAGTAGTTATATTCTTGTACATGGGGCAGTATTATAGTAGCTATATTCTTGTACAAAGGGGCAGTATTATAGTAGTTATGTTCTTGTACATAAGGGCAGTATTATAGTAGTTATATTCTTGTACATAGGAGCAGTATTATAGTAGCTATATTCTTGTACATAGGGGCAGTATTATAGTAGTTATATTCTTGTACATAAGGGCAGTATTATAGTAGTTATATTCTTGTACATAGGGGGCAGTATTATAGTAGTTATATTCTTGTACATAGAGGCAGTATTATAGTAGTTATATTCTTGTACATAGGGGGCAGTATTATAGTAGTTATATTCTTGTACATAGTGGCAGTATTATAGTAGCTATATTCTTGTACATAGGAACAGTATTATAGTAGCTATATTCTTGTATATAGGGGCAGTATTATAGTAGTTATAATCTTGTACATAGGAGCAGTATTATAATGGTTATATTCTTCTACATAGGAGCAGTATTATAGTAGCTATATTCTTGTACATAGGGGGCAGTATTATAGTAGTTATATTCTTGTATATAGGGGACAGTATTACAGTAGTTATATTCTTGTACACAGGGGGCAGTATTAAAGTAGTTGTATTCTTGTACATAGGGGCACTATTATAGTAGTTATATTCTTTTACATAGAGGACAGTATTATAGTAGTTATATTCTTATACATAGGGGCAGCATTATAATAGTTATATTCTTGTACATAGGGGCAGTATTATAGTAGCTATATTCTTGTACATAGGGGCTGTATTATAGTAGTTATATTCTTGTATATAGGAGCAGTATTATAGTAGTTATATTCTTGTACATAGGAGCATTATTATAGTAGTTATGTTCTTATTCATAGGAGCAGTATTATAGTGGTTATATTCTTCTATATAAGGAACAGTATTATAGCAGTTATATTCTTGAACATAGGGGGCAGAATTATTGTAGTTATATTCTTATACATAGGGGGCAGAATTATAGTAGTTATATTCTTGTATATAGGAGCAGTATTATAATAGTTATATTCTTGTAGATAGTGACAGTATTATAGTAGTTATATTCTTGTACATAGGGGCAGTATTATAGAAGTTATATTCTTGTACATAGGAGCAGTAATATAGTAGTTATATTCTTGTACATAGGGGCAGTATTATAGTAGTTATATTCTTGTACATAGGTGGAGTATTATAGTAGTTATATTCTTATACATAAGGGGCAGCATTATAGTAGTTATATTCTTGTACATAGGGGCAGTATTATAGTAGTTATATTCTTGTATATAGGGGCAGTATTATAGTAGTTATATTCTTGTACATAAGGGCAGTATTATAGTATTTACAGTTGTGCTCAAAAATTTACGTACCCCAGCAGAATTTTGGCTTTCTTGGCCTTTTTTCAGAGAATATGAATGATAACGCCAAAACTGTTTCTCTGCTCATGGTTAGTGGTTGGTGAAGCCATTTTTTGTCAAGCTACTGTGTATTCTCTTTTTAAATCATAATGAGAACCCAAACATCCAAATGACCCTGATCAAAAGTTCACATACCCTGGTGATTTTGGCCTGATAACATGCACAGAAGGTGACACAAATGGGTGTGAATGGCTACTAAATGTAACATCCTCGCCTGTGACCTGTTTGCTTGTAATCAGTGTGTGTGCATAAAAGCTGAGTGAGTTTCTGTGATCCAGACAGACTCTTGCATCCTTCATCCAGCCACTGACGTTTCTGGCTTGTGAGTCATGGGGAGAGCAAAAGAATTGTCAATGGATCTATGGGAAAACATAGTTGAACTGTATAAAACAGGAAAGGGATAGAAAAAGATATCCAAGGAAGTGATAATGCCAGTCAGCAGCGTTCACACTGTGATTAACAAATGTAAAATCAGGGGCTCTGTAAAAACAAATCCACGGTCAGGTAAACAAAAATGTCGTCCACAACTGCCAGGAAAGTTGTTAGGGATGCAAAGAAAAATCCGCAAATAACATGAGCTGAAATACAGAACTCTCTGAAAACTAGCGGTGTGGCTGTTTCAAGATGCACAATAAGGAGGCACTTGCAGAAATATGGGCTGCATGGTCGAATTGCCAGTAGAAAGCCATTACTGCACAAATGCCACAAAGTATCTCACCTACAATACACAAAACAGCCCAGAGACAAGCCTCAAAACTTCTGGAACAAGGTAATTTGGAGTGATGAGACCAAAATTGAACTTTTTGGACACAACCATAAACATTACATTTGGAGAGAGGTCCACAAGGCCTATGATGAAAGGAACACCATTCCTACTGTAAAGCATGGAGGTGGATCACTGATGTTTTTGGGATGTGAGAGCTACAAAGGCATGCTAGACAGCCCAGGAATTTACAGGAACTGGGGGCTTTTTGCCAAGAAGAGTGGGCAGCTTTACCATCTGAGAAAATAAAGAACCTCATCCACAACTACCACAAAAGACTTCAAGCTGTCATTGATGTTAGAGGGGGCAATACATGTTGTTAAGAAATGAGGTATGTGAACTTTTGATCACGGTCATTTTGATGTTTTGAGTTGTCGTTAAGATTTAAATAGAGAAAACACAGGAGTTTAACAATAAATTACTTCACCCAACCACTAACCATGAGTGGAGGAAAAGTTTTGGTGTTATCATTCACATTCTCTGAAAAAAAGGCCAAGAAAGCCAAAATTTTGCCGGGGTATGTAAACTTTTGAGCACAACTGTAAATGGTTTGTGCAGCTTTGTAAGTCCATCACATTGTAATAGTGAGTTACCGGCGACAATTAAAATACTTTAGTTTTCGCTCTATAGACGACTGAAAGAATTCCGTATATTACAATCATTTATGGATGAACAGTGCACTTTACTGTGTTACCTGCGGCCAGTTTGCTCTGAATCTTACTTTCTGCTGCCTTCAGGTGGGTCCCTTGTGTCTCATTATATCCCTCCGTTTACATGTATTTGTCATCTGGTTTGTCAGTAATACAGAGCTGGAGATAATGACAGAAGCCCTCGGATTGTTAGGAAGGACATGCGGTGACACCGGCTTCTATTAGAACCTGCTCCTGTTCGAAATGCAGCAGATCAAAAGCTTCTTGTCACCAGAATAACTGACTTTTGAGGGCACAACGACCTTTTTTCATGGTCGCAAACTGGAAATATGCAGAAGATGATATTTAAAGCAGCCTTTACCTCAATGACTTATTTATTTCCAATATTCTCATGGATGAAAGGTGCTGAATTCTAATCACTGAATTTCTGATTCTTTAATTGCATTACAGGCACCTGTCTGGACCTCATGCATAATACCGCAATGTCCCCTGGGTTCTAGAGGATAAAATATTATTAAATGTTAAAGTAGTTTTATAGCATTATAGTAGTTATATCATTATACATGGGAGCAGTATTATAGTAGTTATATCATTATACATGGGGCAGTATTATAGTAGTTATATCATTATACATGGGAGCAGTATTATAGTAGTTATATCATTATACATGGGGCAGTATTATAGTAGTTATATCATTATACATGGGGCAGTATTATAGTAGTTATATCATTATACATGGGGGCAGTATTATAGTAGTTATATTCTTGTACATAGGGGCAGTATTATAGTAGTTATATTCTTGTATAAAGGAGCAGTATTATAGTAGTTATATTCTTGTACATAGGAGCAGTATTATAGTAGTTATAGTCTTGTACACAGGGGCAGTATTATAGTAGTTATATTCTTGTACATAGGAGCAGTATTATAGTAGTTATATTCTTGTACATAGAGGCAGTATTATAGTAGTCATATTCTTGTACATAGGGGCAGTATTATAGTAGTTATATTCTTGTACATAGAGGCAGTATTATAGTAGTTATATTCTTGTACATAGGGGCAGTATTATAGTAGTTATATTCTTGTACAAAGGAGCAGTATTATAGTAGTTATATTCTTGCATATAGGAGCAGTATTATAGTAGTTATATTCTTGTACATAGGAGCAGTATTATAGTAGTTATATTCTTGTACATAGGAGCAGTATTATAGTAGTTATATTCTTGTACATAGAGGCAGTATTATAGTAGTTATATTCTTGTACATAGAGGCAGTATTATAGTAGTTATATTCTTGTACATAGGGGCAGTATTATAGTAGTTATATTCTTGTACAAAGGAGCAGTATTATAGTAGTTATATTCTTGCATATAGGAGCAGTATTATAGTAGTTATATTCTTGTACATAGGAGCAGTATTATAGTAGTTATATTCTTGTACATAGAGGCAGTATTATAGTAGTTATATTCTTGTACATAGAGGCAGTATTATAGTAGTTATATTCTTGTACATAGGGGCAGTATTATAGTAGTTATATTCTTGTACAAAGGAGCAGTATTATAGTAGTTATATTCTTGCATATAGGAGCAGTATTATAGTAGTTATATTCTTGTACATAGGAGCAGTATTATAGTAGTTATATTATTGTACATAGGAGCAGTATTATAATAGTTATATTCTTGTACATAGGAGCAGTATTGTAGTAGTTATACTCTTGTACATAGGGGCAGTATTATAGTAGTTTTATTCTTGTACATAGGAGCAGTATTATAGTAGTTATATTCTTGTACATAGGGGCAGTATTATAGTAGTTATATTCTTGTACATAGGAGCAGTATTATAGTAGTTATATTCTTGTACATAGGAGCAGTATTATAGTAGTTATATTCTTGTACATAAGGGACAGTATTATAGTAGATATATTCTTGTACATAGGGGCAGTATTATAGTAGTTATATTCTTGTACATAGGAGCAGTATTATAGTAATTATATTCTTGTACATAGGGGCAGTATTATAGTAGTTATACTCTTGTACATAGGAGCAGTATTATAGTAGTTATATTCCTGTATATAGCAGCAGTATTAGGCCATGTTCACACAGTGCGTTTTTTACCGCGGAACCGCGGCGGTTTTGCCGCTGCGGTTCCGCAGCTGTTTTCCATGCAGGGTACAGTACACTGTACCCTATGGAAAACAGGACACACTGTGCACATGGTCCGGAAATTGTAAAAAAAAAGCCGCGCTGAATAGCTCCCGGAAAAAAGAAGGAGCATGTCAATTCTTCTTCCTGAACCGCAGCGGTTCTGCACCCATAGACCTCCATTGTGAGGTCAAAATCGCAGTAAAACCCGCAGATCAAAAATATATCTGCGGGTTTTACTGCGATTTGATGTGCAGAACCGCTGCAGCAGGAAGTGCGGGGGAGCGGGCGGAAGTGCGTGGGCGGAGTGTGGCTGCCCCCCCCGTGCTCCGATCCCGCCCCCCCGTGCTCCGATGCCCCCCCCCCGTGCTCCGATGCCCCCCCCCAGTGCTCCGATGCCCCCCCCGTGCCCTAATCTCCCCCCCTTATACTTACCCGGCGTCCCGGTGTCCGTCCGGCCGTCTTCTCCCTGGGCGCCGCCATCTTGCAAAATGGCGGGCGCATGCGCAGTGCGCCCGCCGAATCTGCCGGCCGGCAGATTCGCTCCAAAGTGCATTTTGATCACTGAGATATAACCTATCTCAGTGATCAAAATAAAAAAATAGTAAATGACACCCCCCCCACTTTGTCACCCCCATTGGTAGGGACAATAAAAAAATTAAGAATTTTTTTTTTTTTTTTTCACTAAGGTTAGAATAGGGTTAGGGTTAGGGGTAGGGTTAGGGGTAGGGTTAGGGGTAGGGTTAGGGGTAGGGTTAGGGGTAGGGTTAGGGTTAGGGGTAGGGTTAGGGTTAGGGTTAGGGGTAGGGTTAGGGGTAGGGGTAGGGTTAGGGGTAGGGGTAGGGTTAGGGGTAGGGGTAGGGTTAGGGGTAGGGGTAGGGTTAGGGTATTTTCAGCCATTTTAGCCCTAAAAAGCTTCCTAGGAAACACACAGTAAAAAAAGGATAAAAAAACGCATCAAAAAACGCATCAAAAAACGCATCAAAAACGCATCAAAAAAGGACAAAAAAAGGACCTGCGTTTTCTGCCAAGAGCTGCAGTTTTTTAAAAAAACTGTCCTGAAAAAAAAAGGATGGAAATCCTGAACGTGTGAACATACCCTTATAGTAGCTATGTTCTTGTACATAGGAGCAGAATTATAGTAGTTATATTCCTGTACATAGGGGCAGTATTATAGTAGTTATATTCTTGTACATAGGGGCAGTATTATAGTAGTTATATTCCTGTACATAGGGGCAGTATTATAGTAGTTATATTCTTGTACATAGCAGCAGTATTATAGTAGTTATATTCCTGTACATAGGGGCAGTATTATAGTAGTTATATTCTTGTACATAGGGGCAGTATTATAGTAGTTATATTCCTGTATATAGCAGCACTATTATAGTAGTTATGTTCTTGTACATAGGAGCAGTATTATAGTAGTTATATTCCTGTATATAGCAGCAGTATTATAGTAGTTATATTCCTGTACATAGGGGCAGTATTATAGTAGTTATATTCTTGTATATAGGGGCAGTATTATAGTAGTTATATTCCTGTACATAGGGGCAGTATTATAGTAGTTATGTTCTTGTACATAGGGGCAGTATTATAGTAGTTATATTCCTGTATATAGCAGCACTATTATAGCAGTTATATTCTTGTATATAGGAGCAGTATTATAGTAGTTATATTCTTGTATATAGGGGCAGTATTATAGTAGTTATATTCCTGTACATAGGGGCAGTATTATAGTAGTTATATTCTTGTACATAGGGGCAGTATTATAGTAGTTATATTCCTGTACATAGGGGCAGTATTATAGTAGTTATATTCTTGTACATAGGGGCAGTATTATAGTAGTTATATTCTTGTACATAGGGGCATTATTATAGTAGTTATATTCCTGTATATAGCAGCACTATTATAGTAGTTATGTTCTTGTACATAGGAGCAGTATTATAGTAGTTATATTCCTGTATATATCAGCACTATTATAGTAGTTATGTTCTTGTACATAGGAGCAGTATTATAGTAGTTATATTCCTGTATATAGCAGCACTATTATAGCAGTTATATTCTTGTATATAGGAGCAGTATTATAGTAGTTATATTCCTGTACATAGGGGCAGTATTATAGTAGTTATATTCTTGTACATAGGGGCAGTATTATAGTAGTTATATTCTTGTACATAGGGGCAGTATTATAGTAGTTATATTCCTTTATATAGCAGCACTATTATAGTAGTTATGTTCTTGTACATAGGAGCAGTATTATAGTAGTTATATTCCTGTATATAGCAACAGTATTATAGTAGTTATATTCCTGTACATAGGGGCAGTATTATAGTAGTTATATTCTTGTATATAGGGGCAGTATTATAGTAGTTATATTCCTGTACATAGGGGCAGTATTATAGTAGTTATATTCTTGTACATAGGGGCAGTATTATAGTAGTTATATTCTTGTATATAGGGGCAGTATTATAGTAGTTATATTCTTGTACATAGGGGCAGTATTATAGTAGTTATATTCCTGTACATAGGGGCAGTATTATAGTAGTTATATTCATGTACATAGGGGCAGTATTATAGTAGTTATATTCTTGCACATAGGAGCAGTATTATAGTAGTTATATTCTTGTACATAGGGGCAGTATTATAGTAGTTATATTCCTGTACATAGGGGCAGTATTATAGTAGTTATATTCATGTACATAGGAGCAGTATTATAGTAGTTATATTCTTGTACATAGGGGCAGTATTATAGTAGTTATATTCTTGTACATAGGGGGCAGTATTATAGTAGTTATATTCTTGTACATAATGGCAGTATTATAGTAGTTATATTCTTGTATACAGGGGCAGTATTATAGTAGTTATATTCTTGTACATAGGAGCAGTATTATAGTAGTTATATTCTTGTATATAGGAGCAGTATTATAGTAGTTATATTCTTGTACATAGGAGCAGTATTATAGTAGTTATATTCTTGTACATAGGGGCAGTATTATAGTAGTTATATTTTTGTCCATATGGGCAGTGTTATGGTTGTACATAGCAGTATTACAATTACAGTATTTTTTTGCACAAAATTATAATAATTACATGTTTATTCTTTTATATACTGGTCACGGTCAGTATGTTAGAAGAGATATACCGTATATTTTTTTTCTCTTTATAGAAGTATTACATGTTTTTTGCCATTTTATATTATAATTTTGTGTATTATCATATGATAGTTTTGTAGTTGGATTGTTTCATTTTGTAATTTGTATTTTAGTTTCTTTTTCTTGTAATTTCATACTTTATGATTTTAAACCTGATGACTTACGGTTTTTCTTGTCACATATTCGAGGTTACAAAGTTAAAGCAAATTTTTTGCAATTTATTTTGAAACAATGTAGAAGAATAAAATATCCAGTGTTTGTTCAGGATGATCACTTTTACTCTGTGGCTGGACATTTCCTTTTTTACAAATCATGATTTTCTTAAGTGCTCATATTAGCTTCTTTCATTGTGGAAATGTGTAATCTGGGGAGTGAAATGTGTAATGGGGCCGTGTAACAAAGGCTGCAGGACTCCATTATCGGTTCTGGTAGATTTGTACATTGTTATGTAGGACAGGGCAGATGAAACACGGCCGACCCCGGGCTATGTATGAGGAATGGATATACAGTATGTCATGTGCGCTAAATTGGAGCAGCCGGAATCTATCACCGTTATCTTTTCATTATTCTCAATACTCTGCCTGTTTTTTGCCGTCCGAAATTTCCGTAGCGCTCTGTACTCCTAGAAAAGGGTTTTTCCTTCTTGAAAAGTTTCAAGTTTCCACCCGATTATGTCACTGTTTCTCATAAAGGATGTCGCTCAGAGTAAAAGGCGGCAGAGATTTATTAAACCTTGACAGCTGTAGTGATCATTTATTCCTCCGGGGGCGCTGTTGGTGGAGCGAAAAACTGAAATGTAGCAACATTTATTGATAAGGAGGTTTCCTGACCCCATACTATATCTAACTACTATGCAAGGGTCATTGATCAATATATCAAGATATCAAGAGGAAATTTTATGAAAGTGGACTTTACTGTTTTGGGATTTTTTTTAGGACTATATCGATGGATCCTTTAAATGGACAATAGGGGTTCAACTCCAAAGACTCTTCCCATATAGATGATTAAAGGGTCCCATTTTTGGGGATTACCAGCCCCATACATTTAGTAGCCGATCTTCGTATAAAGGAGCCCCAAAGGTCCATGGGTCAGATGGGTCTACCTATCTGATATTGATGACCTATTCTCAGAAAAGTCCATTAATACTGGAGTTTTAGAAAACCTTTTTTGATACAAAGCTCTAAGGCTGGTTTCACACTTGCGTTTCAAAACGCATGCGTTTTAAAAAAAAAACGCATGGTGAAAAAACGCATGTAAACGCGTGCAAACGCTGCGTTTTTTTGATGCATGCGTTTTTGCATGTGGTGAAAAAAAACGCAGCGTTTTGACGCGTTTACATGCATTTTTTCATGCGTTTGCGTTTTTTAAACGCATGCTGAGAAATGTGTGACAGCTGCCAATCATCAAAATAAAGTAAAAAACCCACTATAAACAGAAATAGTTAGGGTTAGGGGTAGGGTTAGGGGTAGGGATCATAACCCTAACCCTAAAGGGATCCTAACCCTAACCCTAAGCCTAAAGGGATCCTAACCCTAACCCTAAAGGGATTAGGGTTAGGGGTAGGGTTAGGATCCCTTTAGGGTTAGGGGTAGGGTTAGGGTTAGGATCCCTTTAGGGTTAGGGGTAGGGTTAGGGGTAGGGTTAGGGATAGGGTTAGGGATAGGATTAGGATCCCTTTAGGGTTAGGGTTAGGATCCCTTTAGGGTTAGGGTTAGGATCCCTTTATCACCTTTATGGTGGGGGGTGGCATATCAGTGTGTTTTCTGTTTTTTTTTAAATTAAAACGCATGCGTTTTTAACGCAAACAAACGCACGTGCTTAAAAACGCATGCGTTTACATAGACATCAATAGGTTTTTTTGCCGCGAAAAAACGCATGCGTTTTTTTGCGGCAAACAAAACGCCGCAAAAATTACTACATGTTGCATTTCTGCAGAGAAAAAAAGCATTTGTTGCAAAAACGCGTCAAAACGCATGCAAAAAACGCATGCGTTTTTAATGTTAAATATAGGGGGGAAAAGCATGCGTTTTTTTGCGTTTTTTACCGCAAAAAGCAAAAAAAACCGCAAATGTGAAACCAGCCTTATTCTCCAAATGCCCAGACATTAAATATTAGGATGCCGCCTTCCCGCAGCCGCCACTAGAGGGAGCTATGTACTAAATATACATTGAACTCAGTTATAACACTGGGTACAGTCAGTTTTTTTCAACTGGAAGCTGCAAAAAAGTTCATATTTTCTGAGTGCTAAAAAAGGCATATAAAAAATGAATCCTGAAAGATGTATATGTACAAAGCATGGACTGAAATAAAGCATCCGGATGAAATTCCCGGCAGCAGAATAGGGAATTCGGGGAAATTCCGCTCCCGTAAATATACAGCCCACGCTATCCTATAGAATTAATCCGGGTGACAAGTGCAGGGAAAACTCACAAGAGGTATTTTTCTGTCCGTGAGGTCGGCACATAAACACTTTTTAACCTTTTTCCTGCTGTTTTCACTTTTAAAAAGCGAATTCTGCGGAATGGCGCGGGAGACGCCGCTGCAGGAATGATTTACTACTGAAGGTAATGGAGGCTCGAAAAGCAGCCATTAAGTATTGAACGTGGACTCCGGGCTCGGCTCCTCACTCCCGCTCTGATTAGTAGCTTTGTAAAGTAACATTACGGCCGTGGATGGGAACAGATTACTATTTAGATTCTATTCTATTCTACGGAGGTTACTAATTATTTACCAGACGTAGCAATTACTGGCCACAATGTATCTTAATTCTAGGAATTAGGCAGACACTTCTAGATATTCGGAAGGGACAGGTCTCGCTGTATTTTATTATATTATTCCCCATATTATTACCCTAGATCTGATTCTTTACATACAATTTAAAGGGATTGACCAAGTTTTGTGACATTAACTCCTAAACTGGCATCATTATTTGGTTATTTGGTAATACAAACAGCTTGTCCTGAATTATAAATATTATAAATAATTATATATTTATTATTAATTATAATTTATTTTTTTGGGCTTTTTATTATTAAAACAGCGCCACTTCCGTTCACAGGTTGCGTCTGGTATTGCAGCTCAGCCCCACTCATTGCAATGGAGTGCAGGTGCAATACCAGATGTGACCTATGGGCAGGCGTGGCGCTGTTTTCGGAAGACCTTTGGAATAACTAGATCTTATTTATTATACTTTGAATCTATTCGAGGTGTTTTCCCATCTTGTAAAGTGATGGAATAAAACTAGGATATATATGTGGATATGTGTGATCTGTGGGGGGGCCAAACGGTGGGATCCTAAAAAATGAATCATGGAGTTAATTTAAAGGATTTTTTGTATATTGGCTCTTACTGGTTGTCCAATTACAAGGAATTAGGAGTGTGTTACACATCTCTTTACTGTACCATCATGGAGGACACATGGAGCTAAACGAGTGCTCGGACCCCTTCATTCTTGGGATCCATGAAGATCCTAGAGGAGGTTTGATCCCCCAATAGTCATAAAGCAAATTTACGAGATGGGAATTTTTACATTAAGCTGTCGTGTGCACATGAGGAACAAAGCTATCTCTTGCCATTTTTATATGACTTGTATCCTGCATTTTCAAAAGGTTCCCCTCTGCAGACTCCGTGACTAATTTTCACTTGTCTCTGAGCTAGTGAGTAAAGACTAGCGGCTATATCTCCAATACACAGCACAACCAGACATGGGGGATTCCTGCTCTCTTTCTATTGAGCAGCAAGAGCAGCATGTAGGAGGACGTTATACAGAAGTACTGAGCAGTGTAGCTGTGAATATAGCTCTGAGGTGAAATAAACACTTTGTGTGAGTGGAGACTAGCTGCTGCGATGTCTCCCATACATAGAACACAGACAAAAGAGATTCCTGCTGTCCTGTGTCTATGTAGTATATGTTCAGCAGCAGCAGCAGCAGCAGCATGGAGGACATTATAAAGCGGTACTGAGCAGTGTTGTTGTGAATCTAGCTTTGGGGTGAGATAATACACTTAAAAGAAAACTGCAACATGGAGATTATTGTGCAACAGTGCTGTGCTGTGCAGTTGTTAATCCAACTCTGGGTGAGATCAAAGGCAGAAATACCATTTGTGCAATCTTTGAGGCCCAATAATTAAGTTGGACCATGTCCACTTGCAAATTATGAAGTATTGGACTGCTGTTCTTGCACTGTTCTGTCTCCGTCCATCCCTGTTTGAAATAATACTCTAATGAGAAAGCTGTAACAGAGACTATTATACTACAGTATTGAACAGCGTTGTTTTTAATATCCAGCTTTAAGGTTGAGATAATACACTTCCCAGAAAGCTAAAACATGTAGGTACAACAGTACTAAGTAGTATAACTGTGAGTCTAGCTCTGGAGGGAGAAAACACACTTACTAGAAAGCTGAACCATAAATATTGTTATACAGCAGTACTGTGCAGTATTGCTGTGAACCCAGTTCTGTTGTGAGATCATACACTTACTAGAAAGATGACACAAAGAGTCCATTATACAGCAGTACTGAGCAAGGTAGCTTTATATCCAGTTATCTGCTGAGAGAATAAATGTATTAAAATGCTGCCACATGGAGGTCATTATACAACAGTACTGAGCATGGTAGCTGTATATCCAATTATCTGCTGAGAGAATAAATTTATTAGAATGCTGCCACAAGGAGGTCATTATACAGCAATACTGAGCAAGGTAGCTGTATATCCAGTTATTTTCTTTAGAGAAAAAATATATTAGAATGCTGCCATAATGAGGTCATTATACAGCAGCACTGAGCAAGGTAGCTGTATATCCATTTATCTGCTGAGAGAATACATTTATTAGAATGCTGCAGCAAGGAGGTCATTGTATAGCAGTACTGAGCAAGGTAGCTGAAAATCCATAATTCAGGTGAAATAACCACTTACTACAAAGCACTATCACGGAGGACAATATATAGTAGTACTGAATTTGTAGCTGTGAATCCAGCAGTGGTGTGAGATAAAATACTTATTGAAAAGTAGCAGCACAATCTATATATGTCCGTGCCTCTCTCGAGAGTTCTTGAAGGGGCTGAAATCTAATCCCTCTTTGAGCTAACAGTTACTTTGTGTAAATCTGACATTAGCAGTTTTGAAAGGGAATGATGAGTTCAGGAGAAGTGGCTCATAAATGGAGAAAGTAGTAGATTTCTCTTAATACATACATTACAAAGTTTCTTATTCCTGTGTGATCAATCCATTAGGTACATAATTGATAACATATAAAGTCCATTACAGAAGATACAACTCTCCACTCTACTTTTAGATCACATCTCATCACCTGTGCACTTGACCCAATCCCTTCCCACCTCATCCCAAACCTCACCACAGTCTTCATCGCAACTCTAACCCATCTCTTCAACCTATCACTAACAACTGGTGTTTTCCCCTCAAGCTTTAAACATGCCTTAATCACACCTATCCTCAAAAAGCCCTCTCTTGACCCATCCTCTGTATCTAGCTATCGCCCTATATCACTTCTCCCCTATGCCTCAAAACTACTGGAACAACACGTCCATCTTGAACTTTCCTCCCATCTCTCTTCTTGCTCCCTCTTTGACCGCCTACAATCAGTCTTCCGGTCACACCACTCCACTGAACCTGCCCTAACTAAGGTCACCAATGACCTATTAACCGCCAAGAGCAAGCGACACTACTCTGTCCTCCTCCTCCTCGACCTGTCGGCTACCTTTGACACAGTGGACCATTCCCTATTATTACAGACCCTCTCATCCCTTGGCATCACAGACTTGGCCCTATCCTGGATCTCATCACACCTAACAGGCCGGACATTCAGCATCTCCCACTCACACACCACCTCCTCACCTCGCCCCCTATCTGTCGGAGTCCCACAAGGTTCAGTCCTTGGGCCCCTGCTCTTCTCCATTTACACCTTTGGCCTGGGACAGCTCATAGAATCTCACGGTTTTCAGTATCACCTCTATGCTGATGACACACAGATCTACATCTCTGGACCAGATATCACCTCCCTTCTAACCAGAATCCCTCAATGTCTGTCCACTATTTCATCCTTCTTCTCCGCTAGATTTCTGAAACTTAACATGGACAAAACAGAATTCATCATCTTTCCCCCATCTCACGTGACCCCCCCAACGAACCTATCCATTACAGTAAATGGCTGCCCACTCTCCCCAGTCCCACAAGCTCGCTGCCTTGGGATAATCCCTGACGTTGATCTCTCCTTCAAACCACATATCCAAGCCCTTTCCACTTCCTGCCACCTCCAACTCAAAAATGTTTCGCGAATCCGTACAATCCTCAACCAAGAATCTGCAAAAACCCTAGTCCATGCCCTCATCATCTCCCGCCTTGACTACTGTAACCTCCTGCTCTGTGGCCTCCCCTCTAACACTCTCGCACCCCTCCAATCTATTCTAAACTCTGCTGCCCGACTAATCCACCTGTCCCCCCGCTATTCCCCGGCCTCTCCCCTCTGTCAATCCCTTCACTGGCTCCCCATTGCCCAGAGACTCCAGTACAAAACCCTAACCATGACGTACAAAGCCATCCGCAACCTGTCTCCTCCATACATCTGTGACCTCATCTCCCGGTACTTACCTACACGCAACCTCCGATCCTCACAAGATCTCCTACTCTACTCCCCTCTTATCTCCTCTTCCCACAATCGTATACAAGATTTCTCCCGTGCATCCCCCCTACTCTGGAACCCTCTACCACAACACATCAGACTCTCGCCTACCATCGAAACCTTCAAAAAGAACCTGAAGACCCACCTCTTCCGACAAGCCAACAACCTGCAGTAACCACCGATCGACCAAACCGCTGCATGACCAGCTCTATCCTCACCCACTGTATCCTCACCCATCCCTTGTAGATTGTGAGCCCTCGCGGGCAGGGTCCTCTCTCCTCCTGTATCCTCACTCATCCCTTGTAGACTGTGAGCCCTCGCGGGCAGGGTCCTCTCCTCTCCTGTATCCTCACCCATCCCTTGTAGATTGTGAGCCCTCGCGGGCAGGGTCCTCACTCCTCCTGTATCCTCACCCATCCCTTGTAGATTGTGAGCCCTCGCGGGCAGGGTCCTATCTCCTACTGTATCCTCACCCATCCCTTGTAGATTGTGAGCCTTCGCGGGCAGGGTCCTCTCTCCTCCTGTATCCTCACTCATCCCTTGTAGACTGTGAGCCCTCGCGGGCAGGGTCCTCTCCTCTCCTGTATCCTCACCCATCCCTTGTAGATTGTGAGCCCTCGCGGGCAGGGTCCTATCTCCTACTGTATCCTCACTCATCCCTTGTAGACTGTGAGCCCTCGCGGGCAGGGTCCTCTCCTCTCCTGTATCCTCACTCATCCCTTGTAGATTGTGAGCCCTCGCGGGCAGGGTCCTATCTCCTACTGTATCCTCACCCATCCCTTGTAGATTGTGAGCCCTCGCGGGCAGGGTCCTCACTCCTCCTGTATCCTCACCCATCCCTTGTAGATTGTGAGCCCTCGCGGGCAGGGTCCTATCTCCTACTGTATCCTCACCCATCCCTTGTAGATTGTGAGCCCTCGCGGGCAGGGTCCTATCTCCTACTGTATCCTCACCCATCCCTTGTAGACTGTGAGCCCTCGCGGGCAGGGTCCTCTCCTCTCCTGTATCCTCACTCATCCCTTGTAGATTGTGAGCCCTCGCGGGCAGGGTCCTATCTCCTACTGTATCCTCACCCATCCCTTGTAGATTGAGAGCCTTCGCGGGCAGGGTCCTCTCTCCTCCTGTACCAGGCGGGACTTGTATTGTTCAAGATTATTGTACTTGTTTATTATGTATACCCCTCCTCACATGTAAAGCGCCATGGAATAAATGGCGCTATAACAATAAATAATAATAATAAAGTTCTCTCTTGGCAGATCTGCCATATCTTGAGCTCGACCTTCTCATTCCATCAATCGACACAAAACTTTCCTTACCGGATTCTTTCTCGTTTACGTATCAGACATAATTACATCAGTTCCACTTTAACGAGCAGGAAATCCATGGTGCTAATTACTGGACGATCTTGTGATCTTGCAGACGACACCAGAACAAAGGCTTCTCGTGGACCGCGCCTGCTGGTCTCTGACAAGTGTGTGGTGCCGCTCGGTAACTAATTGTGTCGGACAGACAATGGAAGCAGAGCGGAGAGGAGGTTGCTACATCAGTGGCTCTCGGGGAATCTAGGGCGACCTTTCCCCCCATGAGATGAGCGAAGCTCTTTCTTCCTAAATCAAACAGAATTCATATCAAAAATCTAAAAAAAAAAAAGACCAAATCATTGAAGTGTTTTTCTTCTTTTGGTGGCTGCCAGTGTTTGATGAGATATTTTTAAAGTGTCTGTCAGGGGTGAGGCCGTTCTGTGCATTCTCCACTCTCGCCGGCTCGGGTGCGTTCACATTGCGCTCTGTGTCCCATCAGGGCATATATCCGACATCACCCACAAAACGGGGTCCGGACTCAGGCAGTCTACTACACGGTAGAGCGCACGTTGGCTCTGTAGTCAATATTTAAGTCTATAGCTCCATCAGCGCATGCGTCCAGACCCCATTTTGCGGGGGATTTCGGACGTATGCCCCTATGGGGACAGCACTCTCTTCCCAATGAATAGTGAGAACCAGCTCATACCGTCCTCCTCTATAGAAACTATTCTGATCTTTGCCAACCTTAAAGGGAATCCGTCAGAAGGTTTTTGCTCTGTAATCTAAAAGCAGCATGAGGTTGGGACAGAGACCCTGATTCCAGCGATGTGTCACTTGCTGGTCTGCGTGCTATCATTTTGATACAATTCCTGTTTTCTCAGCTCAGAAATCTGAGCTGTATATCACCTCTCCCACACCACTGATTGGCAGCTTTCTGTATACACCATGCATACGAAAAAAGCTGCCAATCACAGCTCAGGTCGAGGTTACACAGAAGAGATGACCAGGAGACACGACCCACCTAGTCCTATAGTGATGATCTCCTGCTGATAAAACTATGATTTTTATTGAAACAGTAAAAAAGCCCAGTAAGCGACAAATCGCTGTTAGGCCGGGGTCACACTAGAAAGAAATATGGACGTATGAGAGGTGCATAAACAACGCATTACACTCGGACCAATGTTTGTCTATCGGGCAGCTCCCATCAGCCGTATATTTCTCGGCCGTATTTTACAGGCTGAGAAAAACGCATGCTGCGATTGTCAGCGTATTCCGAGAAAAATACGCCAATGAAAGTCTATGGGGGCGAGAAAAATACGGATTACACACAGACCATCAACGTGACTTATAATTATAAGGTTCTGTAGAAGGACGTAGATCTGGGGATTTATTATGATGGAATATAGGCTGAACTGGATGGACAAATGTCTTTTTTCGGCCTTACTAACTATGTTACTATGTTACTTGCGAGAAATACGCAGTGGTGTTCTATAGAAAAGCCGGCAATTCAGTGCGGTGTACAGTAAAATCACACTGACAGGTTAGAATAGAATAGGTAGAATAAATGTCTACACATAGAATAGGTATATATATATATATATATATATATATATAAAGTGTGTATATATATATATATATATATATATAAATATGTCATTGACACACACCTATATATATATTTAATACAGAGCTATGCAGCATAAAAGCCGGTAATTCAATTGCTGGCTTTTGCTATCTCCTTACCGAATCCGACAGGATATGAGACATGGTTACATACAGTAAACCATTTCATGTCTGTTATATTTTTACATATCCCTCACTATTAATGTTAGCAGTGTGTATGTGCAAAATTTGGGAGCTCTAGGTGTTAAAATAAAGGGTTAAATCACGTAAAAAACTGGTGTGGGCTCCCACGCAATTTTCTCCGCCAGAGTGGTAAAGCCAGTGACTGAGGGCAGATATTAATAGCCTGGAGAGGGTCCATGGTTATTGCCCCCCCCCCCCCCCGCCCCCGGCTAAAAACATCTGCCCCCAGCCACCCCAGAAAAGGCACATCTGGAAGATGCGCCTATTCTGGCACTTGGCCACTCTCTTCCCATTCCTGTGTAGCGGTGGGATATGGGGTAATAAGGGGTTAATGTCACCTTGCTATTGTAAGGTGACATTAAGCCTGGTTAATAATGGAGAGGAGTTAATAAGACGCCTATCCATTATTAATCCAATAGTAGGAAAGGGTTAAAAATAAACGCACACATTAAGAATAAAGTATTTTACTTTTTTTAGTCTTTTAAAGGGCTTCACAGCCGTATTCATGGTTTTGGGTGGTAAAAGTAGTTTTGTGAGAGGTTCCCCTCACTGCAGGAGCTCTGTTATACAGAAGTGTCCATAATGTGTGAGATCCGGGACCCCCGCCATCACCACTATGTCTATGGCAGACTGTAACCCCGTCCCCAGGCTTCAGTATGTGATACATGAAGTGGGTTAATTTTTCCTCGACAAAACCTGTATGTTATGTAGGACACAAAGCCGAGACATTAATTACAAGAGCAGATACATCGGCTTCCGGCCGTTTAATTAGTGTAAACATGTAACAATGACTCCTAATACCTGGGATGCGCCGCCTGGCTCCGGGGAATACACCACTTAATGCTCAAGTCGAATGTTGGCAGCAATTCCTTTAAGTGAGCTATACTGTGAAGATAAACTGCGCCTGCACAAATGTATTTCTTGAATGGAATGAAACATAGTTATTAGCCGGAAGCGGAATAATACAGATAAAAGGCTTTGGAGACAAGAGCGGCAACTTAGCGAAAGAGACGGCAGAAGAAAAGTGGGACGACCGCAGTACCTGAAGGTGGTTCCTCAAATAAAATCCAACCTGTACTTATGAGAAGGCACAAAATAATGCAGAAAGAGAAATAGTCGTGGGAGAAAATCGACACTTTTGTATCAAGGTCAGTGGTGGTGGCCGAAGTGTTGTCTGCCAGCTCCGTACGGTGGTGGCCCGTTGGCCCAATTGGACCATTGTATAAAGATAGTCAGAGAGCCAAAGACTAAAACCTTGAAGACCTGATGATGGAAGTGAAGGATTCTAGAGGTCATCTCATCACATCAACATATTGTTAGATGCAGAGAAAGGGAAGACATGATAGTACGTGCCAGATATCCGGAAGAGCGAGAGCTGATGTATCAGGAGTGTAGAGGAAATCCCTCGATTCCATCTACATTCTCTAAAAAGACATATTGGGAGAGCAAGTATGGTTGAGCGGATCTGGGGCCAGTACTGGAGGCAACATCTTATGTTTTTGTTAGGCTTAACTTAAAGATTATGCAAAAAGGGCTGCGCGGCACTCCAATATTAAGGGGTGCACGAATAGGACACTACTCCAAAATCTGCAAAAAATAAATTCTGGCACTCTCAATTCATGCGAGAAAAAAGGAAACAATTTTAATCTCCTGCACAGCAGTGCGTATCTCCAGCGTTCCGTTCGGTCTCTTCAATACTCCATTGCTCAGGTGTCTCTAATTTCTGTCATCATTCTCAAAAGCTCAAGATAATTTCTGATGAAGGCCTAATTGTATGGCCGAAACGTTAAAAGTGTTCATTCAGTGGATGTACCTGAAACACCATTAAAATTGTTTCCTTTTTTTCTTGGGAGTAACTTAAAGATTAAATATTAGAAAAAACTTTTAGCCAGCGAGGTTGATCAATGAGTGGAACAGGCGGCCACGAGAGATGGTGAGTTCTCTTTCAATGGAAGTCTTCACACATCTGTCTGAGATGGTTTAGTGACTCCTGCATTGAGTGTTGGACAAGACGACTCCGGATGTCCCTTCCAACTCTAATATTGTAGGATTCTAGGATTCTAAAGGGCTCGATTTGTGCTCCAATTCCAAATTTAGGCTCATTGGAAGTAACATTTGAGGAGCTCCAGACTAGAAAATATGAGCCTTCCTATAGACAAAGGTCAGCACCATGGTCAGCAGCCGGCCAGTTATCTACAATAAGTCAACTACTGTAGACAGTTAGGAATTTGTGCCAGAATTCTGTTGGAAAACTCTTTGATGTGTCAAAAAAACATTTTGCACAACTCAAAAATGTACAAAAAAATATACAATTTCTCACATTTCTATGCCAGTCCTGGTCAGCTCTACTATAGAGGACAGAGCCACCAAACAAATCCATCATATTTTACAAAAAAAAAAGTGGCAGAAATAACAGCAGAAATGTACGGTATGTATTTATGGCAGAGGTAAGATCAGTAAGAGGTGTGAACCTCCTAACGGATTTGGAGCATCTCGCCGTCATTAAGACTGGTGGTTTCTTAGTTATGTTAATGTGTACATTTAATATTAAAGAGATTCACTGAGAGAAGTCACGGAGAAATAATTTGGTCGCCCTAATCCATGTCCAATGGCGGTCTTCTATCTAGAATCCGTTAGTCAAATATTTTACAAAAGTAATAAAACCTTCGCACTCGTTAAATTAAGGGGGTCACTTTATTCGCAGGAATTGTGCAGATGCGAAGTCTGATTTCATCTTATGTGTCTTCTCCCTTAGACTTAATCATTTGCTATTAGTGAGGAGCGAATCGGCAGAAATGTAGACGTTCAGCGGTGAGCTCAGATTTGGCCAAGAAACGTGTTTCACGTTGGATTTATTCGACAATAGTTGGGTTTGTCCTATTATGTTCTCTCCAGATCCCAGAGCATAATAAAGTTGTGGGGAAAAAAAAACACTAACCTTACTGCTTACGTCTCCACCTGGTCCTCCCAACTCTCCCTGCAGCTTCGATGTCTTCTTTTGTACAGGTGTGGTGGCAGATGTCCACTTCCCGGAGGTCTTTGCCGTCCATACTTCTGGCAATAGCCATTATGGCATCCTGTTATTATAATGTTATTATGACATCACAACATACGGCACACCAGATCTATTGAGTGCAGATGCTGAGCCGTAAGGACAGGTGTGAGGTTCAAGAAATCCAGAAAAAGCACACAAAAGGGTATCGCAAAAAATCTGGATGCGGATAAAGTAGAATTCTTTGGAAAACTCAAGAAATATTTTATTTGACTCAAATCTATTTGTTCATCTTTACTTGATGCAGATGCTGAGGTTTTTGGATGGGTCGTAGTTGTAGGCTGTAGCATGTTGCTATTTCAAAAAGTCCAGAAAAACCTTTACATGGCCTGAGTTGATATGTAAGTGAGACTGATGAGCTAAAGAGCTATGGTAGATCCGAAACCTTTGTCTCTCCAGCTCTATTCCCCGCTTAATGCCACTGTCATGATCCGTTCCAGGGTTTATTAGTGTCTGCCCTTTTTTCTGGATGTCAAGGGTTAACTTTGCTCTGCCTCATTTTGGGTTCAGGTTAGCTTTCTAGCTCCCATGAATCTTGCTGGCAGTGTCCGCTATAGTTCTGCCTTCGGCATGTTAACCTGACCCTGCTGGTAGCTCTTGATTTGCCCTGCTGTGAACCCTGACTTGTCCTGTGCCTGTTAACTCCCTCTGTCTGCCCTTTTCCCAGTATTTCTCTGTCTGTTTGTCTCCTTGATTCTCCGGTTCTTATCTCCTGGCTTGGTTATTTACTTTGTTGCTGTTTGTCCCTATTGTACCGTATATTGCCCGTTCTGGTTTACTGATCTCTGGCTACGTTCTGACTATCCATCTGTCTAATCCTATAATACTGTCGTGCTATCTCGTGCTTTTGACTTGGCTTGTCTGACCACTTTCTCGCCACTTGGTGGCGTCTGTTCTGCTGTCCTGTGTGTGCAGTCTCACTTTCCTCTCAAGTTCCCCCTGGTGGAGGTTGCGCTGTACTGCACTGCAGCAGCCTGACAGCCACCCCCTAAATGACTGATGACTCATATGCCTAAAGTCACAGAGCAAGGAGGCGGGCAGGCGCTGGATGGGGAATAGAACTGGAGTGACAGAGGCTTCAGATCTACCATATCTCTTCAGCTACTTTTGCATATCAATTCAATGCTGATTTCTCAGTAATAGAGGAGTGGACTGGCCATGTAAAGGTATAGCTGGACCTGTCTTTAAAAGACCTAAATTGTTCGGGTGGTCCGCAGAATGGTTTTGTGCCGGTATTTGGAGATGTTTCTGGATGGAAGTGACCAAGTTCTTCTCTCTCTGGACAAGTCCTTTGCCCAAATCTAGTTTTTGGCTTTGAGTTTGAGTTTTCTCTTCCATACAGACTGCTTAATACTCATCCTCATGGAGTTGCCCAAAGATGGAGATAATTTCTGAACCTAAACTCTAGGCTTCTCCTCTGACTGTGCAGAGCCCATTAATTCCTGCTCTGTCTCCGTATAATGGTCCAGAGCTTCCTGATTGCTCTGAACAATGTTTTTTGCAGCATTTTTTCTCTTTTTCCCCATCCGATGCGGTGATATTCAGGGAGGGATGCATCGCGTGTCGCTCGGAGAGGTTAAAGTGTTAACAGGATTCTGTCAGGAGTGAAATGGGATAGCAAATAGCGATGACTACGATGGGACCTGCGAGAGTAACGCCGGAGACGACGCTTATCAAGCGGCCACGGCGCCAAGCCTAAATGTTTAAGCAAACGCATAAAAGTAGTTGATCCCGGACTTGTGTTTGAAGGTCCTGTGATTCCAAGACCGATAAATGCAAATGATTGCAACAAAGTCGGCACTTCTGCTTAGCAGGGACTTATCACGGAGCGCCAGCCTGACCTGCCCACCTACAAGATTACTTTCCTCTTGCTAGGCTGAAATCAGGCTGTAGAGCAAAGTGCAGGTTTATAGAAATGTGTAGACATAGAGGTACTGTATAGCAGAGTTGGATTTGTCATTTAAAGGGATCTTGTCGTTGGCTAATGCAGTCTAATCTACAAAAGAGTGAAAGAAACTGAGTATATATATATATATATATATATACAGTACAGTATATACTGTATATATACATATAGTTATATGGGTAAAGATTTCTTTATCAAAATTCCTCTATCTATGATTAAGAGTCCAGTGGGCGGTCCTAATCAGTGACGGACAGCTATCTTTGCATGCACTGTCTGCATACAGGAAAAGCTGACAGTTAGGCCTCCTTGACACATCCTGATGATTTCTGTACTGGTGAGATCTGTGGTCCGCGTGCATGTGCCATCCGTAGGTACATATGTGACGTCTGTGTATCGGTTTGCATCCATGTGCTGTCCGTGTTTCCATATGACACGTACCGGCACCAGTGAAAAGCAGTTCGGTCATCTGTTCCAAGGAGACGGCTGCTGAATGCAGCTCTCATCATTGTCACTTTGTCTCAGCGCGACCAGGCTACAATGATGGGAGTTGTATTCAAGATCCTGATGTTAATAATCTGAAAAAATTGACAATACCCGATTAGGTTCCCAGTATATTAATAACAACTCACAGCAGAGCTGTTTGCTTAGCCATTACTGGTTAATTTACTCGGCACCCTAGAAAAAGATGATGTAGGGTCCCTATATAAATTGAAACCAGCAAAGGCTAAGCAGACAGCTGCGGGTTGATATTAATAGCCTAGGAAGGAGCCATTAAGGAGTTATTACCCCCCTCTCAGACTACCAACATCAGCCCTTAGCCACCCCAGAAATGGCACCAAATCTAGTGCTTAGCCTCACTCTTCCCACTTGCCCTATGGCGGTGGCAAGTGGGGTAATATAGTTGGGCTTTATGTCAGCTTTCTATTGTCAGCTGATATCAAGCCCAGGGGTTAGTAATGGAGAGGCGTTTATCACTAACCCCATAGTGAATTTTGAAATAAACACACAGCAAGAATAAAATCCTTTATTTAAAATTAAAACTCAACGACCTGTTTTACACATTTAATAAAAAAATAAAAAACAAAATTCTACTCACCTTAACACCTAAAATCCATTGAAGCCCATGTTCCCCGTAGAAAAATAAAAAAAAATAGACAACCATATTCCTTACCTGTCCAACATGAAGACAATCCTCTGATGGCCATGCCCCCCTGTAAAAAACAAAAGTGAGTATAACTTTGTTTTTTATTGTTTAATAAATGTGTAAAAGATGGTTTAGAGTTTTATTTTTAAATAAAGGATTTTATTCTTGTTGTGTGTTTATTTCAAAACATACTATGGGGTTAGTAGTCGAGGCGTCTTATAGCACAATTTCTTGGGCAGCTGAGGGCTGATGTTGGTAGCCTGGAATGGGGGTGTAATATTTCTCGCCCTTTCCCAGGCTATTAACTGATATTGGTAGCCTGGAATGGGGATGTAATATCTCTCGCCCCTTCCAAGGCTATTAAAAACCACAGCTGTCTGTTTAGCCTATGCTAGTTTGAATCTATCAATCTATGGGAGGACACTTTGAGAGCTGCCCTCAGCAGTCAGCGCCAGGGAACAGCACGAGCTGTACCGCATCTTCCCAGGCACGGGTACATGTCATCCATGTGTCATCAGTGTGCATTTGTGCGGCATGCATTTTATCTATGCTGCACAATACAAAACTGACATGTCTGCAGATTTTTCCCACGGTCTGTGTGAAAAACCTGACATGTGCACACCACAGTTGAAAACACTGGGTGTGAGTATGTCCATATTTGCGGTCCTTAAAAAACGGACAGCATAGGGACATAAAAAATGGACGTGTAAAAGGGACTTTAGTAAGTAGGACTGATTCTATGAAACTAATAGTCTGATTGATCCAGCATTGTTGCTATGGGGCCGTGCTTCCATGTGCTGGGGAGGGGGTGTATAGACTTGTAGTTGTTGGTCACAGAGACTGCCTTGACCCCAAGCACGTCTGTAAATATTGTCATGTATACCTTATTTGTCTGGATAAGTTCATTTTGCCCTGTATGCTCAACTCCCTTTCCTCATGTTGATATTATCTTGTTTGTATAAGTGTATATATAATAACATGATGCTGCTGCTATATCCAGTATGTTGTGTATATAGGGAGAGTGCAGTACCAAGTTAGCCCGCTAGAGGGGGCACATTAGGATTAAATAGTAGAAGGATAGGAATAGAAGCTTAGGATAATAAATAGTTAATATAGGAGGGGCCAACTGTGGGATAAGATAGTAAGCTTCCTGACTTTTAGTGAGTAGAGCCCAGACAGGCCAGTAGGGCCAGGGAGCCCAGGCAGTCCTGCAGGGCCTTAGAGCCCAGGGCAGCACAGTGGCTCCCGTATCGTTTACAAGATAGGAGCCCAGTCGTACAAGGCCAACAGAAGTGACAGCAGAAGTTACAGCAGATGTCACAGCAGCACAGGAATGCAGGTGGATCTATAATGTGGCACCTTACTATGTGGGCCAACGCCCTTATGTCTGGTGTAAAGCGGACAGGGGAATTTCGAAGAGATGTAAAGCTGGACAGGGAGGACGCTGCGGTACCGGTCAAGACGGTACGATCCGGGAACGTGTTGAAGGACTGAGGGAGGGCTCAGGGAAAGTGAGGGATATACGCTGTGTGGAACCCTATGTCGATGCTGTAATTGATTTGGACATGCTGAGGAAGGAAACCAGTAAAGTTGTCTGTTTTAAGTTGAACTTGGACTCTGTCTCTTTATGCATAACAGCGCCAGCAGCAGAACTTCAGCAGCCCCGATGGGACCCTGACGGCGCAGAAGGTGAAGCAGAAGGTATGCTAAAAAGAGGACATTGTATTCATGTGATGGGGGACCAGGGCGCGATTGAGCAATATATGTCAGCCATGACTACGGCCCTGGCGCTCCCCCACTGACTGACTAGTCAGGACTAGAGTAGCAATATTAACGTATAGATGCAGTTAGAGTAGATCAAATTAAAGTCAGCGCATTACATAAAAAGACATGCTACTGCAATAGCTACAGTCGTGTTTGCACTTGCACATCCTTGCATCAATGTACCGTATATACTCGAGTATAAAGCTGAGTTTTTCAGCACATTTTTTTGTGCTGAAAATGCCCCCCCTCGGCTTATACACGAGTCACGGTACAGAAAGCCGGTGGGGGAGGGGGGCGGCAGAGCAGCGGGTGCCTGGAGCCGGCACACTCATCATACTCACCTACCTGCGTGCCCTCGGTGCTGGCACTGCATCTCAATCTGGCTCCCACCTGCCTGCAGCTCTTCCTGTGCTCAGTGGTCATGTGGTACCGCTCATTAAGGTGATGAATATGGATGCGTCTCCACTCCCATAGGCATGGAGCGCATATTCATTACCTTAATGAGCAGTGCCACGTGATCGCTGAGTACAGGAAGACCTGCAGGCAGATGCCGGCGGCCGGAACGAGATATTATGCCAGCACCCAGGGCGCGCAAGTAGGTGAGTAGGATTTTTTTTTGTTTTTTTTATCAATAGGAAATATGCACAAAGGGATAGGGAATAAGGAGGCATGCATACAGGGATGGAATGGGGAGGCATTCATACTGGGACAGGGAAGGTGGAGGCATGCATACAGGGACTGAACGGGGGATGCATGCATTCAGGGATGGAACAGGGGAGGCATGCATAGAGGGATGGAACAGGGAGGCATGCATACAGGGACGGAACAGGGAGGCATGCATACAGGGACGGAACAGGGAGGCATGCATACAGGGACAGAACAGAGAGGCATGCATACAGGGATGGAACAGGGAGGCATGCATACAGGGACGGAACAGGGAGGCATGCATAGAGGGATGGAACAGGGAGGCATGCATACAGGGACGGAACAGGGAGGCATGCATACAGGGACAGAACAGAGAGGCATGCATACAGGGATGGAACAGGGGAGGCATGCATACAGGGATGGAAAAGGGGAGGCATGCATACAGGAACTGAATGGGGGATGCATGCATAGAGGTACGGAACAGGGAGGCATGCATACAGGGATGGAATGGGGAGGCATTCATACTGGGACAGGGAAGGTGGAGGCATGCATACAGGGACTGAACGGGGGATGCATGCATTCAGGGATGGAACAGGGGAGGCATGCATAGAGGGATGGAACAGGGAGGCATGCATACAGGGACGGAACAGGGAGGCATGCATACAGGGACGGAACAGGGAGGCATGCATACAGGGACAGAACAGAGAGGCATGCATACAGGGATGGAACAGGGAGGCATGCATACAGGGACGGAACAGGGAGGCATGCATAGAGGGATGGAACAGGGAGGCATGCATACAGGGACGGAACAGGGAGGCATGCATACAGGGACAGAACAGAGAGGCATGCATACAGGGATGGAACAGGGGAGGCATGCATACAGGGATGGAAAAGGGGAGGCATGCATACAGGAACTGAATGGGGGATGCATGCATAGAGGTACGGAACAGGGAGGCATGCATACAGGGATGGAACAGGGGAGGTATTCATACTACGACAGGGAAGGTGGAGGCATGCATACAGGAACTGAACGGGGGATGCATGCAGACAGGGACGGAACAGGGAGGCATGCATACAGGGATGGAACGGGGAGGCATGCATACAGGGACGGAACGGGGGAGGCATGCATATAGGGAAGGAACCGGGGAATCATACATACAGGGACGGAAAGGGGGAGGCATGCAGACAGGGACGGAACGGGGGATGCATGCAGACAGGGAAGGAACCGGGGAATCATACATACAGGGACGGAAAGGGGGAGGCATGCAGACAGGGACGGAACGGGGGATGCATGCAGACAGGGAAGGAACCGGGGAATCATGTATACAGGGACGGAACGGGGGATGCATGCAGACAGGGACGGAACTGGGGATGCATGCAGACAGGGACGGAACAGGGGATGCATGCAGACAGGGATGGAACAGGGAGGCATGCATAGAGGGACGGAACAGGGAGGCATGCACACAGGGAAGGAATGGGGGAGGCATACAGGGATGGAACAGAGGAGGCATGCATACAGGGAAGGAACGGGGAGGCATGCGTACAGGGATGGAACGGGGGAGGAATGCATACATGGATGGAACGGGGAGGCATGCGTACAGGGATGGAACTGGGGAGGAATGCATACAGGGACAGAACGGGGCAATCATGCATACAGGGAAGGAACGGGGGAGGCATGCATACAGGGACTGAACGGGGGAGGCATGCATACAGGGAAGGAACGGGGGAGGCATACATACAGGGAAGGAACGGGGGAGGCATGCATAAAGGGAAGGAATGGGGGAGGCATACACACAGGGACTGAAAGGGGAGGCATACATACAGGGACTGAACGGGGGAGGCATTCATACCAGGACAGGGAATGGGGAGCCATGCATAGCAGGACAGGGATGAGGGGACAATACATACCTTATACTCGAGTCAATAAGCTTACCCAGTTTTCCGTGGCAAAAGTAGGTGCCTCGGCTTATACTCGGGTCGGCTTATACTCGAGTATATACGGTAAGTTTAACCTTTCTAATCATTTTATAGTGAATCTGGATAGTGAGAAAACGTCACAACACACAGCTCATCCATATAGATAGGGAGAGAAAGTCATAAAACACTGAATGAACATTTTTATAACGCTCCATGCCATGCAACATTACGTACATTCATATCTCTTCTATTTTATATGATGACCTATTTGCTGCCATTACTCTTTTTTTTTTGACTGCGGCACTGCTCTAACTATAAAGAACCCTTTACTATATTGATGTCAACATTGACTTACACGGGTAAACAATGTCACCCAGTCCTTGGAAAGAATTGCCGGTTCATATAGAATTGTATAAATGTTTTTTTTTCCCAAGCAGAACATCCCCATTGTCTTTACTTTTTATTATAAGAGAGTTCTCTCATCCTAGACGATTATCTTGTCGAACGCTCAAGTTCACATTTCACTTTACTACAATGTTCAGCCTAAAATTTAAAATCTGGTCCCAAAAAGGGGCAATATTACATTGGGTGACATTTTTTTTTTACCTTTCTGACTAAATGCGATATAATATTATTGGCTTTTGCAGCTGCTGCTTGACATTGAGTCGAATTAATGTAGTAAATTTACCTGCGTTCCTATTAAAAAGCACAGGTTTTGCTTTTCGGTATCACCATGAATGGTGACAAATAAAGATCTGGATTAGGGACGCCGGCACTGTGCTATATTTCTAAAGGGAAACATAATTATTTGTTCTTTAATTGTTTTCTTGCAAAATGTTCAAGATGTAGCTGTTTTTGTGTTTTCCTCGATTTTGTGTGAGTAGTTGACAACCAATGAAAAGAAAACATTGTTTTAATTTTTGGTTCATAAATTAACAGAGGACATGAAAATAAGCAACTTTGTAATAAATCTTATCAGAGATATCTTCTTCTTTCTTCATCGTTCACTCTCAATTCATGGGTGAAATCTGAAAAAAATCTGCATTTAGTAAAGATTGAGCTAGGAAATGGCTGTTGGTGCTCATCAAGTTCTATGGAGAAGGGAGGGAGGAACAGCTGGAGGCAGATAATAAGCGAAAATTACATTTCTCCATAGAATTTTATGAGCACCAATTGTCATCTTCAGTAATTGGAAGATCTGCTTTCACTGAAGACACATTTGTGCCGCAAATTTCTGATCATTTGATCATATTAATAGTAAATGCTTTATTAAATGTACTTCTATTAGACACGAACTAATCGATTTGATTCAGATAGAATTTGTGTACATTTTTTTTAGAAATTCATTGGATCCAGCGAATCCGAACAGTTTCCAATTCACTTTATCATTTTACACATTGCAGAACATTCGATCAGCCAAAGAAGGCTTGCATGACCTTCAGCATAGCCGCATGGGCTTTCCCATAATTCCCTGCAGCTATGATATCACAAGGTATAATATAGCCAATCAGGAGGGAAACTTTCAAATCCTGTATAAAAGCTGAGGTTGGGAATGCAGCAGCCATTTTATAGTGAATCGAGATAGCAAGAGGATGTCACAGCTCAACTTACCTTTTTAGATAGAGAAAGTCATAAAACACTAAATAAACGTTACAGTTAGTGTGTGATAGCTCAGCGGTGAAGAATAGTTCCCATCCCTTTACCCATAGCCAGATGTGTCGTGGTTACTTGGATAGTACTAAAGCTGTGTTTTTGTTACAGAGCTTCAGTGGTCCTAGGAGACCTCAGAGTGTTACATACATCTTGTTAAGATAAATGCATTACTCGTAATTTACAGAGAATCAATTCTCAGCAAATTGGGTTTTTGTGGAAAAATTCATCAAATCTGGGGGGATTTAATTTTGGAAAGATTTGCTGATTTCCCGTTTCCATCCTCTCCAGGGTTATACGTGACACCCCAATAAGTGTTCTCCCGCCCCACAGAGATTAGGATATTACTTAGTGCTGGATACAGTCACCATGTTAATAACTGTCTGTTCTGACTCTGCATCTCCGTATGCGGCTGATTCCTGGCAGCTTCCCAAACCAGACTAAGCTCTAATTAAAGGCTTAACTCACCTTCATCCTTTTAGTTTCCCATGTGGAAATGTAAAGTCAGACGGTAATTGGTCTCTGAACAGACAAGTCAACATTCCATCAAGTAATAGTATTTACTTCTTCTACAAATTGGGAGATTTCGGCAGAGAAATCTGCTAACTTTCCGCTCTCTCCGGGCTATGTGCTCTACTTTTTTCATGCCGGCGTCTTGAGTACCGTCTCTGTGCCGCCCTAGTCGCTGCGCTCTCCACTTTGCTTCCCCAGTATCAGGCCATCTCCTGTGCTGCCTCGCACTCTCCGCCGGCTCTGCTCCTAGACACCTGGCTATAGGGTGACACGGCCACATCCTACAGGACTCTATCCCTGCTGTGTCCGTCAGGGGCAGCCTATCCCTAGGCAGCAGCGTGTTTATTAGGCAGATCCTCCCACCAATTTTTGCCTGATCGTAGGTTTCTACATGCAGTCTATCTCTAGGTTTCCGCTTTGGTGCATGGTTGCTTTGGCTTTCCTGCTCGTTTACCATTTATCCTGACCTCGGCTATGTATATTGAACCAGTGCTGCCTGCTCTGACCTCAGATTGTCTGGCCACATCTTTGCTTCTGTCCTCCTGTACCTCGTACCCACACCTCTTACCCTACGGTAAGCTGCTGCAGAGCCAGGGACTGCCCTGGAGTGGTACCTAGTGACTACCGGCAGCAAAGCCTATCATCACCATCATAGATTGTATTGAGTACCCCTCCAGGGTAAGCCTGGCCCGTGGCGAAGTGGCTTCCTTCCAACATTACAACTTTATGAAATAATAAAGAGACAGCAACTTGTATTGGAAACTGAGTTCAGTTTCCGCTTAGGGGTTGTAAATGCCCCACACCCTCGATCACCATAAGGGCTGGGCTTGGACACAATCATGGAGTAATGGGCAATTCTGAGTGAGTGGTGAAATTACTCAAGGGATGTGCCAAGCTGAGGTTTAAGTGGCATCAAGATAGGATATCTATCACCGCTGGGCAGAGATCAAGCTTGGAGTGGGAGAACTTAGGGGAAAACTAGAGTTCCTTAGAAAGGATGATTTCCCTTAGGACCTCCAAGAATTGGTCCACTGGTCCGAGTCTGCAGGAATCCTTTTTGAAGGCATTGCGATCTTCATCTACAACATTGGATGTGGAAGTTAGATGCTACATGAATGGAAACTCTTGGGACTGTTTTGAAGCTAGGACTAGAGCAAAAAAATGTTTGCTGTTAATCTGTCATGACGCCCATCGTGAGCCAGGGCATCAGTTAGATAGCAAATCAACTTTCCAATGCCATACATCGGGAACCAAATGCCAAAACCAACACTTAAGTGAGGCTTAGGTCTGGTCCATGAACTCAACATTGTAAGGACATTGCTGACGGTGAAAATTTTGGGCCAGATGCATCAAGAACTGGAGTAAGATTTGTGGTGTAGCAAATACCGCCAGTCTTGCCCCAGCTTTGCCCATCTTGTTGGAGCTGGGAGGAACTGGTGTGAGAACGTCAAAAGTCACAAAATTATGACACAATTTCAAGTTGTGTCTAGATTTTGTGACCTTTTGAAACTTTTGAATTCTTGCATGAAATCTTTGATGTATCGAGCCCCTTTTGGAGAGTGGTTAACATCTTTGCAGATTTTATTACATTTACTACTGGGCAGATTTAGGAAAATGGTGACATATTTCGGAACTGGTAAAGACCATCAAAATGTTAGAGATCCTTATACTGATCTTATCACTCACCTCCACGGCCTCTCTGCTTCACCTGTCTGGTCCTCGCACAAACAAGCGAAGTTGAGTTTTGCCTGATCTGCTCATCTCTATAACCAACCCATTGGTCATGATGAGCAGCTTGTAGTGCGTGAATTTTGGACTCTTGCTACCAGGTTCTATTCGTCATAGATGATCATTAGTGGTCCGAGCAACAGGACAACTTTTTGAATGGCTTATTTTCAGAAGTTTTTACCTATCCAAACTGCTGATCACTGGAGGTCCCCACCAGTCTGGAGAATGTGGTCCTGGTATCGTCCATTGGAATAACTGCACTTATTGAATATCTCCCTAAATAAAGCTCCGGTGTCCTGATGCAAAATTTGTAACAGAGCATCCGACCTACTGAACCTACTGAACCATCGGCCATTTTTCTCCTCTGTTATTTTCAAGTTCAAATCTCATAATTAGAGATGAGTCAAATAATTAATATAGAATGCAATTCTCTGCAAATTTTACCAAAATTTTTCACATTTTTTTGCAATTTGCTTCATGCGGATTCATCATGGCAGGCAGCTGTGGTTACTAATTTGCTGAACCATAGAGGGCTTGAAAAAGGTTAAAAAAAAAATGTAATATTTACTTCATCGTTCACCTGTCTGGCCGCCACTGCAGCCAGCCATCCGGTTCTCCATGCCTTTTTTATGCTACATCCCCCATCGATGGATCTTCTGCCCCCAACAAAATGCAGTGACGTTAGAGGAGCAGTTGGAGTTGGAAGACCCACCATATAGCGAAAGTGTAATTCCCAGAAAACGCGAAGGAAGCTATATACGTATATAAGGGCAAAAACTTCAAAATAATAAAAACAAAGAACTGCTGAGCCCAAAGTAAAAATACTAATGTTTATTGATAATGAACAAAGATTAAAAATACCAAATATACATAATGGAGATTAAAGACATGAGTAGCTGCTGGTGTGAAACCAAACAGGTGAATATACTACAGCAATTAATCAAAACAAAATATATAGTGTCCAAATATATAAATATCAATAAATATAATCAAGTGAAAAATTATACTATGGACACGAGCATGATTAAATGATAAAGTGCTGTTCCAAAAAATTATTTTCCATAATAAAAAATATATATATATCCAAAATTATGCCTAAAAAAAGTAACTTGCACCTTATACTTATCTATTATGCCTATTGTTTTGTGTTAGGTCTTACAGACTTACCCTCTATGCACAGCACTTGCACCTTATCTTTCCATTCATGGATTTGTATGTTGGTCTTATATTTAATGGTCAACTGATGTAACACTAGTATTTAATATAGTTTTTTATAGGATTAATTTTTCATGGTGGTTTATTGTGTATTTATATATATATTTGGTTACTTTTTTTAGGCATAATTTTTGGGACTGTGTATGTGGATATATATATTTTTTTATTATGGACATTTATATATTTGGACACTATATATTTAGTTTTGATTAATTGCTGTAGTATATTCACCTGTTTGGTTTCACACCGGCGGCTACTCATGTCTTTCATATAGCGAAAGTGGATGCCCACAGTGGGGAAAGGTGAAGCGGAGAGGTTTGGAGAACCAGGGCAGCCAGATGGGTGAGCAGTAAGATGAGTGTTGATTTCCATTCTTTACACTCTACGTTCGGAGGAACCACGGGCCATAATCAGGAACATTCCAATCTGCATCGAATAATTTCTATGTAAAATCCGCCAGATTTGGCCAATTGGCCTCTACTTATATAATGTGAATGGAACCTGTAAGAACCATTGCGGTGCAGCTCTATACTTCTATGACATGTCTTAGGTGGGGCATCAATCCTGATCATCCTCATCGTCTCTCTGTCGCTTCCTCACGATGGGAAAGTGATTGTCATTCTCCGGAGAGAGTAAACAGCCTTGTGACTTAACTTTCTCGAGTGCTCTGCCTTCCATTTTCGAGCTTGTTTTTTTTTCTTTTCCTCACCCATTAGCCTTAGATTCATCTCTCGCTTTTGTTTTCTCTTACAAAATACATCCGGGTCCCTGAAGACCAGCAGTCAGCATCTCAGCTAATCGCTGCAGAGGTCAAGCCGGCCAACGGGCATCCAAAGTCCCGACTTCAGCCCCAATTAACGCGCTGCGTCGGGGGGACGCAACCTTGTTTACTGCATAATGACTTCAGAGGATCGCAGTTCTGAGAGTGAGATTTAAATGAGTAAAAGTTGCTCTTCCCTTTGTTTAATCTCGCAGAGTAGACAGTAAATTACAGGTATGAACACAAGTGCGGCACGTTCTGCTGGACAATGTGGAGACCTTTTTTTATTTTTCTTGCCACGATTTTGCAAAATGGGGTAAAACTATTCCGACTCCAATTGCCATCATTTGACCCCTTATAGAGGAGGGGAAGCGTCAGCATGAATCGGACACTGGCTTCATAATTGCAGATGTGTATTTTTTTGAAATGATACAATGTATCAAGGAAAGCATTCTTTGAAAAGATGGCCGGGGACTACACGACTTGGATGATGGGTCTCAACTGACGTCTCTCTCCCTACAGTCCCATATTGAGGGACCTGTCAGTCTAGATATTGGGGACCTGCCCTGAACTAGCGACTATCAATTAGTCCTCAGTTGGCTCAGTAGTTTCTCTGATATCTCATCCTTCGGGCAGCATGAATCAGCAGACAGGTTCCCCTAAAAGTCCATTCTTCTCCCTTACAGAAGTTTTAATCTTTTTTTCCATCACCAATGATCAATACCAGGTTACATATGTATCATTTCATTACAAAAAATATCCTGGCACCAAATGATTGCGTCAAAATCATCTCCAAAAAAGAGGTTCTGAAGGACCTTGTGTCTATCAATACTTGGGTCACTAGAGGACATTCTAGTCCTACCATAACTGACTCTAAATAGATGCGGCACTGATCCGATGACCCAAATATTTTAAGGTACCCGTGGTCTCCATCAAGCTGCTATCACCGAGCACCGAGCAAATAGAGCAACACTTACAGAAATGTTTTTTTTTTAGCAAATACCGTCTCCATTTCTCGTCTTCTGTTTTGCACTGATGGATTACTCATGTGCCCACTTTTACATTTACGTGAATTCCCCAAAAAATGTTTTTGTTTTTTTTTACAGCAGGTCATCTTGTGCCAATCATCTTCAGATAGGTAAAGCTAAAGAGATAAGACAAGGAAGGTTACTTTTGTTAATGCTAAAAGTTTACCAGAATTTCTATCTATTAATTCTATATTTCCATAGAATGGTTGAAAAAAAAAAAACATCTTCCATGTTCTCCTGAGGAATGGGAGAGGATAAAAAGAATGGGGTATCGGTAAAACGATCATACATGATCCATGCAATGTTAATAAATCTTTATTCTGAGTGTGCATTGACTGGATCAACATTAAAAACAAGAATTAAATACATTTACATAAGTGTTTATATTATGTTCTTCTAAAAAAAAATCTAAATCTTTTTTGAAATCATTGACAGTTCCTGTTGTGACCAGCTTCCCCAGGTCGCCCGCTCCCCTGTCTGCCGCATGTTCCCTCCATCTATACTTTCCATCTGCAGTTTTTTGATACTCTGCTGGGAGTTGTTTATGCTATATGTCTCTATGTGTAATCCCCTAGTGGATGCAATGTGAATCACAGACTGGTGAAAGCTGTACTAATATGATACAATTACAGTTAGAATTTATATCATAAAACATAGGGGTTCTTAAAGGGCTTATCCAGGACTATTTTATTTTTTATTTTTTACTATTGGCTTAAAAACTTACAAGCAGATAGATGCTAAGAAAGCGCCAGCTCAGAACCGCTCCTGCCGGAGATTCAGCTGCTCCATGTCAACATAGCAGTTCATCTTTTTCCAAGCTGCTCTGTAGATGGGACGTGACTGCTGACATAATTCTGATTGAAAGCTGACTCCCCGCAGTTAGGTAGTGGGGAGCCAGCTGTCAATCAGCATGACATTGACAGTCGCACCCCGACAAAAGAGGAAAGCGGAAGAGAAGCCGCTGTTCTGTCGATGTGATGTCGGCAGAAGCCTCTGAATCGCTGGCAGGAGCGGCCAGCGAATCGCAGGCAGGTGGTTAGGAATTACAGTAAAAATGTAGTAAAAAGTTAGTTCTAGATAACCCTTTTAAGCAAATTATTGAGAAGTTTTGAGTGGACAAAAATTTAACAAATTGAAATATTTGTGAATTTGATTTGCGTGAATCCTTCAAAATGGTGTCCTCCTGGTTGCTATTATACTGGATCCATAGGGGCTGGGAAGGGGTTAGAAAACAATAAAATCTCATACTCACCGAGCCTTCGCATGTGCCTGATGATGCAGCTCCTCGCTGGTCTTCTGCAGAGGTGTATCTAGGGTTTCTGGCACCTGGGGCAAGAAGTCGAACTCCTCTGCTGGCCTCCTAAGGCCCATGCTCCCTCTCCGGTCTCCGGAGACCATGACTCATGTTGTGACATTATCCCATGTGTCAGGTCTGAAAGTGAAGAGGCGCTGATCTGCTTATTATTTTTGGGATGGGGAGACCTCAGCGTGTAACAAACGGCATTTTAGCAACAATCGGGGCTCATTCGATTCATATTTTAAAAATTTGATACAAATCAAAATTTCCATTCCAAGTCTGAGTCAATCTGCAGAATTTGGATTTTGACAAGTCCGCTCGTCTCTAGTGCAGACAATCTCTCCACAATGGACACCATGACATGGCCCATTTCATCCTGCACTTGGACCGGCGTTTTAGGATCCTTCCCATATAACAGAGGAGACGAGGACATGGGATGAAGTGTAGAATCCGGGCGCAGCGGCCACAAGTCATGGACGAGTTCTCCTGATTTGCAGGCTTGGTCCGTGCTGCTCTCAGAAGATCATGGCGACATAAATCTGCTCCGTGGAGCCGGCAGTATTTTATCTTGTCAGGACGAGGAACGTGACCGTGTAACCGCTCCCGTATTTCCAGCCGTTTCCTGTAACGAAATGTCTACAGGTTGACTCGTATTTTCTCGCCTCTCCCAAATCATCTGTCGTCTGATTGAGAGTCGGTGCCAGAAACATATTATTTATCTCCTTGTTTTCCCCAAACTTTGCACATTTTCTGTTGTCTCCGGAGTTGCACACAATTAAATGCGAGCCTGGGAAATGGAGAGGATGAGGTGAGCTAAGCCATTAATTAGAGCGGCGCAGACTCGCAGGACGGGATTTCAGTCCGGCTTCCTGCCTAATCCTCCCTTCTACAGGCAAAGTAACAATGTAACATCTCCGTGTGCAGGGACAGATTACCGGAATATGGAGCCGTGTAATGCGTTCTCCCTCCTTGGCTTCATTCCCCACATTGAAGGTGAAGAATCATCATCAAATGCAAAGATATAATGGGGGATTCTGGCCGAGCTTTTCGGATGTGCTGGTTGTAGGCTGCGAGTAGGAGAAGGGTCAACAGCAGCACAGAGCGTTACAGGAAAGGCGTCTACGGGATCACAGACTAAGATTGCTACTAGCCACTTGGATCTTATGTGACTTTCCTATTATTTTCCATGTAAAATATGAAAAAAAAAATGGAAATATTCTGTGAGAGCAGATGTAGAGCGGCCCCTTACATCGCCGCCATTAATTAACTAAGCTCGTAATAAAGTCCGCGTTCTCTTTGATGTGAAGTGAGATTTATCCTCAAACGCCTGAAGAACAGTCAGATGTGGAGGCCACACTCTGCTAATCATGTGATATATGGCAACAACGCTGAGAATTAGGAAAAATCACTACAGGGTACATAGACTGAGGGGAGAGGGCACCATGAGAAGATTAGGAAAGACTGGGAGGGGGGAAGGAGGGAGGAAGAAAGAAAGAAAGGAAGGGAGGAAGAGAGGAATGAGGGAGGGAAGAAGGAAGGGAAGAAAGACGGAAGGAAGGAGAGTAGAAGAGGTGGGAGGAAGGAAAGAAAGGAAGTAGGAAGGGAGGGAGCTAGGACGGGAAAGAGGAATTAGGCGAGGAAGGAGGGAGGAAGAGAAGAAGGAAGGAATGGGGAAAAGAAGTGAAGAAGGAAGGGAGGAAGGAAGGAAGGAAGGAGGGAAGGTAGGGAGATAAGGAGGTAGGAAGGAGAGTAGAAGAGGAGGGGGGAAGGGAGTAAGGGAAAAAAGAAAGAAAGAAAGAAAGAAAGAAAGAAAGAAAGAGAAAGAAGGAAAGAAAGAAAGAAAGAAAGAAAGAAAGGAAGAAAGAAAGAGAGAAAGAAAGGAAAATGTAATGGAGGGAAGAGGAAAAGGATAGAGGAAGAAAGGGGATGAAGGATGGAAGAAAGGAAGGAAAACAAGGGGTGAATATATAAGAGAAGTAAGGAAGGGATGGAAGGTAGGAAAGAAGGAAGTGAGAAAAGAAAGAAAAGGATGAAAAAAGAAAAGAATGAAGAAAGTAAGGAAAGCAAGATGGAAGTAAAGGTGGGAGGCAATATGGGAGGGAGGAAGGAAGGGAAGAAGGAAGAACGAAAGAGAATAAAACAAGAAGAAAGGAAGAAAGAAATAAAGAGAGCAGGGAAAAAGAGCAAGAAATAGTTAAAGCAAAATGAAACAAAGAAAAAGATAAAGAAAGAAAAAATGAAATAAAGAAAGAGAAGAAAGAAAGGAAAAAAAACACAAAAAGAAAGAAAGAAGGGGATGGAATGGGGAAGAGGAAGAAAGGAGGAAGGAAAGGTGTAGGAAGAATGAAAGGGAGGATGATAGTGATGAAGTAAGGATTAAGGAAACAATTAAGAAAAGAAAGGGCAGAGGAAAGAAGGAAGGGAAGGAAAGGAGAAGAAAGAGAAAGGGAAGAAGGATATTAAATAATAATGGAGGAAGAATGAAGGGGAGACCGAGATGTAGAGAGAAAGGAAACAAGAAGGAGAGAGATGCTGGCCGGAATGAAGGAAGAGATGGAGGAAGGGAAGAGAAAAGATAAAAGGTAAAAGAAGGAAGGAAAGATGGGATGAAGTTAAGAAAAAGAAAGAGGAAGTAAAGAGATGGATGTGAATAGAAAGGAAAGTTAGATAGATAAATAGATAAATAATAGATAGTTAATAGATGATAGATAGATAATAGATAGATAAATAGTTGGATGATGGATAGAGAGATAATAAATAGATAGATATATAATAGATTATAGATAAATAATAGATGATACATAATAGCTGATAGATTAATAGATAGATAATAGATGATAGATAGATAATAGATACGTAATAGATAGATAACAGGTAATGGATAGATAGATAGATGATAGATAGATGATAGATAGATAATAGATACATAATAAATAGATAACAGGTAATGGATAGATAGATAATAGATGATAGATAATAGATAGATAGATAGATAGATAATAGATAGATGATAGATAATAGATAGATGTTAGATAATATATAGATAGATAATAGAAAGATAATAGATAGATAACAGGTAATGGATAGATGATAGATAGATAGATAGATAGATAGATAGATAGATAGATAGATAGATAGATAGATAGATAATAGATGATAGATTGATAGATAATAAATAGATAATGGATAGATAATATATAGATAGATGATAGATAGATAGATAGATAGATAGATAGATAGATAGATAGATAGATAGATAGATGATAGATAGATAGATAATAGATGATAGATTGATAGATAATAAATAGATAATGGATAGATAATATATAGATAGATGATAGATAATATATGGATATTTGATGGACTGAGAATACAGGTCACATTTTTCTATTTAATGATCTTTCTCTCTCCAGACACTTCGGATCTTCCTCTCGGTATCTGCGGCTTCTTTGCTGCTTTCCTTCCATTCTTTCTTCCATTAGTTTTCTTTTCGCTGTTTTCTATCCGAATACAGAACTTTGCTTTCTATGATAGCGGAGATCAGAGCCTCCCGGTCACATAGCGGCTTTTGTCTGCCACCATATTATTAGTGCCCCCGGCTCCTTGGTGCATCGTGTGCCGCCAGTTTTTGAAGCTTTTGGTTGAAAATAAAAGTAATAGTTCAATACATAGATTTCTTTATCCTCTACCTGGATAGAAATCACAGGGAACCTCAGCTCTCGGGAGAAGCCACGTGTAATAAGGAAGGATTTTTTTTATTTTTTTAAGGTTTCAAAGAGTTTCCCAAGATTTTAAACCAATTACAAAATAGATGGTCAGTGGAGGTCGTTACTGCCATGTGGGTGGAGCTTGTACCGCTCGGGAAAACAAATGTTCTCTATAGCACGACGCAATTGACCAATGGAGGTTGTGATACAAATATTTGGAAATGTTGGTATCTGGATGATAGAATGGGTTGGTGGGATAAATATACATTTTATGTACAGACTGAAATCATCCATCAAAACTATCAGGCTCCTTCTAAGGCCATATGGAAAATGTACGAAGGCTTAAGGGGGCACCTACGCAGGATTAAAGGGGCATTGGAGAGGGTACCTGCAATTTCTGACCAGATTATGGGATGTTTTCTGTTTGCATTGACTTGTTTGATTTCTCGGCCCCCCGCAGTGCCCCCTGTAGATTTAGGTGATTCATTAACTCTAAACTTCACAAGTTTCTTTCCCATAAACTATTGAAGCTAAGAAGTAAATTTCATGCAAAAAGCCTTTGAAAATATCCATAAATGACAACGTTATTTATAATCCCCCGAGCCGGGGCCATAAATAAAGATGAAGCAATGTATTATGAAGACAAATGAAATTTCGTGTTGTTCTAAGGAATGTATCAAGCCGATACCGTTTACTGCTTCTCCTCCGGCGTGGCGGGAGAGATAGAGACGGGCGCTAACGATGAATGTTAACAGCTTGAAGGGTAAGGACTAAGACGGCAGAACGAGAGGGGGCAGTGATACTGACAAAGGTAGAGGGGGCCAATACATCAAGCTAAAGAGGCCCCCCGGAATTAGAACTCATCTTCTAAAGCTGGCCTAGTCTGGTCTCTGGCCTGTGTTCCTGGTATTCGAGCTGTTGCTTTACTCCGTACTATGTGTTTGGGATTGTTTCTAAGCTCAGATCCCATTGAACTGAATAGGAGCAGAGCTGCAGTACCTGAGAACGACCACTGCACAGTACATGGCGCTGTGATCTTCTCTCTCAGTAAAGTGATCAGTGCTGGTGTCGAATGTTGGACTCACGTGGACCCGATGTTGATGACCTGACCTAAGGATGAGTTATCAATATGGTATTCCTGCTCAACCCTATCAAATGTGGAAAGGGAAATTACTTAAAATAACTAATAGGGTATGTGCACATGTAGGATTTGAGAAATCCGCAGGTAAAAGACACTGCGTTTTACCTGCGGATTTACTGCGGATTTTATGCGGTTTTTGTGCGGATTTTATGCGTTTTTTGTAAACCGCTGCGGAATCCGCACAAAGAATTGACATGCTGCGGAATGTAACCCACAGCGCTTCCGTGCGTTTTTTTTCCGCAGCATGTGCACTGCGGATTGCGTTTTCCATAGGTTTTCTTGGTACTGTACACTCATGGGAAACTGCTGTGTGGACCCGCAGCAGTAGATCCGCTGGGGATCCGCAGCAAAATCCGCAACGTGTGCACATAGCCATAATCTTCAACCAGGTGGCGGAGGTCTAAGTGGAGGAGTGTGTGCCCTGCCGGTGTAGTTTGCTGCATTTCACCCATGAGGCATTACCGCGAGTCACCTACGTGGCCTCAAGAACGAGGATCCATAAGTCACTTGCGGTCATGTTTTACGGGCGACGACATTACTGACGACATCGCTCATGAGACAGGACCTCGAGTTACCTCCATAGGTTGTGCGTCGTGGGAACGCCATGGATTACGTCGGACCTACCGGGATTATTTTTTAATAACAAATGAGTGAACCTGGGAATGTCGTGGAGACTTTATTCAATTAATATACGATTTTTTCAAACCCAACACCAGGCAGGCCTCAGCCTGACCTAACAGACTGTATTCAATTTTTTTTTTAAGTTAATTTATGCGAAATAGCGCTGTATACTGTAGGATTTGAGTATCAGACAGCCAAAAAATAAGTTCACCAGCCTCCAATGCCCAAACTTGGAGCACAGAGACATATGAAGCCTTTTTCGGTGAATTTAAAACACCAAAAATAAAAAGGGGGCACAATGGTAGCACACATAACTATGCTACGTATGCCTGACAAACTATCACTTTAGTCTAACAGAACAGACTGGGTTTTTTTTTTTGGGGGGGGGGGATTTTTTGGGAAAAAAAATTGTATATAGACAGTAAATAAGCTGCAGCAGGCAGTTATGGAGCTTTGTGAAGGATGCAGTGGGAGCAATGGACGCACATACGGTGCCTGCAGGCCTTGCACTGATGTGGATATGCTGTGCCGTGCCTGCCTAGCGCTGCAATATCGGGACGCACGAATTAACCCTAAAAGGACTCCTGGTTTCCCAGAAGTTGTGGATGTAGAGTTGCAGACCTACACTAACTCTAAAACCACGATTCTGACCAGATCTCGGCAGCAGCTCTCCCTACTCTCGCTGAAACAGGAACAGAATGCGGCGAGCATTCTTTAGATGGTTTTTTTTTTGGCAAAGTGTAACCTTTTTTTTTTATAGCTAATGAATGGTTTTCACCTTGTGATGAACCCTCTGTATTTGTTCCCATGAAGTTTCGTCTTTATGGTAGACTTAGATACTGAAACACCTTCTTCACTTGCGTGGATGTTGTGAGGGGCTTTTTCTTCAGCATGGTAAGGATTCTGCGATCATCCACCACTGTTGTCTTTTTTGAGTTCCCAAACTCACCAGAATGCACCAAACTGTTGATTTGGCCGCTCCTAACATTTCTGCTATCTCTCTGGTGGATTTCTTTTTCTGTTTCTCTTCCATTGAGAGCTCCTTTGACCCTATGTTAGGGATTCACAGCAACAACTTCCAAATGCAAATGCCACACCTGGAATCAGCTCCAGACCTTTTACATGCTTAATTGAAGATGGATTATAAAACCCATTGAAGCAGAGGCGTATCTAGCCTTTCCTGCACCCGGGGCAAAGGATCAGTTCGGCGCCCCTCCTCTTCCCCCCCCCCGACCACAGATTTGGACAGTATGGGGGCACAGGTCTGGACAGTATGGGCCATATTGTCCAGATTTGTGCCCCCAAATGTCCAGATTTGTGCCCCCCATACTGTCCTGATTTGTGCCACAGTGCCCCCATACTGTACTGATTTGTTGTGCCCCCTTAATGTCCTGATTCTGAAACCCATCCGCATCCATTCCCCCCGGCCCCCATATCATGATATGTTCCCTCAGTCAGAGCAGCAGTCTTTCATCCAGCTGAGCTGCCAGTGCCTGCCCCTAAAGGTACCTTCACACTCAGCAACTTACCAACGAGAACGACAATGATCCGTGACGTTGCAGCATCCTGGATAGCGATCTCGTTGTGTTTGACACGCAGCAGCGATCTGGATCCCGCTGTGATATCGCTGGTCGGAGCTAGAAGTCCAGAACTTTATTTGGTCGTCAGGTCGGCGTGTATCGTCATGTTTGACAGCAAAAGCAACGATACCTGCAATGTTTTTACATGGAGCTAACAACCAGCGAGAACGATAATTGAGTCGCCGTTACGTCACTGGATCGCTCCTGCATCATTCTGGAGCTGCCGTGTTTGACGTCTCTACAGCGACCTAAACAGCGACGCTCCAGCGATCTAGTTTAGGTCGGCTCGTTGTCGATATCGCTGCAGCGTCGCTGAGTGTGACGGTACCTTTAGGTTTTGCCTTGCTTTCCTAAGCTTCACAGTCGTCAGACTCACATTCTTACAACAGTGAGTCTGACAGACACACATACCCATTTTTTCCGTTGTTGCCCCTGCCCTGGCCGGCGCTGTCATCAAGACACAGTGGATCCCGAAAATATAAGGATCTGCTCCGCCAAAGACTCAGGGCCCCCCTAATACAAGGATCCGCTCTCTCTTCCAGATATACAAGACCCCCATAATGTAGTCATATGCTCCACCAGAGATGCAGGGGACCACATAATACCAGGATCTATTCCTCCAGAGATTGCGGACCCCCTATAATACAAGAATCTGCTCTCCATAGATCAGGACCCTCATATACGGGTTTGCTCTTCCAGAGACCCCCCATGATGTAAGGATCTTGTCCTCCAGAAAAACAATAATCCCCATAATATAAGGATCTGATCCTCCAGAGACACAGGACCCCCATAATACAGGGATCTACTTCTCCGCATACACAGGACCCCTATAATACAAGGCTCTGCTTTTCTATTGTCACAGGGCCCCATAGTACCAGGATCTGATCCTCCAGAGATATAGGGACCCCCATAATACAAGAGGATCTGCTCCTCCAGTCTGACACAGACACCCCCATAGTACAAGCATCTGCTCCTCCAGAGATCAGATCACTGTAAATCTGCTCCTCCAGTCCTACACACCCTCCCCCTATGCAGCAGGCAGCTTTCGGTTCGGTTACTCGGTCGGTGTCTGCAAAGTTACTAACTTAGTTCAGACTCTTCAGAGTCAGACTTCAGCTCCACCCAGTCCCCGTGGCCACGGTCTGGAGCACTTACCACTGGCACCGACGACGTCACCGTCCAGCTCTCCACCCACAAACAGCACACAGAGAGTGCGAGTGAGTGACCGGAGTCACTGACCGGCGCTGCGGCGCAACGACCGTGAGTGACGACGAATGAACTGAAGCAGCAGCGGTACGGCAGCCTGTCACACGCTCAGTGACGTCAGCCGCCGCTGGCGCTTCCCTGATGCGGAAGTGCCAGCAGCGGTCAGCGCCTCTCAGCGGTTGTCAGGGGCGCACGCAGGGACAGGACTCCTCTTGTCACTGAGTGAGTTACTAGTCACAAGGCAAGCGAACCAGGCGGGTAGTAGCGCAGCAGTACGGGGTGGATTATCTCACTGGTCTGTCTGTGGGGGCGGCAGAATGCCGCCGGCGCCGACGAGGAGCCTAGCTTTGAGACATGCAGCCGCAATGCTGCATCATCAGGTGGCCCCGCTGGCGCCCCCTGTCAGCTGCGCCCGGGGCAGATGCCCCGCCTGCCCCCCCCCTGGATACGCCACTGCATTGAAGAGCTTTTGAGATAGTTGTCCAATTACTTTTGGTCTCTTTAAAAAGAGGCAGCTACGTATTGAAGAACTCTAATTCCTAAACCCTTCCTCCAGGCGGCACTATAAGCTCATATTGATTATAGAACTGGATCTTGAATATGTTTCGGTAAACGGTGTTAGGACTGGCGGAACGCACCAAGAAAGGTGATATAGATGCGTTCGCAGTCCGGGGTCCACCGTGCAGGTGAAAACCTGCTGCTAGTAAATACAGACTATATGACGGTACACTAAAGTACATACACGTGGGTTAAACCTCACCCAGCGTGGAGGAAGCAATCCTGTTGCGTCACAGGATCGCGGTACCGCACCTAAAGCGCGAGCGAGTAGTCAGCGTACTTAACCCCAACTGGGATTGAAGTCCGATTAGACCCTTGCAGGCACTACACCGCAACTGGGTGTGTAATGAAACTAAATATAAATATATAAATGCACAGGAGTGCGAGCAATGCCGCACTGACGGACGCCACCAACCACACAGGCTTGTGTATGGAAAGCGCAAGGCAAGCGCACGGCGCCGTACAGGCGGACACAGCAAGAGGACGCTGTAATGTGTGTATTGTGCAGATGATTAGTCGGGCGCTAGATAGCTACCAACATCCGCGAGCAGACAACAACTCTAGGGAGGGATACTTAGGAGCTTTCATCCATCGACATACATTCATCTACACACACACATATATCATAAGACAATACTAGCGCATGGCCGTGCGGTCATGCGCAGTTTATATAGTTGCAGCACAGGAAGTGGCTACAGCACTTTTGCCCTTCCAAGACCTGCCAAGAGGACCAATGGAATGTGCTGCAGAGCCTGAGCACATGACCCTCAATCTCCAACGGGAGACCTTACCCTGGGCATGCTCAGTATGTACAGACAAGGACTTAGTCCCAGAGAAGTCCGCTCGCTGCTGACCAGTACTGGCTTTAATGGCAGAGACTGGAGAAGCAGCCGTAACTCTCAGAACAGAGTGAGAATGAGTAAGACGCTGGGACCGACGTCCCTGCTGAGCAGACTCCACTGCGGCTGGAGGAGAATGGGAGACCGCAGTGGAGACGGATCGAGATTCCCCCTGTGCAGCAGAGGAAACTCGACTCCTAACATTACCCCCCCTCCTAGGGCCTCGCTACGTTCGAAGGCAGCAATGAGCTGCGGGGCCCGAATGTGCTCAACAGCCTCCCAGGACCTGTCCTCGGGGCCATAACCCTTCCAGTCTACCAAATAAAAATTTTTACCACGCACCACCTTGCACCCCAAAATAGCGTTCACCTCATAATCATCCGTAGACGAACCCGATGTCCCAGCAGATGACTCGGAGAACCGGGACATGTATACGGGTTTCAAGAGGGACACATGAAAGGTGTCGATGATACCCAGGCATGGCGGAAGGGCCAAACGATAGACCACAGGATTAACCTGCTCGAGGACCTTGAATGGGCCCAAGTAGCGAGGAGCAAATTTAGTGGACTCAACTCGCAGCCTGATGTTATGGGTGGAGAGCCACACCAAGTCGCCAGGAGCAAAGGTCGGAGCGGGGCGCCGATGAGCATCGGCGGAGGACCTCATTCTCTCCTTAGAGGCCCGAATGGCATCCTGAGTGCGGTCCCAAATATCCCGTGCCTCCACAGCCCAGTCTGCCACCCTGGAGTCGGCGGAAGACACGGGCATAGGCACAGGTACCCGTGGATGTTGACCATAGTTGAGGAGGAATGGGGTTTGTCCAGTGGAGTCAGCTACGGCGTTGTTCAGTGCAAACTCTGCCCATGATAGCAAGGATGCCCAGTCATCCTGCCTGGCTGAAACAAAATGTCGCAGGTATGTGACCAAGGTCTGGTTGGCCCTCTCTACCAACCCATTCGTCTCGGGATGATAAGCGGAAGAGAGATTCAGCTCAATACTGAGAAGACCACAGAGCTCTCTCCAGAACCGAGACGCAAACTGGGGACCCCGGTCACTGACAATTTTGTCTGGCATACCGTGAAGACGGAAGATACAGTGGGGCAAAAAAGTATTTAGTCAGTCAGCAATAGTGCAAGTTCCACCACTTAAAAAGATGAGAGGCGTCTGTAATTTACATCATAGGTAGACCTCAACTATGGGAGACAAACTGAGAACAAAAAATCCAGAAAATCACATTGTCTGTTTTTTTAACAATTTATTTGCATATTATGGTGGAAAATAAGTATTTGGTCAGAAACAAACAATCAAGATTTCTGGCTCTCACAGACCTGTAACTTCTTCTTTAAGAGTCTCCTCTTTCCTCCACTCATTACCTGTAGTAATGGCACCTGTTTAAACTTGTTATCAGTATAAAAAGACACCTGTGCACACCCTCAAACAGTCTGACTCCAAACTCCACTATGGTGAAGACCAAAGAGCTGTCAAAGGACACCAGAAACAAAATTGTAGCCCTGCACCAGGCTGGGAAGACTGAATCTGCAATAGCCAACCAGCTTGGAGTGAAGAAATCAACAGTGGGAGCAATAATTAGAAAATGGAAGACATACAAGACCACTGATAATCTCCCTCGATCTGGGGCTCCACGCAAAATCCCACCCCGTGGGGTCAGAATGATCACAAGAACGGTGAGCAAAAATCCCAGAACCACGCGGGGGGACCTAGTGAATGAACTGCAGAGAGCTGGGACCAATGTAACAAGGCCTACCATAAGTAACACACTACGCCACCATGGACGCAGATCCTGCAGTGCCAGACGTGTCCCACTGCTTAAGCCAGTACATGTCCGGGCCCGTCTGAAGTTTGCTAGAGAGCATTTGGATGATCCAGAGGAGTTTTGGGAGAATGTCCTATGGTCTGATGAAACCAAACTGGAACTGTTTGGTAGAAACACAACTTGTCGTGTTTGGAGGAAAAAGAATACTGAGTTGCATCCATCAAACCCCATACCTACTGTAAAGCATGGTGGTGGAAACATCATGCTTTGGGGCTGTTTCTCTGCAAAGGGGCCAGGACGACTGATCCGGGTACATGAAAGAATGAATGGGGCCATGTATCGTGAGATTTTGAGTGCAAACCTCCTTCCATCAGCAAGGGCATTGAAGATGAAAGGTGGCTGGGTCTTTCAACATGACAATGATCCAAAGCACACCGCCAGGGCAACGAAGGAGTGGCTTCGTAAGAAGCATTTCAAGGTCCTGGAGTGGCCTAGCCAGTCTCCAGATCTCAACCCTATAGAAAACCTTTGGAGGGAGTTGAAAGTCCGTGTTGCCAAGCGAAAAGCCAAAATCATCACTGCTCTAGAGGAGATCTGCATGGAGGAATGGGCCAACATACCAACAACAGTGTGTGGCAACCTTGTGAAGACTTACAGAAAACGTTTGACCTCTGTCATTGCCAACAAAGGATATATTACAAAGTATTGAGATGAAATTTTGTTTCTGACCAAATACTTATTTTCCACCATAATATGCAAATAAATTGTTAAAAAAACAGACAATGTGATTTTCTGGATTTTTTTTTCTCAGTTTGTCTCCCATAGTTGAGGTCTACCTATGATGTAAATTACAGACGCCCCTCATCTTTTTAAGTGGTGGAACTTGCACTATTGCTGACTGACTAAATACTTTTTTGCCCCACTGTATGTCTAATGAACAACGCTGCCAAGGCCCGTGCAGAAGGTAACCGTGGTAGCGGCACCAAATGCACCATTTTTGAGAAATGATCGGTGATGACCCAAATGATGGTACAGCCGCGAGACTTGGGCAAACCCACAACAAAGTCCATCCCGACCATCTCCCAGGGCCTACCTGCCACCGGCAAGGGATAGATCAAACCAACTGGCCTTTGATGCGGAGATTTATTTTTGGCGCAGGAGACACACGCCAGAACATAATCCCTGACATCCCGGACCATATGCGGCCACCAGTACGTCCTCGCCAGTAGCTCAGATGTCCTCTTTGTCCCAAAGTGTCCACCCACCCTGGACGAATGAGCCCAAGAGAGAACCTCCGGTCGCAAATTAATGGGCACAAAAGTCTTGCCCGGAGACACAGACTGTAGCGAAACCGGCGCCACGGTTCTCAGGCTCTCGGAAGGGACAATAAGCCGAGGCTCCTCTTCCTCCTCCTCAGTTGACATAAGGGAGCGAGAGAGAGCGTCAGCACGGATATTCTTCTCCCCGGCGAGATAATGAAGGGAAAAGTGGAACCGGGAGAAGAACAGGGACCATCTGGCCTGGTGAGAATTTAGCCGCTGGGCTGTCTGCAAATAGACCAAATTTTTGTGGTCCGTGTAAACTTGGAAGGGAAACCGCGCACCTTCCAGAAGGTGTCTCCACTCCGAAAAGGCCAACTTCATTGCTAGCAACTCCCTGTCCCCGATGGAGTAGTTCCTCTCTGCTGGCGTGAAGGTCTTAGAGAAGAAGAAGCATGGATGCTTCCGACCTTGAGCATCCTTTTGGTAGAGGACTGCTCCAGCACCAACGGACGAGGCATCCACCTCCATTAGGAATGGCTTATCCACATCGGGACGATGTAAGATGGGAGCGCTAGCAAAGTGGGACTTAATAGAAGTGAAGGCCTTGGAGACCTCTTCCGACCACAATTTGGGATTCGCCCCCTTCTTGGTGAGGGCTACCAAGGGAGCTACCAGAGTTGAGAAGTGGGGAATGAACTGGCGGTAATAGTTTATGAACCCCATAAAGCGCTGCACTGCTTTAAGAGAATGGGGCTCTTGCCAGTCCATCACAGCCTGTAGTTTGGCAGGATCCATAGCCAATCCCTGGGCGGAGATGATATAGCCCAGGAACGGTAAAGACTCCTGCTCAAACACACACTTCTCCAACTTCGCATAAAGAGAGTTTGCCCGTAGGAGGTCGAAGACTTTGCCTACATCTCTCCGGTGGGAGTCAATATCTGGAGAAAAGATGAGAATATCATCCAGATAGACTACAACCGAGGTGGAAAGCATATCCCGGAAGATGTCGTTGACAAAGTCTTGGAAAACGGCAGGTGCATTACAGAGCCCGAAGGGCATCACCAGATACTCATAGTGCCCATCTCTGGTGTTAAATGCCGTTTTCCACTCATCCCCCTCACGGATGCGAATCAGGTTATAAGCACCCCGCAGATCTAGTTTAGTAAACACTCTAGCTCCCCGAAGCCTATCGAAAAGCTCAGATATCAAAGGCAAAGGATACTTGTTCTTAACTGTGATAGCATTAAGACCCCTGTAGTCTATGCATGGACGTAGTTCCCCATTCTTCTTCTGCACGAAAAAGAACCCTGCCCCAGCAGGTGACACTGACTTCCTGATGAACCCTCTTGCCAGATTCTCTTGTATGTACTGAGACATTGCCTCCGTTTCTGGGAGAGATAATGGATAGACTCGACCCCGGGGAGGATCAGCACCAGGCAAGAGATCAATAGGACAGTCATAGGGGCGATGGGGCGGAAGAGTCTCCGCTGCCTTTTTGGAGAACACGTCTGCATAAGACCAATATTGCTTGGGGAGAGAGGATAGATCTGCGGGTACCTCAGTAATAGCAACCTGAACACACTCTCGATGACACCTGTTCCCACAAGATTCAGCCCATCCCAGAATTCTGCCTGAGGACCACTCGATGTAAGGAGAGTGGTACCGTAACCAAGGTATTCCCAAGAGAACCTCATCAATTCCCTCAGGAATGACGAGTAGAGATATAATCTCCTGATGAGATGGTGACATAGACAGAGTAAAAGGGATAGTTTGATGTGTAATCTGTGCGGGCAGTGTCGACCCATTCACCACTCGTACCGTTACTGGTTGAGATAACATGACCAGAGGAATTGCGTGACGTTGGGCGAAGGCTGAAGACATAAAATTGCCCTCCGCCCCAGAATCCACGCAAAGTTCTACCAAGTGAGAGGATGAGCCCAATGTTATTGTCCCCTTAAAGGACAATTTGGAGGCAAACGTCGCCGTGTCTAGTGCACCTCCACCTACTACCACTAGACGCTGACGTTTCCTCGACCGCTGGAGACATCTGGAGGCAAGATGTCCAGATTGTTGGCAAAGATGACAAATCTGGAGTGCACGAGCGGTCCGGGACTTAGATCCCGCTCGTGACTCTACCACAGGCTCATGAGGCTCAGGAGCCTGGTCTGGAGATTCCAAAGGTTTGGCGAAGGTGGGAGCCAGCCGAAACCTCTGCCTACACTGGACTCGCTCTAACCTCCGCTCGTGAAAACGGAGATCAATACGAGTGGATAGAGTTATTAATTCCTCCAGTGTGGCGGGAATCTCCCTAGTGGCCAGGGCATCCTTAACGTGGTCAGCCAGCCCCCTCCAAAATATTGGAATGAAGGCTTTATCCGACCACTCCAGCTCAGATGCTAAGGTGCGGAAGTGGACGGCAAAATGACTGACCAAGGACGAGCCCTGAGTCAATGCCAACAATTGGAGCGCCGTATCATGGGTGACACGAGGTCCCAAAAAGACCTGTTTCAGAGTGCTCAGAAACAACGGAGCACTCTGCACCACATGATCGCTACGCTCCCATAGCGGCGTAGCCCACTGCAACGCCCTGTCCGACAGAAGAGACACTATAAATCCCACCTTAGCCCGCTCTGTAGGGAAACGAGAGGCCAGAAGCTCGAGATGGATAGAGCACTGACTCACGAAACCCCTACAAGACTTACTGTCACCAGAGAATTTCTCTGGAAGCGGGAGGCGAGTTAGAGTCGGGAGAGGAGCGGCAGTGGACAAACTGGCTGCGGCTACGCTAGCAGCCTGAACAGCTACAGCAGTGACATCCACAGCTGAGGTTGTACGCTCAAGAGCCGCCAACCTTCCCTCCAGCTGCTGGATGTACCTCTGTAAACGCTGGTCGTCCGCCATTTACTAGCCAGACCCTGGCGCTAGTATTATGTTAGGACTGGCGGAACGCACCAAGAAAGGTGATATAGATGCGTTCGCAGTCCGGGGTCCACCGTGCAGGTGAAAACCTGCTGCTAGTAAATACAGACTATATGACGGTACACTAAAGTATATACACGTGGGTTCAACCTCACCCAGCGTGAAGGGAGCAATCCTGTTGCGTCACAGGATCGCGGTACCGCACCTAAAGCGCGAGCGAGTAGTCAGCGTACTTAACCCCAACTGGGATTGAAGTCCGATTAGACCCTCGCTGGCACTACACCGCAACTGGGTGTGTAAGGAAACTAAGAATAAATATCTAAATGCACAGGAGTGCGAGCAATGCTGCACTGACGGACGCCACCAACCACACAGGCTTGGGTATGGAAAGCGCAAGGCAAGCGCACGGCGCCGTACAGGCGGACACAGCAAGAGGACGCTGTAATGTGTGTATCGTGCAGATGATTAGTCGGGCGCTAGATAGCTACCAACATCCGCGAGCAGACAACAACTCTAGGGAGGGATACTTAGGAGCTTTCATCCATCGACATACATCCATCTACACACACACATATATCATTATGAAACAATACTAGCGCATGGCCGTGCGGTCATGCGCAGTTTATATAGTTGCAGCACAGGAAGTGGCCACAGAACTTTTGCCCTTCCAAGACCTGCCAAGAGGACCAATGGAATGTGCCGCAGAGCCTGAGCACATGACCCTCGATCTCCAACGGGAGATCTTACCCTGGGCATGCTCAGTATGTACAGACAAGGACTTAGTCCCAGAGAAGTCCGCTCGCTGCTGACCAGCACTGACTTTAATGGCAGAGACTGGAGAAGCAGCAGTAACTCTCTGTACAGAGCGAGACCGAGCAAGACGCTGGGACCGACGTCCCTGCTGAGCAGACTCCACTGCGGCTGGAGGAGAATGGGAGACCGCAGCGGAGACGGATCGAGATTCCCCCTGTGCAGCAGAGGAAACTCGACTCCTAACAAACGGTTAAAATGTGAAAACCCAATATTTCTGAACCTAATGGTACATCATAATAAACTTTGGGTGAGAAAAAAACAACAACTCTGCTTACTTGACCCACCAAGCAGACCCCTATCCAGTCCTTCACGCCTCTTCTTCATTGCACCGTCATGAGTCATGACCTTTTTCTCCATCTTCACTCTGTTCCTTGGCTTCTGACATCTTGTAGGACAAACGTTGTGGGTCTCTCAGGGAACACATGTCATGACGTCAGAGCCTTGTTTTCCCCCGGAATCCATGGAACAGAGTAAGGATGGAGGAAGACGATGTTTCCATACGGCAGTAAAGAGGAGCCTGGAGAGAACTGCGTGACGTAATTTTTCATTGAACCCTTTCTGGCTCTCTAAAAAAATAGTAAAATAATAAATGAATTCACACAAAACGAAAAAAAATATCAAAATCAAGATAATCCAATTTTTGGGGGAAAAATTTGGAGGCAAATTAATATTACTTCAAGCCAATTTTCTCATCTCTAGTATCTATTTTGGAAGTCCACAAATGATTTGTAGCGAAGCCTGATTTTGTTTGCTATAGATCTATATCCTTCTTTCTCTAACTTTACTTATGGCTCAACATATTTTGAGATAACCAATTGTTAAGAAAAATAAACAAAAAAACAAAACATAATTGTATGATACTCTGTCAAGTGATACTTCTCCTAAATCGGCAGCTTGTTAAGGGATTGTAGCAAAATTGTGTTGAATGAAGATGATACAAAATTTAAGCCCTTCTTATTGATTTTAGGAAAAGGTAAGGGTGGAAGTATCTGCACCGCCCTACTTCTAGTTACGGAACGTAACCTTAGACAAAATCCAGTTACACCCCAACAACTAATCCAACATGATTGTCCACAAGACTGGAAATTATCCAAGGATGGAATCTCACCCACCCGTAAGTTATTAAGTTTCTGTAGCAGCAAAAAGCTATTATTATTTGAGAATCAGAACCAGAATTGAGTCATTCATCGCGGCCCCGTCAGATCCTCGAACAAAAGCAGAGCATCATGTGTGGTCAAAGTAATGATACAAACTAATGTGTCATTAGCTGCCCTGACATCTGCCGCACACAGTCTGTCATGCTACAGGACGAAGCCAATTTATCAGAATGTATCACTCGCATCTGTCATCCTCCATCAGGACCGATGGCACAAGGTGCAAACGTTGTTACGTGTTTGCCCTAAAAGCAACAGCGTCTGACAAAAGAGCACTAAAGAGATGATAAAGGTTTGTTTATAACGAGGCTGAGCTCAAAAACACAAAGAGAGACGTCGCCATGTATCATAGGAAGCGGAGACTGACCGTGATGTATGACCGGACCAGGGATGTCTGATCTGCTTCCTTCTAAGCATTGTTATAAAGAAATAAAGTAAAACAAGGCAGTATTATAGTAGTTATATTCTTGTACATAGGAGCAGTATTATAGTAGTTATATTCTTGTACATAGGAGCAGTATTATAGTAGTTATATTCTTGTACATAGGGGGCAGTATTATAGTAGTTATATTCTTGCACATATGAGCAGTATTATAGTAGTTATATTCTTGTACATAGGAGCAGTATTATAGTAGATATATTCTTGTACATAGGAGCAGTATTATAGTAGTTATATTCTTGCACATAGGGGCAGTATTATAGTAGTTATATTTTTGTACATAGTGGGCAGTATTATAGTAGTTATATTCCTATACATAGGAGCAGTATTATAGTAGTTATATTCTTGCACATAGGGGCAGTATTATAGTAGTTATATTCTTGTACATAGGGGGCAGTATTATAGTAGTTATATTCCTGTACATAGGAGCAGTATTATAGTAGTTATATTTTTGTACATAGTGGGCAGTATTATAGTAGTTATATTCTTGTACATAGGGGCAGTATTATAGTAGTTATATTCTTGTATATAGGGGCAGTATTATAGTAGATATATTCTTGTGCATAGGAGCAATATTATAGTAGTTATATTCTTGTACATAGGGGCAGTATTATAGTAGTTATATTCTTGCACATAAGAGCAGTATTATAGTAGTTATATTCTTGTACATAGGAGCAGTATTATAGTAGATATATTCTTGTACATAGGAGCAGTATTATAGTAGTTATATTCTTGCACATAGGGGCAGTATTATAGTAGTTATATTTTTGTACATAGTGGGCAGTATTATAGTAGTTATATTCCTGTACATAGGAGCAGTATTATAGTAGTTATATTTTTGTACATAGTGGGCAGTATTATAGTAGTTATATTCTTGTACATAGGAGCAGTATTATAGTAGTTATATTCTTGTACATAGCAGCAGTATTATAGTAGTTATATTCTTGTACATAGGTGCAGTATTATAGTAGTTATATTCTTGTACATAGGAGCAGTATTATAGTAGTTATATTCTTGCACATAGGGGCAGTATTATAGTAGTTATATTTTTGTACATACTGGGCAGTATTATAGTAGTTATATTCTTGTACATAGGGGCAGTATTATAGTAGTTATATTCTTGTACATAGTGGGCAGTATTATAGTAGTTATATTCTTGTACATAGTGGGCAGTATTATAGTAGTTATATTCTTGTACATAGGGGCAGTAATATAGTAGTTATATTCTTGTACATAGGAGCAGTATTATAGTAGTTATATTCTTGTACATAGGGGCAGTATTATAGTATATTCTTGTACATAGGGGCAGTATTATAGTAGTTATATTCTTGTACATAGGGGCAGTATTATATTAGTTATATTTTTGTACATAGTGGGCAGTATTATAGTAGTTATATTCTTGTACATAGGGGCAGTAATATAGTAGTTATATTCTTGTACATAGGAGCAGTATTATAGTAGTTATATTCTTATACATAGGGGCAGTATTAGAGTAGTTACATTCTTGTACATGGAGCAGTATTATAGTAGTTATATTCTAGTACATAGGGAGCAGTATTATGATAGTTATATTTTTGTACATAGGAACAGTATTATAGTAGTTATATTCTTGTACATGGGGCAGTATTTTAGTAGTTACATTCTTGTACATGGAGCAGTATTATAGTAGTTATATTCTTGTAGATAGGTGCAGTATTATAGTAGTTATTTTCTCGTACATAGGGGCAGTATTATAGTTGTTATAGTCTTGAACTGGAATTAAGTCACTCGTTTTTTCTAAATTGTACAATTTTTTAATAAGAAAAAGTATGATAAGCCCAATGTTTCCTCATGTAACCTTTTCCTTGTTTAAACAAGGCTTGTCTGGATTTAGACAAGGTTATATCACAATTTCATCACATTATAATTAGGAATGGAAAAAGGTCAGTCGCTTATTATCATCTCATATTACTTTAAAACATGAAACATATACAGTGGATACGGAAAGTTTTCAGACCCTTTTAAATTTTTCACTCTTTATTTCATTGCAGCCATTTGGTAAATTCTATAAAGTTCATTTTTTTCTCATTAATGTGCTCTCTGCACCCCATCTAGGCTGAAAAAAAACACAGAAATATAGAATTTTTTACAACTTTATTAGAAAAGAAAGATCGAACTTTCTCATGGTCATAAGTCTTCAGCCCCTTTGCTCACTATTGAGTAGAAGCCCCTTTTGAGCTCGTACAGCCATGAGTCTTCTTGGGAATGATGTAACAAGTTTTTCCCCCCTGGATTTGGGGATCCTCGGCCATTCCTCCTTGCAGATCCTCTCCTGTTCCGTCAGGTTGGATGGTGAACGTCGGTGGACGCCATTTTCAGGTCTCTCCAGAGATTATCCATTGGGTTTAGGTCAGGACTCTGGCTGGGTCGGTCAGGAATGGTCTCAGAGTTGATCTGAAGCCGCTCCTTTGTTATTTTAGCTGTGTACTTAGGGTCATTGTCTTGTTGGAAGGTGAACCTTCGGCCAAGTCTGAGGTCCAGAGCACTCTGGAAGAGGTTTTCATCCAGGATATCTCTGTACTTGACCGCATTCATGTTTCCTTCAATGACAACCAGTCGTCCTGTCCCTGCAGCTGAAAAACACCCCCATAGCATGATGCTGCCACCACCATGCTTCACTGTAGGGATTGTATTGGGCAGGTGATGAGCAGTGCCTGGTTTTCTCCACACATACCGCTTAGAATTATCACCAAAATGTTCTATCTTCATCTCATCAGACCAGAGAATCTTTTTTCGCATAGTCTGGAGTCCTTCATGTGTTTTTTTTTAGCAAACTCTATGCGGGCTTTCATATGTCTTGCACTGAGGAGAGGCTTCCGTTGGCCACTCTGCCATAAAGGCCTGACTGGTGGAGGCTGCAGTGATAGGTGACTTTGTGGAACTTTCTCCCATCTCCCTACTGCATCTCTGGAGCTCGGCCACAGTGATCTTGGGGTTCTACTTTACCTCTCACCAAGGCTCTTCTCCCACGATTGCTCAGTTTGGCTGGACGTCCAGGTCTAGGAAGACTTCTGGTGGTCCCAAACTTCTTCCATTTAAGGATTATGGAGGCCACTGTGCTCTTAGGAACCTTGAGTACTGCAGAAATTCTGCTGTAACCTTGGCCAGATCTGTGCCTTGCCACAATTCTGTCTCTGAGCTCCTTGGCCAGTTCCTTTGACCTCATGATTCTCCTTTGGTCTGACATGCACTGTGAGCTGTGAGGTCTTATATAGACAGGTGTGCGCCGCTCCAAATCAAGTCCTATCAGTGTAATTACAAAGCTGGACTCCAAAGAAGGAGTAGAACCATCTCAAGGAGGATCACAAGGAAATGGACAGCATGGGACTTAAATATGAGACATTTGTATTTTCTTATGAAAACTGATTGGTTTTCCTGATGATTTTTGAAGCCTTTTTAATTTATTTTTTTTTGTAAGAAAATGACCTATTGTTTAAATAAGGTTTTTGTTTTAATTTTTTTTTATAATGTTTATTTTTTCATATAATAATTTTTAATAAATATATAATTCAGACATGCTGCAATTCTCACATTGGCCACTGAGGCTTCTTTTAGACTTGAAGTTCTTTTGGTTCTGGATGCGCACATGTACATTAGCAGCAATGAACAGAACGTGGCACTATCTTTTGTAATGAAGCATCTCATGAGCATGTGCAAAAGGTCATTGTAAGGGCAAGGAAACTATTACCTGGCGGTTTGTAATTGGTGGATTCTGTATTTATCACTTGTGCATAAAGGTGTTATTTGTCATTGTGGTCCTACCTCTGCTGATAATGAGAGCTCTGAAAACTCTTCCTAAAAGGATGTCAAGTTTGAGTCCAAAACTGCCTGTAAATTGTGAGCCTTCTAATTATGTTTTTTAATAAATATTGTCATATAATATATATATATATATATGAATATATATATATATATATACAGTATATATATACTTTTAAATGTATGTAACAAAAAATCTGATTTAAATAATGGGTCACATTTGCTATAAACAGATTGTCACCGTCTCCCTCCCCCACTACTTGCATGTAATACAGAGCAGACTGTAACATGGTGCACACGACACTGTATCATTGCCAGAGGTAACATTGCTCCTAAGTAATGCAGAATTTTCCTTCAGGGCTTTTGTGCATCTTCCTTCCTGCTATTATACAACAGATGGGCTTTTTTTTTTTTTTCTTTCTTTTTCTTTTATACTTTTTTTATTCCGTCAAAAACCACGGAAGCAGAAATAGCAACAAAAAAAAAAAAAGAAAAAGATAATTCCGACAGCAATGAAAGAAAAGTTTGAATTTTTATGTGAAAAGGAAATCTTCTTGTTATCTGTGCCTTCCACTCCACAATAGAGCAAAGTGGGGGAGACATGAGTGAAAGGCAAGGGCACCTTCCTCCTGTCCTTGTGTCAGCACCGCACCTGAAGTTCTGCCGAGTCGCTACTTTTGTGTCTCGTGTCGTCTCCTAAGTTTTGACAGTCATACGGGTTCTTGACACGTCGTCTATGGAATCAAGTCAATGAGCGGCTCAGTCTGTAGACGTTAACATCACCGTTAGCTCAGGCCATAAATCTCCACCGCTCAACCCTAGATCTGTCCAGAGGAAATTCTACACAGAGACATAATTACCACGAATCACCCTAGAAGTCAATCAAACATAAGGTAAGAGGTGGAATTAAGGACCTAGAGGGAATCGACCAAATCCTCAAATGATCTCAGACAGGTCCAAGGTCGACTAATGGTCACCAACCCCACCGATATCAGTGGATTAGGCTGTCAGTCTAATGAGGATGTGGGCTCTGGACAAGTGATTGTCGGGAATGTCCGATTCTGATTTCTGATGGCCAATTCTTCTTCACCAGATATGTCTCTCATAGAGGATGCAGGAGCACTTGGCCAAGTCAACGTTCCTGTGTTTAGTAGAGACGGCCCGAACTATCGTTTAGCCAACATTTATCTAATGTGATTAAACTCAGATACAAAAAGTCTTCTGTACTGTAATGATGGTGGACATTTTTGACAAACTGGCTGATTGATGGTCTTTCCCAAAAAACTGAGAGCAAATGATGGCTGTAGGCTCAACTGATGGTCCATTTCCTTCCATGGCAAGGTTCCAATACGCCGGCAACACAGAAAGTCTCTCTGGAAGGCATCACACAAAGATTCTTGAGCGGGTTCCATAACTTGGTCACCGGAAGGCAACTGCAGACCCATCTCACCGCAGCATCAAGCACTGGTGGGGTGAAAGGACCGTCGCTGACGTCATGTCACTTGGCCAAGTCAACGTTCCTGTGTTTAGTAGAGATGGTCCAAACTATCGTTCAGCCAACATTTATCTAATGTGATTAACTCAGATAAAAAAAAGTCTTCTGTACTGTAATGATGGTGGACATTTTTGACAAACTGGATGATTGATGGTCTTTCCCAAAAAACTGAGAGCAAATGACGGCTGTAAGCTCAACTGATGGTCCATTTCCTTCCATGGCAAGGTTCCAATACGCCGGCAACACAGAAAGTCTCTCTGGAAGGCGTCACACAAAGTTGCTTGAGCGTGGTCCATAACTTGGTCACCGAAAGGAAACTGAAGACCCATCTCACTGCGGCATCAAGCACTGGTGGGGTGAAAGGACCGTCGCTGACGTCATGTCACTTGGCCAAGTGAACATTCCTGTGTTTAGTAGAGACGGCCCAAACTATCGTTCGGCCAACATTTATCTAATGTTAATGGCGGCTTTCGAACATTGTCAGGTCTACGATCTAGAGCACCCACCAATGCTCTTCATAAATGGGTCCTTCCCATCATCCATAACACAGCGATAGTCACTCATGTCTGACGTTGTCTCCACTCTAATAACCCTACAAGTCGCTCATCAGTACAGAGAAATCTTCTAGACGTTGCTTCTCCTTCATTTAGATACATAGTTGTTTTTTCAGAAACTTTTGAGTTCCTCCAAAACTTTTTTCTGATGTTCCCACCTGTTGCACTTCTGTAACTCCTAAGTGAACCTAGCATTTACGCTTTATCGGGATTGTTGGAGTAGAAGGTTCTGTGTCCAAGTAGTAGGATTATTCTAGAAGAAAAAAAATCCCTGGGAAAGACTATGCTCTGGGTATGAGTCCAGTCTTTATTTGGATGGAGCCACCCCTGTGCCGTGTCTGACGCCTCTGCAGGCAGGTAATAGATATAAATGGACGATTATAGCACGGACGTTAGTTATTACCCTGCCGTATATTTACAGTAAGATGCAAAGATGGCGGCAACTATCGATCTTAATGACGAAAGTGGAGGAAGCGATTCATCATTTCTATTGGGATTTATTAGCTGCATGTAGCATCGCCATGCTCAGGAGCCGCACTTCGTGAGTTACTCACATTACTGCTCCTTAATCATCTTGGAGGCTCATTAAGCACACTCCTGGGTTTCCATTGCTTCCTGGATGGATTTTTTCCAATTTATTCTTACACTTTAAGCCAAAAGAGAAGACTATGACCATAGGTTGTAGAAGAGATGGCCATGAAGATCCACACTCCAAAGGTGACATATGCAATGGCCTGAGATGGAGAAAGCAAAATGGAGGTCAGATGTTATACTGACTTGTAGACGGTCATGGAAGATGTAAAGAAAAATACCTTGCCCTTCTCATCACTACCTATCCCCAAAATAGGGCATTATCCTATTACTGGGGATCCAGCACCCGGAACCTCCAACGACCATCGGAATGGAACGCCACAGCTCCATACACCGCGCAGTGGTCGTTCTCAGGTACTGCAGCTCAGCAGCCATAAAGTGAACGTGATCTGATCTGCAGGACCGGAGGACGGCCACTACACAGAGTGAGGAGCTTTATTTCTACCTCCATACAGTGTTTCCTTCCGTCCGTCTCAAGATCTGCAGTCACCAGGCACTCCACCAATCTGGTATTGACCTGTCCTGTTGATAAGTCATCGATAGCTAAGCCGCAAACTATCCCTTTAAGAGCCTCAAATCGCCAACTTCTGCTATAAGGAATAAGTCGTATTTATACATTTGTTCTTATAACGTCACATTAACCAATTATCCCTTTTAGGTAGGGCGGCGAACACAACCACAAGGAGCAGAAGAAGAAACAATTACATAAAATTATAAAAAGTTACAAAGTTGGAAAAGTCACATAAAACTTTGCATCTTGCCCTCTTTTCAATCCTTTTTACGTAAAATGGAGGAAACAAACCTGCAAAAGCTGTGGCCGAACCTCTGAGGACATGATGTGCTCTTGTGGGGTCCCAGGGACAATAGAGAGGGGTCTTTATCCATGATAATTAACCCATTGTGTAGCGAGCACGGTGCGATCAGAGGTGCTGCAGTCAGGGTGCTCTGGTCCCAGGGTCCTGCAGCTCCAGCGCTTCACTTTTTGGCTCATCCATGTTGGTTCCTAGATGTTCCCAGTCGTAGATATCGGTACATGATTAATAACACTGATCTCTTGCACTAAAAGATGATTTTTCTTCAGCCTCAGTTTCTTTGTATAGCGATATCATGTAGTTTGATATTTTGTCACTAGATGGAAGCAACATCTTAACCTTTAAACTGTGTGTTGTTGATACAGTCAGTTTACCGCAACCTGATATGTGAGAGATCATAGATCTAATGTATATCGGAGTCCTGCAAGTCCTACTGCCCATTACTGGTGCCAACGGCCCGACATAGAGACTTCTACCACCCCAGTCATCTGCTTATCACATGTATGCTGCGTGGGTGCAAAGATCGACAGATAGATAATAGATAATATATAATAGGTAGCTAGATAGATAATAGATAATAGATGGGTAGATAATAGATAGATAATAGATAGATGATAAATAGATAATAGATACATAATAGATAGATAGATAATAGATAGATAGATAGATAGATAATAGATAGATAGATAGATAATAGATAGATAGATAGATAGATGATAGATAGATAATAGATAGAGAGATAGATAGATAATAAATAGATAGATAATAGATATATAGATAGATGATAGATAGATAGATGATAGATAGATAATAGATAGATAGATAATAGATACATAATAGATAGATAGATAGATAGTTAGATAATAGATAGATGATAAATAGATAGATAATAGATATATAGATAGATGATAGATAGATAATAGATATATAGATAGATGATAGATAATAGATAGAGAGATAGATAGATAGATAGATAGATAGATAATAGATAGATAGATAATAGATAGATAGATAATAGATAGATAGATAGATAGATAGATAGATGATAGATAGATAGATAGATAGATAGATAGATAGATAGAGAGATAGATAGATAGATAGATAATAGATAGATAGATAGATAATAGATAGATAGATAGATAGATGATAGATAGATAGATAGATAGATAGATAGATAGATAGATAGATGATAGATAGATAGATAGATAGAGAGATAGATAGATAGATAGATAATAGATAGATAGATAGATAATAGATAATAGATAGCTGATAGATAGATAGATAGATAGATAGATAGATAGATAGATAGATAGATAGATAGATGATAGATAGATGATAGATAGATAGATAGATAGAGAGATAGATAGATAGATAGATAATAGATAGATAGATAGATAATAGATAATAGATAGATGATAGATAGATAGATAGATAGATAGATAGATAGATAGATAGATAGATAGATAGATAGATTCGAAACCAGAAGTTTTCATGATGTTCTTCGGCTACCAAGCTTCTCCCTTTTCTCTCCAAAATGTAACGATGGTCATTATTCCCAAAATGTTTACAATGTTTAATTCTAGTTTCATCAGACCACAGAACTTGTCTGAAAAATTAAGGTATTTGTTCCTGTGTGCATTTGCAAACATTAATCTGGCTTTTTTATGTTTCATTTGGAGTAATGGCTTCTTCCCGGCAGAGTTGATGCAGTACTTGTTACACTGAGGATAGTGACGCAATCTTACCAGCTTCCGCCATCATCTTCACTTGGCTTCATCTGCACATGACAGACCAAAGCACGCTCATCTCTGGGACACAGAACCCATCTCCTTCCTGAGCGGTGCGATGGCTGAACATTCCCATCTTGTTTGTACTTCAGTATAATTGTTTGTACAGATGAACAAGGCGTCTTCAGGTATCTAGAAATTGTACCCAAGGATGAGCTACAATTCTCTTTCTGATATCTTGGCTGATTTCTTGAGATTTTCCCATGATGCTACACAAAGAAGCAGTGTGTTTCAGGTGTGCAGTACAATACATCCATACATTCTAAGTAACTCAGATGTTGCCAGAAAACCAGAGCTTCTAAACACATGACCTCATCATATGGGCAGTCCCGAATTGGTGAAAGGCATAGTAATCTTAGTGTATGTAAACTTCTGACTTTGCAGTAAGTAATATAAATGCCTTAAAACATTCTCTGTCTCTCATTATTCTGGCATTTGGTAAATATTAATCATTATTTTAATCCTAATTGACCTAAACTGGAACATTTTATTCTGATTTAATGTCAGATATTGAGAGAAACCTGCAGATGTGTCTTTATATATAGTGGATGGAAACTTCTGGTTTCAACTGTAGATTAATGCAAAGAAATGAAGCTGCAGTCCAATAATAGTGCAAATGCAAGGACTTTAATGCCGCATGTCATGTGACGACGTTTTGCTCCATAGAATATTTAAGTCCCGATACAAAAGCTTCTTTTGTACATTACACCCATCACTTGTGGATCTTTGATTGACAGGAATGTATCAGTGTGTCCGCTGTGTCTACAGTTATTCTATCACTGTCCTGTGATCATGGCGGCCGCTCACCTTGGCCCATCCAGTGCTGCTTCCTATTGGGGTTCCGGACCGGGCTGTGCCCAGTAAGTGCCCTGATGTTTGGTCTGTACCCGCCCTGGTTGTGGTACAGATGGTCCTATCTTAGCTCCACTTCTTCCCTGTGTTCCTGGATCTCAGTTTCCGCTCCTTCTTTCTCTGCCGTTCTTTGGGTTATCGCCAGCGATCCAGCTGGTCCGGAGCAATGGGGAAGCATCCAATGCTTTTCATCAGCCACCGCCGATGTTTGGATGTTCCCGTTTGCAACTTATTATTATTATTATTATTATTGTCAATGTTTATTTATGAGCGGCCAGAAAAGATGAAAGCGGAATGTGCATCCATAATGAATGTGTGCGCTGGCAGGAGCGCGGCCGCGGGGAAGACGCTCCCAAATGAAGTGATTGTCATCTTTTCATATATTAAACGTTGGGTTAAGGAGAACACAGACGGAAGCAGGAGCCCTGATGACATCCTGCAGGAGCCCCTTTCCCCAGGTAGAGGCTCTTAGTTTTCCTCATTTGTCTTTGATTTCTGCATCAGAGGAAAAAAGTCTGGAACTAAAGATGACTGAACCTTTTGAAATTAAAATTCGACAACTTTGGCTGAATTTTCCCCCAAAATTAGATAGACTGTGAATAAATTTGTCAAGAATTGCAGGTACTCTCCTACTGTTCTTGAAAGACGTGTGTAACACTCTGAGGTCTCCTAGGACTGAATCCAGATCTGTACCACAAACAACGCAGCCGAAATAATGTCAAAGTGACTCCAGATTGGTCGTGCTAAGGGGTGTCAAAGCTGCGGGTCCTTTTTGGACACCCCCCAAGGTCATGTCTGAGCTCATGTGAACCTTCGGATGCCATGTCCTGCATTGTGTAAAATAATGGCAGAATTTTTTTGTTTTTGCGATTAGCACAAGTTGAATTGCAAATTTCCCAAAATTTGACCCAAAGTCGGTTTGCATCAAATTGATTCACTTACCTCTATGTAGCGCACATCCCCCGTCCTGCGAGAAGAATAATACAATGGGACCCTGATATGACCTGTCGGAGCCGAGGCTGTGCACGTGCACAGGTGCTGCCACCGATCAATTCAGAGCCCATTCTTTTCATAAGTAAGGGGTCCCAGGGGCTGTACCCCCACTAATCCGCTAGTTATCACATATATAGAGAGTTAGGATTAACATTTGAAGGACTTCAGTTTCTTACAATAAAAGTTCGATACATTGTCACAACCTGCTAGAAAATCCATCATTGGGCTGCAATTCACATAACAACCACCAGGTGGCCACAGATGGACACATAGGAGATAAACAACTCCCAACTGAGTACCCAAAATCCATGTTTTTGATTTTTATTTTTTTTTTATTTTCAAATCTGATCATCTCGAGTCCAAAGTAAAAGTAAGGAAGGACTTATCTGTTCATAGTTAAACTGTTCACCTGGATCTTCCCATTTACATATGCTACTCCATGGGTTAAACGAGCAAGAACACTTTTTTGATAAATGCTTCTTCTGATACCTATTCCTATGCTCTGAGATCAATCTCAGGTGTCCTTGAATTTTTCTGTAAGTTCTAAGCCTCCTCCTCATGTGTCAACGTTCAGCCTGAGCCACCTGCTTCACATATAGAATGCGGAAACTATGGAACTTACAGAAAAACTCAAGGATACGGGTTGCATTCTATTTATGAAGTAGGGGGCTCAGGCTGAACATCACAATTTGTGGAGGCTTAAAGCTCAGCATTACGGTGGGTTAGAGGGAAGCGCTCGGCCAGGCTCACATGATGCCCAGTCTAATCCTGCTGGTTGTAAACATATCCCTCGTTCTTCTCCTTCCTGTAATATTATCCCTGTAATTGGGCGATCGCAGAGTCAGAGACCCGGATCCCCGGACAGTTCACACACAGAACCTCAGCTTGTTAGGAAATGGCAGGAGACACATCCAGAGCTGCCAGTCACCGGCACCGGCGCTGCCGCCCATCACCGGCGCTGCCGCCCATCACACCGGCCTCACTCACGTCAAGTCTTCTCCATTCACATCTCTGCAGAGCGATGGCGTAAGGTAAAGCTTGTGGGGCCAATGCAAGATCCCCAACACGACCCCCCAACTATCACAGGTGTCTAATAGTAATAGTCTTTTCATATGGAGCTAAGGGGTCTTTTGGACCCCCCTAGGCTCCAGGGCCCGGGTGTGATCGCAGCCCCTCCTGCAGAGTGATGACAGGGGAAGGGGAAAGTTCTGGTATCGTATGGGTCCAGTTCTGGGTACTGGGGGGACTTTAAAGCTGGAGTCATAAACCAGTAAAATATGGAATATTGTGTGTAGCGTGGCTATCACATGAACATTACCGTCCTGACACGTGTCATTTATGAGTACCAGGGGCTGTCGGAGGGTCCGGTATGGGAGCTGCAGTATTAGGGGTATCTTCCATGGACTCTATGATGGACCTCTGTGGCTCAGGCAAGTGGTGGGCACTTCTGGACGATTCTCAGGGGCATCTGCATCCAGCAATTTGGGGTGCACCCATAGGGCGCTGCACAGGGACCCCCAATGCTGGCTTTGACGTGTCACGTTTTGCTTTTTATAAGATTGTCCAGTGATGTATGAACTCAATGTAGCAGTCATTGTCACTGCTAGCGTGGCGCCGCCATATGTGGTCTTCATAGTGCGCCTCTGCACAGTGTAGCACATTTATTATGGATGGTGGTGGCGGCACTATGCGGCTGCCTACGAACGATCGGCTGGCTTCTTATCCCAAGTCATGTAACAAAGGGTCGATATTGGCTTTTAGGACCGCCATCATCAATATATGACAATAGAGATGAAATCCTCTTCTTCTCTGAGGGGCTATGTGCACGGATGAACCATGAAGCGGTTTTTCTTTTCTGGGGGCCGGGCATTGAGACCCCTGCTGCATATGCATTGAATAAGTCATATTTCCTGCTATCTGTGAATCATGGGTGTAATCGTAGGTGGCGTAAACACAGATCATGCCTAAGGGACACCTATACTGTAAACGTCTCCCGTTCGGCGGCACCTGGTGCAGGTTTTGCGTTGCTTCCCGCTCGCCTTCCCTCTAGGATGGAGATTGGCAGAAGTAGAGTTAATCCGATGACATCAGAGCCATTACAGACGGAATGCTAATATTCGGAGCGGCCATTTGTGTACATAGCGGGCGGCCAAGTAACACTTTATTTTTTTATTTTTTTCATCTCCAAAGCAAATAGCCATTGGAGATGTTTTTCCACCTTTTAGATTTAATTGCTGGCCGCGCTTTTCCTTGGTTGAATGCTGTAATTAGCCGGAGCATTGCTATCTGCATGTCAGCCATTAGCGAGGGATGCCAACGTGTCCGCTATTACCCAGTGCCAGGATGGAGGCTCGGCAGACACACAATGTACTCACACTGGCTGATTAGTGACAATATGTATGCACATTGCTGAGGGGCTCGCGAAAAAGAAATGTCGCTCTGCTTAGTCTGGAATGTCGCTAATAATGAAGGGTTATCTCACAAATGACCCGCGGACGGAGGAAAACGCTCCACCCGGCCACAGGAGCAAAGCAGGCAGCAGTCCTATGTAAGCACAAGGACATAATGAGGAAATCTATGTACTCCAAGGAACGGCCATGGGGGGAAGCCTGTAACCTGCAAGGCGACTGCAGCCGCTGCATTGAAAGGTTCTAGGATGAGAAAAATAAGAAACGATTGATACAAAAGTCACAAAATGACATTTTTCATTACAGTCTCATTCCGTCCATCCCAGTATGAACACTGGCAGGGGATGCAGCACTAGGCTGTGTGCACATGGTGCGTTTCTGTGGTGCGTTTATTTCCGCACAAATTTAGTACAGAAATTAATCAGCATTTTACAGTAGCGGCAAAGTGAACGAGGTTTCTGAAATCTCATGCAAACGTTGCACTTTTTTTTCCTTGCAGATTTGCAATTAAAATGAAACACGCAGGCAATTATTTTTTTGCAGCAGATTTCACCCAAATTTAATAACCGGGGAAAAATACGTAACAATGACGCATCTTAAAAACGAGAATATTTTAGGTAGCGTTTTTCCTGCCAATGCGTCAGGATTTGCAGCGGAATTTTCTTACTGTGTGCACGCTGCCTTCTAATCACGGCATTATTCCTGCAGAAATTCTCGTTTTATCCAGTATGTTCTTTAAGTAGCTTGGTGCACCTTGGGTGTGGCCAACAGACCCGGCGCACCGATCCATTCACTGGTTCTGCTTGCACCAGTACTGGCCTGCCTGGAATAAGCAATGTCTGCCAAAATATATCTCAGGTCAATTCTGTCAATCATCAGTGAGGGAGGTAGGACATGCAAAACTATTGGAAAAGTGTCCTAATAATTGATGCACACAAATCTATCCATTTTTCTTAGCTTTTGGCAACATGCATTAGTAAGAAAGATATGTCCGGCTTTGAAAAAAAAATTCTGAGATACTCTGTCTGGAGAGGTATATGCTGTATGTGTCTATATATAGCCACCTAGTGGTTGTGATGTGAGTTACAGTCTATCAAGGATTTTTTTAGCATGTTGAAACAATGTATTGATTTTATGAGCGGGGACTTAAATGGGTTATCCACTTTTAAGGAAATTAACTTTAACTCAAACACATGTATTTGGGGCTAAAAATAATTTTTGAAATTGGGTTTTCATTAAAACGCTGCCTTCTATAGTGTCTGTGTGTAGCACTTTGTATTGCTGACAGCAGAATGAGTAAACTGAGATTCTGTCAGTGAGCTTGTTCTGATGGAGGAGTTTGTCATTCTTGTATCCGTGCTTATATATGACCACAGACCACCCACATCAAAGCCAAACTGTGCAAAATTGTTAAGGAAACCTCATTACAAGACTGAAACTTAGCCCAAACTACATGTTTTTAAGTTGAAAAAAAAAAAATCTCCAAAGGTGAACAATCCCTTTAAGAAAAAATGCAGAAAAAGTAATGGTGGAGAGTTTCCGATTTCCAGAGTCACCACGCAAAAGATAATTTGAGAGCTTCACATGCCAGAATTTTGACAGCTGTGCAATTTCAGGAAAGTCCACCTAAAAGTTTTTACTTTTTATAAACTTGATACAATTATATGCTGCAGTTCATATTACAACCACTGGGCGGCTACATAAAATATTAAACACATATAGCGCAGACGTCTCCCGGTAGAGTATTGCAAATATATATATTTTTTAAAGCTGTAAACTTTGTGTCATTCATCTATGTTGAAGCAAGTGGAAAGTTCCAGGTGGACACAAATGTATTTCACTTTTCACTTCCAGGAGCCGGAGCGTTCTGCATTCCAGGCTGTTGAGATTCATCCAAATATCTTTATCGAAAGAACAGTAAACATCAAAAATGTTTAATTACTGAAATCCAGACCATATTGGGAATCCACAATTCAACCCACTGACGGCTTCCAAGTTCACACACGATATGACATGAGCTCTGGATAAACATGAGCCGCATCAGTCTCTATAATTAATGAACTATGTTTGTGGATTATTATTTATTCTAAAAGAAGCAGCTGATGGTGATTGTTATTAGAAAAGCAGGAAAAGGCTCATTCAATTAGCTGGAAACCTCCTAGAATGTACATATTCACATTTTAGTACTCTGAGTGCCCGTGGGTGCATTTAGCTGAATATGATGGAGTTTCAATCAAACATCTGCTGGTCTGTATTAGAAAGAGTCAGCATGCATGTCTACAAAGGAGCAAACCCCGAACAAATAATGATATTCTACATATGACTCTACCAGAAAAAAAGTGAGTGCAGCTCTGGGGTATAATACAGGATGTAACTCAGGATCAGTAATGTAGTGTATGTACACAGTGACTGCACCAGCAGAATAGTGAGTGCAGCTCTGGGGTATAATACAGGATGTAACTCAGGATCAGTAATGTAATGTATGTACACAGTGACTGCACCAGCAGAATAGTGAGTGCAGCTCTGGGGTATAATACAGGATTTAACTCAGGATCAGTAATGTAATGTATGTACACAGTGACTGCACCAGCAGAATAGTGAGTGCAGCTCTGGGGAATAATACAGGATGTAACTCAGGATCAGTAATGTAATGTATGTACACAGTGACTGCACCAGCAGAATAGTGAGTGCAGCTCTGGGGTATAATACAGGATGTAACTCAGGATCAGTAATGTAATGTATGTACAAAGTGACTGCACTAGCAGAATAGTGAGTGCAGCTCTGGAGTATAATACAGGATGTAACTCAGGATCAGTAATGTAATGTATGTACACAGTGACTGCACTAGCAGAATAGTGAGTGCAGCTCTGGAGTATAATACAGGATGTAACTCAGGATCAGTAATGTAATGTATGTACACAGTGACTGCACCAGCAGAATAGTGAGTGCAGCTCTGGAGTATAATACAGGATGTAACTCAGGATCAGTAAAGTAATGTATGTACACAGTGACTGCACCAGCAGAATAGTGAGTGCAGCTCTGTAGTATAATACAGGATGTAACTCAGGATCAGTAATGTAATGTATGTACACAGTGACTGCACCAGCAGAATAGTGAGTGCAGCTCTGGGGTATAATACAGGATGTAACTCAGGATCAGTAATGTAATGTATGTACACAGTGACTGCACCAGCAGAATAGTGAGTGCAGCTCTGGGGTATAATACAGGATGTAACTCAGGATCAGTAATGTAATGTATGTACACAGTGACTGCACCAGCAGAATAGTGAGTGCAGCTCTGGAGTATAATACAGGATGTAACTCAGGATCAGTAATGTAATGTATGTACACAGTGACTGCACTAGCAGAATAGTGAGTGCAGCTCTGGAGTATAATACAGGATGTAACTCAGGATCAGTAATGTAATGTATGTACACAGTGACTGCACCAGCAGAATAGTGAGTGCAGCTCTGGTGTATAATACAGGATGTAACTCAGGATCAGTAATGTAATGTATGTACACAGTGACTGCACCAGCAGAATAGTGAGTGCAGCTCTGTAGTATAATACGTGATGTAACTCAGGATCAGTAATGTGATGTATGTACACAGTGACTGCACCAGCAGAATAGTGAGTGCAGCTCTGGAGTATAATACAGGAGGTAACTCAGGATCAGTAATGTAATGTATGTACACAGTGACTGCACCAGCAGAATATTGAGTGCAGCTCTGGAGTATAATACAGGATGTAACTCAGGATCAGTAATGTAATGTGTGTACACAGTGACTGCACCAGCAGAATAGTGAGTGCAGCTCTGGGGTATAATACAGGATGTAACTCAGGATCAGTAATGTAATGTATGTACACAGTGACTGCACCAGCAGAATAGTGAGTGCAGCTCTGGGGTATAATACAGGATGTAACTCAGGATCAGTAATGTAATGTATGTACACAGTGACTGCACCAGCAGAATAGTGAGTGCAGCTCTGGGGTATAATACAGGATTTAACTCAGGATCAGTAATGTAATGTATGTACACAGTGACTGCACCAGCAGAATAGTGAGTGCAGCTCTGGGGAATAATACAGGATGTAACTCAGGATCAGTAATGTAATGTATGTACACAGTGACTGCACCAGCAGAATAGTGAGTGCAGCTCTGGGGTATAATACAGGATGTAACTCAGGATCAGTAATGTAATGTATGTACAAAGTGACTGCACCAGCAGAATACTGAGTGCAGCTCTGGAGTATAATACAGGATGTAACTCAGGATCAGTAATGTAATGTATGTACACAGTGACTGCACTAGCAGAATAGTGAGTGCAGCTCTGGAGTATAATACAGGATGTAACTCAGGATCAGTAATGTAATGTATGTACGCAGTGACTGCACCAGCAGAATAGTGAGTGCAGCTCTGGAGTATAATACAGGATGTAACTCAGGATCAGTAAAGTAATGTATGTACACAGTGACTGCACCAGCAGAATAGTGAGTGCAGCTCTGTAGTATAATACAGGATGTAACTCAGGATCAGTAATGTAATGTATGTACACAGTGACTGCACCAGCAGAATAGTGAGTGCAGCTCTGGGGTATAATACAGGATGTAACTCAGGATCAGTAATGTAATGTATGTACACAGTGACTGCACCAGCAGAATAGTGAGTGCAGCTCTGGGGTATAATACAGGATGTAACTCAGGATCAGTAATGTAATGTATGTACACAGTGACTGCACCAGCAGAATAGTGAGTGCAGCTCTGGAGTATAATACAGGATGTAACTCAGGATCAGTAATGTAATGTATGTACACAGTGACTGCACTAGCAGAATAGTGAGTGCAGCTCTGGAGTATAATACAGGATGTAACTCAGGATCAGTAATGTAATGTATGTACACAGTGACTGCACCAGCAGAATAGTGAGTGCAGCTCTGGTGTATAATACAGGATGTAACTCAGGATCAGTAATGTAATGTATGTACACAGTGACTGCACCAGCAGAATAGTGAGTGCAGCTCTGTAGTATAATACGTGATGTAACTCAGGATCAGTAATGTGATGTATGTACACAGTGACTGCACCAGCAGAATAGTGAGTGCAGCTCTGGAGTATAATACGTGATGTAACTCAGGATCAGTAATGTAATGTATGTACACAGTGACTGCACCAGCAGAATAGTGAGTGCAGCTCTGGAGTATAATACAGGAGGTAACTCAGGATCAGTAATGTAATGTATGTACACAGTGACTGCACCAGCAGAATATTGAGTGCAGCTCTGGAGTATAATACAGGATGTAACTCAGGATCAGTAATATAATGTGTGTACACAGTGACTGCACCAGCAGAAAAGTGAGTGCAGCTCTGGGGTATAATACAGGATGTAACTCAGGATCAGTAATGTAATGTATGTACACAGTGACTGCACCAGCAGAATATTGAGTGCAGCTCTGGAGTATAATACAGGATGTAACTCAGGATCAGTAATGTAATGTATGTACACAGTTTCTGCACCAGCAGAATAGTGAGTGCAGCTCTGGAGTATAATACAGGAGGTAACTCAGGATCAGTAATGTAATGTATGTACACAGTGACTGCACCAGCAGAATATTGAGTGCAGCTCTGGGGTATAATACAGGATGTAACTCAGGATCAGTAATGTAATGTATGTATACAGTGACTGCACCAGCAGACTAGTGAGTGGAGCTCTGGGGTATAATACAGGATGTAACTCAGGATCAGTAATGTAATGTATGTACACAGTGACTGCACCAGCAGAATAGTGAGTGCAGCTCTGGAGTATAATACAGGATGTAACTCAGGATCAGTAATGTAATGTGTGTACACAGTGACTGCACCAGCAGAATAGTGAGTGCAGCTCTGGGGTATAATACAGCATGTAACTCAGGATCAGTAATGTAATGTATGTACACAGTGACTGCACCAGCAGAATAGTGAGTGCAGCTCTGGAGCATAATACAGGATGTAACTTAGGATCAGTAATGTAATGTATGTACACAGTGACTGCACCAGCAGAATAGTGAGTGCAACTCTGGAGTATAATACAGGAGGTACCTCAGGATCAGTAATGTAATGTATGTACACAGTGATTGCACCAGCATAATAATGAGTGCAGCTCTGGAGTATAATACAGGATGTAACTCAGGATCAGTAATGTAATGTATGTACACAGTGACTGCACCAGCACAATAGTGAGTGCAGCTCTGGAGTATAATACAGGATGTAACTCAGGATCAGTAATGCAAGTAGTCAGTGACTGCACCAGCAGAATCGTGAGTGCAGCTCTGGGGTATAACACAGGATGTATCTCTCAGGATCAGTAATGTAATGTATGTACACAGTGACTGCACCAGCAGAATAGTGAGTACAGCTCTGGAGTATAATACAGGATGTAACTCGGGATCAGTAATGTAATGTATGTACACAGTGACTGCACCAGCAGAATAGTGAGTGCAGCTCTGGGGTATAACACAGGCTGTATCTCAGGATCAGTAATGTAATGTATGTACACAGTGACTGCACCAGCAGAATAGTGAGTGCAGCTCTGGGGTATATTGCAGGCGGTAACTCAGGATTAGTAATGTAATGTATGTACACAGTGATTGCACCAGCAGAATAGTGAGTGCAGTTCTGGAGTATAATACAGGAGGTAACTCAGGATCAGTAATGTAATGTATGTACACAGTGACTGCACCAGCAGAATAGTGAGTGCAGCTCTGGGGTGTAATACAGGATGTAACTCAGGATCAGTAATGTATGTACACAGTGACTGCACCAGCAGAATAGTGAGTGCAGCTCTGGAATACAATACAGGATGTAACTCAGGATCAGTAATGTAATGTATGTACACAGTGACTACACCAGCAGAATAGTGAGTGCTGCTCTGGAGTATAATACAGGAGGTAACTCAGGATCAGTAATGTAATGTATGTACACAGTGACTGCACCAGCAGAATAGTGAGTGCAGCTCTGGGGTATAATACAGGATGTAACTCAGGATCAGTAATGTAATGAATGTATACAGTGACTGCACCAGCAGAATATTGAGTGCAGCTCTGGGGTATAATACAGGAGGTAACTCAGGATCAGTAATGTAATGTATGTACACAGTAACTGCACCAGCAGAATAGTGAGTGCAGCTCTGGGGTGTAATACAGGATGTAACTCAGGATCAGTAATGTATGTACACAGTGACTGCACCAGCAGAATAGTGAGTGCAGCTCTGGAATATAATACAGGATGTAACTCAGGATCAGTAATGTAATGTATGTACACAGTGACTGCACCAACAGAATAGTGAGTGCAGCTCTGGGGTATAATACAGGATGTAACTCAGGATCAGTAATGTAATATATGTACACAGTGACTGCACCAGCAGAATAGTGAGTGCAGCTCTGGAGTATAATACAGGATGTAACTCAGGATCAGTAATGTATGTACACAGTGACTGCACCAGCAGAATAGTGAGTGCTGCTCTGGGGTATAATACAGGATGTAACTCAGGATCAGTAATGTAATGTATGTACACAGTGACTGCACCAGCAGAATAGTGAGCGCAGCTCTGGAGTATAATACAGGATGTAACTCAGGATCAGTAATGTATGTACACAGTGACTGCACCAGCAGAATAGTGAGTGCAGCTCTGGGGTATAATACAGGAGGTAACTCAGGATCAGTAATGTAATGAATGTATACAGTGACTGCACCAGCAGAATAGTGAGTGCAGCTCTGGGGTATAATACAGGATGGAACTCAGGATCAGTAATGTAATGTATGTACACAGTGACTGCACCAGCAGAATAGTGAGCGCAGCTCTGGAGTATAATACAGGATGTAACTCAGGATCAGTAATGTAATGTATGTACACAGTGACTGCACCAGCACAATAGTGAGCGCAGCTCTGGAGTATAATACAGGATGTAACTCAGGATCAGTAATGTATGTACACAGTGACTGCACCAGCAGAATAGTGAGTGCTGCTCTGGGGTATAATACAGGAGGTAACTCAGGATCAGTAATGTAATGAATGTATACAGTGACTTCACCAGCAGAATAGTGAGTGCAGCTCTGGGGTATAATACCGGAGGTAACTCAGGATCAGTAATGTAATGTATGTACACAGTGACTGCACCAGCAGAATAGTGAGTGCAGCTCTGGGGTATAATACAGGATGTAACTCAGGATCAGTAATGTAATGTATGTACACAGTGACTGCACCAGCAGAATAGTGAGTGCAGCTCTGGAGTATAATACAGGATGTAACTCAGGATCAGTAATGTATTGTATGTACACAGTGACTGCACCAGCAGAATAGTGAGTGCAGCTCTGGAATATAATACAGGATGTAACTCAGGATCAGTAATGTAATGTATGTACACAGTGACTGCACCAGCAGAATAGTGAGTGCTGCTCTGGAGTATAATACAGGCGGTAACTCAGGATCAGTAATGTAATGTATGTACACAGTGATTGCACCAGCAGAATAGTGAGTGCAGCTCTGGGGTATAATACAGGATGTAACTCAGGATCAGTAATGTGATGTATGTACACAGTGACTGCACCAGCAGAATAGTGAGTGCAGCTCTGGAGTATAATACAGGATGTAACTCAGGATCAGTAATGTAATGAATGTATACAGTGACTGCACCAGCAGAATATTGAGTGCAGCTCTGGGGTATAATACAGGAGGTAACTCAGGATCAGTAATGTAATGTATGTACACAGTGACTGCACCAGCAGAATAGTGAGTGCAGCTCTGGGGTATAATACAGGATGTAACTCAGGATCAGTAATGTAATGAATGTATACAGTGACTGCACCAGCAGAATATTGAGTGCAGCTCTGGGGTATAATACAGGAGGTAACTCAGGATCAGTAATGTAATGTATGTACACAGTAACTGCACCAGCAGAATAGTGAGTGCAGCTCTGGGGTGTAATACAGGATGTAACTCAGGATCAGTAATGTAATGTATGTACACAGTGACTGCACCAGCAGAATAGTGAGTGCAGCTCTGGTGTATAATACAGGATGTAACTCAGGATCAGTAATGTAATGTATGTACACAGTGACTGCACCAGCAGAATAGTGAGTGCAGCTCTGTAGTATAATACGTGATGTAACTCAGGATCAGTAATGTGATGTATGTACACAGTGACTGCACCAGCAGAATAGTGAGTGCAGCTCTGGAGTATAATACGTGATGTAACTCAGGATCAGTAATGTAATGTATGTACACAGTGACTGCACCAGCAGAATAGTGAGTGCAGCTCTGGAGTATAATACAGGAGGTAACTCAGGATCAGTAATGTAATGTATGTACACAGTGACTGCACCAGCAGAATATTGAGTGCAGCTCTGGAGTATAATACAGGATGTAACTCAGGATCAGTAATATAATGTGTGTACACAGTGACTGCACCAGCAGAAAAGTGAGTGCAGCTCTGGGGTATAATACAGGATGTAACTCAGGATCAGTAATGTAATGTATGTACACAGTGACTGCACCAGCAGAATATTGAGTGCAGCTCTGGAGTATAATACAGGATGTAACTCAGGATCAGTAATGTAATGTATGTACACAGTTTCTGCACCAGCAGAATAGTGAGTGCAGCTCTGGAGTATAATACAGGAGGTAACTCAGGATCAGTAATGTAATGTATGTACACAGTGACTGCACCAGCAGAATATTGAGTGCAGCTCTGGGGTATAATACAGGATGTAACTCAGGATCAGTAATGTAATGTATGTATACAGTGACTGCACCAGCAGACTAGTGAGTGGAGCTCTGGGGTATAATACAGGATGTAACTCAGGATCAGTAATGTAATGTATGTACACAGTGACTGCACCAGCAGAATAGTGAGTGCAGCTCTGGAGTATAATACAGGATGTAACTCAGGATCAGTAATGTAATGTGTGTACACAGTGACTGCACCAGCAGAATAGTGAGTGCAGCTCTGGGGTATAATACAGCATGTAACTCAGGATCAGTAATGTAATGTATGTACACAGTGACTGCACCAGCAGAATAGTGAGTGCAGCTCTGGAGCATAATACAGGATGTAACTTAGGATCAGTAATGTAATGTATGTACACAGTGACTGCACCAGCAGAATAGTGAGTGCAACTCTGGAGTATAATACAGGAGGTACCTCAGGATCAGTAATGTAATGTATGTACACAGTGATTGCACCAGCATAATAATGAGTGCAGCTCTGGAGTATAATACAGGATGTAACTCAGGATCAGTAATGTAATGTATGTACACAGTGACTGCACCAGCACAATAGTGAGTGCAGCTCTGGAGTATAATACAGGATGTAACTCAGGATCAGTAATGCAAGTAGTCAGTGACTGCACCAGCAGAATCGTGAGTGCAGCTCTGGGGTATAACACAGGATGTATCTCTCAGGATCAGTAATGTAATGTATGTACACAGTGACTGCACCAGCAGAATAGTGAGTACAGCTCTGGAGTATAATACAGGATGTAACTCGGGATCAGTAATGTAATGTATGTACACAGTGACTGCACCAGCAGAATAGTGAGTGCAGCTCTGGGGTATAACACAGGCTGTATCTCAGGATCAGTAATGTAATGTATGTACACAGTGACTGCACCAGCAGAATAGTGAGTGCAGCTCTGGGGTATATTGCAGGCGGTAACTCAGGATTAGTAATGTAATGTATGTACACAGTGATTGCACCAGCAGAATAGTGAGTGCAGTTCTGGAGTATAATACAGGAGGTAACTCAGGATCAGTAATGTAATGTATGTACACAGTGACTGCACCAGCAGAATAGTGAGTGCAGCTCTGGGGTGTAATACAGGATGTAACTCAGGATCAGTAATGTATGTACACAGTGACTGCACCAGCAGAATAGTGAGTGCAGCTCTGGAATACAATACAGGATGTAACTCAGGATCAGTAATGTAATGTATGTACACAGTGACTACACCAGCAGAATAGTGAGTGCTGCTCTGGAGTATAATACAGGAGGTAACTCAGGATCAGTAATGTAATGTATGTACACAGTGACTGCACCAGCAGAATAGTGAGTGCAGCTCTGGGGTATAATACAGGATGTAACTCAGGATCAGTAATGTAATGAATGTATACAGTGACTGCACCAGCAGAATATTGAGTGCAGCTCTGGGGTATAATACAGGAGGTAACTCAGGATCAGTAATGTAATGTATGTACACAGTAACTGCACCAGCAGAATAGTGAGTGCAGCTCTGGGGTGTAATACAGGATGTAACTCAGGATCAGTAATGTATGTACACAGTGACTGCACCAGCAGAATAGTGAGTGCAGCTCTGGAATATAATACAGGATGTAACTCAGGATCAGTAATGTAATGTATGTACACAGTGACTGCACCAACAGAATAGTGAGTGCAGCTCTGGGGTATAATACAGGATGTAACTCAGGATCAGTAATGTAATATATGTACACAGTGACTGCACCAGCAGAATAGTGAGTGCAGCTCTGGAGTATAATACAGGATGTAACTCAGGATCAGTAATGTATGTACACAGTGACTGCACCAGCAGAATAGTGAGTGCTGCTCTGGGGTATAATACAGGATGTAACTCAGGATCAGTAATGTAATGTATGTACACAGTGACTGCACCAGCAGAATAGTGAGCGCAGCTCTGGAGTATAATACAGGATGTAACTCAGGATCAGTAATGTATGTACACAGTGACTGCACCAGCAGAATAGTGAGTGCAGCTCTGGGGTATAATACAGGAGGTAACTCAGGATCAGTAATGTAATGAATGTATACAGTGACTGCACCAGCAGAATAGTGAGTGCAGCTCTGGGGTATAATACAGGATGGAACTCAGGATCAGTAATGTAATGTATGTACACAGTGACTGCACCAGCAGAATAGTGAGCGCAGCTCTGGAGTATAATACAGGATGTAACTCAGGATCAGTAATGTAATGTATGTACACAGTGACTGCACCAGCACAATAGTGAGCGCAGCTCTGGAGTATAATACAGGATGTAACTCAGGATCAGTAATGTATGTACACAGTGACTGCACCAGCAGAATAGTGAGTGCTGCTCTGGGGTATAATACAGGAGGTAACTCAGGATCAGTAATGTAATGAATGTATACAGTGACTTCACCAGCAGAATAGTGAGTGCAGCTCTGGGGTATAATACCGGAGGTAACTCAGGATCAGTAATGTAATGTATGTACACAGTGACTGCACCAGCAGAATAGTGAGTGCAGCTCTGGGGTATAATACAGGATGTAACTCAGGATCAGTAATGTAATGTATGTACACAGTGACTGCACCAGCAGAATAGTGAGTGCAGCTCTGGAGTATAATACAGGATGTAACTCAGGATCAGTAATGTATTGTATGTACACAGTGACTGCACCAGCAGAATAGTGAGTGCAGCTCTGGAATATAATACAGGATGTAACTCAGGATCAGTAATGTAATGTATGTACACAGTGACTGCACCAGCAGAATAGTGAGTGCTGCTCTGGAGTATAATACAGGCGGTAACTCAGGATCAGTAATGTAATGTATGTACACAGTGATTGCACCAGCAGAATAGTGAGTGCAGCTCTGGGGTATAATACAGGATGTAACTCAGGATCAGTAATGTGATGTATGTACACAGTGACTGCACCAGCAGAATAGTGAGTGCAGCTCTGGAGTATAATACAGGATGTAACTCAGGATCAGTAATGTAATGAATGTATACAGTGACTGCACCAGCAGAATATTGAGTGCAGCTCTGGGGTATAATACAGGAGGTAACTCAGGATCAGTAATGTAATGTATGTACACAGTGACTGCACCAGCAGAATAGTGAGTGCAGCTCTGGGGTATAATACAGGATGTAACTCAGGATCAGTAATGTAATGAATGTATACAGTGACTGCACCAGCAGAATATTGAGTGCAGCTCTGGGGTATAATACAGGAGGTAACTCAGGATCAGTAATGTAATGTATGTACACAGTAACTGCACCAGCAGAATAGTGAGTGCAGCTCTGGGGTGTAATACAGGATGTAACTCAGGATCAGTAATGTAATGTATGTACACAGTGACTGCACCAGCAGAATAGTGAGTGCAGCTCTGGAGTATAATACAGGATGTAACTCAGGATCAGTAATGTAATGTATGTACATAGTGACTGCACCAGCAGAATAGTGAGTGCAGCTCTGGAGGATAATTCCATAGCCTCCAAAACTGCTAATCTTGATGGAGAACTTGTGGACCCTCCTCCCTGTGAGATGAGATGTTCTATGTTTCTAAAGAAACTGAAACCTCCATGTTTATAGTAATATTTAATATACATATAGAGCAGAAGGAAGATGCTATAGAAGCTGTGCCCTTCTCCCCCGAGACTCGTCTTCGGCGCCTTGGTCCCTCGTCTGTCACTTCAAAGCATGAAGAGAACTTTCATGTGCAAATATTCTTTGTAGAAGCAATGGAGAGACGTCCACACAGAGGGGAGGTGTCGCCACTTAGCGCTGGGTGCCACATGGGATTAGGCAAAAATAAAGACCCCATTTAAACTGGCAGTCACCTGAAGGAACGAGCAGAATGATAAATATATTTGTTAATTTCATCTAAACAGAACATCACATCTCATTATCTGGTGGGAGATATAGGAGGGAGATATCACAGGCAGCAGCGGAGCGGAGGGCGAAGAGGACCAAGATCTCTGATATGGAAATTCTACCTATTTTGGTCTGTAGGCTTCACAAACACTGAAAGTTCTATCTATCTATTATCTATCTATCTATCTATCTATCTATCTATCTATCTATCAATCTATTATCTATCTATTATCTATTATCTATCATCTATCTATCATCTATCTATTATCTATCTATCTATCATCTATCTATCATCTATCTATTATCTATCTATCTATTATCTATCTATCTATTATCTATCTATCTATCTGTCTATTATCTATCTATTATCTATCTATCTATCTATTATCTATCTATTATCTATTATCTATCTATTATATATATTATCTATCATCTATCTATCTATCTATCTATCTATTATCTATCTATCTATCTATCTATCTATTATCTATCTATTATCTATCTATTATCTATCTATCTATTATCTATCATCTATTATCTATCTATTATCTATCTATCTATTATCTATCTATTATCTATATATTATCTATCTATCTACTATCTATATATCTATCATCTATCTATCATTTATCTATTTTCTATTATCTATCTATGTATTTGTTTTTTTTTTTACCTTTTCTCTTGGCTCAACATATCTTGAGATGCCTGGTGCAAGATCACTAGCGCTGGGAGAAAAATAATGTGATATTCTGTCACTAGATATTTAGGTTACAAGGGTTTATACAGTGGGTACGGAAAGTATTCAGACCCCTTGAAATGTTTCACTCTTTGTTTCATTGCAGCCATTTGGTAAATTCTATAAAGTTACTTTTTGTCCTCATTAATGTGCACTCTGCACCCCATCTTGACTGAAAAAAACAGAAATGTAGTTTTTTTTTTCAAATTTATTAAAAAATTAAAATTGAAATCTCCCATGGTCATAAATCTTCAGCCCCTTTGCTCAGTATTGCGGTGAAGCCCTTTTGAGCTCGTACAGCCATGAGTCTTCTTGGGAATGATGCCACAAGTTTCTCACCCCTGAATTTGGGGATCCTCGGCCATTCCTCCTTGCAGATCCTCTCCAGTTCCGTCAGGTTGGATGGTGAACGTTGGTGGACGCCATTTTCAGGTCTCTCCAGAGATGCTCCATTGGGTTTAGGTCAGGGCTCTGGCTGGGCCGGTCAGGAATGGTCACAGAGTTGATCTGAAGCCGCTCCTTTGTTATTTTAGCTGTGTGCTTAGGGTCATTGTCTTGTTGGAAGGTGAACCTTCGGCCAAGTCTGAGGCCCAGAGCACTCTGGAAGAGGTTTTCATCCAGGATATCTCTGTACTTGGCCGCATTCATGTTTCCTTCAATGACAACCAGTCGTCCTGTCCCTGCAGCTGAAAAACACATCCCATAGCATGATGCTGCCTCCACCATGTTTCACTGTAGGGATTGTATTGGGCAGGTGATGAGCAGTGCCTGGTTTTCTCCACACATACCGCTTAGAATTATCACCACAAAGGTCTATCTTCATCTTATCAGACCAGAGAATCTTATTTCTCATAGTCTGGGAGTCCTTCATGTGTTTTTTAGCAAACTCTATGCGGCTTTCATATGTCTTGCACTGAGGAGAGGCTTCCGTTGGCCATTCTGCCATAAAGGCCTGACTGGTGGAGGCTGCAGTGATAGGTGACTTTGTGGATCTTTCTCCCATATCCCTCCTGCATCTCTGGAGCTCAGCCACAGTGATCTTGGGGTTCTTCTTCACCTCTCACCAAGGCTCTTCTCCCACGATTGCTCACTTTGGCTGGACGGCCAGGTCTAGAAAGACTTCTGGTGGTCCCAAACTTCTTCCATTTAAGGATTATGGAGGCCACTGTGCTCTTAGGAACCTTGAGAACTGCAGAAATTCTGTTGTAACCTTGGCCAGATCTGTGCCTTGCCACAATTCTGTCTCTGAGCTCCTCGGCCGGTTCCTTTGGCCTCATGATTCTCATTTGGTCTGACATGCACTGTGAGCTGTGAGGTCTCATATAGACAGGTGTGCGCCGCTCCAAATCAAGTCCTATCAGTTTAATTACACACAGCTGGAGTCCAATGAAGGAGGAGAACCAGAACCATCTCATGGAGGATCAGAAGGAAATGGACTGCATGGGACTTATATATGAGTGTCTGAGCAAAGGGTCTGAAGAGTTATGACCATGTGATATTTCAATTTTCATTTTTTTATACATTTGAAACAATTTCTAAATTTCTGTTTTTCTTAGTCAAGATGGGGTGCAGGGTGAACATTAATGAGAAAAAAATGAACTTTTTTGAATTTACCAAATGGCTGCAATGAAACAGAGAGTGAAAACTTTAAAGGGGCCTGAATATTTTCCATACCCACTGTAGATAGATAATAAACAGATAAATAGATAATAGATAGATAATAAATAGATAGATAAATAGATAATAAATAGATAATAGATAGATCATTAATACATAGATTGATGACAGATAGATAATAGATAATAAATAGAAAATAGATAAATAGATAATAGATAATAAATCGATAGAACTGTATAAAAATATTACGCTGACCAGCTCTTCCATACAGAATAAAACCTATTCAGCATCGCTTTACTCACATCATCATCACTATTATAAGCCATCCGAGCTTTGCCCTAATCCCCCCTTTTGTTCTCACTTTCTTTGTTGTTTTTTCAATTATTTTTCCCCCCTCTTTATTGATTCCAATGTCTTTGATTCCGGTTGATTGAATTAGCGTGATGACTCCTGCGGGATCAGTAATAATGGAGAGTGGGAGCTGTTCTGCGTCCGCGGTGCTGAAATACAGAAATCCGGGCTCCCGGCGAGGAGTGACTGCGTCATACCGGAAAACCAGCAGGAACGTCTTTTTCCAACCTCACAATGTAACTCAGTACCAGGCCCAGATCTGCTCCATAGATGATAAGAATTAGTTTCTGATCGGATGATTTGCTCGCTATCCCGAGACTTTTCTGCTGCAATTAATCTTCCTCCCATCTTAAGATCCGCCCGGTGCGTTAGGCTAAGCACACACACTTGGCTACACAGGGCGAGGGGGCGCACGCACGTCCTTAGCTTGGGCAGAACCGGCAGCCACCGCTCAGCTCCTATGGGGATTAATGCAGAGAGAACAGCAATTATTTAGACTCGTTCTCTTGAAACTGAGAGCGGGTGATAAAGGTAATTCTAAGATACTGTGTACACGGGACGCTGTAAATCAGCACTTAAAGCCTTGGGTCTGGAGAAGTAGCATGCCCCCGTCATCTCTTCATATTTGCACTCAAGGACCTGGAGCTGTTGAGAAGAGAATAGAGAAGATCATGCAGGAATATTAACTCTTGCAGCCAGTAATGTGCAATAATAAAAATGACACAGAGGCGAACATACCATGGAGCCTCACAGGGGCCCAGCAGGTAAGGGGGCCACTACTATCTCAAAAAAAGAAAAAATGGTGCATTGGGGACTTGGACTGCAAGGGGCCCGTATATTGTTCTTGCACAGGGACCCCCTTCTGTCTGTGTCTGACACTCACCCATTTACACCCATTTTCATAACTCTGTGCCGCACCCGTGTAGACCATACGCCCATGTAGTGTCTCTTAAATTGGCCCCCCTATCTCTGCCGCCCCCATATTATCTATATAGGCCTATTATTGTGTTATTAATAAAAGCCAAACAGCATAACAGTGTGCAAAACTAATCTGGAACGTTGCGGCGCATTGCGTTATTCAGATTCAATAACGCCGGTGCTGCAGATCTGTCATGGCCGCATGTATCTGCCTTATACCGGCATCTTCTTAATATCGGATTCTAAACCTTTAAGGCAGATGGCGGCTTTACTCACGTTCTTGAATACAGATGTAGCAGCCACCAACATGATAGCGGCCATGCTAGTTTAACAGCGGCCATCCGCGCTATGCTCCTGCCATAACACGCCGCAGCCTTCAGGTCGGCCGCCCCTACATCTGTATATCAGGCTCAACAATCATTTCTTCCAGCAGGGCTCAGAGGAAGTGCGGATGACCCTTGAGAAAGTCAAAATCTCTATTTATTTTGCTGGGAGTTTGGGGAGGGGGTGAAATTTACATTAATCGCTGCCACCCGGCTGAGCCCTGCTATTTGTTACTGCTGATAAGTGCGGACAGTTGCTATTACTTCCTCTTCTGCTTAAATGTGCTGGAAGGAGACAGCGAGATTTATGGAGGATACATTATTCAACACCCAAAGCCTCAGATCAGATGGCGTTGACTTTACAGGAACTTTCCGCCGTCTTTGTTTCTTTTTTTGTATTTTCTCTATTTTTCCTGACTCTAGAATGTCAGAATCTTACTCTCCATTTTCATAGCGAGTGTTCGTCTACGAGACCAAGCCTAACGTTCTTTAATCTGGGGCCAGGAGCGAGATGAGGGGTCGCGGACTTCAGCATCCATGCTCTTAATATCTTCATGTTCCCATATACAGTACATGAGTAAACTTGCAAAGTGTTTGTAAAAACAAGTAATTAGCAATTTTCCTGTTTTAAAAAATACATTGAGTTTTCGGAAATTGAAGGCTTTCAATTCTAATGTTTAAAGCTCATTTCCTAGATTACTGGCCACTATCAGCAGTGGCTGGTCTCCTAGGCAAGCATCAGGCTCTTTCCAATAGAGTTTATATCACTGCGCTGAAGCAACCCTGTTCACTCAATCCCATCATCTTCATTGCCACCTTGATTCTCCCAGGCTGCCTCTGCTTGTGACTTGTCCAATCTGTCAGTCAAACAGCAATGCACCACCCCTCAGCAAGTAGGAGGCAGAGAAACATTGCCATTCTGAATGTAAAAAAAATGAGAAAGCACCTGTAATATGACATGCTCTATTATGATAAGTCATAAATGGTAATTGTTTAGCACATGGAAACTAGACTGTTAGTTTAAGATTCACAGAGACTGTTTATCTTGCAGTTCATTGATGTAGGGGCTCACTTTTAGTGCGTGATAGGTGGTCTTCCTGGAACTTTTAGCAATACCTGATAATCTCTTGTCAATTGGCAGGAGAAATTATAGGGAATCTGTCGCCACTTTTTTGGGCGACCAGGTAAAAATACCATTCAATTCAGTGCCCCCTTATGTATTACACAAGTACTTCTGATACCCCCTGACTCCCCACGTATGATCCATAAATACCTTTTTTATTCCTCCAGTGCTGTATGTTAATATGGTTGGTCCGGTCTGATGGGTGGGGCTTAGTGTCTGTCTGTCCCTCCTCGCTTGCTTCTACGCATTCCTTGAGGTGAATTTTGGCGATTTCATAGTTTTCGCGCATGCGCATTCCAAAGGCATCGCGCGCGTGCACAGTATGCTTTGCCCAGCAGCGGGCAAATTAAACACAATTAACCCTTATATGTTTATGATGACATAGATAAAATACCACAGTTTATTTAAATCCAATTTAAAACCATGAGACAACTACAACCAGCAGTGGGCAAAGCAGAAAAGCTGTATTGCGCATGCGCCGATACTGCATTAGAGACCATTTTCTGATAGTGCAGTTTAAGAGAATTCAGTAGGTTGACCAATGGAGGACAGAAATAACAATGCCTATAAAATGCTTTGGATGATTCTGCTACAATGTATCTGTCCTCCGTAACAATAGGTGTTGAGTAACAATGGCTGCATAGGCAGAACATGGAGATGGATGATTGACGTTGGACGTGTCTAGAGCTCTCCATACCAGGCAAGGCGTGTGGTTGGTTTAGGAAACTATGACTTGGAACATCTGACACAATGAATCAAGTGATAAGGAGGCGGCGGATGTATTGACTTCCCTTTACATGACAGTCCTGTAATAATCCCACAGTCTCCTATAATCTGCCTGTCAGGACTGATAATTCCTGAAGATGCCTGAAGTAAGAAAAGCAATAATTATATACATTTTATAAGTTGATCAAAAAGCAAAAAGTAAATTTTTTTCTCCGGAATGTTGTTTATTTTATTTTTTTACCTGCTTGTTGAAGCTTCAAGATCCGACTTGGAGACTTCCATGTATCGGTGAGTTCCCGTCATAAGGCCAAGCTTCCAATTTCTTGTCCTGTTTTCCCAGAATGACAATGGCTACGAAAATCCTTAATTATGTAAATGAAGAGGCTTCTCAGCCTCGTATACGGACTACACTGTGGATAACTCTGTCCATTCGTTTGGAGGAGCCTCCTGACAAGTCTTTCTAGCCTCTCCCCTGACCATGTGAAGATTGGAATTCATTACCCTTAATTAATTTTCTTAAAAAATATCCTAGAAATTATTTTTGAGATCAGACTGTAAGAACGTCTAGTCTGACTCATTGATCCCCTATGTTGGTTTTTTTGTGTCGGTGTCATAAAGAAAAAGTACATTATTGTGTTATTATATTCCTTGCTGACCGTCGATAAATTAACTAAATTAACTCATAGTTGACTCTTTGGAAAATGAAAAAAGAAGGATGTTTCAATTTTTATTTTATTTTTTTACAATTTTTTGGTATTTTTTTTTCTCATTTAATTATCTACATGAGAAAAGGATAACACAGTCTTGCAGTTCGCACCTTGGTTGCTGAGCATCGGCTACAGACTGACACATCATGTGCTGCAGTCATTCATTATATTATCACAGGTTGGATTTCACATTAGAGATGAGAAATTCCCTTAAAATCACCAAAATTCAGTACATTTTTTTTTTTGCAATTTGTCTTCTTGCAACCCCCCATTTTGCTGGATAAAAGCAGAAAGGAAGTTTAAAAAAAAAGTACTCACAAGTCCCCGTTTTTTTTTTTTGCTTCCGTCAAAAGTTTGGTGCTCAGTGGGGCCATGTTTTGTGTCATCCGTCACACACCATCTTCTGCTTCTTCTAGCACTTCTGGTGTTTCAAGTAGATACTAATCCATGACACATGCTACATGACGGCCTAACCTGCAACACACAACATCATAACCTCACAGCTTTATCGGAAGATTCTAAGAAGAGACCAAAAATGCCGGATGCCGTAAGATGCCAACTTTGGCCCAGTGGAGACAACGCCAGTGACCGAACGGAAAAAGACAACTGGACAAAATCAGGACAACACAGTAGAACAGGTCAAGAATAGGTGAGTATCATATTTTTTTTACATACAGTCCCAGAACATTATTACAATTCCCCATGTTTTGTTATACACATGTTTCTTTCCTTTTTGTTTATTGTAACAACACAAAAAAGCAGAGGGAAAAAAAGGCAAATTTGACATAATTTCATGCGAAACTCCAAAAATGATCCGGACAAAATTGCTGGCACCTTTCCAAAATTGTGGGTACATAACTTTATTTCAAGCATGTGATGCTCGTTCACACTCACCTGTGGCAAGTAACAGGTGTTGGCAATATGAAAATCACACCTGAAAGCATATAAAAAGAAGAGAAGTTGACTCAATCTTTGCATTGTGTGGTCGTTTGTGCCACACTAAGCATGGTGAACAGAACGAGGAAAAGAGAACTGTCTGAGGACAGTATTTCCCCAGAACATTATTACAATTCCCCATGTTTTGTTATACACGTATTTCTTTCCTATGTGTGCATTGGAACAGCACAAAAAAAAACTGAGAAAAAAAAGGAAAATTGGACATAATTTCACACAAAACTCCCAAAACAAAATTTTTGACACCTTTCCAAAATTATGGGTAAACAACTTTGTTTCAAGCACGTGATGCTCGTTCACACTCAACTGAGGCAAGCAACAAGTGTGGGCAATATAAAAACCACACCTGAAACCATATGAAAAGAAGAGAAGTTGACTAAATCTTTGCATTGTGTGGTCGATTTGTGACACACTAAGCATGGAGAACAGAAAGAGGAGAAGAGAACGGTCAGAGGACAGAACACTGTCACCCAAAATGTTGAAAGGGAATATCACAGCATACTTCCTCTGCACAATGACCTTTGTAAAAATCAAATAGAATCTCTGCAACACTATTCTATGAAGAGTTGTAGCTAATGGTCAAAGCTCACCTTCTCTCCCTCCCTGTGCACAGGTCATAGACTATTTCCACAACACTCTTCCATAGAAGTCGATAGGTTATGGTCATAAATTATCTCCTTCTCATCTCTGCACAATGACCTCTGTGCTGGTTACAGAGCATGCCAACATCACTCACCAATAGAAGTCAATCAGTCCTCTCCAGTCTGTTGCTTCCTAATGGTTTATGTGTCTGCCATAAAGCAGACCTTTAAAGTCTGTAACCAGCAGCCCAGGTAAATTGAAACCCCCTCCACTCATAGTCATGTTCAGAAAATAGAAAAAGTTGAAAACATTTTCAATCAGAAAATAAAAACAGATGAGAAAAAATGACTGTCTAATTAGGACTAGTGGCATTTAGCAAGACTCAGCCGGAGAGCAACAATGGAAATGACAGATACGTGAATCAATTTGATGCAAATGGAATGTTGAATTTTTGAAAATTTGCTGGAACCATCGAATTTGGAAAAAGTCCGTTCGTTTAGCAAAAATCGCTATTATACAATGTGAAAGATTGCATCAGTCAGAAAAGGCTGACATGACCTTGGGAACAGCCAGGCAGCCTTCCACAAAATGCCTTGCAGCTATAGCATCACGTGGGATAGCGCAACCAATCAGGAGAAATATAGACAGTTTAAAAGCTGAGGCAGGGAATGCAGCAGCCATGTGCTGAACCTGGATAGTGAGAAGACGTCACTGTTCTCCTATAAACACAGGGTGAAAAAGTCATAAAACACTGAGTAAACATTACAGATAGTTTGTGACAGCGCAGCAGTGAACAACAATCATCCATGTACAAACAGCCGGATATGTTACTTTGACATTACTTAGACTGTGTCTGTTATAAAGAGCTTGTGAGGTGTTGGATAAAGTCCTAGGAGACCACAGAATATTACACGTCTTTTATATGAAATTGAAGTCCCTGTAATTCACCACAAACTAATTTTTTTTAGACATCGAATTTGATAAGATTCGCTCATCTCTAACGGAGACCGTGCTAAATAAGTAAAAGTGGTTTTTAGAGATCAAATAATAAATTGACTCAAATGCAAAATTAATACACTTTAGAATGGATTCTTTACTGTTTAGTCATTACTACATTTGGATTTGAAGGCCAGAACTTTCAGTAAAAATTATTATTATTTATTTTTAAATCTCTAAAAATCTCCTGTAATGGGACACAAGATAAAAAAAAGTTTGCTATAGGGTTGATTTCCATTTATTGCCCCCTGTCCATAGTGCTTAGTTCTGCCCTGTCTAACATCCCCTGTCCTGGGTGCTGAATTTAGTCCTGTCTCTCTTCCCCTGTCAGTGGTGCTGAATTTTGCTCTGTCTGTCGCCCTCTGTCTGTGGTGCTGAATTTTGCTCTGTCCATCGTCCCCTGTCTGTGGTGCTGAATTTTGCTGTCTATCGCCCTCTGTCTGTGGTGCTGAATTTTGCTGTCTATCGTCCTCTGTCTGTGGTGCTGAATTTTGCTCTGTCCATCGTCCCCTGTCTGTGGTGCTGAATTTTGCTGTCTATCGTCCTCTGTCTGTGGTGCTGAATTTTGCTCTGTCCATCGTCCCCTGTCTGTGGTGCTGAATTTTGCTGTCTATCGCCCTCTGTCTGTGGTGCTGAATTTTGCTGTCTATCGTCCCCTGTCTGTGGTGCTGAATTTTGCTGTCTATCGCCCTCTGTCAGTGGTGCTGAATTTAGTCCTGTCTATCGCCCTCTGTCAGTGGTGCTGAATTTTGCCCTGTCTATCGCCCTCTGTCAGTGGTGCTGAATTTTGCTCTGTCTATCTTCCCCTGTCAGTGGTGCTGAATTTAGTCCTGTCTATCGCCCTCTGTCAGTGGTGCTGAATTTTGCCCTGTCTATCGCCCTCTGTCAGTGGTGCTGAATTTTGCTCTGTCTATCGCCCTCTGTCTGTGGTGCTGAATTTTGCTCTGTCTATCGTCCTCTGTCTGTGGTACTGAATTTTGCTGTCTATCGTCCTCTGTCTGTGGTACTGAATTTTGCTCTGTCTATCGTCCTCTGTCTGTGGTGCAGAATTTTGCTCTGTCTATCGCCCTCTGTCAGTGGTGCAGAATTTTGCTCTGTCTATCGCCCTCTGTCAGTGGTGCTGAATTTTGCTCTGTCTATCGCCCTCTGTCAGTGGTGCTGAATTTTGCTCTGTCTATCGCCCTCTGTCTGTGGTACTGAATTTTGCTGTCTATCGTCCTCTGTCTGTGGTGCTGAATTTTGCTGTCTATCGCCCTCTGTCTGTGGTGCTGAATTTAGTCCTGTCTCTCTTCCTCTCTCAGTGGTGCTGAATTTTGCTCTGTCTATCGTCCTCTGTCTGTGGTACTGAATTTTGCTGTCTATCGTCCTCTGTCTGTGGTACTGAATTTTGCTCTGTCTATCTTCCCCTGTCAGTGGTGCTGAATTTTGCTCTGTCTATCGTCCCCTGTCTGTGGTGCTGAATTTTGCTGTCTATCGCCCTCTGTCTGTGGTGCTGAATTTTGCTCTGTCTATCGCCCTCTGTCAGTGGTGCAGAATTTTGCTCTGTCTATCGCCCTCTGTCTGTGGTGCTGAATTTTGCTCTGTCTATCGCCCTCTGTCAGTGGTGCTGAATTTTGCTCTGTCTATCGTCCTCTGTCTGTGGTGCTGAATTTTGCTCTGTCTATCGCCCTCTGTCAGTGGTGCAGAATTTTGCTCTGTCTATCGCCCTCTGTCAGTGGTGCTGAATTTTGCTCTGTCTATCGCCCTCTGTCTGTGGTGCTGAATTTTGCTCTGTCTATCGTCCTCTGTCTGTGGTACTGAATTTTGCTGTCTATCGTCCTCTGTCTGTGGTACTGAATTTTGCTCTGTCTATCTTCCCCTGTCAGTGGTGCTGAATTTTGCTCTGTCTATCGTCCCCTGTCTGTGGTGCTGAATTTTGCTGTCTATCGCCCTCTGTCTGTGGTGCTGAATTTTGCTCTGTCTATCGCCCTCTGTCAGTGGTGCAGAATTTTGCTCTGTCTATCGCCCTCTGTCAGTGGTGCTGAATTTTGCTCTGTCTATCGCCCTCTGTCTGTGGTGCTGAATTTTGCTCTGTCTATCGTCCTCTGTCTGTGGTACTGAATTTTGCTCTGTCTATCGCCCTCTGTCAGTGGTGCTGAATTTTGCTCTGTCTATCGCCCTCTGTCAGTGGTGCAGAATTTTGCTCTGTCTATCGTCCCCTGTCTGTGGTGCTGAATTTTGCTGTCTATCGTCCTCTGTCTGTGGTGCTGAATTTTGCTCTGTCTATCGCCCTCTGTCAGTGGTGCAGAATTTTGCTCTGTCTATCGCCCTCTGTCAGTGGTGCTGAATTTTGCTCTGTCTATCGCCCTCTGTCTGTGGTGCTGAATTTTGCTCTGTCTATCGTCCTCTGTCTGTGGTACTGAATTTTGCTGTCTATCGTCCTCTGTCTGTGGTACTGAATTTTGCTCTGTCTATCTTCCCCTGTCAGTGGTGCTGAATTTTGCTCTGTCTATCGTCCCCTGTCTGTGGTGCTGAATTTTGCTGTCTATCGCCCTCTGTCTGTGGTGCTGAATTTTGCTGTCTATCGTCCCCTGTCTGTGGTGCTGAATTTTGCTGTCTATCGTCCCCTGTCAGTGGTGCTGAATTTTGCTCTGTCTATCGTCCCCTGTCTGTGGTGCTGAATTTTGCTGTCTATCGCCCTCTGTCTGTGGTGCTGAATTTTGCTGTCTATCGTCCCCTGTCTGTGGTGCTGAATTTTGCTGTCTATCGTCCCCTGTCAGTGGTGCTGAATTTTGCTCTGTCTATCGTCCCCTGTCTGTGGTGCTGAATTTTGCTGTCTATCGCCCTCTGTCTGTGGTGCTGAATTTTGCTGTCTATCGTCTCCTGTCTGTGGTGCTGAATTTTGCTGTCTATCGTCCCCTGTCTGTGGTGCTGAATTTTGCTGTCTATCGCCCTCTGTCTGTGGTGCTGAATTTTGCTCTGTCTATCGCCCTCTGTCAGTGGTGCTGAATTTTGCCCTGTCTATCGCCCTCTGTCAGTGGTGCTGAATTTTGCTCTGTCTATCGCCCTCTGTCTGTGGTGCTGAATTTTGCTCTGTCTATCGCCCTCTGTCAGTGGTGCTGAATTTAGTCCTGTTTCTCGTCCCCTGTCTGGGGTGCTGAATTTTGCTCTGTCTATCGTCCCCTGTCTGTGGTGCTGAATTTTGCCCTGTCTATCGTCCTTTGTCTGTGGTGCTAAATTTTGCCCTGTCTATTGCCCCCTGTCTGTGGTGCTGAATTTTGCCCTGTCTATTGCCCCCTGTCTGTGGTGCTGAATTTTGCCCTGTCTATCATCCCCTGTCCCGGGTGCTGAACTTTGCCGTGTTATTCGTCCCCTATCCCGGGTGCTGAATTTTTATCTGTCTATTGTCCCCTGTCCATCATGATGAATTTTGCCCCGTCTATCATCCACTGTCCGTTGTGCTGAATTTTGAACTTTCATCCCCTGTCCATGGTGCTGAAATTTGACATATCTATTGCCCCCTGTCCGGGTGCTGAATTTTGCCCTGTCTATTGTCCCCTGTCCGAGGTCATGAATTTTTTCCTGTCTATCATTCCCTGTCCCCGGTGCTGAATTTTGCCCTATCTATCGTCTTGGTCTATCATCATCTCTCCATGGTTTTGAATTTTGCCCTGTTGATCATCCCCTGTCCATTGCACTGAACCTTGCCCTATCTTCCCCTATCCGAGGTGCTGAATTTTGCCCGTCTATTAACATCTGTCCAGGGTGCTGAATTTTGCCCGTCTATTATCATCTGTCTAGGGTGCTGAATTTTGCCCTGTCTATCGTCTCCTGTCCACGATGCTGAATTTTGCCATTTCTATTGTTCCCTGTCAGTGGTGCTGAATTTTGCCCTGTCTTTCGTCTCCTGTCCACGATGCTGAATTTTGCCCTTTCTATTGTTCCCTGTCCGGAGTGCTGAATTTTGCCCTGTCTATCGTCTCCTGTCTGTGGTGCTGAATTTTGCCCTGTCTATCGTCTCCTGTCTGTGGTGCTGAATTTTGCCCTGTCTATCGTCTCCTGTCCACGATGCTGAATTTTGCCATTTCTATTGTTCCCTGTCAGTGGTGCTGAATTTTGCCCTGTCTTTCGTCTCCTGTCCACGATGCTGAATTTTGCCCTTTCTATTGTTCCCTGTCCGGAGTGCTGAATTTTGCCCTGTCTATCGTCTCCTGTCTGTGGTGCTGAATTTTGCCCTGTCTATCGTCTCCTGTCTGTGGTGCTGAATTTTGCCCTGTCTATCGTCTCCTGTCAGTGGTGCTGAATTTTGCCCTGTCTATCGTCTCCTGTCTGTGGTGCTGAATTTTGCCCTGTCTATCGTCTCCTGTCTGTGGTGCTGAATTTTGCCCTGTCTATCGTCTCCTGTCAGTGGTGCTGAATTTTGCCCTGTCTATCGTCTCCTGTCTGTGGTGCTGAATTTTGCCCTGTCTATTGTCCCCTGTCCAAGGTACTGTATTTTGCCCTGTCTATCGTCCCCTGTCTGTGGTGCTGAATTTTGCCGTCTATTGTCCCCTGTCCAAGGTACTGTATTTTGCCCAGTCTATCGTCCCCTGTCAGGAGTGCTGAACTCTTTATTTCTTTGGTCTTTTATAGTTTGCTCAGTTTTTTTAAGTGCACTATGAAAAATCTAAATTGATGGCTGCACCCTGAGAGTTTCTCTGCCTAGTCTCGGCCAGCTCAAACCCTTCCCTGCCTTCTACGTTGCCAGTCACACAGTAAGCGGGTGCATAACTTACTGAGATTCCAATATTTTGTCTGAAAACTGCACATTTGTCATTTTCTACCAGTCCCAAGAGCCGAGATAGAAAAGCTTTTCCTGCCACATCTATGGAGAGGTTGTCAGCTCTGCTCACTCAAGGGGGTCCGGCTAAAAGACCACCTACAGGGCACACTTCAATGCCACCGATGCCACTGTCACTACTTCAGCACTTTCTGGAGAAACAGAATCTTATGTTTGGTATTTACTTATTTATTGTATGTAATGATAATTAACACCAAAGACAACAAACAATCCTGGACCGTCTCTTTCTACTCTCCCCGCAGTAACGCCACGGTGCGGTCTGGCGTCTGTAATCTCTCCCAGTAGCTGCTTATTAGAGGCACTGGATATTGTGGGACTATTGTGCTTGTTGGGTCTTTTCATCTAATGTCACATAAATAACTGTAAATATAAAAAGTGACCTTTAATCCTATTAATGTGCAGTTCACGGATTATTATGCATCAATAGGGTCAAAGTCAGGGGCGGCCATAGACAGGAGAGACCCCTGTGCAAGAACAGTATATGGGCCCTTAGCAGCCAAATAACTCATCATAATGCACACGTTCCCCTACTATGGAGCTAGTAAGGACCCCCTGACTCCTTGGGCCCCTGTGTGGCTGCACAGGTTGCGTCAATGATATGTCCACCCTGGTCAAACTGGAATAGTACACCATGTCCCACCCTAGTAGATCTCTATAGCTATGATGGGAAACTCGTCATGATACAACTATGATCGTGGCAATACCATTTGTGGAACAAGTGGACAATTCTTCCGGCTTTAATACTAATCCTGTATTCATGATATAGACCTCATACTTTCCCTCCTCACAGCATGAGTACCATAGACAGAGAGAGAAAAACTGCAGCTGCATCCCCCTCCTCCCCCTTGCTCGCCGTATATTGCATTCATGTAAATGATTTTCCTAGGGAGGAGAAAAGTTGTTGAATATACAATCTATTCAATGTGGGTCACTTCATTTATCTTACAATCTGGAAACATGTCCCACAAACATCAGACCCACACGATGATCACATGCAACCAGGCAGTTTGTGACAGTAACGTATTCCTCCTCCATATAGCCACCATTAAAAGGATTGTGCGGTTATTTTATTTACTTAAATGCATATCATTAGGGCTAATAATCATTTTTGCAACTAGTTTTCGGTAAAAATTTTTGCAACATTTGCCTTCTACAGCTTCTGTGTTTCACCGTCTCATGCTGGCTGCAGAATGAGTCAACTGAGAACCCGTCAGTAAGCGCGCTATGACTAATGGGAGAGCGTTTAACTTTCTACTTGTCCTTTTTTTAGCTATTCTCAGCTGATTTATGACAAAAGAACGCATCAAAGTTGAACTTGCATTGAAAGAAAGAGGCTTTGACACTCAAATGGTGCGACATTTTTTAATCCAAAAATGATTTTTTAGCCCCAGATACATGCAAGAAATGCAAAAAAAAAAACCTTAATCCTAAGAGAATCATAGAGATGCAAAAGACCACTTCTTTCTTCTGCACACTCCGGACCCAAAACTTGCATCTCTCCGTAATAGACCGGTCCTCTCCGCTTCCATTGGGGTCCGTAGACGGCTTTGTTTTGTAACGGATTCGAAGGATTGTGATGAATAAGAAATGTTCACATGAGAATTGAGCGACCGGTGGAATCTTTAGCTCAAATATTAACAGATACATGTATTTGTAGCAACACGAGATGATGACTGCTACTATAAGCCAAACCTTCGTATATGGAGATTGCTTATACAGAGAGCGGCTCAAGGAGGCTCCACATGTAATATTCATACATCTATACACATAAATAATAATAATAATAATAATAATACATCTCATTCTTCTGTAACAACAGAGCCGCAATTTAATCCCCATTGGATACAAAGAGAATGATGAAATGTGTGATGTTCTGTATACAGTGCACTATGGATCCGCGTGTATACAACACGGCAGTTATGTGACTGATAGATATACATGGAGCGAAGATTGTCAGTAATGACGTCTTCTACCGCCGGGAGTGACCCGAGCAGGAGGGATCCTATTCTCAGCCTCGTCGTGTCACTTCCCCGGTGAAGAGATCCATTAAAGCAGTTATTATTATTATTATGATGATGATGATTGTCACTTCTTATATCTATCAGAAGAATCGCTGTACCCTGTGTATCATATTCCCCCAAGACAGAAGTGTAGCTATTTCCCCATTCCTTGCCAGAAGCGAAATCTTCTCTAAAATGCTGCTTAAAACCAGGGCGTCAGGCGCCATTATACAGCAGCCGTAAATAGGAAACAGGGAAATAATGGCGCCACAAAGACCGATCAGGCGATTAAAACAATGCGGCATATCACAAACGTAAAGATACAATGAACAGGACAATACAACACACAGAGCGAGAAACAAGGTCACTAAGAGTGATGAAAACAGAGGCAGTATTATAGTAGTTATATTCTTGTACATAGGGGCAGTATTATAGTAGTTATATTCTTGTACATAGGAGCAGTATTATAGTAGTTATATTCTTGTACATAGGGGCAGTATTATAGTAGTTATATTCTTGTACATAGGGGCAGTATTATAGTAGTTATATTCTTGTACATAGGGGACAGTATTATAGTAGTTATATTCTTGTACATAGGGGACAGTATTATAGTAGTTATATTCTTGTACATAGGGGCAGTATTATAGTAGTTATATTCTTGTACATAGAAGCAGTATTATAGTAGTTATATACTTGTACATAGGGGCAGTATTATAGTAGTTATATTCTTGTACATAGGGGCAGTATTATAGTAGTTATATTCTTGTACATAGGGGCAGTATTATAGTAGCTATATTCTTGTACATAGGGGCAGTATTATAGTAGTTATATTCTTGTACATAGGGGACAGTATTATAGTAGTTATATTCTTGTACATAGGGGACAGTATTATAGTAGTTATATTCTTGTACATAGGAGCAGTATTATAGTAGCTATATTCTTGTACATAGGGACAGTATTATAGTAGCTATATTCTTGTACATAGGGGCAGTATTATAGTAGTTATATTCTTGTACATAGGGGACAGTATTATAGTAGTTATATTCTTGTACATAGGGGACAGTATTATAGTAGTTATATTCTTGTACATAGGGGACAGTATTATAGTAGTTATATTCTTGTACATAGGGGCAGTATTATAGTAGCTATATTCTTGTACATAGGGGCAGTATTATAGTAGTTATATTCTTGTACATAGGGGACAGTATTATAGTAGTTATATTCTTGTACATAGGAGCAGTATTATAGTAGTTATATTCTTGTACATAGGAGCAGTATTATAGTAGCTATATTCTTGTACATAGGAGCAGTATTATAGTAGTTATATTCTTGTACATAGGAGCAGTATTATAGTAGTTATATTCTTGTACATAGGGGCAGTATTATAGTAGTTATATTCTTGTACATAGGAGCAGTATTATAGTAGTTATATTCTTGTACATAGGAGCAGTATTATAGTAGTTATATTCTTGTACATAGGAGCAGTATTATAGTAGATATATTCTTGTACATAGGAGCAGTATTATAGCAGTTATATTCTTATACATAGGGGGCAGTATTATAGCAGTTATATTCTTATACATAGGGGGCAGTATTATAGCAGTTATATTCTTGTACATAGGAGCAGTATTATAGTAGTTATATTCTTGTACATAGGAGCAGTATTATAGCAGTTATATTCTTATACATAGGGGGCAGTATTATAGTAGTTATATTCTTGTACATAGGAGCAGTATTATAGTAGTTATATTCTTGTACATAGGGGGCAGTATTATAGCAGTTATATTCTTGTACATAAGAGCAGTATTATAGCAGTTATATTCTTATACGTAGGGGCAGTATTATAGTAGTTATACTCTTGTACATAGGAGCAGTATTATAGTGGTTATATTCTTGTACATAGGGGCAGTATTATAGTGGTTCTATTCTTGTACATAGGGGCAGTATTATAGTGGTTATATTCTTGTACATAGGGGCAGTATTATAATAGTTATATTCTTGTACATAGGGGCAGTATTATAGTAGGTATATTCTTGTACATAGGGGCAGTATTATAGTAGTTATATTCTTGTACATAGGGGCAGTATTATAGTAGTTATATTCTTGTACATAGGGGCAGTATTATAGTAGTTATATTCTTGTACATAGGAACAGTATTATAGTAGTTATATTCTTGTATATAGGGGACAGTATTATATTAGTTATATTCTTGTGGACGGTATTATAGTAGTTATATTCTTGTGCATAGGAGCAGTATTATAGTAGTTATATTCTTGTACATAGGGGCAGTATTATAGTAGTTATATTCTTGTACATAGGGGCAGTATTATAGTAGGTATATTCTTGTACATGGGGCAGTATTATAGTAGTTATATTCTTGTACATAGGGGCAGTATTATAGTAGTTATATTCTTGTACATAGGGACAGTATTATAGTAGTTATATTCTTGTACATAGGGACAGTATTATAGTAGTTATATTCTTGTACATAGGAGCAGTATTATAGTAGTTATATTCTTGTACATAGGAGCAGTATTATAGTAGTTATATTCTTGTACATAGGGGCAGTATTATAGTAGTTATATTCTTGTACATAGGGGCAGTATTATAGTAGTTATATTCTTGTACATAGGAGCAGTATTATAGTAGTTATATTCTTGTACATAGGGGCAGTATTATAGTAGTTATATTCTTGTACATAGGGGCAGTATTATATTAGTTACATTCTTGTACATATGGGCAGTATTATAGTAGTTATATTCTTGTACATAGGGGCAGTATTATATTAGTTACATTCTTGTACATATGGGCAGTATTATAGTAGTTATATTCTTGTACATATGAACAGTATTATAGTAGTTATATTCTTGTACATAGGAGCAGTATTATAGTAGTTATATTCTTGTACATAGGAGCAGTATTATAGTAGTTATATTCTTGTACATAGGAGCAGTATTATAGTAGTTATATTCTTGTACATAGGGGCAGTATTATAGTAGTTATATTCTTGTACATATGAACAGTATTATAGTAGTTATATTCTTGTACATAGGAGCAGTATTATAGTAGTTATATTCTTGTACATAGGGGACAGTATTATAGCAGTTACAGTATATTCCTGTTGTTTGAATGCAGTATTGTAATAGATGCATTCTTGTCCATATGAGCAGTATTATAATACTTTTATTCTTACATATAATGGGACATATTATAATGTACCATTACTGGTTACAAATTATTATTACTGACTTTGTTTCTTTGTTTTTTTACTTAATGTTTTTATTGATTGTAGCATAATACTAAGTTCACAAACAATTAATATCTTCTTCCGATCGCACATCATTATCTGATCTATATATGTTGAATTATATAACAGAAAGCTATGGGAAGACACCGCTGTCTATGTATCAGATATGTGACTCAGCCGCCTTTGCTCTTAATAACGGCTGTCACTACATTTTTCCTAAGCGCTCATCATTGTCATTCTTTTGGTATTGTAGGCCTACAGTCTAGATGAATATTTTATTCGTAATAATGGAGGGAAGCAGAGCATGATTTTAATGATCTCGTCGTTTTTGCGTTCGTGATTTTCGAAGAAGAGCTGATTGACAGGTCTACATCCGGCCAGGACAGCAGCCATTATCATAATGTTGTACAGTTTAGATTCAGTCTCACATCGGCGGATGCCTTTGGCTACTGCTCCAACGCAGAGGGATAACTGAGCGGGCGACAGCACTGAAATACCAGGTCTTCTCTGCTCGCTGTCCGTCAGCTCGTCTATATTATATTTTATTTTAGAAAACAATACAGAGAAGAATGCGTGCAGAATACAGTATAAATAATGAAAGGTCTGAGAGAGAATAGCGATAGAATTATATGATATATTCTTATATATAAGAAAAATAGATAAATGGATAATAAGTAGATAAGAGATATATAATAGATCTATAATACATAGATGATTGATAGATAAATAATAAATAGATAATAGATAGATGATTGATAGATAAATAATAAATAGATAATAGATAGATGATTGATAGATAAATAATAAATAGATAATAGATAGATGATTGATAGTGTAAGACTCATGCTGGTGTGGTAGATGGAGGCAGGTATATCTCGCCCAGGTGTTTGTCCTATGTGAATTAGGCCACTCAGTATCTTCAGGGTGCTAATGGGTTAATGATTGCAGGAATAAAAGATGACCAGCTGGGTGTTTCCAGTGTCTGCCTGGGGCACACAGATTGCCTGCCTGTGTGAGACAAACGTGAGTGAAGAGCTCTGCTCAAGATCTGTGTGATGTTAGCTGGGTGGGAGAAGCCCCCCCAGTTGTTGAGATAGCAACGTATTTGTTTAGTTAGTGCCGGACAGGCTAGGGTTTATTTTTATGTTTTGTTTTTTGTGTTGCTTTCACGTTAATAAATCTGACCTGAGGTCAGCCTGCTCAGAAACCTGCTGTACGCCTCAGATTCAATGCACAAACCACGTGTCCTTTGACCCCAGCAAAGGCGATCCCAGAGTGTTTTGTCACATTGTGGTGGAGAACGCGGGCATACCGTGGCACAGGCGACAGCATGGAAGACGTGGTGAAAGCCTTAGTACAGTCCACTGCCGTACAGCAGCAGGCCACTGCCGCACAGCACGAAGCTAATCGCTTGATGGCCGCACAGCTGAAGGAGTTACTGGACATGACGGTTGCAGACCGCCAACTTCTCCAACAGGTGGCGCAGCGCCTGGTGAGCATGCCTGACGCTGACCCGGAATCAGAGTCCAGAAGGATCCATGTGAGTCGATACTGGCAAAAGCTGACTGCAGAAGATGACGTCGAGGCATATCTGACAACGTTTGAGCGGACGGCATTGAGAGAGAAGTGGCCGAAGGCACGATGGGCCGATTTGATTGCCCCGTTTCTCTCCGGCGAGGCCCAAAAAGCTTACCATGATTTGGACCCGGAGGTCGCTCAGGACTTTGAGAAGCTGAAAGCAGAGATCCTGGCCCGGCTGGGTGTGACGACGGCTGTCCGTGCACAGAGGGTACATCAGTGGACATACCAGCAGGATAAACCGGCGCGGTCTCAGATGTTCGACCTGATCTACTTGACAAAGAAATAGCTGCAACCCGAGGTACTGACAATACCCGAAATAATCCAGCGGGTTGTCCTGGACAAGTACCTGAGAGTACTACCCCCAGCGCTGAAAAGGTGGGTAAGCCAAGGAAATCCCACGACAGCGGATCAACTTGTGGAGTTGGTCGAGCGTTATTCCGTGGCAGAAGGACTTCCCGACGACACCGCCAAACCCCGGACTGTGCCTCCTCCTCGTGGAACCGGTAAGACTGTTCCAGGGACCACGGGTGAAGGAAAATCGCTTAAAACTGTGGGGGAGGAGTCCGGGACTGCTCGCACTCCGAGACCAAGAGTATTGGACGGTGGTCTCAGTAGGGGACCTGTTAGGTGTTTCCGCTGCCATGAGAAGGGTCATGTTTCTGCGAACTGTCCTGTTACCGCTGAACCCATGCAGTGCGACGTTATAGACTCTAGAAAACGCATGTCTTTGGTTACACGGCTAGTGACTGTGAATGCGGGTCAAAATGATACAGTGAAACACCTGTGTGAATTATCTGTTGATGGGAAAAATGTTGTGGCATTACTAGACTCTGGAAGTGTGGTGACTCTGGTGAAAGCTAGTCTGGTGGCACTTCCGTCTGGTCCGTCTGACAAGTTTTCTGTGACGTGTGTGCATGGTGACACCCGCTCGTACTTAACAGCGGTCATATGGATTTCTACTCCCTATGGGTCAGTGCAGCACAAAGTGGGACTCGTTCCCGCATTGTTACATGATGTAATCCTGGGCAGGGATTTTCCCTATTTCTGGCAGTTGTGGGAGAATCAGTTACTCCTTCACGGTAGCTGTACCCGTGAATCTTCTCCCATGCCATCTGGAGGTCCCGAGTCCCTAGAGGAGACCCCACAGGAAGACGTTGCTGGGGAGGTTGGTGAATCTAACCTTCAGTACCCCTTCTCCGTCATGGCGGGGGAAACAGAGGAAACTGAGGAACCTCAGCGAGAGGCGGAGGCAGACAGCCATCCGGCACCCTGCCTGCCAGATTTGGGAGTCCAGGTGGATGACTTCCACAACGAGCAAATGAAAGATCCTACCCTGACTCCGGCTAGGAAAAATGTAAAAATGATAGATGGGGTACCCGTAGAACCTGACACTAGGCTAGCGTACCCGTATATGGTTCTTGAAAATGATTTGCTCTACCAGGTAGAAAAAAAAGGGGAAGACACAGTGCAACGGTTAGTGGTACCCAAACCTTATCGGCGGAAGGTACTGGATTTGGCCCACGGACATATAATGGGGGGACATCTGGGGGTACAGAAAACCACAGAAAGGATATTGCATTGTTTTGTGTGGCCTGGAATACATTGTGATGTGCGTAACTATTGTGAGTCCTGTCCAGAGTGCCAAATCGCGGCCCCTAAATCTCAGTTCCGTAGCCCTTTGGTACCCCTTCCTATCATCGGGGTCCCTTTTGAGAGAATTGGGATGGATTTGGTTGGGCCCCTTCCCCGATCCGCACGTGGGCACCAACATATCCTTGTCATCGTGGACTATGCCACTCGTTACCCGGAAGCCGTCCCTTTGCGTAACACAGCTACCAAGACGATCGCCAAGGAATTGGTACAAGTGTTTAGTCGGGTGGGAATTCCAAAACAGATACTCACCGACCAGGGGACTCCCTTTATGTCGAGGGTAATGAAGGAGCTCTGCAGGCTCTTACAAATAGACCCGTTGCGTACGTCTGTCTATCACCCTCAAACAGATGGCCTGGTTGAGCGCTTCAACAAAACCTTAAAACAGATGCTCCGGAAGGCGATAGACAAAGATGGGAAGAACTGGGATTACTTGTTACCCTATTTGCTGTTTGCCATTAGGGAAGTTCCCCAGTCTTCCACAGGATTTTCGCCTTTCGAACTGTTGTACGCCCGTCGTCCCCGGGGACTGCTGGACGTCGCAAAAGAAACCTGGGAAGGTCAAGTCACTCCCTTTAAAACGGTGATCGACCATGTAACACAAATGCAGGATCGTATTGCCGCTGTCATGCCCATTGTTAGGGACCATATGTTACAGGCCCAGGGAGCCCAGAGGCAAAGTTATGATAGAGGCGCTAAGGTCCGTACATTTGCACCCGGTGATAGGGTGTTGGTCCTAATCCCTACGGTGGATAGTAAATTCCTGGCGAAATGGCAGGGCCCATTTGAGGTCCGAGAAAGAGTTGGTGAAGTGAACTATAAAGTGTACCAGCCGGGTAAGAGAAAACCGGAACAGATTTATCATGTGAATCTGATAAAATCCTGGAAAGACCGCTCTGCCCTAACGGCGGATCTGCCCCGTCCGGTTTGTTCACCTACTGTACCAGAGGTGCAGGTTGCTGAGACTCTCTCAGAACGACAAAAATCTGAGGTTAAGCAATTTTTGTTACAGAACCGACAGTTTTTCTCCGAAAAACCTGGCCGGACGAAGTTGGTGAAACATGAGATTGTCACAGAGCCTGGCGTCACTGTTCATGTGAAGCCCTACCGGATTCCGGAAGCCCGCCGTGAAGCCGTCTCCCGGGAAGTGATGGCAATGTTGGACTTAGGAGTCATTGAGGAGTCACACAGCGCCTGGTCCAGTCCAATTGTGTTGATACCTAAACCGGATGGCTCCATCCGGTTTTGTAATGACTTTAGGAAACTGAATGCAGTTTCTAAATTTGATGCGTACCCTATGCCCCGGGTCGATGAGTTGATCGACCGGCTTGGTAAAGCCCGATACATTACGACCCTGGATTTAACAAAGGGGTACTGGCAGATTCCTCTGGCCGAGGCGGCCAGAGAGAAGACGGCATTTGCTACACCGGAAGGTCTGTTCCAGTATGTCTATATGCCGTTTGGACTTCACGGAGCTCCCGCAACGTTCCAGAGATTGATGGATCGAGTCTTGAGGCCTCACAGACAGTACGCTTCTGCCTACCTGGATGACATCGTAATTTACAGCATGGACTGGGAAACTCATCTCCAGAAGGTACAAGCTGTGATTGATGACCTGCGAGATGCAGGTTTAACGGCAAACCCCAAGAAATGCCACATCGGGCTTGAAGAAGCCCGATACTTGGGCTACGTGATTGGCCGAGGAGTGGTTAAACCCCAGATCGACAAAATACAGGCAATTCAGGGCTGGCCACAACCAGTGAACAAGAAACAAGTGCAGGCTTTCCTGGGGATTGCCGGCTATTATCGCCGGTTCATACCCAATTTTGCAGCCATGGCTACTCCCTTGACGGATCTTACCAAGGGGAAGGGTTCCGTCATGGTAAAATGGACCTCAGCTGCTGAAGAGGCCTTCCACAGCCTGAAACGGGCTTTGTGCTCTCAGCCCATACTAGTGACTCCTGATTTCAGCAGCGAGTTTGTGGTACAAACTGATGCCTCTGATACTGGTGTCGGAGCTGTACTTTCCCAGGTGAGGGACGGAGTCGAACACCCGGTCCTCTATCTCAGTCGGAAACTGAATGTACATGAGCAGAGGTATGCCGTGGTTGAAAAAGAGTGCCTAGCCATTAAATGGGCTCTCGACTCCCTCAAGTATTACCTGGCTGGTAGGAAGTTTAGGCTGGTCACAGACCATGCCCCTCTCAAGTGGATGCATCTCCACAAGGACCGTAATAGTCGGGTAACCAGGTGGTTCCTTGCCCTGCAGGCTTACTCTTTTACGGTGGAGCACCGACCTGGGGTGCAGATGGGGAACGCCGATGCCCTATCCCGAGTGCACTGTTTCAAAAGTGTTCTTGCTCGACCGGAGTGGTCTGAGCAAGGGGGGGGGATATGTAAGACTCATGCTGGTGTGGTAGATGGAGGCAGGTATATCTCGCCCAGGTGTTTGTCCTATGTGAATTAGGCCACTCAGTATCTTCAGGGTGCTAATGGGTTAATGATTGCAGGAATAAAAGATGACCAGCTGGGGGTTTTCAGCGTCTGCCTGGGGCACACAGATTGCCTGCCTGTGTGGGACAAACGTGAGTGAAGAGCTCTGCTCAAGATCTGTATGATGTTAGCTGGGTGGGAGAAGCCCCCCCAGTTGTTGAGATAGCAACGTATTTGTTTAGTTAGTGCCGGACAGGCTAGGGTTTATTTTTATGTTTTGTTTTTTGTGTTGCTTTCACGTTAATAAATCTGACCTGAGGTCAGCCTGCTCAGAAACCTGCTGTACGCCTCAGATTCAATGCACAAACCACGTGTCCTTTGACCCCAGCAAAGGCGATCCCAGAGTGTTTTGTCACAATAGATAAATAATAAATAGATAATAGATAGATGATTGATAGATAAATAATAAAGAGATAATAGATAGATGATAGATGGATAGATAACACTTTCTAACAAAGTTTTATTTTTTTTTTGTTCCTGGGTCCAAAGTGTGTTTTCCTAACCCCCTATGCCTAGAACTAATAGAAAATAGTTGTTGTTCCACAAAAACTTTGCTCCTGTGTTCAGGACAATGAACACTACTCAGTATTGAATGCGAATGCCGAATTTTCCCAAAAACAGACAAATTTCAAAATTTCATTGTCCTGATCACAGAAGCAAAGTTTGTGTGCAACAACAACTACTTTCTATTTGTTTTAGGCATAACGGGTTAGGAAAACACACTTTGGACCCAGGAACAAATAATAAATAAAAATTTGTTATAGTGTAATTTCATTTGCATTTTTCTTCCCTGTGGTCATAAAATCAAAGTTTGTGCTGAATGTAGTCGCTTTCCCATAGTCTTTAAACACAAGTAGTTGAAATATTATATTTGGAAGCCAGGAACAAAAATTGTGTTACATAGTGTAATAGATAGATAATAGATAGATAGATGATAGATAACAGATAATAGATAGATAATAGATAGCTAATAGATAAATAGCAGATCGGGTATTCTAGAATATGTATGTATATAGCAGCCACATAGTATATAGCACAGGCCACGTAGTATATAGGAGTACTACGTGGCCTGTAGTATATACCATGTGGCTGTTATATGCATATATACATATTGTAGAGTACCTGATGCGTTAATATAGGCCACGCAGTAAATAACACAGCCCACATAGTATATAACACAGCCCACACAGTATATAGCAGTCATGCAGTATATAGCAGCCATGCAGTATATAACACAGCCCATGTAGTATGTAACACTGGCCACGTAATATATAGCACAGCCCACATAGTATCTAACAGTGGCCAGGTAGTATATAGCTGCCACGCGGTATATTACACAGACCACGTAGTTTATAGCAGTGTGGGCACCATATCCCTGTTAAAAAAAATTATTAAAATAAAAAATAGTTATATACTCACCCGCCGGGATCCAGCGTAGATCCAGCGAACCTCTGGCGATGCGCGCGCGGCTGCCGCCAGCTTCCGTTCCCAGAGATGCATTGCGAAATTACCCAGAAGACTTAGCGGTCTCGCAAGACCGCTAAGTGATCTGGGTAATTTCGCAATGCATCCTGGGAACGAAAGATGGCGGCCGGCGCGAGAACATCATCGGACTATGGAAGGTGAGAATAGCAGGATTTTTTTTAATTATTATTTTTAACATTAGATCCTTTTACTATTGACGCTGCATAGGCATAGGAGTGAGTTACCCGCGGCATAACGCGGTCCGTTACCGCTGGCATTAACCCTGTGTGAGCGGTGACTGCGAGGAGTATGGTGCAGGCGCCGACTGCAGGGGAGTAGGGAGGGACTAATCGGACTGTGGCCGTCGCTGATTGGCGCGGGATCTAAATCCCGCTTCGCTGATTGATCGCTCCGGCTGGGAGCGACCTATCAGCGACATTGGCGTGGGATTTAAATCCCACTTAGCTGATTGGGCGCCAATGTCGCTGATTCGTCGCACCGGCTGGGTGCGAGCAATCAGCGAAGAGGGCTTTAAATCCCGCGGCAATGTCGCTGATTGGTTGAGCGGTGCATTGCGGTCTCGCGAGACGATGACGTAGTGGTCTCGCGAGACCACAATGCATGGACCGGTCACCGGAGCGTCGCGAGGAGCTGGAAAGGCCTGGGCTGGATCCAGAAGGTGAGTATATAATGATTTTTTATTTTTTAAATTATTTTTAACATTAGATCTTTTTTACTCTTGATGCTGTATAGGCACCATCAATAGTAATTTTGTTGGTCACACAGGGTTAATAGCTTTAACGGAGTGCGTTACACCGCGGCATAACGCGGTGTAACGCAGCCATTAACCCTGTGTGAGCACTGACTGGAGGGGGATACTGAGGGGGCACTGACTGCGGGGAAGAAGGAGCGGCCATTTTTCTGCCGGACTGTGCCCATCGCTGATTGGTCGTGGCTGTTTTGCCGCGACCAATCAGTGACTTGGGATTTCCATGACAGAAAGACAGACAGACGGACAGACAGACAGAAAGACGTTAGTGACCCTTAGACAATTATATAATAGATATATAGATGAATTGATCTATCAATTATTGATTATTTGAATGTGATCCCTGAGCAGTTCCTCCTCCTCGCTCTCTCCATTAATTAGACGACCTCTTAGCTGCATTTAATTCTACTCATTCTCCACCATAAATATATTCCTCTTCCTAATTGTAGCGGGCAGCCAGGTACAAGCTGAGTGTTTGCCACCAGTGTATAGTATGTAATTATTATATACACATAGATATAAGGGTTTTTGCATTACAAAGTATCTAATCGTTTGGAGAGTTTAAGCAGCATCGATTGACTAATTACTTACTGATTGGAGGCATTGTTCACTGTAAACTCTCTTCCCCACAAATATTTCAAAACAAAGTCATTGTACAGTAAAAGGCTTCCCTTAAAAAAAAAGTTGGGGGAGAGTGGGGGTGGTTGTGGTGCATGAAATGATTCCATTCTGAAAACTTTAAAACCGCAGTTGGGGCATTTTCTAATATCAATAAATTGGTGCACAAAGAGCAAGCGTCAGTAAGACGCAGGAGGTGGTGGTGGGGGGTCTATCTGGATAAATCATATAATTGCAAGTGCTAAAGTGTCATTAATCAAAATGAAGGAGAACAAAACCGCACTAATCAAAATATCCCTCGTATTCATCCGATCCACTTAAGATACTAGAATGTAACAGGATTGTGTTGTCTTCCAAGCTAAACAATGTGATATTTTATATAATTATCTAATTTGCACTTAGGGTTTAATTACTTGGTATTATATTTCCTGATAATAGCTTTTATGTCAATCTGCTTCTTTAAAGAATCTGTTCTACCTCTGCCTGGAAAACCTTAGTGTGCTGCAATGCTGTCCATGGTACTGATATTCTGTAATCTGTGGGCTCCAGCAGTGCTGTCCATGGTGCTGAACTAAGCAGTAATATCTGTTATTCTGGTGGTGGCATGCTGTAATTCTGGGGATCCGGCATTGCTGTCCATGGTGATGAACTAAGCAGTAATATCTGTTATTCTGGTGGTGACATGCTATAATTCTGGGGATCTGGCATTGCTGTCCATGGTGCTGAACTAAGCAGTAATATCTGTTATTCTGGTGGTGGCATGCTGTAATTCTGGGGATCCGGCATTGCTGTCCATGGTGATGAACTAAGCAGTAATATCTGTTATTCTGGTGGTGACATGCTGTAATTCTGGGGATCTAGCATTGCTGTCCATGGTGATGAACTAAGCAGTAATATCTGTTATTCTGGTGGTGACATGCTGTAATTCTGGGGATCTAGCATTGCTGTCCATGGTGCTGAACTAAGGAGTAATATCTGTTATTCTGGTGGTGACATGCTGTAATTCTGGGGATCTGGCATTGCTGTCCATGGTGATGAACTAAGCAGTAATATCTGTTATTCTGGTGGTGACATGCTGTAATTCTGGGGATCTGGCATTGCTGTCCATGGTGATGAACTAAGGAGTAATATCTGTTATTCTAGTGGTGACATGCTGTAATTCTGGGGATCTGGCATTGCTGTCCATGGTGATGAACTAAGGAGTAATATCTGTTATTCTAGTGGTGACATGCTGTAATTCTGGGGATCTAGCATTGCTGTCCATGGTGATGAACTAAGCAGTAATATCTGTTATTCTGGTGGTGACATGCTGTAATTCTGGGGATCTGGCATTGCTGTCCATGGTGCTGAACTAAGCAGTAATATCTGTTATTCTGGTGGTGGCATGCTGTAATTCTGGGGATCTGGCATTGCTGTCCATGGTGCTGAACTAAGGAGTAATATCTGTTATTCTGGTGGTGACATGCTGTAATTCTGGGGATCCGGCATTGCTGTCCATGGTGATGAACTAAGCAGTAATATCTGTTATTCTGGTGGTGACATGCTGTAATTCTGGGGATCTGGCAGTGCTGTCCATGGTGCTGAACTAAGGAGTAATATCTGTTATTCTGGTGGTGACATGCTGTAATTCTGGGGATCTGGCATTGCTGTCCATGGTGCTGAACTAAGCAGTAATATCTGTTATTCTGGTGGTGGCAGGCTGTAATTCTGGGGATCTGGCATTGCTGTCCATGGTGCTGAACTAAGGAGTAATATCTGTTATTCTGGTGGTGACATGCTGTAATTCTGGGGATCCGGCATTGCTGTCCATGGTGCTGAACTAAGCAGTAATATCTGTTATTCTGGTGGAGGCATGCTGTAATTCTGGGGATCTGGCAGTGCTGTACATGGTGATGAACTAAGCAGTAATATCTGTTATTATGGTGGTGACATGCTGTAATTCTGGGGATCTGGCAGTGCTGTACATGGTGATGAACTAAGCAGTAATATCTGTTATTCTTGTGGTGACATGCTGTAATTCTGGGGATCTGGCATTGCTGTCCATGGTGCTGAACTAAGGAGTAATATCTGTTATTCAGGTGGTGACATGCTGTAATTCTGGGGATCCGGCATTGCTGTCCATGGTGCTGAACTAAGGAGTAATATCTGTTATTCTGGTGGTGACATGCTGTAATTCTGGGGATCTGGCATTGCTGTCCATGGTGCTGAACTAAGGAGTAATATCTGTTATTCTGGTGGTGACATGCTGTAATTCTGGGGATCTGGCATTGCTGTCCATGGTGCTGAACTAAGGAGTAATATCTGTTATTCAGGTGGTGACATGCTGTAATTCTGGGGATCTGGCATTGCTGTCCATGGTGATGAACTAAGGAGTAATATCTGTTATTCTGGTGGTGACATGCTGTAATTCTGGGGATCTGGCAGTGCTGTCCATGGTGCTGAACTAAGCAGTAATATCTGTTATTCTGGTGGTGACATGCTGTAATTCTGGGGATCTGGCATTGCTGTCCATGGTGATGAACTAAGGAGTAATATCTGTTATTCTGGTGGTGACATGCTGTAATTCTGGAGATCCGGCATTACTGTCCATGGTGCTGAACTAAGCAGTAATATCTGTTATTCTGGTGGTGACATGCTGTAATTCTGGGGATCCGGCATTGCTGTCCATGGTGATGAACTAAGCAGTAATATCTGTTATTCTGGAGGTGACATGCTGTAATTCTGGGGATCCGGCATTGCTGTCCATGGTGATGAACTAAGGAGTAATATCTGTTATTCTGGTGGTGACATGCTGTAATTCTGGGGATCCGGCATTGCTGTCCATGGTGATGAACTAAGCAGTAATATCTGTTATTCTGGTGGTGGCATGCTGTAATTCTGGGGATCCGGCATTGCTGTCCATGGTGCTGAACTATGGAGTAATATCTGTTATTCTGGTGGTGGCATGCTGTAATTCTGGGGATCTGACATTGCTGTCCATGGTGCTGAACTAAGGAGTAATATCTGTTATTCTGGAGGTGACATGCTGTAATTCTGGGGATCTGGCATTGTTGTCCATGGTGCTGAACTAAGGAGTAATATCTGTTATTCTGGAGGTGACATGCTGTAATTCTGGGGATCTGGCAGTGCTGTCCATGGTGCTGAACTAAGCAGTAATATCTGTTATTCTGGTGGTGGCATGCTGTAATTCTGGGGATCTGGCATTGTTGTCCATGGTGCTGAACTAAGGAGTAATATCTGTTATTCTGGAGGTGACATGCTGTAATTCTGGGGATCTGGCAGTGCTGTCCATGGTGCTGAACTAAGTAGTAATATCTGTTATTCTGGTGGTGACATGCTGTAATTCTGGGGATCTGGCAGTGCTGTCCATGGTGCTGAACTAAGCAGTAATATCTGTTATTCTGGTGGTGGCATGCTGTAATTCTGGGGATCTGGCATTGCTGTCCATGGTGCTGAACTATGGAGTAATATCTGTTATTCTGGTGGTGGCATGCTGTAATTCTGGGGATCTGGCAGTGCTGTCCATGGTGCTGAACTAAGTAGTAATATCTGTTATTCTGGAGGTGACATGCTGTAATTCTGGGGATCCGGCATTGCTGTCCATGGTGCTGAACTAAGGAGTAATATCTGTTATTCTGGTGGTGACATGCTGTAATTCTGGAGATCCGGCATTGCTGTCCATGGTGATGAACTAAGCAGTAATATCTGTTATTCTGGTGGTGACATGCTGTAATTCTGGGGATCCGGCATTGCTGTCCATGGTGATGAACTAAGCAGTAATATCTGTTATTCTGGTGGTGACATGCTGTAATTCTGGGGATCTGGCATTGCTGTCCATGGTGCTGAACTAAGGAGTAATATCTGTTATTCTGGTGGTGACATGCTGTAATTCTGGAGATCCGGCATTGCTGTCCATGGTGATGAACTAAGCAGTAATATCTGTTATTCTGGTGGTGACATGCTGTAATTCTGGGGATCCGGCATTGCTGTCCATGGTGATGAACTAAGCAGTAATATCTGTTATTCTGGTGGTGACATGCTGTAATTCTGGGGATCTGGCATTGCTGTCCATGGTGCTGAACTAAGCAGTAATATCTGTTATTCTGGTGGTGGCAGGCTGTAATTCTGGAGATCCGGCATTGCTGTCCATGGTGATGAACTAAGCAGTAATATCTGTTATTCTGGTGGTGACATGCTGTAATTCTGGGGATCCGGCATTGCTGTCCATGGTGATGAACTAAGCAGTAATATCTGTTATTCTGGTGGTGACATGCTGTAATTCTGGGGATCTGGCATTGCTGTCCATGGTGCTGAACTAAGGAGTAATATCTGTTATTCTGGTGGTGGCATGCTGTAATTCTGGGGATCTGGCAGTGCTGTCCATGGTGCTGAACTAAGCAGTAATATCTGTTATTCTGGTGGTGGCATGCTGTAATTCTGGGGATCTGGCAGTGCTGTCCATGGTGATGAACTAAGCAGTAATATCTGTTATTCTGGTGGTGACATGCTGTAATTCTGGGGATCTGACAGTGCTGTCCATGGTGCTGAACTAAGGAGTAATATCTGTTATTCTGGTGGTGACATGCTGTAATTCTGGGGATCTGACAGTGCTGTCCATGGTGATGAACTAAGGAGTAATATCTGTTATTCTGGTGGTGGCATGCTGTAATTCTGGGGATCTGGCAGTGCTGTCCATGGTGCTGAACTAAGGAGTAATATCTGTTATTCTGGTGGTGACATGCTATAATTCTGGGGATCTGGCATTGCTGTCCATGGTGCTGAACTAAGCAGTAATATCTGTTATTCTGGTGGTGGCATGCTGTAATTCTGGGGATCTGGCATTGTTGTCCATGGTGCTGAACTAAGGAGTAATATCTGTTATTCTGGTGGTGGCATGCTGTAATTCTGGGGATCTGGCAGTGCTGTACATGGTGATGAACTAAGCAGTAATATCTGTTATTCTTGTGGTGACATGCTGTAATTCTGGGGATCTGACATTGCTGTCCATGGTGCTGAACTAAGGAGTAATATCTGTTATTCTGGTGGTGACATGCTGTAATTCTGGGGATCCGGCATTGCTGTCCATGGTGCTGAACTAAGCAGTAATATCTGTTATTCTGGTGGTGACATGCTGTAATGCTGGAGATCCGGCATTGCTGTCCATGGTGATGAACTAAGCAGTAATATCTGTTATTCTGGTGGTGACATGCTGTAATTCTGGGGATCTGGCATTGCTGTCCATGGTGCTGAACTAAGGAGTAATATCTGTTATTCTGGTGGTGACATGCTGTAATTCTGGAGATCCGGCATTGCTGTCCATGGTGATGAACTAAGCAGTAATATCTGTTATTCTGGTGGTGACATGCTGTAATTCTGGGGATCCGGCATTGCTGTCCATGGTGATGAACTAAGCAGTAATATCTGTTATTCTGGTGGTGACATGCTGTAATTCTGGGGATCTGGCATTGCTGTCCATGGTGCTGAACTAAGGAGTAATATCTGTTATTCTGGTGGTGACATGCTGTAATTCTGGAGATCCGGCATTGCTGTCCATGGTGATGAACTAAGCAGTAATATCTGTTATTCTGGTGGTGACATGCTGTAATTCTGGGGATCCGGCATTGCTGTCCATGGTGATGAACTAAGCAGTAATATCTGTTATTCTGGTGGTGACATGCTGTAATTCTGGGGATCTGGCATTGCTGTCCATGGTGCTGAACTAAGGAGTAATATCTGTTATTCTGGTGGTGGCATGCTGTAATTCTGGGGATCTGACATTGCTGTCCATGGTGCTGAACTAAGGAGTAATATCTGTTATTCTGGTGGTGACATGCTGTAATTCTGGGGATCTGGCATTGCTGTCCATGGTGCTGAACTAAGGAGTAATATCTGTTATTCTGGTGGTGGCATGCTGTAATTCTGGGGATCTGGCAGTGCTGTCCATGGTGCTGAACTAAGCAGTAATATCTGTTATTCTGGTGGTGGCATGCTGTAATTCTGGGGATCTGGCAGTGCTGTCCATGGTGATGAACTAAGCAGTAATATCTGTTATTCTGGTGGTGACATGCTGTAATTCTGGGGATCTGACAGTGCTGTCCATGGTGCTGAACTAAGGAGTAATATCTGTTATTCTGGTGGTGGCATGCTGTAATTCTGGGGATCTGACAGTGCTGTCCATGGTGATGAACTAAGGAGTAATATCTGTTATTCTGGTGGTGGCATGCTGTAATTCTGGGGATCTGGCAGTGCTGTCCATGGTGCTGAACTAAGGAGTAATATCTGTTATTCTGGTGGTGACATGCTATAATTCTGGGGATCTGGCATTGCTGTCCATGGTGCTGAACTAAGCAGTAATATCTGTTATTCTGGTGGTGGCAGGCTGTAATTCTGGGGATCTGGCATTGCTGTCCATGGTGCTGAACTAAGGAGTAATATCTGTTATTCTGGTGGTGGCATGCTGTAATTCTGGGGATCTGGCAGTGCTGTACATGGTGATGAACTAAGCAGTAATATCTGTTATTCTTGTGGTGACATGCTGTAATTCTGGGGATCTGACATTGCTGTCCATGGTGCTGAACTAAGGAGTAATATCTGTTATTCTGGTGGTGACATGCTGTAATTCTGGGGATCCGGCATTGCTGTCCATGGTGCTGAACTAAGCAGTAATATCTGTTATTCTGGTGGTGACATGCTGTAATGCTGGAGATCCGGCATTACTGTCCATGGTGCTGAACTAAGCAGTAATATCTGTTATTCTGGTGGTGACATGCTGTAATTCTGGGGATCCGGCATTGCTGTCCATGGTGATGAACTAAGCAGTAATATCTGTTATTCTGGAGGTGACATGCTGTAATTCTGGGGATCCGGCATTGCTGTCCATGGTGATGAACTAAGGAGTAATATCTGTTATTCTGGTGGTGACATGCTGTAATTCTGGGGATCCGGCATTGCTGTCCATGGTGATGAACTAAGCAGTAATATCTGTTATTCTGGTGGTGGCATGCTGTAATTCTGGGGATCTGGCAGTGCTGTCCATGGTGATGAACTAAGGAGTAATATCTGTTATTCTGGTGGTGGCATGCTGTAATTCTGGGGATCCGGCATTGCTGTCCATGGTGCTGAACTATGGAGTAATATCTGTTATTCTGGTGGTGGCATGCTGTAATTCTGGGGATCTGGCAGTGCTGTCCATGGTGCTGAACTAAGTAGTAATATCTGTTATTCTGGTGGTGGCAGGCTGTAATTCTGGGGATCTGGCATTGCTGTCCATGGTGCTGAACTAAGGAGTAATATCTGTTATTCTGGTGGTGGCATGCTGTAATTCTGGGGATCTGGCATTGCTGTCCATGGTGATGAACTAAGCAGTAATATCTGTTATTCTGGTGGTGGCATGCTGTAATTCTGGGGATCTGGCATTGCTGTCCATGGTGCTGAACTAAGCAGTAATATCTGTTATTCTGGTGGTGGCATGCTGTAATTCTGGGGATCCGGCATTGCTGTCCATGGTGATGAACTAAGGAGTAATATCTGTTATTCTGGTGGTGACATGCTGTAATTCTGGGGATCTGGCATTGCTGTCCATGGTGATGAACTAAGCAGTAATATCTGTTATTCTGGTGGTGACATGCTGTAATTCTGGGGATCCGGCATTGCTGTCCATGGTGATGAACTAAGCAGTAATATCTGTTATTCTGGTGGTGGCATGCTGTAATTCTGGGGATCCGGCATTGCTGTCCATGGTGCTGAACTAAGGAGTAATATCTGTTATTCTGGTGGTGGCATGCTGTAATTCTGGGGATCCGGCATTGCTGTCCATGGTGATGAACTAAGGAGTAATATCTGTTATTCTGGTGGTGACATGCTGTAATTCTGGAGATCCGGCATTGCTGTCCATGGTGATGAACTAAGCAGTAATATCTGTTATTCTGGTGGTGACATGCTGTAATTCTGGGGATCCGGCATTGCTGTCCATGGTGATGAACTAAGCAGTAATATCTGTTATTCTGGTGGTGGCATGCTGTAATTCTGGGGATCCGGCATTGCTGTCCATGGTGCTGAACTAAGGAGTAATATCTGTTATTCTGGTGGTGACATGCTGTAATTCTGGAGATCCGGCATTGCTGTCCATGGTGATGAACTAAGCAGTAATATCTGTTATTCTGGTGATGACATGCTGTAATTCTGGGGATCTGGCATTGCTGTCCATGGTGATGAACTAAGGAGTAATATCTGTTATTCTGGTGGTGGCATGCTGTAATTCTGGGGATCTGGCATTGCTGTCCATGGTGATGAACTAAGCAGTAATATCTGTTATTCTGGTGGTGACATGCTGTAATTCTGGGGATCCGGCATTGCTGTCCATGGTGATGAACTAAGGAGTAATATCTGTTATTCTGGTGGTGACATGCTGTAATTCTGGGGATCCGGCATTGCTGTCCATGGTGATGAACTAAGCAGTAATATCTGTTATTCTGGTGGTGACATGCTGTAATTCTGGGGATCTGGCATTGCTGTTCATGGTGATGAACTAAGCAGTAATATCTGTTATTCTGGTGGTGACATGCTGTAATTCTGGGGATCCGGCATTGCTGTCCATGGTGATGAACTAAGCAGTAATATCTGTTATTCTGGTGGTGACATGCTGTAATTCTGGGGATCTGGCATTGTTGTCCATGGTGCTGAACTAAGGAGTAATATCTGTTATTCTGGTGGTGACATGCTGTAATTCTGGGGATCTGGCATTGTTGTCCATGGTGCTGAACTAAGGAGTAATATCTGTTATTCTGGTGGTGACATGCTGTAATTCTGGGGATCCGGCATTGCTGTCCATGGTGATGAACTAAGCAGTAATATCTGTTATTCTGGTGGTGACATGCTGTAATTCTGGGGATATGGCATTGCTGTCCATGGTGCTGAACTAAGGAGTAATATCTGTTATTCTGGTGGTGACATGCTGTAATTCTGGGGATCTGGCAGTGCTGTCCATGGTGCTGAACTAAGGAGTAATATCTGTTATTCTGGTGGTGGCATGCTGTAATTCTGGGGATCCGGCATTGCTGTCCATGGTGATGAACTAAGCAGTAATATCTGTTATTCTGGTGGTGACATGCTGTAATTCTGGGGATCTGGCAGTGCTGTCCATGGTGATGAACTAAGGAGTAATATCTGTTATTCTGGTGGTGACATGCTGTAATTCTGGGGATCTGGCATTGCTGTCCATGGTGATGAACTAAGCAGTAATATCTGTTATTCTGGTGGTGGCATGCTGTAATTCTGGGGATCTGGCATTGCTGTCCATGGTGCTGAACTAAGCAGTAATATCTGTTATTCTGGTGGTGACATGCTATAATTCTGGGGATCTGACATTGCTGTCCATGGTGATGAACTAAGCAGTAATATCTGTTATTCTGGTGGTGGCATGCTGTAATTCTGGGGATCTGGCAGTGCTGTCCATGGTGCTGAACTAAGCAGTAATATCTGTTATTCTGGTGGTGACATGCTGTAATTCTGGAGATCCGGCATTGCTGTCCATGGTGCTGAACTAAGGAGTAATATCTGTTATTCTGGTGGTGACATGCTATAATTCTGGGGATCTGACATTGCTGTCCATGGTGATGAACTAAGCAGTAATATCTGTTATTCTGGAGGTGACATGCTGTAATTCTGGGGATCTGGCATTGCTGTCCATGGTGATGAACTAAGCAGTAATATCTGTTATTCTGGTGGTGGCATGCTGTAATTCTGGGGATCTGGCATTGCTGTCCATGGTGATGAACTAAGCAGTAATATCTGTTATTCTGGTGGTGGCATGCTGTAATTCTGGGGATCTGGCATTGCTGTCCATGGTGATGAACTAAGCAGTAATATCTGTTATTCTGGTGGTGGCATGCTGTAATTCTGGGGATCTGGCAGTGCTGTCCATGGTGATGAACTAAGCAGTAATATCTGTTATTCTGGTGGTGGCATGCTATAATTCTGGGGATTCGGCATTGCTGTCCATGGTGATGAACTAAGCAGTAATATCTGTTATTCTGGTGGTGGCATGCTGTAATTCTGGGGATCTGACATTGCTGTCCATGGTGATGAACTAAGCAGTAATATCTGTTATTCTGGTGGTGGCATGCTGTAATTCTGGGGATCTGGCAGTGCTGTCCATGGTGCTGAACTAAGGAGTAATATCTGTTATTCTGGTGGTGACATGCTGTAATTCTGGGGATCTGGCATTGCTGTCCATGGTGCTGAACTAAGCAGTAATATCTGTTATTCTGGTGGTGACATGCTGTAATTCTGGGGATCTGGCATTGCTGTCCATGGTGCTGAACTATGGAGTAATATCTGTTATTCTGGTGGTGACATGCTGTAATTCTGGGGATCTGGCATTGCTGTCCATGGTGCTGAACTAAGGAGTAATATCTGTTATTCTGGTGGTGGCATGCTGTAATTCTGGGGATCCGGCATTGCTGTCCATGGTGCTGAACTAAGCAGTAATATCTGTTATTCTGGTGGTGACATGCTGTAATTCTGGGGATCTGGCATTGCTGTCCATGGTGCTGAACTAAGCAGTAATATCTGTTATTCTGGTGGTGGCATGCTGTAATTCTGGGGATCTGGCAGTGCTGTCCATGGTGCTGAACTAAGCAGTAATATCTGTTATTCTGGTGGTGACATGCTGTAATTCTGGGGATCTGGCATTGCTGTCCATGGTGCTGAACTAAGGAGTAATATCTGTTATTCTGGTGGTGACATGCTGTAATTCTGGGGATCTGGCATTGCTGTCCATGGTGCTGAACTAAGCAGTAATATCTGTTATTCTGGTGGTGACATGCTGTAATTCTGGGGATCTGGCATTGCTGTCCAATGTGCTGAACTAAGCAGTAATATCTGTTATTCTGGTGGTGACATGCTATAATTCTGGGGATCTGGCATTGCTGTCCATGGTGCTGAACTAAGCAGTAATATCTGTTATTCTGGTGGTGACATGCTATAATTCTGGGGATCTGGCAGTGCTGTCCATGGTGCTGAACTAAGCAGTAATATCTGTTATTCTGGTGGTGGCATGCTATAATTCTGGGGATTCGGCATTGCTGTCCATGGTGCTGAACTATGGAGTAATATCTGTTATTCTGGTGGTGGCATGCTATAATTCTGGGGATTCGGCATTGCTGTCCATGGTGCTGAACTATGGAGTAATATCTGTTATTCTGGTGGAGGCATGCTGTAATTCTGGGGATCCGGCATTGCTGTCCATGGTGCTGAACTAAGCAGTAATATCTGTTATTCTGGTGGTGACATGCTGTAATTCTGGGGATCTGGCATTGCTGTCCATGGTGCTGAACTAAGGAGTAATATCTGTTATTCTGGTGGTGACATGCTGTAATTCTGGGGATCTGGCATTGCTGTCCATGGTGCTGAACTAAGGAGTAATATCTGTTATTCTGGTGGTGACATGCTGTAATTCTGGGGATTCGGCATTGCTGTCCATGGTGCTGAACTAAGGAGTAATATCTGTTATTCTGGTGGTGACATGCTGTAATTCTGGGGATCTGGCATTGCTGTCCATGGTGCTGAACTAAGGAGTAATATCTGTTATTCTGGTGGTGGCATGCTATAATTCTGGGGATTCGGCATTGCTGTCCATGGTGCTGAACTAAGCAGTAATATCTGTTATTCTGGTGGTGACATGCTGTAATTCTGGGGATCTGGCATTGCTGTCCATGGTGCTGAACTATGGAGTAATATCTGTTATTCTGGTGGTGACATGCTGTAATTCTGGGGATCTGGCATTGCTGTCCATGGTGCTGAACTAAGCAGTAATATCTGTTATTCTGGTGGTGACATGCTGTAATTCTGGGGATCTGGCATTGCTGTCCATGGTGATGAACTAAGCAGTAATATCTGTTATTCTGGTGGTGGCATGCTGTAATTCTGGGGATCTGGCATTGCTGTCCATGGTGCTGAACTAAGGAGTAATATCTGTTATTCTGGTGGTGACATGCTGTAATTCTGGGGATCTGGCAGTGCTGTCCATGGTGCTGAACTAAGGAGTAATATCTGTTATTCTGGTGGTGACATGCTGTAATTCTGGGGATCTGGCATTGCTGTCCATGGTGCTGAACTAAGCAGTAATATCTGTTATTCTGGTGGTGACATGCTGTAATTCTGGGGATCTGGCATTGCTGTCCATGGTGCTGAACTATGGAGTAATATCTGTTATTCTGGTGGTGACATGCTGTAATTCTGGGGATCTGGCATTGCTGTCCATGGTGCTGAACTAAGGAGTAATATCTGTTATTCTGGTGATGACATGCTGTAATTCTGGGGATCTGGCATTGCTGTCCATGGTGCTGAACTAAGGAGTAATATCTGTTATTCTGGTGGTGGCATGCTGTAATTCTGGGGATCCGGCATTGCTGTCCATGGTGCTGAACTAAGCAGTAATATCTGTTATTCTGGTGGTGACATGCTGTAATTCTGGGGATCTGGCATTGCTGTCCATGGTGCTGAACTAAGCAGTAATATCTGTTATTCTGGTGGTGGCATGCTGTAATTCTGGGGATCTGGCAGTGCTGTCCATGGTGCTGAACTAAGCAGTAATATCTGTTATTCTGGTGGTGACATGCTGTAATTCTGGGGATCTGGCATTGCTGTCCATGGTGCTGAACTAAGGAGTAATATCTGTTATTCTGGTGGTGACATGCTGTAATTCTGGGGATCTGGCATTGCTGTCCATGGTGCTGAACTAAGCAGTAATATCTGTTATTCTGGTGGTGACATGCTGTAATTCTGGGGATCTGGCATTGCTGTCCAATGTGCTGAACTAAGCAGTAATATCTGTTATTCTGGTGGTGACATGCTATAATTCTGGGGATCTGGCAGTGCTGTCCATGGTGCTGAACTAAGCAGTAATATCTGTTATTCTGGTGGTGACATGCTATAATTCTGGGGATCTGGCAGTGCTGTCCATGGTGCTGAACTAAGCAGTAATATCTGTTATTCTGGTGGTGGCATGCTATAATTCTGGGGATTCGGCATTGCTGTCCATGGTGCTGAACTATGGAGTAATATCTGTTATTCTGGTGGAGGCATGCTGTAATTCTGGGGATTCGGCATTGCTGTCCATGGTGCTGAACTAAGGAGTAATATCTGTTATTCTGGTGGTGACATGCTGTAATTCTGGGGATCTGGCATTGCTGTCCATGGTGCTGAACTAAGGAGTAATATCTGTTATTCTGGTGGTGACATGCTGTAATTCTGGGGATCTGGCATTGCTGTCCATGGTGATGAACTAAGCAGTAATATCTGTTATTCTGGAGGTGACATGCTGTAATTCTGGGGATCCGGCATTGTTGTCCATGGTGATGAACTAAGCAGTAATATCTGTTATTCTGGAGGTGACATGCTGTAATTCTGGGGATCCGGCATTGTTGTCCATGGTGATGAACTAAGCAGTAATATCTGTTATTCTGGTGGTGACATGCTGTAATTCTGGGGATCCGGCATTGTTGTCCATGGTGATGAACTAAGCAGTAATATCTGTTATTCTGGTGGTGACATGCTGTAATTCTGGGGATCTGGCAATGCTGTCCATGGTGCTGAACTAAGCAGTAATATCTGTTATTCTGGAGGTGACATGCTGTAATTCTGGGGATCCGGCATTGTTGTACATGGTGATGAACTAAGCAGTAATATCTGTTATTCTGGTGGTGACATGCTGTAATTCTGGGGATCTGGCAATGCTGTCCATGGTGCTGAACTAAGCAGTAATATCTGTTATTCTGGAGGTGACATGCTGTAATTCTGGGGATCCGGCATTGTTGTCCATGGTGATGAACTAAGCAGTAATATCTGTTATTCTGGTGGTGACATGCTGTAATTCTGGGGATCTGGCAATGCTGTCCATGGTGCTGAACTAAGGAGTAATATCTGTTATTCTGGTGGTGGCATGCTGTAATTCTGGGGATCCGGCATTGTTGTCCATGGTGATGAACTAAGCAGTAATATCTGTTATTCTGGAGGTGACATGCTGTAATTCTGGGGATCCGGCATTGCTGTCCATGGTGATGAACTAAGCAGTAATATCTGTTATTCTGGTGGTGACATGCTGTAATTCTGGGGATCCGGCATTGCTGTCCATGGTGATGAACTAAGCAGTAATATCTGTTATTCTGGTGGTGACATGCTGTAATTCTGGAGATCTGGCATTGCTGTCCATGGTGCTGAACTAAGGAGTAATATCTGTTATTCTGGTGGTGGCATGCTGTAATTCTGGAGATCCGGCATTGCTGTCCATGGTGCTGAACTAAGCAGTAATATCTGTTATTCTGGTGGTGACATGCTGTAATTCTGGGGATCTGGCATTGCTGTCCATGGTGATGAACTAAGGAGTAATATCTGTTATTCTGGTGGTGACATGCTGTAATTCTGGGGATCTGGCAATGCTGTCCATGGTGCTGAACTAAGCAGTAATATCTGTTATTCTGGTGGTGGCATGCTGTAATTCTGGAGATCTGGCATTGCTGTCCATGGTGCTGAACTAAGGAGTAATATCTGTTATTCTGGTGGTGGCATGCTGTAATTCTGGGGATCTGGCATTGCTGTCCATGGTGATGAACTAAGGAGTAATATCTGTTATTCTGGTGGTGGCATGCTGTAATTCTGGGGATCTGGCAATGCTGTCCATGGTGCTGAACTAAGCAGTAATATCTGTTATTCTGGTGGTGGCATGCTGTAATTCTGGAGATCTGGCATTGCTGTCCATGGTGATGAACTAAGCAGTAATATCTGTTATTCTGGTGGTGACATGCTGTAATTCTGGGGATCTGGCATTGCTGTCCATGGTGCTGAACTAAGGAGTAATATCTGTTATTCTGGTGGTGGCATGCTGTAATTCTGGGGATCTGGCATTGCTGTCCATGGTGATGAACTAAGCAGTAATATCTGTTATTCTGGTGGTGACATGCTGTAATTCTGGGGATCCGGCATTGCTGTCCATGGTGCTGAACTAAGGAGTAATATCTGTTATTCTGGTGGTGACATGCTGTAATTCTGGGGATCTGGCATTGCTGTCCATGGTGATGAACTAAGCAGTAATATCTGTTATTCTGGTGGTGGCATGCTGTAATTCTGGGGATCTGGCATTGCTGTCCATGGTGCTGAACTAAGCAGTAATATATGTTATTCTGGTGGTGACATGCTGTAATTCTGGGGATCCGGCATTGCTGTCCATGGTGCTGAACTAAGGAGTAATATCTGTTATTCTGGTGGTGACATGCTGTAATTCTGGGGATCCGGCATTGCTGTCCATGGTGATGAACTAAGCAGTAATATCTGTTATTCTGGTGGTGGCATGCTGTAATTCTGGGGATCTGGCAATGCTGTCCATGGTGATGAACTAAGCAGTAATATCTGTTATTCTGGTGGTGACATGCTGTAATTCTGGGGATCTGGCAATGCTGTCCATGGTGCTGAACTAAGCAGTAATATCTGTTATTCTGGTGGTGACATGCTGTAATTCTGGGGATCTGGCAATGCTGTCCATGGTGCTGAACTAAGGAGTAATATCTGTTATTCTGGTGGTGACATGCTGTAATTCTGGGGATCTGGCATTGCTGTCCATGGTGATGAACTAAGCAGTAATATCTGTTATTCTGGTGGTGACATGCTGTAATTCTGGGGATCTGGCAATGCTGTCCATGGTGATGAACTAAGCAGTAATATCTGTTATTCTGGTGGTGACATGCTGTAATTCTGGGGATCTGGCATTGCTGTCCATGGTGCTGAACTAAGCAGTAATATCTGTTATTCTGGTGGTGACATGCTGTAATTCTGGGGATCTGGCATTGCTGTCCATGGTGCTGAACTAAGGAGTAATATCTGTTATTCTGGTGGTGACATGCTGTAATTCTGGGGATCTGGCAATGCTGTCCATGGTGATGAACTAAGCAGTAATATCTGTTATTCTGGTGGTGACATGCTGTAATTCTGGGGATCTGGCATTGCTGTCCATGGTGCTGAACTAAGGAGTAATATCTGTTATTCTGGTGGTGGCATGCTGTAATTCTGGGGATCTAGCATTGCTGTCCATGGTGCTGAACTAAGCAGTAATATCTGTTATTCTGGTGGTGGCATGCTGTAATTCTGGGGATCTGGCATTGCTGTCCATGGTGATGAACTAAGCAGTAATATCTGTTATTCTGGTGATGACATGCTGTAATTCTGGGGATCTGACATTGCTGTCCATGGTGCTGAACTAAGCAGTAATATCTGTTATTCTGGTGGTGGCATGCTGTAATTCTGGGGATCTGGCATTGCTGTCCATGGTGCTGAACTAAGCAGTAATATCTGTTATTCTGGTGGTGACATGCTGTAATTCTGGAGATCTGGCATTGCTGTCCATGGTGCTGAACTAAGGAGTAATATCTGTTATTCTGGTGGTGACATGCTGTAATTCTGAGGATCTGACATTGCTGTCCATGGTGATGAACTAAGGAGTAATATCTGTTATTCTGGTGGTGGCATGCTGTAATTCTGGGGATCCGGCATTGCTGTCCATGGTGATGAACTAAGCAGTAATATCTGTTATTCTGGAGGTGGCATGCTGTAATTCTGAGGATCTGACATTGCTGTCCATGGTGCTGAACTAAGCAGTAATATCTGTTATTCTGGTGGTGGCATGCTGTAATTCTGGGGATCCGGCATTGCTGTCCATGGTGATGAACTAAGCAGTAATATCTGTTATTCTGGTGGTGGCATGCTGTAATTCTGGGGATCCGGCATTGCTGTCCATGGTGATGAACTAAGCAGTAATATCTGTTATTCTGGTGGTGACATGCTGTAATTCTGAGGATCTGACATTGCTGTCCATGGTGATGAACTAAGGAGTAATATCTGTTATTCTGGTGGTGGCATGCTGTAATTCTGGGGATTCGGCATTGCTGTCCATGGTGATGAACTAAGCAGTAATATCTGTTATTCTGGTGGTGGCATGCTGTAATTCTGGGGATCCGGCATTGCTGTCCATGGTGATGAACTAAGCAGTAATATCTGTTATTCTGGTGGTGGCATGCTGTAATTCTGGGGATCCGGCATTGCTGTCCATGGTGATGAACTAAGCAGTAATATCTGTTATTCTGGTGGTGACATGCTGTAATTCTGAGGATCTGACATTGCTGTCCATGGTGATGAACTAAGGAGTAATATCTGTTATTCTGGTGGTGGCATGCTGTAATTCTGGGGATTCGGCATTGCTGTCCATGGTGATGAACTAAGCAGTAATATCTGTTATTCTGGTGGTGGCATGCTGTAATTCTGGGGATCTGGCATTGCTGTCCATGGTGCTGAACTAAGCAGTAATATCTGTTATTCTGGTGGAGGCATGCTGTAATTCTGGGGATCTGGCATTGCTGTCCATGGTGCTGAACTAAGCAGTAATATCTGTTATTCTGGTGATGACATGCTGTAATTCTGGGGATCCGGCATTGCTGTCCATGGTGATGAACTATGGAGTAATATCTGTTATTCTGGTGGTGGCATGCTGTAATTCTGGGGATCTGGCATTGCTGTCCATGGTGCTGAACTAAGCAGTAATATCTGTTATTCTGGTGGTGACATGCTGTAATTCTGGGGATCTGGCATTGCTGTCCATGGTGATGAACTAAGCAGTAATATCTGTTATTCTGGTGATGACATGCTGTAATTCTGGGGATCCGGCATTGCTGTCCATGGTGATGAACTATGGAGTAATATCTGTTATTCTGGTGGAGGCATGCTGTAATTCTGGGGATCTGGCATTGCTGTCCATGGTGCTGAACTAAGCAGTAATATCTGTTATTCTGGTGATGACATGCTGTAATTCTGGGGATCCGGCATTGCTGTCCATGGTGATGAACTATGGAGTAATATCTGTTATTCTGGTGGTGGCATGCTGTAATTCTGGGGATCTGGCATTGCTGTCCATGGTGATGAACTAAGCAGTAATATCTGTTATTCTGGTGGTGACATGCTGTAATTCTGGGGATCTGGCATTGCTGTCCATGGTGATGAACTAAGCAGTAATATCTGTTATTATGGTGGAGGCATGCTGTAATTCTGGGGATCCGGCATTGCTGTCCATGGTGATGAACTATGGAGTAATATCTGTTATTCTGGTGGTGACATGCTGTAATTCTGGGGATCCGGCATTGCTGTCCATGGTGATGAACTAAGCAGTAATATCTGTTATTCTGGTGGAGGCATGCTGTAATTCTGGGGATCTGGCATTGCTGTCCATGGTGCTGAACTAAGCAGTAATATCTGTTATTCTGGTGGTGACATGCTGTAATTCTGGGGATCTGGCATTGCTGTCCATGGTGATGAACTAAGCAGTAATATCTGTTATTCTGGTGGTGACATGCTGTAATTCTGGGGATCTGGCAGTGCTGTCCATGGTGCTGAACTAAGGAGTAATATCTGTTATTATGGTGGAGGCATGCTGTAATTCTGGGGATCCGGCATTGCTGTCCATGGTGATGAACTAAGGAGTAATATCTGTTATTCTGGTGGTGACATGCTGTAATTCTGGGGATCTGGCATTGCTGTCCATGGTGATGAACTAAGCAGTAATATCTGTTATTCTGGTGGAGGCATGCTGTAATTCTGGGGATCTGGCATTGCTGTCCATGGTGATGAACTAAGGAGTAATATCTCTTATTATGGTGGAGGCATGCTGTAATTCTGGGGATCTGGCATTGCTGTCCATGGTGCTGAACTAAGGAGTAATATCTGTTATTCTGGAGGTGACATGCTGTAATTCTGGGGATCCGGCATTGCTGTCCATGGTGCTGAACTAAGCAGTAATATCTGTTATTCTGGTGGAGGCATGCTGTAATTCTGGGGATCTGACATTGCTGTCCATGGTGCTGAACTAAGGAGTAATATCTGTTATTCTGGTGGTGACATGCTGTAATTCTGGGGATCTGGCATTGCTGTCCATGGTGCTGAACTAAGGAGTAATATCTGTTATTCTGGTGGTGACATGCTGTAATTCTGGGGATCTGGCATTGCTGTCCATGGTGCTGAACTAAGGAGTAATATCTGTTATTCTGGTGGTGACATGCTGTAATTCTGGGGATCTGGCATTGCTGTCCATGGTGCTGAACTAAGGAGTAATATCTGTTATTCTGGTGGTGACATGCTGTAATTCTGGGGATCTGACATTGCTGTCCATGGTGCTGAACTAAGGAGTAATATCTGTTATTCTGGTGGTGACATGCTGTAATTCTGGGGATCCGGCATTGCTGTCCATGGTGCTGAACTAAGCAGTAATATCTGTTATTCTGGTGGTGACATGCTGTAATTCTGGGGATCTGGCATTGCTGTCCATGGTGCTGAACTAAGGAGTAATATCTGTTATTCTGGTGGTGACATGCTGTAATTCTGGGGATCTGACATTGCTGTCCATGGTGCTGAACTAAGGAGTAATATCTGTTATTCTGGTGGTGACATGCTGTAATTCTGGGGATCCGGCATTGCTGTCCATGGTGCTGAACTAAGCAGTAATATCTGTTATTCTGGTGGTGACATGCTGTAATTCTGGGGATCTGACATTGCTGTCCATGGTGCTGAACTAAGGAGTAATATCTGTTATTCTGGAGGTGGCATGCTGTAATTCTGGGGATCTGGCATTGCTGTCCATGGTGATGAACTAAGCAGTAATATCTGTTATTCTGGTGGTGGCATGCTGTAATTCTGGGGATCTGACATTGCTGTCCATGGTGCTGAACTAAGGAGTAATATCTGTTATTCTGGTGGTGACATGCTGTAATTCTGGGGATCCGGCATTGCTGTCCATGGTGCTGAACTAAGCAGTAATATCTGTTATTCTGGTGGTGGCATGCTGTAATTCTGGGGATCTGACATTGCTGTCCATGGTGCTGAACTAAGGAGTAATATCTGTTATTCTGGAGGTGGCATGCTGTAATTCTGGGGATCTGACATTGCTGTCCATGGTGCTGAACTAAGGAGTAATATCTGTTATTCTGGTGGTGGCATGCTGTAATTCTGGGGATCTGACATTGCTGTCCATGGTGCTGAACTAAGGAGTAATATCTGTTATTCTGGTGGTGACATGCTGTAATTCTGGGGATCCGGCATTGCTGTCCATGGTGCTGAACTAAGGAGTAATATCTGTTATTCTGGTGGTGGCATGCTGTAATTCTGGGGATCTGACATTGCTGTCCATGGTGCTGAACTAAGGAGTAATATCTGTTATTCTGGAGGTGGCATGCTGTAATTCTGGGGATCTGACATTGCTGTCCATGGTGCTGAACTAAGGAGTAATATCTGTTATTCTGGTGGTGACATGCTGTAATTCTGGGGATCTGGCATTGCTGTCCATGGTGATGAACTAAGGAGTAATATCTGTTATTCTGGTGGTGACATGCTGTAATTCTGGGGATCTGGCAGTGCTGTCCATGGTGCTGAACTAAGGAGTAATATCTGTTATTCTGGTGGTGGCATGCTGTAATTCTGGGGATCTGGCATTGCTGTCCATGGTGATGAACTAAGGAGTAATATCTGTTATTCTGGTGGTGACATGCTGTAATTCTGGGGATCCGGCATTGCTGTCCATGGTGATGCACTATGGAGTAATATCTGTTATTCTGGTGGTGGCATGCTGTAATTCTGGGGATCTGGCATTGCTGTCCATGGTGCTGAACTAAGCAGTAATATCTGTTATTCTGGTGGTGACATGCTGTAATTCTGGGGATCCGGCATTGCTGTCCATGGTGCTGAACTAAGCAGTAATATCTGTTATTCTGGTGGTGACATGCTATAATTCTGGGGATCTGGCATTGTTGTCCATGGAGCTGAACTAAGCAGTAATATCTGTTATTCTGGTGGTGGCATGCTGTAATTCTGGGGATCCGGCATTGCTGTCCATGGTGCTGAACTAAGCAGTAATATCTGTTATTCTGGTGGTGACATGCTGTAATTCTGGGGATCTGGCATTGTTGTCCATGGTGCTGAACTAAGCAGTAATATCTGTTATTCTGGTGGTGGCATGCTGTAATTCTGGGGATCCGGCATTGCTGTCCATGGTGCTGAACTAAGCAGTAATATCTGTTATTCTGGTGGTGACATGCTGTAATTCTGGGGATCTGGCATTGTTGTCCATGGTGCTGAACTAAGCAGTAATATCTGTTATTCTGGTGGTGGCATGCTGTAATTCTGGGGATCCGGCATTGCTGTCCATGGTGATGAACTAAGGAGTAATATCTGTTATTATGGTGGTGACATGCTGTAATTCTGGGGATCTGGCATTGCTGTCCATGGTGCTGAACTAAGCAGTAATATCTGTTATTCTGGTGGTGGCATGCTGTAATTCTGGGGATCTGGCATTGCAGTCCATGGTGCTGAACTAAGGAGTAATATCTGTTATTCTGGTGGTGGCATGCTGTAATTCTGGGGATCTGGCATTGCTGTCCATGGTGCTGAACTAAGCAGTATTATCTGTTATTCTGGTGGTGGCATGCTGTAATTCTGGGGATCTGGCATTGCTGTCCATGGTGCTGAACTAAGCAGTATTATCTGTTATTCTGGTGGTGGCATGCTGTAATTCTGGGGATCTAGCATTGCTGTCCATGGTGCTGAACTAAGGAGTAATATCTGTTATTCAGGTGGTGACATGCTGTAATTCTGGGGATCTGGCATTGCTGTCCATGGTGCTGAACTAAGCAGTAATATCTGTTATTCTGGTGGTGGCATGCTGTAATTCTGGGGATCTGGCATTGCTGTCCATGGTGCTGAACTAAGCAGTATTATCTGTTATTCTGGTGGTGACATGCTGTAATTCTGGGGATCTGGCATTGCTGTCCATGGTGCTGAACTAAGCAGTAATATCTGTTATTCTGGTGGTGGCATGCTGTAATTCTGGGGATCTGGCATTGCTGTCCATGGTGCTGAACTAAGCAGTAATATCTGTTATTCTGGTGGTGACATGCTGTAATTCTGGGGATCCGGCATTGCTGTCCATGGTGATGAACTAAGCAGTAATATCTGTTATTCTGGTGGTGACATGCTGTAATTCTGGGGATCTGGCATTGCTGTCCATGGTGATGAACTAAGGAGTAATATCTGTTATTCTGGTGGTGACATGCTGTAATTCTGGGGATCTGGCATTGCTGTCCATGGTGATGAACTAATGAGTAATATCTGTTATTCTGGTGGAGGCATGCTGTAATTCTGAGGATCTGGCATTGCTGTCCATGGTGATGAACTAAGCAGTAATATCTGTTATTCTGGTGGTGGCATGCTGTAATTCTGGGGATCTGGCATTGCTGTCCATGGTGATGAACTAATGAGTAATATCTGTTATTCTGGAGGTGACATGCTGTAATTCTGGGGATCTGGCATTGCTGTCCATGGTGCTGAACTAAGGAGTAATATCTGTTATTCTGGTGGTGGCATGCTGTAATTCTGGGGATCTGGTATTGCTGTCCATGGTGCTGAACTAAGCAGTAATATCTGTTATTCTGGTGGTGGCATGCTGTAATTCTGGGGATCTGGCATTGCTGTCCATGGTGCTGAACTAAGCAGTAATATCTGTTATTCTGGTGGTGGCATGCTGTAATTCTGGGGATTCGGCATTGCTGTCCATGGTGATGAACTAAGCAGTAATATCTGTTATTCTGGTGGTGACATGCTGTAATTCTGGGGATCTGGCATTGCTGTCCATGGTGATGAACTAAGCAGTAATATCTGTTATTCTGTTGGTGACATGCTGTAATTCTGGGGATCTGGCATTGCTGTCCATGGTGATGAACTAAGCAGTAATATCTGTTATTCTGGAGGTGACATGCTGTAATTCTGGGGATCTGGCATTGCTGTCCATGGTGATGAACTAAGCAGTAATATCTGTTATTCTGGTGGTGACATGCTGTAATTCTGGGGATCTGGCATTGCTGTCCATGGTGATGAACTAAGCAGTAATATCTGTTATTCTGGTGGTGACATGCTGTAATTCTGGGGATCTGGTATTGCTGCCCATGGTACTGAACTAAGGAGTAATATCTGTTATTCTGGTGGTGACATGCTGTAATTCTGGGGATCTGGCATTGCTGTCCATGGTGATGAACTAAGCAGTAATATCTGTTATTCTGGAGGTGACATGCTGTAATTCTGGGGATCTGGCATTGCTGTCCATGGTGATGAACTAAGCAGTAATATCTGTTATTCTGGTGGTGACATGCTGTAATTCTGGGGATCCGGCATTGCTGTCCATGGTGATGAACGAAGGAGTAATATCTGTTATTCTGGTGGTGACATGCTGTAATTCTGGGGATCCGGCATTGCTGTCCATGGTGCTGAACTAAGCAGTAATATCTGTTATTCTGGTGGTGACATGCTGTAATTCTGGGGATCCGGCATTGCTGTCCATGGTCATGAAATAAGGAGTAATATCTGTGATTCTGGTGGTGACATGCTGTAATTCTGGGGATCCGGCATTGCTGTCCATGGTGATGCACTATGGAGTAATATCTGCTATTCTGGTGGTGGCATGCTGTAATTCTGGGGATCCGGCATTGCTGTCCATGGTGCTGAACTAAGGAGTAATATCTGTTATTCTGGTGGTGACATGCTGTAATTCTGGGGATGCGGCATTGCTGTCCATGGTGCTGAACTAAGCAGTAATATCTGTTATTCTGGTGGTGACATGCTGTAATTCTGGGGATCTGGCATTGCTGTCCATGGTGCTGAACTAAGCAGTAATATCTGTTATTCTGGTGGAAGCATGCTGTAATTCTGGGGATTCGGCATTGCTGTCCATGGTGCTGAACTAAGGAGTAATATCTGTTATTCTGGCGGTGGCATGCTGTAATTCTGGGGATCCGGCATTGTTGTCCATGGTGCTGAACTAAGCAGTAATATCTGTTATTCTGGCGGTGGCATGCTGTAATTCTGGGGATCTGGCATTGCTGTCCATGGTGATGAACTAAGCAGTAATATCTGTTATTCTGGTGGTGGCATGCTGTAATTCTGGGGATCTGGCATTGCTGTCCATGGTGCTGAACTAAGCAGTAATATCTGTTATTCTGGTGGTGACATGCTGTAATTCTGGGGATCCGGCATTGCTGTCCATGGTGCTGAACTAAGCAGTAATATCTGTTATTCTGGTGGTGACATGCTGTAATTCTGGGGATCCGGCATTGCTGTCCATGGTGCTGAACTAAGGAGTAATATCTGTTATTCTGGTGGTGACATGCTGTAATTCTGGGGATCTGGCATTGCTGTCCATGGTGCTGAACTAAGCAGTAATATCTGTTATTCTGGTGGTGGCATGCTGTAATTCTGGGGATCTGGCATTGCTGTCCATGGTGATGAACTAAGCAGTAATATCTGTTATTATGGTGGACGCATGCTGTAATTCTGGGGATCTGGCATTGCTGTCCATGGTGATGAACTAAGCAGTAATATCTGTTATTCTGGTGGTGACATGCTGTAATTCTGGGGATCTGGCATTGCTGTCCATGGTGCTGAACTAAGCAGTAATATCTGTTATTCTGGTGGTGACATGCTGTAATTCTGGGGATCTGGCAGTGCTGTCCATGGTGCTGAACTAAGCAGTAATATCTGTTATTCTGGTGGTGACATGCTGTAATTCTGGGGATCTGGCATTGCTGTCCATGGTGATGAACTAAGCAGTAATATCTGTTATTCTGGTGGTGACATGCTGTAATTCTGGGGATCTGGCAGTGCTGTACATGGTGATGAACTAAGCAGTAATATCTGTTATTCTGGTGGTGACATGCTGTAATTCTGGGGATCTGGCAGTGCTGTCCATGGTGATGAACTAAGCAGTAATATCTGTTATTCTGGTGGTGGCATGCTGTAATTCTGGGGATCTGGCATTGCTGTCCATGGTGCTGAACTAAGCAGTAATATCTGTTATTCTGGTGGTGACATGCTGTAATTCTGGGGATCTGGCATTGCTGTCCATGGTGCTGAACTAAGCAGTAATATCTGTTATTCTGGTGGTGACATGCTGTAATTCTGGGGATCTGACATTGCTGTCCATGGTGCTGAACTAAGCAGTAATATCTGTTATTCTGGTGGTGACATGCTGTAATTCTGGGGATCTGGCATTGCTGTCCATGGTGATGAACTAAGCAGTAATATCTGTTATTCTGGTGGTGACATGCTGTAATTCTGGGGATCCGGCATTGCTGTCCATGGTGCTGAACTAAGGAGTAATATCTGTTATTCTGGTGGTGACATGCTGTAATTTTGGGGATCTGGCATTGCTGTCCATGGTGATGAACTAAGGAGTAATATCTGTTATTCTGGTGGTGACATGCTATAATTCTGGGGATCCGGCATTGCTGTCCATGGTGCTGAACTAAGGAGTAATATCTGTTATTCTGGTGGTGGCATGCTGTAATTCTGGGGATCTGGCATTGCTGTCCATGGTGCTGAACTAAGGAGTAATATCTGTTATTCTGGTGGTGACATGCTGTAATTCTGGGGATCCGGCATTGTTGTCCATGGTGCTGAACTAAGCAGTAATATCTGTTATTCTGGTGGTGACATGCTGTAATTCTGGAGATCTGGCATTGCTGTCCATGGTGCTGAACTAAGGAGTAATATCTGTTATTCTGGTGGTGACATGCTGTAATTCTGGGGATCTGGCATTGCTGTCCATGGTGCTGAACTAAGGAGTAATATCTGTTATTCTGGTGGTGACATGCTGTAATTCTGGGGATCCGGCATTGCTGTCCATGGAGATGAACTAAGCAGTAATATCTGTTATTCTGGTGGTGACATGCTGTAATTCTGGGGATCTGGCATTGCTGTCCATGGTGATGAACTAAGCAGTAATATCTGTTATTCTGGTGGTGACATGCTGTAATTCTGGGGATCTGGCATTGCTGTCCATGGTGCTGAACTAAGCAGTAATATCTGTTATTCTGGTGGTGGCATGCTGTAATTCTGGGGATCTGGCATTGCTGTCCATGGTGATGAACTAAGCAGTAATATCTGTTATTCTGGTGGTGACATGCTGTAATTCTGAGGATCCGGCATTGCTGTCCATGGTGCTGAACTAAGCAGTAATATCTGTTATTCTGGTGGTGGCATGCTGTAATTCTGGGGATCTGGCATTGCTGTCCATGGTGCTGAACTAAGCAGTAATATCTGTTATTCTGGTGGTGACATGCTGTAATTCTGGGGATGCGGCATTGCTGTCCATGGTGATGAACTAAGCAGTAATATCTGTTATTCTGGTGGAGGCATGCTGTAATTCTGGGGATCCGGCATTGCTGTCCATGGTGATGAACTAAGCAGTAATATCTGTTATTCTGGTGGAGGCATGCTGTAATTCTGGGGATCCGGCATTGCTGTCCATGGTGATGAACTAAGCAGTAATATCTGTTATTCTGGTGGAGGCATGCTGTAATTCTGGGGATCTGGCAGTGCTGTCCATGGTGATGAACTAAGCAGTAATATCTGTTATTCTGGTGGTGACATGCTGTAATTCTGGGGATGCGGCATTGCTGTCCATGGTGATGAACTAAGCAGTAATATCTGTTATTCTGGTGGAGGCATGCTGTAATTCTGGGGATCCGGCATTGCTGTCCATGGTGATGAACTAAGCAGTAATATCTGTTATTCTGGTGGAGGCATGCTGTAATTCTGGGGATCTGGCAGTGCTGTCCATGGTGATGAACTAAGCAGTAATATCTGTTATTCTGGTGGAGGCATGCTGTAATTCTGGGGATCCGGCATTGCTGTCCATGGTGATGAACTAAGCAGTAATATCTGTTATTCTGGTGGAGGCATGCTGTAATTCTGGGGATCTGGCAGTGCTGTCCATGGTGATGAACTAAGGAGTAATATCTGTTATTCTGGTGGTGACATTCTGTAATTCTGGGGATCTGGCATTGCTGTCCATGGTGCTGAACTAAGCAGTAATATCTGTTATTATGGTGGTGACATGCTGTAATTCTGGTGATCCGGCATTGCTGTCCATGGTGCTGAACTAAGGAGTAATATCTGTTATTCTGGTGGAGGCATGCTGTAATTCTGGGGATCTGGCAGTGCTGTCCATGGTGCTGAACTAAGCAGTAATATCTGTTATTCTGGTGGTGACATGCTGTAATTCTGGGGATCTGGCATTGCTGTCCATGGTGCTGAACTAAGGAGTAATATCTGTTATTCTGGTGGTGACATGCTGTAATTCTGGGGATCTGGCATTGCTGTCCATGGTGATGAACTAAGCAGTAATATCTGTTATTATGGTGGTGACATGCTGTAATTCTGGGGATCTGGCATTGTTGTCCATGGTGCTGAACTAAGCAGTAATATCTGTTATTCTGGTGGTGACATGCTGTAATTCTGGTGATCCGGCATTGTTGTCCATGGTGCTGAACTAAGTAGTAATATCTGTTATTCTGGTGGTGGCATGCTGTAATTCTGGGGATCTGGCATTGCTGTCCATGGTGATGAACTAAGCAGTAATATCTGTTATTATGGTGGTGACATGCTGTAATTCTGGGGATCCGGCATTGCTGTCCATGGTGCTGAACTAAGCAGTAATATCTGTTATTCTGGTGGTGGCATGCTGTAATTCTGGGGATCCGGCATTGTTGTCCATGGTGCTGAACTAAGCAGTAATATCTGTTATTCTGGTGGTGACATGCTGTAATTCTGGGGATCTGGCATTGCTGTCCATGGTGATGAACTAAGGAGTAATATCTGTTATTCTGGTGGTGACATGCTGTAATTCTGAGGATCTGGCAGTGCTGTCCATGGTGATGAACTAAGGAGTAATATCTGTTATTCTGGTGGTGACATGCTGTAATTCTGGAGATCTGGCATTGCTGTCCATGGTGCTGAACTAAGCAGTAATATCTGTTATTCTGGTGGTGACATGCTGTAATTCTGGGGATCTGGCAGTGCTGTCCATGGTGATGAACTAAGGAGTAATATCTGTTATTCTGGTGGTGGCATGCTGTAATTCTGGTGATCCGGCATTGCTGTCCATGGTGCTGAACTAAGCAGTAATATCTGTTATTCTGGAGGTGACATGCTGTAATTCTGGAGATCTGGCATTGCTGTCCATGGTGATGAACTAAGGAGTAATATCTGTTATTCTGGAGGTGACATGCTGTAATTCTGGGGATCTGGCATTGCTGTCCATGGTGATGAACTAAGCAGTAATATCTGTTATTCTGGAGGTGACATGCTGTAATTCTGGAGATCTGGCATTGCTGTCCATGGTGATGAACTAAGCAGTAATATCTGTTATTCTGGTGGTGACATGCTGTAATTCTGGGGATCTGGCATTGCTGTCCATGGTGATGAACTAAGCAGTAATATCTGTTATTCTGGAGGTGACATGCTGTAATTCTGGAGATCTGGCATTGCTGTCCATGGTGATGAACTAAGCAGTAATATCTGTTATTCTGGTGGTGACATGCTGTAATTCTGGGGATCCGGCATTGCTGTCCATGGTGCTGAACTAAGCAGTAATATCTGTTATTCTGGTGGTGGCATGCTGTAATTCTGGGGATCTGGCATTGCTGTCCATGGTGCTGAACTAAGCAGTAATATCTGTTATTCTGGTGGTGACATGCTGTAATTCTGGGGATCCGGCATTGCTGTCCATGGTGCTGAACTAAGGAGTAATATCTGTTATTCTGGTGGTGACATGCTGTAATCCTGGGGATCTGGCATTGTTGTCCATGGTACTGAACTAAGCAGTAATATCTGTTATTCTGGTGGTGACATGCTGTAATTCTGGGGATCTGGCATTGCTGTCCATGGTGCTGAACTAAGCAGTAATATCTGTTATTCTGGTGGTGACATGCTGTAATTCTGGGGATCTGGCATTGCTGTCCATGGTGATGAACTAAGGAGTAATATCTGTTATTCTGGAGGTGACATGCTGTAATTCTGGGGATCTGGCATTGCTGTCCATGGTGATGAACTAAGGAGTAATATCTGTTATTCTGGTGATGACATGCTGTAATTCTGGGGATCTGGCATTGCTGTCCATGGTGATGAACTAAGCAGTAATATCTGTTATTCTGGTGGTGGCATGCTGTAATTCTGGGGATCTGGCATTGCAGTCCATGGTGATGAACTAAGCAGTAATATCTGTTATTCTGGTGGTGACATGCTGTAATTCTGGTGATCTGGCATTGCTGTCCATGGTGATGAACTAAGCAGTAATATCTGTTATTCTGGTGGTGACATGCTGTAATTCTGGGGATCTGGCATTGCTGTCCATGGTGATGAACTAAGCAGTAATATCTGTTATTCTGGTGGTGACATGCTGTAATTCTGGGGATCTGGCATTGCTGTCCATGGTGCTGAACTAAGCAGTAATATCTGTTATTCTGGTGGTGGCATGCTGTAATTCTGGGGATCTGGCATTGCTGTCCATGGTGATGAACTAAGCAGTAATATCTGTTATTCTGGTGGTGACATGCTGTAATTCTGGGGATCCGGCATTGCTGTCCATGGTGATGAACTAAGCAGTAATATCTGTTATTCTGGTGGTGACATGCTGTAATTCTGGGGATCTGGCATTGCTGTCCATGGTGCTGAACTAATCAGTAATATCTGTTATTCTGGTGGTGGCATGCTGTAATTCTGGTGATCCGGCATTGCTGTCCATGGTGATGAACTAAGCAGTAATATCTGTTATTCTGGTGGTGACATGCTGTAATTCTGGGGATCTGGCATTGCTGTCCATGGTGCTGAACTAAGCAGTAATATCTGTTATTCTGGTGGTGGCATGCTGTAATTCTGGTGATCCGGCATTGCTGTCCATGGTGATGAACTAAGCAGTAATATCTGTTATTCTGGTGGTGACATGCTGTAATTCTGGGGATCTGGCATTGCTGTCCATGGTGATGAACTAAGCAGTAATATCTGTTATTCTGGTGGTGGCATGCTGTAATTCTGGTGATCCGGCATTGCTGTCCATGGTGATGAACTAAGCAGTAATATCTGTTATTCTGGTGGTGACATGCTGTAATTCTGGGGATCTGGCATTGCTGTCCATGGTGATGAACTAAGGAGTAATATCTGTTATTCTGGTGGTGGCATGCTATAATTCTGGGGATCCGGCATTGCTGTCCATGGTGCTGAACTAAGCAGTAATATCTGTTATTCTGGTGGTGACATGCTGTAATTCTGGGGATCTGACATTGCTGTCCATGGTGATGAACTAAGCAGTAATATCTGTTATTCTGGTGGTGACATGCTGTAATTCTGGGGATCTGGCATTGCTGTCCATGGTGATGAACTAAGCAGTAATATCTGTTATTCTGGTGGTGACATGCTGTAATTCTGGGGATCTGGCATTGCTGTCCATGGTGATGAACTAAGGAGTAATATCTGTTATTCTGGTGGTGGCATGCTGTAATTCTGGGGATCTGGCATTGCTGTCCATGGTGATGAACTAAGCAGTAATATCTGTTATTCTGGTGGTGACATGCTGTAATTCTGGGGATCTGGCATTGCTGTCCATGGTGATGAACTAAGGAGTAATATCTGTTATTCTGGTGGTGACATGCTGTAATTCTGGGGATCTGACATTGCTGTCCATGGTGATGAACTAAGGAGTAATATCTGTTATTCTGGTGGTGACATGCTGTAATTCTGGGGATCTGGCATTGCTGTCCATGGTGATGAACTAAGCAGTAATATCTGTTATTCTGGTGGTGGCATGCTGTAATTCTGGGGATCTGGCATTGCTGTCCATGGTGATGAACTAAGCAGTAATATCTGTTATTCTGGTGGTGACATGCTGTAATTCTGGGGATCTGGCATTGCAGTCCATGGTGCTGAACTAAGCAGTAATATCTGTTATTCTGGTGGTGGCATGCTGTAATTCTGGGGATCTGGCAGTGCTGTCCATGGTGCTGAACTAAGCAGTAATATCTGTTATTCTGGTGGTGGCATGCTGTAATTCTGGGGATCTGGCAGTGCTGTCCATGGTGATGAACTAAGCAGTAATATCTTTTATTCTGGTGGTGACATGCTGTAATTCTGGGGATCTGGCAGTGCTGTCCATGGTGATGAACTAAGCAGTAATATCTGTTATTCTGGAGGTGACATGCTGTAATTCTGGGGATCCGGCATTGCTGTCCATGGTGATGAACTAAGGAGTAATATCTGTTATTCTGGTGGTGGCATGCTGTAATTCTGGGGATCTGGCAGTGCTGTCCATGGTGATGAACTAAGCAGTAATATCTGTTATTCTGGAGGTGACATGCTGTAATTCTGGGGATCCGGCATTGCTGTCCATGGTGATGAACTAAGGAGTAATATCTGTTATTCTGGTGGTGGCATGCTGTAATTCTGGGGATCTGGCAGTGCTGTCCATGGTGATGAACTAAGGAGTAATATCTGTTATTCTGGTGGTGACATGCTGTAATTCTGGGGATCTGGCAGTGCTGTCCATGGTGCTGAACTAAGGAGTAATATCTGTTATTCTGGTGGAGGCATGCTGTAATTCTGGGGATCTGGCATTGCTGTCCATGGTGCTGAACTAAGCAGTAATATCTGTTATTCTGGTGGTGACATGCTGTAATTCTGGGGATCTGGCATTGCTGTCCATGGTGATGAACTAAGCAGTAATATCTGTTATTCTGGAGGTGACATGCTGTAATTCTGGGGATCCGGCATTGCTGTCCATGGTGCTGAACTAAGCAGTAATATCTGTTATTCTGGTGGAGGCATGCTGTAATTCTGGGGATCTGGCATTGCTGTCCATGGTGATGAACTAAGCAGTAATATCTGTTATTCTGGTGGTGACATGCTGTAATTCTGGGGATCTGGCATTGCTGTCCATGGTGCTGAACTAAGGAGTAATATCTGTTATTCTGGTGGAGGCATGCTGTAATTCTGGGGATCTGGCATTGCTGTCCATGGTGCTGAACTAAGGAGTAATATCTGTTATTCTGGTGGTGACATGCTGTAATTCTGGGGATCTGGCATTGCTGTCCATGGTGATGAACTAAGCAGTAATATCTGTTATTCTGGTGGTGACATGCTGTAATTCTGGGGATCTGGCATTGCTGTCCATGGTGATGAACTAAGCAGTAATATCTGTTATTCTGGAGGTGACATGCTGTAATTCTGGGGATCTGGCATTGCTGTCCATGGTGATGAACTAAGGAGTAATATCTGTTATTCTGGAGGTGACATGCTGTAATTCTGGGGATCTGGCATTGCTGTCCATGGTGCTGAACTAAGCAGTAATATCTGTTATTCTGGAGGTGACATGCTGTAATTCTGGGGATCTGGCATTGCTGTCCATGGTGCTGAACTAAGGAGTAATATCTGTTATTCTGGTGGTGGCATGCTGTAATTCTGGAGATCTGGCATTGCTGTCCATGGTGATGAACTAAGCAGTAATATCTGTTATTCTGGAGGTGACATGCTGTAATTCTGGGGATCTGGCATTGCTGTCCATGGTGCTGAACTAAGCAGTAATATCTGTTATTCTGGTGGAGGCATGCTGTAATTCTGGGGATCTGACATTGCTGTCCATGGTGATGAACTAAGGAGTAATATCTGTTATTCTGGTGGTGACATGCTGTAATTCTGGAGATCCGGCATTGCTGTCCATGGTGATGAACTAAGCAGTAATATCTGTTATTCTGGTGATGACATGCTGTAATTCTGGAGATCTGGCATTGCTGTCCATGGAGATGAACTAAGCAGTAATATCTGTTATTCTGGTGGTGACATGCTGTAATTCTGGGGATCTGACATTGCTGTCCATGGTGATGAACTAAGCAGTAATATCTGTTATTCTGGTGGTGACATGCTGTAATTCTGGGGATCTGGCATTGCTGTCCATGGTGATGAACTAAGGAGTAATATCTGTTATTCTGGTGGTGACATGCTGTAATTCTGGGGATCTGGCATTGCTGTCCATGGTGCTGAACTAAGGAGTAATATCTGTTATTCTGGTGGTGACATGCTGTAATTCTGGGGATCCGGCATTGCTGTCCATGGTGATGAACTAAGCAGTAATATCTGTTATTATGGTGGTGGCATGCTGTAATTCTGGGGATCTGGCATTGCTGTCCATGGTGCTGAACTAAGCAGTAATATCTGTTATTCTGGTGGTGGCATGTTGTAATTCTGGGGATCTGGCATTGCTGTCCATGGTGCTGAACTAAGCAGTAATATCTGTTATTCTGGTGGTGACATGCTGTAATTCTGGGGATCTGGCATTGCTGTCCATGGTGCTGAACTAAGCAGTAATATCTGTTATTCTGGTGGTGACATGCTGTAATTCTGGGGATCTGGCATTGCTGTCCATGGTGATGAACTAAGCAGTAATATCTGTTATTCTGGTGGTGACATGCTGTAATTCTGGGGATCTGGCATTGCTGTCCATGGTGATGAACTAAGCAGTAATATCTGTTATTCTGGTGGTGACATGCTGTAATTCTGGGGATCCGGCATTGCTGTCCATGGTGATGAACTAAGCAGTAATATCTGTTATTCTGGTGGTGGCATGCTGTAATTCTGGGGATCTGACAGTGCTGTCCATGGTGCTGAACTAAGGAGTAATATCTGTTATTCTGGTGATGACATGCTGTAATTCTGGAGATCTGGCATTGCTGTCCATGGAGATGAACTAAGCAGTAATATCTGTTATTCTGGTGGTGACATGCTGTAATTCTGGGGATCTGACATTGCTGTCCATGGTGATGAACTAAGCAGTAATATCTGTTATTCTGGTGGTGACATGCTGTAATTCTGGGGATCTGGCATTGCTGTCCATGGTGCTGAACTAAGCAGTAATATCTGTTATTCTGGTGGTGGCATGCTGTAATTCTGGGGATCCGGCATTGCAGTCCATGGTGCTGAACTAAGGAGTAATATCTGTTATTCTGGTGGAGGCATGCTGTAATTCTGGGGATCTGGCATTGCTGTCCATGGTGCTGAACTAAGCAGTAATATCTGTTATTCTGGAGGTGACATGCTGTAATTCTGGAGATCTGGCATTGCTGTCCATGGTGATGAACTAAGCAGTAATATCTGTTATTCTGGTGGTGGCATGCTGTAATTCTGGGGATCCGGCATTGCTGTCCATGGTGATGAACTAAGCAGTAATATCTGTTATTCTGGAGGTGACATGCTGTAATTCTGGGGATCTGGCATTGCTGTCCATGGTGCTGAACTATGGAGTAATATCTGTTATTCTGGTGGTGGCATGCTGTAATTCTGGGGATCTGGCATTGCTGTCCATGGTGATGAACTAAGGAGTAATATCTGTTATTCTGGTGGTGGCATGCTGTAATTCTGGGGATCTGGCATTGCTGTCCATGGTGATGAACTAAGGAGTAATATCTGTTATTCTGGAGGTGGCATGCTGTAATTCTGGGGATCTGGCATTGTTGTCCATGGTGATGAACTAAGCAGTAATATCTGTTATTCTGGTGGTGACATGCTGTAATTCTGGGGATCCGGCATTGCTGTCCATGGTGCTGAACTAAGCAGTAATATCTGTTATTCTGGTGGTGGCATGCTGTAATTCTGGGGATCTGACATTGCTGTCCATGGTGATGAACTAAGCAGTAATATCTGTTATTCTGGTGGTGACATGCTGTAATTCTGGGGATCTGGCATTGCTGTCCATGGTGATGAACTAAGCAGTAATATCTGTTATTCTGGTGGTGACATGCTGTAATTCTGGGGATCCGGCATTGCTGTCCATGGTGCTGAACTAAGCAGTAATATCTGTTATTCTGGTGGTGGCATGCTGTAATTCTGGGGATCTGGCATTGCTGTCCATGGTGCTGAACTAAGGAGTAATATCTGTTATTCTGGTGATGACATGCTGTAATTCTGGGGATCCGGCATTGCTGTCCATGGTGATGAACTAAGGAGTAATATCTGTTATTCTGGTGGTGACATGCTGTAATTCTGGGGATCTGGCATTGCTGTCCATGGTGATGAACTAAGGAGTAATATCTGTTATTCTGGTGGTGACATGCTGTAATTCTGGGGATCTGGCATTGCTGTCCATGGTGATGAACTAAGCAGTAATATCTGTTATTCTGGTGGTGGCATGCTGTAATTCTGGGGGTCTGGCAGTGCTGTCTATGGTGCTGAACTAAGCAGTAATATCTGTTATTCTGGTGGTGACATGCTGTAATTCTGGGGATCCGGCATTGCTGTACATGGTGATGAACTAAGCAGTAATATCTGTTATTCTGGTGGTGGCATGCTGTAATTCTGGGGATCTGACATTGCTGTCCATGGTGATGAACTAAGCAGTAATATCTGTTATTCTGGTGGTGACATGCTGTAATTCTGGGGATCTGGCATTGCTGTCCATGGTGATGAACTAAGCAGTAATATCTGTTATTCTGGTGGTGACATGCTGTAATTCTGGGGATCTGGCATTGCTGTCCATGGTGATGAACTAAGGAGTAATATCTGTTATTCTGGTGGTGACATGCTGTAATTCTGGGGATCTGGCATTGCTGTCCATGGTGCTGAACTAAGCAGTAATATCTGTTATTATGGTGGAGGCATGCTGTAATTCTGGAGATCTGGCATTGCTGTCCATGGTGATGAACTAAGGAGTAATATCTGTTATTCTGGTGGTGACATGCTGTAATTCTGGGGATCTGGCATTGCTGTCCATGGTGCTGAACTAAGCAGTAATATCTGTTATTCTGGTGGTGGCATGCTGTAATTCTGGGGATCTGGCATTGCTGTCCATGGTGATGAACTAAGCAGTAATATCTGTTATTCTGGTGGTGGCATGCTGTAATTCTGGGGATCTGGCATTGCTGTCCATGGTGATGAACTAAGCAGTAATATCTGTTATTCTGGTGGTGGCATGCTGTAATTCTGGGGATCTGGCATTGCTGTCCATGGTGATGAACTAAGGAGTAATATCTGTTATTCTGGTGGTGACATGCTGTAATTCTGGGGATCCGGCATTGCTGTCCATGGTGCTGAACTAAGGAGTAATATCTGTTATTCTGGTGGTGGCATGCTGTAATTCTGGGGATCCGGCATTGCTGTCCATGGTGATGAACTAAGGAGTAATATCTGTTATTCTGGAGGTGACATGCTGTAATTCTGGGGATCCGGCATTGCTGTCCATGGTGATGAACTAAGGAGTAATATCTGTTATTCTGGTGGTGACATGCTGTAATTCTGGGGATCTGGCATTGCTGTCCATGGTGATGAACTAAGCAGTAATATCTGTTATTCTGGTGGTGGCATGCTGTAATTCTGGGGATCTGGCATTGCTGTCCATGGTGATGAACTAAGCAGTAATATCTGTTATTCTGGTGGTGACATGCTGTAATTCTGGGGATCTGGCATTGCTGTCCATGGTGATGAACTAAGGAGTAATATCTGTTATTCTGGTGGTGACATGCTGTAATTCTGGGGATCTGGCATTGCTGTCCATGGTGCTGAACTAAGCAGTAATATCTGTTATTATGGTGGAGGCATGCTGTAATTCTGGAGATCTGGCATTGCTGTCCATGGTGCTGAACTAAGCAGTAATATCTGTTATTCTGGTGGTGACATGCTGTAATTCTGGGGATCTGACATTGCTGTCCATGGTGATGAACTAAGCAGTAATATCTGTTATTCTGGTGGTGGCATGCTGTAATTCTGGGGATCTGGCATTGCTGTCCATGGTGATGAACTAAGCAGTAATATCTGTTATTCTGGTGGTGGCATGCTGTAATTCTGGGGATCTGGCATTGCTGTCCATGGTGATGAACTAAGCAGTAATATCTGTTATTCTGGTGGTGGCATGCTGTAATTCTGGGGATCCGGCATTGCTGTCCATGGTGATGAACTAAGGAGTAATATCTGTTATTCTGGTGGTGACATGCTGTAATTCTGGGGATCCGGCATTGCTGTCCATGGTGCTGAACTAAGGAGTAATATCTGTTATTCTGGTGGTGGCATGCTGTAATTCTGGGGATCCGGCATTGCTGTCCATGGTGATGAACTAAGGAGTAATATCTGTTATTCTGGAGGTGACATGCTGTAATTCTGGGGATCTGGCATTGCTGTCCATGGTGCTGAACTAAGGAGTAATATCTGTTATTCTGGTGGTGACATGCTGTAATTCTGGGGATCCGGCATTGCTGTCCATGGTGCTGAACTAAGCAGTAATATCTGTTATTATGGTGGTGGCATGCTGTAATTCTGGGGATCCGGCATTGCTGTCCATGGTGATGAACTAAGCAGTAATATCTGTTATTCTGGTGGTGGCATGCTGTAATTCTGGAGATCCGGCATTGCTGTCCATGGTGATGAACTAAGGAGTAATATCTGTTATTCTGGTGGTGACATGCTGTAATTCTGGGGATCCGGCATTGCTGTCCATGGTGCTGAACTAAGGAGTAATATCTGTTATTCTGGTGGTGGCATGCTGTAATTCTGGGGATCCGGCATTGCTGTCCATGGTGATGAACTAAGCAGTAATATCTGTTATTATGGTGGAGGCATGCTGTAATTCTGGAGATCTGGCATTGCTGTCCATGGTGATGAACTAAGGAGTAATATCTGTTATTCTGGTGGTGACATGCTGTAATTCTGGGGATCTGGCATTGCTGTCCATGGTGCTGAACTAAGCAGTAATATCTGTTATTATGGTGGAGGCATGCTGTAATTCTGGAGATCTGGCATTGCTGTCCATGGTGATGAACTAAGCAGTAATATCTGTTATTCTGGTGGTGGCATGCTGTAATTCTGGGGATCTGGCATTGCTGTCCATGGTGATGAACTAAGGAGTAATATCTGTTATTCTGGTGGTGACATGCTGTAATTCTGGGGATCCGGCATTGCTGTCCATGGTGCTGAACTAAGGAGTAATATCTGTTATTCTGGTGGTGGCATGCTGTAATTCTGGGGATCCGGCATTGCTGTCCATGGTGATGAACTAAGGAGTAATATCTGTTATTCTGGAGGTGACATGCTGTAATTCTGGGGATCCGGCATTGCTGTCCATGGTGATGAACTAAGGAGTAATATCTGTTATTCTGGTGGTGACATGCTGTAATTCTGGGGATCTGGCATTGCTGTCCATGGTGATGAACTAAGCAGTAATATCTGTTATTCTGGTGGTGGCATGCTGTAATTCTGGGGATCTGGCATTGCTGTCCATGGTGATGAACTAAGCAGTAATATCTGTTATTCTGGTGGTGGCATGCTATAATTCTGGAGATCTGGCATTGCTGTCCATGGTGATGAACTAAGGAGTAATATCTGTTATTCTGGTGGTGACATGCTGTAATTCTGGGGATCTGGCATTGCTGTCCATGGTGATGAACTAAGCAGTAATATCTGTTATTCTGGTGGTGGCATGCTGTAATTCTGGGGATCTGGCATTGCTGTCCATGGTGCTGAACTAAGGAGTAATATCTGTTATTCTGGTGGTGACATGCTGTAATTCTGGGGATCTGGCAGTGCTGTCCATGGTGCTGAACTAAGCAGTAATATCTGTTATTCTGGTGGTGACATGCTGTAATTCTGGGGATCTGGCAGTGCTGTCCATGGTGCTGAACTAAGGAGTAATATCTGTTATTCTGGTGGTGGCATGCTATAATTCTGGAGATCTGGCATTGCTGTCCATGGTGCTGAACTAAGCAGTAATATCTGTTATTCTGGTGGAGGCATGCTGTAATTCTGGGGATCCGGCATTGCTGTCCATGGTGATGAACTAAGGAGTAATATCTGTTATTCTGGTGGTGACATGCTGTAATTCTGGGGATCCGGCATTGCTGTCCATGGTGATGAACTAAGGAGTAATATCTGTTATTCTGGAGGTGACATGCTGTAATTCTGGGGATCCGGCATTGCTGTCCATGGTGCTGAACTAAGCAGTAATATCTGTTATTCTGGTGGAGGCATGCTGTAATTCTGGGGATCCGGCATTGCTGTCCATGGTGCTGAACTAAGCAGTAATATCTGTTATTCTGGTGGTGGCATGCTGTAATTCTGGGGATCCGGCATTGCTGTCCATGGTGATGAACTAAGGAGTAATATCTGTTATTCTGGTGGAGGCATGCTGTAATTCTGGGGATCCGGCATTGCTGTCCATGGTGCTGAACTAAGCAGTAATATCTGTTATTCTGGTGGTGACATGCTGTAATTCTGGGGATCTGGCATTGCTGTCCATGGTGATGAACTAAGCAGTAATATCTGTTATTCTGGTGGTGACATGCTGTAATTCTGGGGATCTGGCATTGCTGTCCATGGTGCTGAACTAAGGAGTAATATCTGTTATTCTGGTGGTGACATGCTGTAATTCTGGGGATCTGGCATTGCTGTCCATGGTGATGAACTAAGCAGTAATATCTGTTATTCTGGTGGTGACATGCTGTAATTCTGGGGATCTGGCATTGCTGTCCATGGTGCTGAACTAAGGAGTAATATCTGTTATTCTGGTGGTGGCATGCTGTAATTCTGGGGATCTGGCATTGCTGTCCATGGTGCTGAACTAAGCAGTAATATCTGTTATTCTGGTGGTGACATGCTGTAATTCTGGAGATCTGGCATTGCTGTCCATGGTGCTGAACTAAGCAGTAATATCTGTTATTCTGGTGGTGACATGCTGTAATTCTGGAGATCTGGCATTGCTGTCCATGGTGATGAACTAAGCAGTAATATCTGTTATTCTGGTGGTGACATGCTGTAATTCTGGGGATCCGGCATTGCTGTACATGGTGATGAACTAAGCAGTAATATCTGTTATTCTGGTGATGACATGCTGTAATTCTGGGGATCTGGCATTGCTGTCCATGGTGATGAACTAAGGAGTAATATCTGTTATTCTGGTGGTGACATGCTGTAATTCTGGGGATCTGGCATTGCTGTCCATGGTGCTGAACTAAGGAGTAATATCTGTTATTCTGGTGGTGACATGCTGTAATTCTGGGGATCTGGCATTGCTGTCCATGGTGATGAACTAAGCAGTAATATCTGTTATTCTGGTGGTGACATGCTGTAATTCTGGGGATCTGGCATTGCTGTCCATGGTGATGAACTAAGCAGTAATATCTGTTATTCTGGTGGTGACATGCTGTAATTCTGGGGATCTGGCATTGCTGTCCATGGTGCTGAACTAAGCAGTAATATCTGTTATTCTGGTGATGACATGCTGTAATTCTGGGGATCTGGCATTGCTGTCCATGGTGATGAACTAAGGAGTAATATCTGTTATTCTGGTGGTGACATGCTGTAATTCTGGGGATCTGGCATTGCTGTCCATGGTGATGAACTAAGCAGTAATATCTGTTATTCTGGTGGTGGCATGCTGTAATTCTGGGGATCTGGCATTGCTGTCCATGGTGATGAACTAAGCAGTAATATCTGTTATTCTGGTGGTGACATGCTGTAATTCTGGGGATCTGGCATTGCTGTCCATGGTGATGAACTAAGGAGTAATATCTGTTATTCTGGTGGTGGCATGCTATAATTCTGGAGATCTGGCATTGCTGTCCATGGTGATGAACTAAGCAGTAATATCTGTTATTCTGGTGGTGGCATGCTGTAATTCTGGGGATCTGGCATTGCAGTCCATGGTGCTGAACTAAGGAGTAATATCTGTTATTCTGGTGGTGGCATGCTGTAATTCTGGGGATCTGGCAGTGCTGTCCATGGTGCTGAACTAAGCAGTAATATCTGTTATTCTGGTGGTGGCATGCTGTAATTCTGGGGATCTGGCAGTGCTGTCCATGGTGATGAACTAAGGAGTAATATCTGTTATTCTGGTGGTGGCATGCTGTAATTCTGGGGATCTGGCATTGCTGTCCATGGTGATGAACTAAGCAGTAATATCTGTTATTCTGGTGGTGGCATGCTGTAATTCTGGGGATCTGCCATTGCTGTCCATGGTGCTGAACTAAGGAGTAATATCTGTTATTCTGGTGGTGACATGCTGTAATTCTGGGGATCTGGCAGTGCTGTCCATGGTGCTGAACTAAGCAGTAATATCTGTTATTCTGGTGGTGGCATGCTGTAATTCTGGGGATCTGGCAGTGCTGTCCATGGTGATGAACTAAGGAGTAATATCTGTTATTCTGGTGGTGGCATGCTGTAATTCTGGGGATCTGGCACTGCTGTCCATGGTGCTGAACTAAGCAGTAATATCTGTTATTCTGGAGGTGACATGCTGTAATTCTGGGGATCTGGCATTGCTGTCCATGGTGATGAACTAAGCAGTAATATCTGTTATTCTGGTGGTGGCATGCTGTAATTCTGGGGATCTGGCAGTGCTGTCCATGGTGATGAACTAAGCAGTAATATCTGTTATTCTGGTGGTGGCATGCTGTAATTCTGGGGATCTGGCAGTGCTGTCCATGGTGATGAACTAAGCAGTAATATCTGTTATTATGGTGGAGGCATGCTGTAATTCTGGGGATCTGGCATTGTTGTCCATGGTGCTGAACTAAGCAGTAATATCTGTTATTCTGGTGGTGACATGCTGTAATTCTGGGGATCCGGCATTGCTGTCCATGGTGATGAACTAAGCAGTAATATCTGTTATTCTGGTGGTGACATGCTGTAATTCTGGGGATCTGGCATTGCTGTCCATGGTGCTGAACTAAGCAGTAATATCTGTTATTCTGGTGGTGACATGCTGTAATTCTGGGGATCCGGCATTGCTGTCCATGGTGCTGAACTAAGCAGTAATATCTGTTATTCTGGTGGTGACATGCTGTAATTCTGGGGATCCGGCATTGCTGTCCATGGTGATGAACTAAGCAGTAATATCTGTTATTCTGGTGGAAGCATGCTGTAATTCTGGAGATCTGGCATTGCTGTCCATGGTGATGAACTAAGGAGTAATATCTGTTATTCTGGTGGTGACATGCTGTAATTCTGGGGATCTGGCATTGCTGTCCATGGTGCTGAACTAAGCAGTAATATCTGTTATTCTGGTGGTGACATGCTGTAATTCTGGGGATCCGGCATTGCTGTCCATGGTGATGAACTAAGCAGTAATATCTGTTATTCTGGTGGTGACATGCTGTAATTCTGGGGATCCGGCATTGCTGTCCATGGTGATGAACTAAGCAGTAATATCTGTTATTCTGGTGGTGGCATGCTGTAATTCTGGAGATCTGGCATTGCTGTCCATGGTGATGAACTAAGGAGTAATATCTGTTATTCTGGTGGTGACATGCTGTAATTCTGGGGATCCGGCATTGCTGTCCATGGTGATGAACTAAGCAGTAATATCTGTTATTCTGGTGGTGACATGCTGTAATTCTGGGGATCTGGCATTGCTGTTCATGGTGATGAACTAAGCAGTAATATCTGTTATTCTGGTGGTGACATGCTGTAATTCTGGGGATCTGGCATTGCTGTCCATGGTGATGAACTAAGGAGTAATATCTGTTATTCTGGTGGTGGCATGCTGTAATTCTGGGGATCTGGCATTGCTGTCCATGGTGCTGAACTAAGCAGTAATATCTGTTATTCTGGAGGTGACATGCTGTAATTCTGGAGATCTGGCATTGCTGTCCATGGTGCTGAACTAAGGAGTAATATCTGTTATTCTGGTGGTGACATGCTGTAATTCTGGGGATCTGGCATTGCTGTCCATGGTGATGAACTAAGCAGTAATATCTGTTATTCTGGTGGTGACATGCTATAATTCTGGGGATCTGGCATTGCTGTCCATGGTGATGAACTAAGCAGTAATATCTGTTATTCTGGTGGTGGCATGCTGTAATTCTGGTGATCCGGCATTGCTGTCCATGGTGATGAACTAAGCAGTAATATCTGTTATTCTGGTGGTGACATGCTGTAATTCTGGGGATCTGGCATTGCTGTCCATGGTGATGAACTAAGCAGTAATATCTGTTATTCTGGTGGTGACATGCTGTAATTCTGGGGATCCGGCATTGCTGTCCATGGTGCTGAACTAAGCAGTAATATCTGTTATTCTGGTGGTGACATGCTGTAATTCTGGGGATCTGGCATTGCTGTCCATGGTGATGAACTAAGGAGTAATATCTGTTATTCTGGAGGTGACATGCTGTAATTCTGGGGATCTGACATTGCTGTCCATGGTGATGAACTAAGCAGTAATATCTGTTATTCTCGTGGTGACATGCTGTAATTCTGGGGATCTGGCATTGCTGTCCATGGTGATGAACTAAGCAGTAATATCTGTTATTCTGGTGGTGGCATGCTGTAATTCTGGTGATCCGGCATTGCTGTCCATGGTGATGAACTAAGCAGTAATATCTGTTATTCTGGTGGTGACATGCTGTAATTCTGGGGATCTGGCATTGCTGTCCATGGTGATGAACTAAGCAGTAATATCTGTTATTCTGGTGGTGACATGCTGTAATTCTGGGGATCTGGCATTGCTGTCCATGGTGCTGAACTAAGCAGTAATATCTGTTATTCTGGTGGTGGCATGCTGTAATTCTGGGGATCTGGCATTGCTGTCCATGGTGATGAACTAAGCAGTAATATCTGTTATTCTGGTGGTGACATGCTGTAATTCTGGGGATCCGGCATTGCTGTCCATGGTGATGAACTAAGCAGTAATATCTGTTATTCTGGTGGTGACATGCTGTAATTCTGGGGATCTGGCATTGCTGTCCATGGTGATGAACTAAGCAGTAATATCTGTTATTCTGGTGGTGACATGCTGTAATTCTGGGGATCTGGCATTGCTGTCCATGGTGCTGAACTAAGGAGTAATATCTGTTATTCTGGTGGTGACATGCTGTAATTCTGGGGATCTGGCATTGCTGTCCATGGTGCTGAACTAAGCAGTAATATCTGTTATTCTGGTGGTGACATGCTGTAATTCTGGGGATCTGGCAGTGCTGTCCATGGTGCTGAACTAAGGAGTAATATCTGTTATTCTGGTGGTGGCATGCTGTAATTCTGGGGATCTGGCATTGTTGTCCATGGTGCTGAACTAAGGAGTAATATCTGTTATTCTGGTGGTGACATGCTGTAATTCTGGGGATCTAGCATTGCTGTCCATGGTGATGAACTAAGGAGTAATATCTGTTATTCTGGTGGTGGCATGCTGTAATTCTGGGGATCTGGCATTGCTGTCCATGGTGCTGAACTAAGCAGTAATATCTGTTATTCTGGTGGTGACATGCTGTAATTCTGGGGATCTGGCATTGCTGTCCATGGTGCTGAACTAAGCAGTAATATCTGTTATTCTGGTGGTGACATGCTGTAATTCTGGGGATCTGGCATTGCTGTCCATGGTGCTGAACTAAGCAGTAATATCTGTTATTCTGGTGGTGGCATGCTGTAATTCTGGGGATCTGGCATTGCTGTCCATGGTGCTGAACTAAGCAGTAATATCTGTTATTCTGGTGGTGACATGCTGTAATTCTGGAGATCTGGCATTGCTGTCTATGGTGATGAACTAAGGAGTAATATCTGTTATTCTGGAGGTGACATGCTGTAATTCTGGGGATCCGGCATTGCTGTCCATGGTGATGAACTAAGCAGTAATATCTGTTATTCTGGTGGTGGCATGCTATAATTCTGGGGATCTGGCATTGCTGTCCATGGTGCTGAACTAAGCAGTAATATCTGTTATTCTGGTGGAGGCATGCTGTAATTCTGGGGATCCGGCATTGCTGTCCATGGTGATGAACTAAGGAGTAATATCTGTTATTCTGGTGGTGACATGCTGTAATTCTGGGGATCCGGCATTGCTGTCCATGGTGCTGAACTAAGCAGTAATATCTGTTATTCTGGTGGTGACATGCTGTAATTCTGGGGATCTGGCATTGCTGTCCATGGTGCTGAACTAAGCAGTAATATCTGTTATTCTGGAGGTGACATGCTGTAATTCTGGAGATCTGGCATTGCTGTCCATGGTGCTGAACTAAGCAGTAATATCTGTTATTCTGGTGGTGGCATGCTGTAATTCTGGAGATCTGGCATTGCTGTCCATGGTGCTGAACTAAGCAGTAATATCTGTTATTCTGGTGGAGGCATGCTGTAATTCTGGGGATCTGGCATTGCTGTCCATGGTGATGAACGAAGGAGTAATATCTGTTATTCTGGTGGTGGCATGCTGTAATTCTGGGGATCTGGCATTGCTGTCCATGGTGCTGAACTAAGCAGTAATATCTGTTATTCTGGTGGTGACATGCTGTAATTCTGGAGATCTGGCATTGCTGTCTATGGTGATGAACTAAGGAGTAATATCTGTTATTCTGGAGGTGACATGCTGTAATTCTGGGGATCCGGCATTGCTGTCCATGGTGATGAACTAAGCAGTAATATCTGTTATTCTGGTGGTGGCATGCTATAATTCTGGGGATCTGGCATTGCTGTCCATGGTGCTGAACTAAGCAGTAATATCTGTTATTCTGGTGGTGGCATGCTATAATTCTGGGGATCTGGCATTGCTGTCCATGGTGCTGAACTAAGCAGTAATATCTGTTATTCTGGAGGTGACATGCTGTAATTCTGGGGATCTGGCATTGCTGTCCATGGTGATGAACTAAGGAGTAATATCTGTTATTCTGGTGGTGGCATGCTGTAATTCTGGAGATCTGGCATTGCTGTCCATGGTGCTGAACTAAGCAGTAATATCTGTTATTCTGGTGGAGGCATGCTGTAATTCTGGGGATCTGGCATTGCTGTCCATGGTGATGAACTAAGGAGTAATATCTGTTATTCTGGTGGTGGCATGCTGTAATTCTGGGGATCTGGCATTGCTGTCCATGGTGATGAACTAAGGAGTAATATCTGTTATTCTGGAGGTGACATGCTGTAATTCTGGGGATCCGGCATTGCTGTCCATGGTGCTGAACTAAGCAGTAATATCTGTTATTCTGGTGGAGGCATGCTGTAATTCTGGGGATCTGGCATTGCTGTCCATGGTGATGAACTAAGGAGTAATATCTGTTATTCTGGTGGTGGCATGCTGTAATTCTGGGGATCTGGCATTGCTGTCCATGGTGATGAACTAAGGAGTAATATCTGTTATTCTGGAGGTGACATGCTGTAATTCTGGGGATCCGGCATTGCTGTCCATGGTGCTGAACTAAGCAGTAATATCTGTTATTCTGGTGGAGGCATGCTGTAATTCTGGGGATCTGGCATTGCTGTCCATGGTGATGAACTAAGCAGTAATATCTGTTATTCTGGTGGAGGCATGCTGTAATTCTGGGGATCTGGCATTGCTGTCCATGGTGATGAACTAAGGAGTAATATCTGTTATTCTGGTGGTGGCATGCTGTAATTCTGGGGATCTGGCATTGCTGTCCATGGTGATGAACTAAGGAGTAATATCTGTTATTCTGGAGGTGACATGCTGTAATTCTGGGGATCCGGCATTGCTGTCCATGGTGCTGAACTAAGCAGTAATATCTGTTATTCTGGTGGAGGCATGCTGTAATTCTGGGGATCTGGCATTGCTGTCCATGGTGATGAACTAAGCAGTAATATCTGTTATTCTGGTGGAAGCATGCTGTAATTCTGGGGATCCGGCATTGCTGTCCATGGTGCTGAACTAAGCAGTAATATCTGTTATTCTGGTGGTGGCATGCTGTAATTCTGGGGATCTGACATTGCTGTCCATGGTGATGAACTAAGCAGTAATATCTGTTATTCTGGTGGAAGCATGCTGTAATTCTGGGGATCCGGCATTGCTGTCCATGGTGCTGAACTAAGGAGTAATATCTGTTATTCTGGTGGTGACATGCTGTAATTCTGGGGATCTGGCATTGCTGTCCATGGTGCTGAACTAAGCAGTAATATCTGTTATTCTGGTGGTGGCATGCTGTAATTCTGGAGATCTGGCATTGCTGTCCATGGTGCTGAACTAAGCAGTAATATCTGTTATTCTGGTGGAGGCATGCTGTAATTCTGGGGATCTGGCATTGCTGTCCATGGTGATGAACTAAGCAGTAATATCTGTTATTCTGGTGGAGGCATGCTGTAATTCTGGGGATCCGGCATTGCTGTCCATGGTGCTGAACTAAGCAGTAATATCTGTTATTCTGGTGGTGGCATGCTGTAATTCTGGAGATCTGGCATTGCTGTCCATGGTGCTGAACTAAGCAGTAATATCTGTTATTCTGGTGGAGGCATGCTGTAATTCTGGGGATCTGGCATTGCTGTCCATGGTGATGAACTAAGGAGTAATATCTGTTATTCTGGTGGTGACATGCTGTAATTCTGGGGATCTGGCATTGCTGTCCATGGTGATGAACTAAGGAGTAATATCTGTTATTCTGGTGGTGACATGCTGTAATTCTGGGGATCTGGCATTGCTGTCCATGGTGATGAACTAAGGAGTAATATCTGTTATTCTGGAGGTGACATGCTGTAATTCTGGGGATCCGGCATTGCTGTCCATGGTGCTGAACTAAGCAGTAATATCTGTTATTCTGGTGGAGGCATGCTGTAATTCTGGGGATCTGGCATTGCTGTCCATGGTGATGAACTAAGCAGTAATATCTGTTATTCTGGTGGAAGCATGCTGTAATTCTGGGGATCCGGCATTGCTGTCCATGGTGCTGAACTAAGCAGTAATATCTGTTATTCTGGTGGTGACATGCTGTAATTCTGGGGATCCGGCATTGCTGTCCATGGTGCTGAACTAAGCAGTAATATCTGTTATTCTGGTGGAAGCATGCTGTAATTCTGGGGATCCGGCATTGCTGTCCATGGTGCTGAACTAAGGAGTAATATCTGTTATTCTGGTGGTGACATGCTGTAATTCTGGGGATCTGGCATTGCTGTCCATGGTGATGAACTAAGCAGTAATATCTGTTATTCTGGTGGAAGCATGCTGTAATTCTGGGGATCCGGCATTGCTGTCCATGGTGCTGAACTAAGGAGTAATATCTGTTATTCTGGTGGTGACATGCTGTAATTCTGGGGATCTGGCATTGCTGTCCATGGTGATGAACTAAGCAGTAATATCTGTTATTCTGGTGGTGGCATGCTGTAATTCTGGGGATCTGGCATTGCTGTCCATGGTGATGAACTAAGCAGTAATATCTGTTATTCTGGTGGTGACATGCTGTAATTCTGGGGATCTGGCATTGCTGTCCATGGTGATGAACTAAGGAGTAATATCTGTTATTCTGGTGGTGACATGCTGTAATTCTGGGGATCTGGCAGTGCTGTCCATGGTGATGAACTAAGCAGTAATATCTGTTATTCTGGTGGTGGCATGCTGTAATTCTGGGGATCTGGCAGTGCTGTCCATGGTGATGAACTAAGCAGTAATATCTGTTATTCTGGTGGTGACATGCTGTAATTCTGGGGATCTGGCAGTGCTGTCCATGGTGCTGAACTAAGGAGTAATATCTGTTATTCTGGTGGTGACATGCTATAATTCTGGGGATCTGGCATTGCTGTCCATGGTGATGAACTAAGCAGTAATATCTGTTATTCTGGTGGTGGCATGCTGTAATTCTGGAGATCTGGCATTGCTGTCCATGGTGATGAACTAAGGAGTAATATCTGTTATTCTGGTGGTGACATGCTGTAATTCTGGGGATCCGGCATTGCTGTCCATGGTGATGAACTAAGCAGTAATATCTGTTATTCTGGTGGTGACATGCTGTAATTCTGGGGATCTGGCATTGCTGTTCATGGTGATGAACTAAGCAGTAATATCTGTTATTCTGGTGGTGACATGCTGTAATTCTGGGGATCTGGCATTGCTGTCCATGGTGATGAACTAAGGAGTAATATCTGTTATTCTGGTGGTGGCATGCTGTAATTCTGGGGATCTGGCATTGCTGTCCATGGTGATGAACTAAGCAGTAATATCTGTTATTCTGGTGGTGACATGCTGTAATTCTGGGGATCCGGCATTGCTGTCCATGGTGCTGAACTAAGCAGTAATATCTGTTATTCTGGAGGTGACATGCTGTAATTCTGGGGATCTGGCATTGCTGTCCATGGTGATGAACTAAGGAGTAATATCTGTTATTCTGGAGGTGACATGCTGTAATTCTGGGGATCTGGCATTGCTGTCCATGGTGATGAACTAAGCAGTAATATCTGTTATTCTGGTGGTGGCATGCTGTAATTCTGGAGATCTGGCATTGCTGTCCATGGTGATGAACTAAGGAGTAATATCTGTTATTCTGGTGGTGACATGCTGTAATTCTGGGGATCCGGCATTGTTGTCCATGGTGCTGAACTAAGCAGTAATATCTGTTATTCTGGTGGTGACATGCTGTAATTCTGGGGATCTGGCATTGCTGTCCATGGTGCTGAACTAAGGAGTAATATCTGTTATTCTGGAGGTGGCATGCTGTAATTCTGGGGATCTGGCATTGCTGTCCATGGTGCTGAACTAAGCAGTAATATCTGCTATTCTGGTGGTGACATGCTGTAATTCTGGGGATCTGGCATTGCTGTTCATGGTGATGAACTAAGCAGTAATATCTGTTATTCTGGTGGTGACATGCTGTAATTCTGGGGATCTGGCATTGCTGTCCATGGTGATGAACTAAGCAGTAATATCTGTTATTCTGGTGGTGACATGCTGTAATTCTGGGGATCTGGCATTGCTGTCCATGGTGCTGAACTAAGCAGTAATATCTGTTATTCTGGTGGTGACATGCTGTAATTCTGGGGATCTGGCATTGCTGTCCATGGTGCTGAACTAAGCAGTAATATCTGTTATTCTGGTGGTGACATGCTGTAATTCTGGGGATCTGGCATTGCTGTCCATGGTGATGAACTAAGGAGTAATATCTGTTATTCTGGAGGTGACATGCTGTAATTCTGGGGATCTGGCATTGCTGTCCATGGTGATGAACTAAGCAGTAATATCTGTTATTCTGGTGGTGACATGCTGTAATTCTGGGGATCCGGCATTGCTGTCCATGGTGATGAACTAAGCAGTAATATCTGTTATTCTGGTGGTGACATGCTGTAATTCTGGGGATCTGGCATTGCTGTTCATGGTGATGAACTAAGCAGTAATATCTGTTATTCTGGTGGTGACATGCTGTAATTCTGGGGATCTGGCATTGCTGTCCATGGTGATGAACTAAGCAGTAATATCTGTTATTCTGGTGGAGGCATGCTGTAATTCTGGGGATTCGGCATTGCTGTCCATGGTGATGAACTAAGCAGTAATATCTGTTATTCTGGTGGTGACATGCTGTAATTCTGGGGATCTGGCATTGCTGTCCATGGTGATGAACTAAGGAGTAATATCTGTTATTCTGGTGGTGGCATGCTGTAATTCTGGGGATCCGGCATTGCTGTCCATGGTGATGAACTAAGCAGTAATATCTGTTATTCTGGTGGAGGCATGCTGTAATTCTGGGGATCTGGCATTGCTGTCCATGGTGATGAACTAAGGAGTAATATCTGTTATTCTGGTGGTGGCATGCTGTAATTCTGGGGATCCGGCATTGTTGTCCATGGTGCTGAACTAAGCAGTAATATCTGTTATTCTGGTGGTGACATGCTGTAATTCTGGGGATCTGGCATTGCTGTCCATGGTGCTGAACTAAGGAGTAATATCTGTTATTCTGGTGGTGACATGCTGTAATTCTGGGGATCTGGCATTGCTGTCCATGGTGCTGAACTAAGGAGTAATATCTGTTATTCTGGAGGTGACATGCTGTAATTCTGGGGATCTGGCATTGCTGTCCATGGTGATGAACTAAGGAGTAATATCTGTTATTCTGGAGGTGACATGCTGTAATTCTGGGGATCTGGCAGTGCTGTCCATGGTGCTGAACTAAGCAGTAATATCTGTTATTCTGGTGGTGACATGCTGTAATTCTGGGGATCTGGCATTGCTGTCCATGGTGATGAACTAAGCAGTAATATCTGTTATTCTGGTGGTGACATGCTGTAATTCTGGGGATCTGGCATTGCTGTCCATGGTGATGAACTAAGCAGTAATATCTGTTATTCTGGAGGTGACATGCTGTAATTCTGGGGATCTGGCATTGCTGTCCATGGTGATGAACTAAGCAGTAATATCTGTTATTCTGGTGGTGGCATACTGTAATTCTGGGGATCTGGTATTGCTGTCCATGGTGATGAACTAAGCAGTAATATCTGTTATTCTGGTGGTGACATGCTGTAATTCTGGGGATCTGGCAGTGCTGTCCATGGTGCTGAACTAAGCAGTAATATCTGTTATTCTGGTGGTGACATGCTGTAATTCTGGGGATCTGGCAGTGCTGTCCATGGTGCTGAACTAAGCAGTAATATCTGTTATTCTGGTGGTGGCATGCTGTAATTCTGGGGATCTGGCATTGCTGTCCATGGTGATGAACTAAGCAGTAATATCTGTTATTCTGGTGGTGGCATGCTGTAATTCTGGGGATCTGGCATTGCTGTTCATGGTGATGAACTAAGCAGTAATATCTGTTATTCTGGTGGTGACATGCTGTAATTCTGGGGATCTGGCATTGCTGTCCATGGTGATGAACTAAGGAGTAATATCTGTTATTCTGGTGGTGGCATGCTGTAATTCTGGGGATCTGGCATTGCTGTCCATGGTGCTGAACTAAGCAGTAATATCTGTTATTCTGGAGGTGACATGCTGTAATTCTGGGGATCTGGCATTGCTGTCCATGGTGATGAACTAAGGAGTAATATCTGTTATTCTGGAGGTGACATGCTGTAATTCTGGGGATCTGGCATTGCTGTCCATGGTGATGAACTAAGCAGTAATATCTGTTATTCTGGTGGTGGCATGCTGTAATTCTGGGGATCTGGCATTGCTGTCCATGGTGATGAACTAAGCAGTAATATCTGTTATTCTGGTGGTGACATGCTGTAATTCTGGGGATCTGGCATTGCTGTCCATGGTGATGAACTAAGGAGTAATATCTGTTATTCTGGTGGTGACATGCTGTAATTCTGGGGATCTGGCATTGCTGTCCATGGTGCTGAACTAAGCAGTAATATCTGTTATTCTGGTGGAGGCATGCTGTAATTCTGGGGATCCGGCATTGCTGTCCATGGTGCTGAACTAAGCAGTAATATCTGTTATTCTGGTGGAGGCATGCTGTAATTCTGGGGATCTGGCATTGCTGTCCATGGTGATGAACTAAGGAGTAATATCTGTTATTCTGGTGGTGACATGCTGTAATTCTGGGGATCCGGCATTGCTGTCCATGGTGATGAACTAAGGAGTAATATCTGTTATTCTGGTGGAGGCATGCTGTAATTCTGGGGATCTGACATTGCTGTCCATGGTGCTGAACTAAGCAGTAATATCTGTTATTCTGGAGGTGACATGCTGTAATTCTGGGGATCTGGCATTGCTGTCCATGGTGCTGAACTAAGCAGTAATATCTGTTATTCTGGTGGAGGCATGCTGTAATTCTGGGGATCTGGCATTGCTGTCCATGGTGATGAACTAAGGAGTAATATCTGTTATTCTGGTGGTGACATGCTGTAATTCTGGGGATCTGGCATTGCTGTCCATGGTGATGAACTAAGGAGTAATATCTGTTATTCTGGAGGTGGCATGCTGTAATTCTGGGGATCTGGCATTGCTGTCCATGGTGATGAACTAAGCAGTAATATCTGTTATTCTGGTGGTGGCATGCTGTAATTCTGGGGATCCGGCATTGCTGTCCATGGTGCTGAACTAAGCAGTAATATCTGTTATTCTGGTGGTGACATGCTGTAATTCTGGGGATCCGGCAGTGCTGTCCATGGTGCTGAACTAAGCAGTAATATCTGTTATTCTGGTGGTGACATGCTGTAATTCTGGGGATCTGGCATTGCTGTCCATGGTGCTGAACTAAGCAGTAATATCTGTTATTCTGGTGGTGACATGCTGTAATTCTGGGGATCTGGCAGTGCTGTCCATGGTGCTGAACTAAGCAGTAATATCTGTTATTCTGGAGGTGGCATGCTGTAATTCTGGGGATCCGGCATTGCTGTCCATGGTGCTGAACTAAGCAGTAATATCTGTTATTCTGGAGGTGACATGCTGTAATTCTGGGGATCTGACATTGCTGTCCATGGTGCTGAACTAAGCAGTAATATCTGTTATTCTGGTGGAGGCATGCTGTAATTCTGGGGATCCGGCATTGCTGTCCATGGTGCTGAACTAAGCAGTAATATCTGTTATTCTGGTGGTGACATGCTGTAATTCTGGGGATCTGGCATTGCTGTCCATGGTGCTGAACTAAGGAGTAATATCTGTTATTCTGGTGGTGACATGCTGTAATTCTGGGGATCTGGCATTGCTGTCCATGGTGATGAACTAAGCAGTAATATCTGTTATTCTGGTGGTGACATGCTGTAATTCTGGGGATCTGGCATTGCTGTCCATGGTGCTGAACTAAGGAGTAATATCTGTTATTCTGTTGGTGACATGCTGTAATTCTGGGGATCTGGCATTGCTGTCCATGGTGATGAACTAAGGAGTAATATCTGTTATTCTGGTGGTGGCATGCTATAATTCTGGGGATCTGGCATTGCTGTCCATGGTGATGAACTAAGCAGTAATATCTGTTATTCTGGTGGAGGCATGCTGTAATTCTGGGGATCTGGCATTGCTGTCCATGGTGCTGAACTAAGCAGTAATATCTGTTATTCTGGTGGAGGCATGCTGTAATTCTGGGGATCTGGCATTGCTGTCCATGGTGCTGAACTAAGGAGTAATATCTGTTATTCTGATGGTGACATGCTGTAATTCTGGGGATCTGGCATTGCTGTCCATGGTGATGAACTAAGGAGTAATATCTGTTATTCTGGTGGTGGCATGCTATAATTCTGGGGATCTGGCATTGCTGTCCATGGTGATGAACTAAGGAGTAATATCTGTTATTCTGGTGGAGGCATGCTGTAATTCTGGGGATCTGGCATTGCTGTCCATGGTGCTGAACTAAGCAGTAATATCTGTTATTCTGGTGGAGGCATGCTGTAATTCTGGGGATCCGGCATTGCTGTCCATGGTGCTGAACTAAGCAGTAATATCTGTTATTCTGGTGGAGGCATGCTGTAATTCTGGGGATCTGGCATTGCTGTCCATGGTGATGAACTAAGGAGTAATATCTGTTATTCTGGTGGTGACATGCTGTAATTCTGGGGATCCGGCATTGCTGTCCATGGTGCTGAACTAAGCAGTAATATCTGTTATTCTGGTGGAGGCATGCTGTAATTCTGGGGATCTGGCATTGCTGTCCATGGTGATGAACTAAGCAGTAATATCTGTTATTCTGGTGGAAGCATGCTGTAATTCTGGGGATCCGGCATTGCTGTCCATGGTGCTGAACTAAGCAGTAATATCTGTTATTCTGGTGGTGACATGCTGTAATTCTGGGGATCCGGCATTGCTGTCCATGGTGCTGAACTAAGCAGTAATATCTGTTATTCTGGTGGTGGCATGCTGTAATTCTGGGGATCTGACATTGCTGTCCATGGTGCTGAACTAAGCAGTAATATCTGTTATTCTGGTGGTGGCATGCTGTAATTCTGGGGATCTGGCATTGCTGTCCATGGTGCTGAACTAAGCAGTAATATCTGTTATTCTGGTGGAGGCATGCTGTAATTCTGGGGATCCGGCATTGCTGTCCATGGTGCTGAACTAAGCAGTAATATCTGTTATTCTGGTGGAGGCATGCTGTAATTCTGGGGATCTGGCATTGCTGTCCATGGTGCTGAACTAAGCAGTAATATCTGTTATTCTGGTGGAGGCATGCTGTAATTCTGGGGATCTGGCATTGCTGTCCATGGTGCTGAACTAAGCAGTAATATCTGTTATTCTGGTGGAGGCATGCTGTAATTCTGGGGATCTGGCATTGCTGTCCATGGTGCTGAACTAAGGAGTAATATCTGTTATTCTGGTGGTGACATGCTGTAATTCTGGGGATCTGGCATTGCTGTCCATGGTGCTGAACTAAGCAGTAATATCTGTTATTCTGGTGGAGGCATGCTGTAATTCTGGGGATCCGGCATTGCTGTCCATGGTGCTGAACTAAGCAGTAATATCTGTTATTCTGGTGGAGGCATGCTGTAATTCTGGGGATCTGGCATTGCTGTCCATGGTGATGAACTAAGGAGTAATATCTGTTGTTCTGGTGGTGACATGCTGTAATTCTGGGGATCCGGCATTGCTGTCCATGGTGCTGAACTAAGCAGTAATATCTGTTATTCTGGTGGAGGCATGCTGTAATTCTGGGGATCTGGCATTGCTGTCCATGGTGATGAACTAAGCAGTAATATCTGTTATTCTGGTGGAAGCATGCTGTAATTCTGGGGATCCGGCATTGCTGTCCATGGTGCTGAACTAAGCAGTAATATCTGTTATTCTGGTGGTGACATGCTGTAATTCTGGGGATCCGGCATTGCTGTCCATGGTGCTGAACTAAGCAGTAATATCTGTTATTCTGGTGGTGGCATGCTGTAATTCTGGGGATCTGACATTGCTGTCCATGGTGATGAACTAAGCAGTAATATCTGTTATTCTGGTGGTGACATGCTGTAATTCTGGGGATCCGGCATTGCTGTCCATGGTGCTGAACTAAGGAGTAATATCTGTTATTCTGGTGGTGACATGCTGTAATTCTGGGGATCTGGCATTGCTGTCCATGGTGATGAACTAAGCAGTAATATCTGTTATTCTGGTGGTGGCATGCTGTAATTCTGGGGATCTGGCATTGCTGTCCATGGTGATGAACTAAGCAGTAATATCTGTTATTCTGGTGGTGGCATGCTGTAATTCTGGGGATCTGGCATTGCTGTCCATGGTGATGAACTAAGGAGTAATATCTGTTATTCTGGTGGTGACATGCTGTAATTCTGGGGATCTGGCATTGCTGTCCATGGTGATGAACTAAGGAGTAATATCTGTTATTCTGGTGGTGACATGCTGTAATTCTGGGGATCTGGCATTGCTGTCCATGGTGATGAACTAAGCAGTAATATCTGTTATTCTGGTGGTGGCATGCTGTAATTCTGGGGATCTGGCATTGCTGTCCATGGTGATGAACTAAGGAGTAATATCTGTTATTCTGGTGGTGACATGCTGTAATTCTGGGGATCTGGCATTGCTGTCCATGGTGATGAACTAAGCAGTAATATCTGTTATTCTGGTGGTGACATGCTGTAATTCTGGGGATCTGGCAGTGCTGTCCATGGTGCTGAACTAAGGAGTAATATCTGTTATTCTGGTGGTGACATGCTATAATTCTGGGGATCTGGCATTGCTGTCCATGGTGATGAACTAAGCAGTAATATCTGTTATTCTGGTGGTGACATGCTGTAATTCTGGGGATCTGGCATTGCTGTCCATGGTGATGAACTAAGCAGTAATATCTGTTATTCTGGTGGTGACATGCTGTAATTCTGGGGATCTGGCAGTGCTGTCCATGGTGCTGAACTAAGGAGTAATATCTGTTATTCTGGTGGTGACATGCTGTAATTCTGGGGATCCGGCATTGCTGTCCATGGTGATGAACTAAGCAGTAATATCTGTTATTCTGGTGGTGACATGCTGTAATTCTGGGGATCTGGCAGTGCTGTCCATGGTGCTGAACTAAGGAGTAATATCTGTTATTCTGGTGGTGACATGCTATAATTCTGGGGATCTGGCATTGCTGTCCATGGTGATGAACTAAGCAGTAATATCTGTTATTCTGGTGGTGGCATGCTGTAATTCTGGAGATCTGGCATTGCTGTCCATGGTGATGAACTAAGGAGTAATATCTGTTATTCTGGTGGTGACATGCTGTAATTCTGGGGATCCGGCATTGCTGTCCATGGTGATGAACTAAGCAGTAATATCTGTTATTCTGGTGGTGACATGCTGTAATTCTGGGGATCCGGCATTGCTGTCCATGGTGATGAACTAAGCAGTAATATCTGTTATTCTGGTGGTGACATGCTGTAATTCTGGGGATCTGACATTGCTGTCCATGGTGCTGAACTAAGCAGTAATATCTGTTATTCTGGTGGTGACATGCTGTAATTCTGGGGATCTGGCATTGCTGTCCATGGTGATGAACTAAGCAGTAATATCTGTTATTCTGGTGGTGACATGCTGTAATTCTGGGGATCTGGCATTGCTGTCCATGGTGCTGAACTAAGCAGTAATATCTGTTATTCTGGTGGTGACATGCTGTAATTCTGGGGATCTGGCATTGCTGTCCATGGTGATGAACTAAGGAGTAATATCTGTTATTCTGGTGGTGACATGCTGTAATTCTGGGGATCCGGCATTGCTGTCCATGGTGATGAACTAAGCAGTAATATCTGTTATTCTGGTGGTGACATGCTGTAATTCTGGGGATCTGGCATTGCTGTCCATGGTGATGAACTAAGCAGTAATATCTGTTATTCTGGTGGTGACATGCTGTAATTCTGGGGATCTGGCATTGCTGTTCATGGTGATGAACTAAGCAGTAATATCTGTTATTCTGGTGGTGACATGCTGTAATTCTGGGGATCTGGCATTGCTGTCCATGGTGATGAACTAAGCAGTAATATCTGTTATTCTGGTGGTGGCATGCTGTAATTCTGGGGATCTGGCATTGCTGTCCATGGTGCTGAACTAAGGAGTAATATCTGTTATTCTGGTGGTGGCATGCTGTAATTCTGGGGATCTGGCATTGCTGTCCATGGTGATGAACTAAGCAGTAATATCTGTTATTCTGGAGGTGACATGCTGTAATTCTGGGGATCTGGCATTGCTGTCCATGGTGCTGAACTAAGCAGTAATATCTGTTATTCTGGAGGTGACATGCTGTAATTCTGGGGATCTGGCATTGCTGTCCATGGTGATGAACTAAGGAGTAATATCTGTTATTCTGGAGGTGACATGCTGTAATTCTGGGGATCTGGCATTGCTGTCCATGGTGATGAACTAAGCAGTAATATCTGTTATTCTGGTGGTGGCATGCTGTAATTCTGGTGATCCGGCATTACTGTCCATGGTGATGAACTAAGCAGTAATATCTGTTATTCTGGTGGTGACATGCTGTAATTCTGGGGATCTGACATTGCTGTCCATGGTGATGAACTAAGCAGTAATATCTGTTATTCTGGTGGTGACATGCTGTAATTCTGGGGATCTGGCAGTGCTGTCCATGGTGATGAACTAAGCAGTAATATCTGTTATTCTGGTGGTGACATGCTGTAATTCTGGGGATCTGGCAGTGCTGTCCATGGTGATGAACTAAGCAGTAATATCTGTTATTCTGGTGGTGACATGCTGTAATTCTGGGGATCTGACATTGCTGTCCATGGTGATGAACTAAGCAGTAATATCTGTTATTCTGGTGGTGACATGCTGTAATTCTGGGGATCTGGCAGTGCTGTCCATGGTGATGAACTAAGCAGTAATATCTGTTATTCTGGTGGTGACATGCTGTAATTCTGGGGATCCGGCATTGCTGTCCATGGTGATGAACTAAGGAGTAATATCTGTTATTCTGGAGGTGACATGCTGTAATTCTGGGGATCTGGCATTGCTGTCCATGGTGATGAACTAAGGAGTAATATCTGTTATTCTGGAGGTGACATGCTGTAATTCTGGAGATCTGGCATTGCTGTCCATGGTGCTGAACTAAGCAGTAATATCTGTTATTCTGGTGGTGACATGCTGTAATTCTGGGGATCTGGCATTGCTGTCCATGGTGCTGAACTAAGGAGTAATATCTGTTATTCTGGTGGTGACATGCTGTAATTCTGGGGATCTGGCATTGCTGTCCATGGTGCTGAACTAAGCAGTAATATCTGTTATTCTGGTGGTGACATGCTGTAATTCTGGGGATCCGGCATTGCTGTCCATGGTGCTGAACTAAGCAGTAATATCTGTTATTCTGGTGGAGGCATGCTGTAATTCTGGGGATCCGGCATTGCTGTCCATGGTGCTGAACTAAGCAGTAATATCTGTTATTCTGGTGGTGACATGCTGTAATTCTGGGGATCTGGCAGTGCTGTCCATGGTGCTGAACTAAGGAGTAATATCTGTTATTCTGGTGGTGACATGCTGTAATTCTGGAGATCTGGCATTGCTGTCCATGGTGATGAACTAAGCAGTAATATCTGTTATTCTGGTGGTAACATGCTGTAATTCTGGGGATCTGGCATTGCTGTCCATGGTGCTGAACTAAGGAGTAATATCTGTTATTCTGGTGGTGACATGCTGTAATTCTGGGGATCCGGCATTGCTGTCCATGGTGATGAACTAAGCAGTAATATCTGTTGTTCTGGTGGTGACATGCTGTAATTCTGGGGATCTGGCATTGCTGTTCATGGTGATGAACTAAGCAGTAATATCTGTTATTCTGGTGGTGACATGCTGTAATTCTGGGGATCTGGCATTGCTGTCCATGGTGATGAACTAAGGAGTAATATCTGTTATTCTGGTGGTGGCATGCTGTAATTCTGGGGATCTGGCATTGCTGTCCATGGTGCTGAACTAAGCAGTAATATCTGTTATTCTGGAGGTGACATGCTGTAATTCTGGGGATCTGGCATTGCTGTCCATGGTGATGAACTAAGGAGTAATATCTGTTATTCTGGAGGTGACATGCTGTAATTCTGGGGATCTGGCATTGCTGTCCATGGAGATGAACTAAGCAGTAATATCTGTTATTCTGGTGATGACATGCTGTAATTCTGGGGATCCGGCATTGCTGTCCATGGTGATGAACTAAGCAGTAATATCTGTTATTCTGGTGGTGGCATGCTGTAATTCTGGTGATCCGGCATTACTGTCCATGGTGATGAACTAAGCAGTAATATCTGTTATTCTGGTGGTGACATGCTGTAATTCTGGGGATCTGGCATTGCTGTCCATGGTGATGAACTAAGCAGTAATATCTGTTATTCTGGTGGTGACATGCTGTAATTCTGGGGATCCGGCATTGCTGTCCATGGTGCTGAACTAAGCAGTAATATCTGTTATTCTGGTGGTGACATGCTGTAATTCTGGGGATCTGGCATTGCTGTCCATGGTGATGAACTAAGGAGTAATATCTGTTATTCTGGGGGTGACATGCTGTAATTCTGGGGATCTGGCATTGCTGTCCATGGTGCTGAACTAAGCAGTAATATCTGTTATTCTGGTGGTGGCATGCTGTAATTCTGGTGATCCGGCATTGCTGTCCATGGTGATGAACTAAGCAGTAATATCTGTTATTCTGGTGGTGGCATGCTGTAATTCTGGGGATCTGGCATTGCTGTCCATGGTGATGAACTAAGCAGTAATATCTGTTATTCTGGTGGTGACATGCTGTAATTCTGGGGATCCGGCATTGCTGTCCATGGTGATGAACTAAGCAGTAATATCTGTTATTCTGGTGGTGACATGCTGTAATTCTGGGGATCTGGCATTGCTGTCCATGGTGCTGAACTAAGCAGTAATATCTGTTATTCTGGTGGTGGCATGCTGTAATTCTGGTGATCCGGCATTGCTGTCCATGGTGATGAACTAAGGAGTAATATCTGTTATTCTGGTGGTGGCATGCTGTAATTCTGGGGATCCGGCATTGCTGTCCATGGTGATGAACTAAGGAGTAATATCTGTTATTCTGGTGGTGACATGCTGTAATTCTGGGGATCTGGCATTGCTGTCCATGGTGCTGAACTAAGCAGTAATATATGTTATTCTGGTGGTGGCATGCTGTAATTCTGGTGATCCGGCATTGCTGTCCATGGTGATGAACTAAGCAGTAATATCTGTTATTCTGGTGGTGACATGCTGTAATTCTGGGGATCTGGCATTGCTGTCCATGGTGATGAACTAAGCAGTAATATCTGTTATTCTGGTGGTGACATGCTGTAATTCTGGGGATCTGGCATTGCTGTCCATGGTGATGAACTAAGGAGTAATATCTGTTATTCTGGTGGTGGCATGCTGTAATTCTGGGGATCTGGCATTGCTGTCCATGGTGCTGAACTAAGCAGTAATATCTGTTATTCTGGAGGTGACATGCTGTAATTCTGGGGATCTGGCATTGCTGTCCATGGTGATGAACTAAGGAGTAATATCTGTTATTCTGGAGGTGACATGCTGTAATTCTGGGGATCTGGCATTGCTGTCCATGGTGATGAACTAAGCAGTAATATCTGTTATTCTGGTGGTGGCATGCTGTAATTCTGGGGATCTGGCATTGCTCTCCATGGTGATGAACTAAGCAGTAATATCTGTTATTCTGGTGGTGGCATGCTGTAATTCTGGTGATCCGGCATTACTGTCCATGGTGATGAACTAAGCAGTAATATCTGTTATTCTGGTGGTGACATGCTGTAATTCTGGGGATCTGGCATTGCTGTCCATGGTGATGAACTAAGCAGTAATATCTGTTATTCTGGTGGTGACATGCTGTAATTCTGGGGATCCGGCATTGCTGTCCATGGTGCTGAACTAAGCAGTAATATCTGTTATTCTGGTGGTGACATGCTGTAATTCTGGGGATCTGGCATTGCTGTCCATGGTGATGAACTAAGGAGTAATATCTGTTATTCTGGAGGTGACATGCTGTAATTCTGGGGATCTGGCATTGCTGTCCATGGTGCTGAACTAAGCAGTAATATATGTTATTCTGGTGGTGGCATGCTGTAATTCTGGTGATCCGGCATTGCTGTCCATGGTGATGAACTAAGCAGTAATATCTGTTATTCTGGTGGTGACATGCTGTAATTCTGGGGATCTGGCATTGCTGTCCATGGTGATGAACTAAGCAGTAATATCTGTTATTCTGGTGGTGACATGCTGTAATTCTGGGGATCTGGCATTGCTGTCCATGGTGCTGAACTAAGCAGTAATATCTGTTATTCTGGTGGTGGCATGCTGTAATTCTGGTGATCCGGCATTGCTGTCCATGGTGATGAACTAAGCAGTAATATCTGTTATTCTGGTGGTGGCATGCTGTAATTCTGGGGATCTGGCATTGCTGTCCATGGTGATGAACTAAGCAGTAATATCTGTTATTCTGGTGGTGACATGCTGTAATTCTGGGGATCCGGCATTGCTGTCCATGGTGATGAACTAAGCAGTAATATCTGTTATTCTGGTGGTGACATGCTGTAATTCTGGGGATCTGGCATTGCTGTCCATGGTGCTGAACTAAGGAGTAATATCTGTTATTCTGGTGGTGACATGCTGTAATTCTGGGGATCCGGCATTGCTGTCCATGGTGCTGAACTAAGGAGTAATATCTGTTATTCTGTTGGTGACATGCTGTAATTCTGGGGATCTGGCATTGCTGTCCATGGTGATGAACTAAGGAGTAATATCTGTTATTCTGGTGGTGGCATGCTGTAATTCTGGGGATCTGGCATTGCTGTCCATGGTGCTGAACTAAGGAGTAATATCTGTTATTCTGGTGGTGACATGCTGTAATTCTGGGGATCCGGCATTGCTGTCCATGGTGCTGAACTAAGGAGTAATATCTGTTATTCTGTTGGTGACATGCTGTAATTCTGGGGATCTGGCATTGCTGTCCATGGTGATGAACTAAGGAGTAATATCTGTTATTCTGGTGGTGACATGCTGTAATTCTGGGGATCCGGCATTGCTGTCCATGGTGCTGAACTAAGGAGTAATATCTGTTATTCTGTTGGTGACATGCTGTAATTCTGGGGATCTGGCATTGCTGTCCATGGTGATGAACTAAGGAGTAATATCTGTTATTCTGGAGGTGACATGCTGTAATTCTGGGGATCCGGCATTGCTGTCCATGGTGCTGAACTAAGCAGTAATATCTGTTATTCTGGTGGTGGCATGCTGTAATTCTGGGGATCCGGCATTGCTGTCCATGGTGATGAACTAAGCAGTAATATCTGTTATTCTGGTGGTGACATGCTGTAATTCTGGGGATCTGGCATTGCTGTCCATGGTGCTGAACTAAGGAGTAATATCTGTTATTCTGGTGGTGACATGCTGTAATTCTGGGGATCTGGCATTGCTGTCCATGGTGCTGAACTAAGCAGTAATATCTGTTATTCTGGAGGTGACATGCTGTAATTCTGGGGATCCGGCATTGCTGTCCATGGTGATGAACTAAGGAGTAATATCTGTTATTCTGGTGGTGACATGCTATAATTCTGGGGATCTGGCATTACTGTCCATGGTGATGAACTAAGGAGTAATATCTGTTATTCTGGTGGTGACATGCTGTAATTCTGGGGATCTGGCATTGCTGTCCATGGTGATGAACTAAGCAGTAATATCTGTTATTCTGGAGGTGGCATGCTGTAATTCTGGGGATCTGGCATTGCTGTCCATGGTGCTGAACTAAGGAGTAATATCTGTTATTCTGGTGGTGACATGCTGTAATTCTGGGGATCCGGCATTGCTGTCCATGATGATGAACTAAGGAGTAATATCTGTTATTCTGGAGGTGACATGCTGTAATTCTGGGGATCCGGCATTGCTGTCCATGGTGCTGAACTAAGCAGTAATATCTGTTATTCTGGTGGAGGCATGCTGTAATTCTGGGGATCCGGCATTGCTGTCCATGGTGCTGAACTAAGCAGTAATATCTGTTATTCTGGTGGTGGCATGCTGTAATTCTGGGGATCTGACATTGCTGTCCATGGTGATGAACTAAGCAGTAATATCTGTTATTCTGGTGGAAGCATGCTGTAATTCTGGGGATCCGGCATTGCTGTCCATGGTGCTGAACTAAGGAGTAATATCTGTTATTCTGGTGGTGACATGCTGTAATTCTGGGGATCTGGCATTGCTGTCCATGGTGATGAACTAAGCAGTAATATCTGTTATTCTGGTGGTGACATGCTGTAATTCTGGGGATCTGGCATTGCTGTCCATGGTGCTGAACTAAGCAGTAATATCTGTTATTCTAGTGGTGGCATGCTGTAATTCTGGTGATCCGGCATTGCTGTCCATGGTGATGAACTAAGCAGTAATATCTGTTATTCTGGTGGAAGCATGCTGTAATTCTGGGGATCTGGCATTGCTGTCCATGGTGCTGAACTAAGCAGTAATATCTGTTATTCTGGTGGTGGCATGCTGTAATTCTGGTGATCCGGCAATGCTGTCCATGGTGATGAACTAAGCAGTAATATCTGTTATTCTGGTGGTGACATGCTGTAATTCTGGGGATCTGGCAGTGCTGTCCATGGTGATGAACTAAGGAGTAATATCTGTTATTCTGGTGGTGGCATGCTGTAATTCTGGGGATCTGGCATTGCTGTCCATGGTGATGAACTAAGCAGTAATATCTGTTATTCTGGTGGTGACATGCTGTAATTCTGGGGATCTGGCATTGCTGTCCATGGTGATGAACTAAGCAGTAATATCTGTTATTCTGGTGGTGGCATGCTGTAATTCTGGGGATCTGGCATTGCTGTCCATGGTGATGAACTAAGGAGTAATATCTGTTATTCTGGTGGAGGCATGCTGTAATTCTGGGGATCTGACAGTGCTGTCCATGGTGATGAACTAAGGAGTAATATCTGTTATTCTGGTGGTGGCATGCTGTAATTCTGGGGATCTGGCATTGCTGTCCATGGTGCTGAACTAAGCAGTAATATCTGTTATTCTGGTGGTGACATGCTGTAATTCTGGGGATCCGGCATTGCTGTCCATGGTGCTGAACTAAGCAGTAATATCTGTTATTCTGGTGGTGACATGCTGTAATTCTGGGGATCTGGCATTGCTGTCCATGGTGATGAACTAAGCAGTAATATCTGTTATTCTGGTGGTGACATGCTGTAATTCTGGGGATCTGGCATTGCTGTCCATGGTGCTGAACTAAGCAGTAATATCTGTTATTCTGGTGGTGGCATGCTGTAATTCTGGTGATCCGGCATTGCTGTCCATGGTGATGAACTAAGCAGTAATATCTGTTATTCTGGTGGTGACATGCTGTAATTCTGGGGATCTGGCATTGCTGTCCATGGTGATGAACTAAGCAGTAATATCTGTTATTCTGGTGGTGACATGCTGTAATTCTGGGGATCTGGCATTGCTGTCCATGGTGCTGAACTAAGGAGTAATATCTGTTATTCTGGTGGTGGCATGCTGTAATTCTGGGGATCTGGCATTGCTGTCCATGGTGATGAACTAAGCAGTAATATCTGTTATTCTGGTGGTGACATGCTGTAATTCTGGGGATCTGGCATTGCTGTCCATGGTGCTGAACTAAGCAGTAATATCTGTTATTCTGGTGGTGACATGCTGTAATTCTGGGGATCTGGCATTGCTGTCCATGGTGATGAACTAAGCAGTAATATCTGTTATTCTGGTGGTGACATGCTGTAATTCTGGGGATCCGGCATTGCTGTCCATGGTGCTGAACTAAGGAGTAATATCTGTTATTCTGTTGGTGACATGCTGTAATTCTGGGGATCTGGCATTGCTGTCCATGGTGATGAACTAAGCAGTAATATCTGTTATTCTGGTGGTGACATGCTGTAATTCTGGGGATCTGGCATTGCTGTCCATGGTGCTGAACTAAGGAGTAATATCTGTTATTCTGTTGGTGACATGCTGTAATTCTGGGGATCCGGCATTGTTGTCCATGGTGATGAACTAAGCAGTAATATCTGTTATTCTGGTGGTGACATGCTGTAATTCTGGGGATCCGGCATTGCTGTCCGTGGTGCTGAACTAAGCAGTAATATCTGTTATTCTGGTGGTGACATGCTGTAATTCTGGGGATCTGGCATTGCTGTCCATGGTGATGAACTAAGGAGTAATATCTGTTATTCTGGAGGTGACATGCTGTAATTCTGGGGATCCGGCATTGCTGTCCATGGTGCTGAACTAAGCAGTAATATCTGTTATTCTGGTGGTGGCATGCTGTAATTCTGGGGATCCGGCATTGCTGTCCATGGTGCTGAACTAAGCAGTAATATCTGTTATTCTGGAGGTGACATGCTGTAATTCTGGGGATCCGGCATTGCTGTCCATGGTGATGAATCAAGGAGTAATATCTGTTATTCTGGTGGTGACATGCTGTAATTCTGGGGATCCGGCATTGCTGTCCATGGTGCTGAACTAAGCAGTAATATCTGTTATTCTGGAGGTGACATGCTGTAATTCTGGGGATCCGGCATTGCTGTCCATGGTGATGAATCAAGGAGTAATATCTGTTATTCTGGTGGTGACATGCTGTAATTCTGGGGATCTGGCATTGCTGTCCATGGTGATGAACTAAGGAGTAATATCTGTTATTCTGGTGGTGGCATGCTGTAATTCTGGGGATCTGGCATTGCTGTCCATGGTGATGAACTAAGGAGTAATATCTGTTATTCTGGTGGTGGCATGCTGTAATTCTGGGGATCTGGCATTGCTGTCCATGGTGATGAACTAAGGAGTAATATCTGTTATTCTGGTGGTGACATGCTGTAATTCTGGGGATCCGGCATTGCTGTCCATGGTGCTGAACTAAGGAGTAATATCTGTTATTCTGGTGGTGACATGCTGTAATTCTGGGGATCCGGCATTGCTGTCCATGGTGCTGAACTAAGCAGTAATATCTGTTATTCTGGTGGTGGCATGCTGTAATTCTGGGGATCTGACATTGCTGTCCATGGTGATGAACTAAGCAGTAATATCTGTTATTCTGGTGGAAGCATGCTGTAATTCTGGGGATCCGGCATTGCTGTCCATGGTGCTGAACTAAGGAGTAATATCTGTTATTCTGGTGGTGACATGCTGTAATTCTGGGGATCTGGCATTGCTGTCCATGGTGATGAACTAAGCAGTAATATCTGTTATTCTGGTGGTGGCATGCTGTAATTCTGGGGATCTGGCATTGCTGTCCATGGTGATGAACTAAGCAGTAATATCTGTTATTCTGGTGGTGACATGCTGTAATTCTGGGGATCTGGCATTGCTGTCCATGGTGATGAACTAAGGAGTAATATCTGTTATTCTGGTGGTGACATGCTGTAATTCTGGGGATCTGGCATTGCTGTCCATGGTGATGAACTAAGCAGTAATATCTGTTATTCTGGTGGTGGCATGCTGTAATTCTGGGGATCTGGCATTGCTGTCCATGGTGATGAACTAAGCAGTAATATCTGTTATTCTGGTGGTGACATGCTGTAATTCTGGGGATCTGGCATTGCTGTCCATGGTGATGAACTAAGCAGTAATATCTGTTATTATGGTGGTGGCATGCTGTAATTCTGGGGATCTGGCATTGCTGTCCATGGTGCTGAACTAAGCAGTAATATCTGTTATTCTGGTGGTGACATGCTATAATTCTGGGGATCTGGCAGTGCTGTCCATGGTGATGAACTAAGCAGTAATATCTGTTATTCTGGTGGTGACATGCTGTAATTCTGGGGATCTGGCATTGCTGTCCATGGTGATGAACTAAGGAGTAATATCTGTTATTCTGGTGGTGACATGCTGTAATTCTGGGGATCTGGCATTGCTGTCCATGGTGCTGAACTAAGCAGTAATATCTGTTATTCTGGTGGTGACATGCTATAATTCTGGGGATCTGGCAGTGCTGTCCATGGTGATGAACTAAGCAGTAATATCTGTTATTCTGGTGGTGACATGCTGTAATTCTGGAGATCTGGCATTGCTGTCTATGGTGATGAACTAAGCAGTAATATCTGTTATTCTGGTGGTGACATGCTATAATTCTGGAGATCTGGCATTGCTGTCCATGGTGCTGAACTAAGCAGTAATATCTGTTATTCTGGTGGTGGCATGCTATAATTCTGGAGATCTGGCATTGTTGTCCATGGTGCTGAACTAAGCAGTAATATCTGTTATTCTGGTGGTGGCATGCTATAATTCTGGGGATCTGGCAGTGCTGTCCATGGTGCTGAACTAAGCAGTAATATCTGTTATTCTGGTGGTGACATGCTATAATTCTGGAGATCTGGCATTGCTGTCCATGGTGCTGAACTAAGCAGTAATATCTGTTATTCTGGTGGTGGCATGCTATAATTCTGGGGATCTGGCAGTGCTGTCCATGGTGCTGAACTAAGCAGTAATATCTGTTATTCTGGTGGTGACATGCTGTAATTCTGGAGATCTGGCATTGCTGTCCATGGTGCTGAACTAAGCAGTAATATCTGTTATTCTGGTGGTGCCATGCTGTAATTCTGGGGATCTGGCATTGCTGTCCATGGTGATGAACTAAGCAGTAATATCTGTTATTCTGGTGGTGGCATGCTGTAATTCTGGGGATCCGGCATTGCTGTCCATGGTGATGAACTAAGGAGTAATATCTGTTATTCTGGTGGTGGCATGCTGTAATTCTGGAGATCTGGCATTGCTGTCCATGGTGCTGAACTAAGGAGTAATATCTGTTATTCTGGTGATGACATGCTATAATTCTGGGGATCTGGCATTGCTGTCCATGGTGCTGAACTAAGGAGTAATATCTGTTATTCTGGTGGTGACATGCTGTAATTCTGGGGATCTGGCATTGCTGTCCATGGTGCTGAACTAAGGAGTAATATCTGTTATTCTGGGGGTGGCATGCTGTAATTCTGGGGATCTGGCATTGCAGTCCATGGTGCTGAACTAAGCAGTAATATCTGTTATTCTGGTGATGACATGCTATAATTCTGGGGATCTGGCATTGCTGTCCATGGTGCTGAACTAAGGAGTAATATCTGTTATTCTGGGGGTGGCATGCTGTAATTCTGGGGATCTGGCATTGCAGTCCATGGTGCTGAACTAAGGAGTAATATCTGTTATTCTGGTGGTGACATGCTGTAATTCTGGAGATCTGGCATTGCTGTCCATGGTGATGAACTAAGCAGTAATATCTGTTATTCTGGTGGTGGCATGCTGTAATTCTGGGGATCTGGCAGTGCTGTCCATGGTGCTGAACTAAGCAGTAATATCTGTTATTCTGGTGGTGGCATGCTGTAATTCTGGGGATCTGGCAGTGCTGTCCATGGTGATGAACTAAGGAGTAATATCTGTTATTCTGGTGGTGACATGCTGTAATTCTGGAGATCCGGCATTGCTGTCCATGGTGATGAACTAAGCAGTAATATCTGTTATTCTGGTGGTGGCATGCTGTAATTCTGGGGATCTGGCAGTGCTGTCCATGGTGATGAACTAAGCAGTAATATCTGTTATTCTGGTGGTGGCATGCTGTAATTCTGGGGATCTGGCAGTGCTGTCCATGGTGCTGAACTAAGCAGTAATATCTGTTATTCTGGAGGTGACATGCTGTAATTCTGGGGATCTGGCATTGCTGTCCATGGTGATGAACTAAGCAGTAATATCTGTTATTCTGGTGGTGGCATGCTGTAATTCTGGGGATCTGGCAGTGCTGTCCATGGTGATGAACTAAGGAGTAATATCTGTTATTCTGGTGGTGACATGCTGTAATTCTGGGGATCTGGCATTGCTGTCCATGGTGATGAACTAAGGAGTAATATCTGTTATTCTGGTGGTGGCATGCTGTAATTCTGGGGATCTGGCATTGCTGTCCATGGTGATGAACTAAGCAGTAATATCTGTTATTCTGGTGGTGACATGCTGTAATTCTGGGGATCTGGCATTGCTGTCCATGGTGCTGAACTAAGGAGTAATATCTGTTATTCTGGTGGTGACATGCTGTAATTCTGGGGATCCGGCATTGCTGTCCATGGTGCTGAACTAAGCAGTAATATCTGTTATTCTGGTGGTGACATGCTGTAATTCTGGGGATCTGGCATTGCTGTCCATGGTGCTGAACTAAGGAGTAATATCTGTTATTCTGGTGGTGACATGCTGTAATTCTGGGGATCTGGCAGTGCTGTCCATGGTGCTGAACTAAGCAGTAATATCTGTTATTATGGTGGTGGCATGCTGTAATTCTGGGGATCTGGCAGTGCTGTCCATGGTGATGAACTAAGGAGTAATATCTGTTATTCTGGTGGTGGCATGCTGTAATTCTGGGGATCTGGCATTGCTGTCCATGGTGCTGAACTAAGCAGTAATATCTGTTATTCTGGTGGTGACATGCTGTAATTCTGGGGATCTGGCAGTGCTGTCCATGGTGATGAACTAAGCAGTAATATCTGTTATTCTGGTGGTGACATGCTGTAATTCTGGGGATCTGGCATTGCTGTCCATGGTGATGAACTAAGCAGTAATATCTGTTATTCTGGTGGTGACATGCTGTAATTCTGGGGATCTGACATTGCTGTCCATGGTGCTGAACTAAGCAGTAATATCTGTTATTCTGGTGGTGACATGCTGTAATTCTGGGGATCTGGCATTGCTGTCCATGGTGATGAACTAAGCAGTAATATCTGTTATTCTGGTGGTGGCATGCTGTAATTCTGGGGATCTGGCATTGCTGTCCATGGTGATGAACTAAGCAGTAATATCTGTTATTCTGGTGGTGGCATGCTGTAATTCTGGGGATCTGGCATTGCTGTCCATGGTGCTGAACTAAGCAGTAATATCTGTTATTCTGGAGGTGACATGCTGTAATTCTGGGGATCTGGCAGTGCTGTCCATGGTGATGAACTAAGGAGTAATATCTGTTATTCTGGTGGTGGCATGCTGTAATTCTGGGGATCTGGCATTGCTGTCCATGGTGCTGAACTAAGCAGTAATATCTGTTATTCTGGAGGTGACATGCTGTAATTCTGGGGATCTGGCAGTGCTGTCCATGGTGATGAACTAAGGAGTAATATCTGTTATTCTGGTGGTGGCATGCTGTAATTCTGGGGATCTGGCATTGCTGTCCATGGTGATGAACTAAGCAGTAATATCTGTTATTCTGGTGGTGGCATGCTGTAATTCTGGGGATCTGGCATTGCTGTCCATGGTGATGAACTAAGCAGTAATATCTGTTATTCTGGTGGTGGCATGCTGTAATTCTGGGGATCTAGCATTGCTGTCCATGGTGATGAACTAAGGAGTAATATCTGTTATTCTGGTGGTGGCATGCTGTAATTCTGGGGATCTGGCAGTGCTGTCCATGGTGCTGAACTAAGCAGTAATATCTGTTATTCTGGTGGTGACATGCTGTAATTCTGGGGATCTGGCATTGTTGTCCATGGTGATGAACTAAGCAGTAATATCTGTTATTCTGGTGGTGGCATGCTGTAATTCTGGGGATCTGGCAGTGCTGTCCATGGTGATGAACTAAGGAGTAATATCTGTTATTCTGGTGGTGGCATGCTGTAATTCTGGGGATCTGGCATTGCTGTCCATGGTGCTGAACTAAGCAGTAATATCTGTTATTCTGGTGGTGACATGCTGTAATTCTGGGGATCCGGCATTGCTGTCCATGTTGATGAACTAAGCAGTAATATCTGTTATTCTGGTGGTGACATGCTGTAATTCTGGGGATCTGGCATTGCTGTCCATGGTGCTGAACTAAGCAGTAATATCTGTTATTCTGGTGGTGACATGCTGTAATTCTGGGGATCCGGCATTGCTGTCCATGGTGCTGAACTAAGCAGTAATATCTGTTATTATGGTGGAGGCATGCTGTAATTCTGGGGATCTGGCATTGCTGTCCATGGTGATGAACTAAGCAGTAATATCTGTTATTCTGGTGGTGACATGCTGTAATTCTGGGGATCTGGCAGTGCTGTCCATGGTACTGAACTAAGCAGTAATATCTGTTATTCTGGTGGTGACATGCTGTAATTCTGGGGATCTGACATTGCTGTCCATGGTGCTGAACTAAGGAGTAATATCTGTTATTCTGGTGGAAGCATGCTGTAATTCTGGGGATCTGGCATTGCTGTCCATGGTGCTGAACTAAGCAGTAATATCTGTTATTCTGGTGGTGACATGCTGTAATTCTGGGGATCTGGCATTGCTGTCCATGGTGCTGAACTAAGCAGTAATATCTGTTATTCTGGTGGTGACATGCTGTAATTCTGGGGATCTGGCATTGCTGTCCATGGTGATGAACTAAGCAGTAATATCTGTTATTCTGGTGGTGACATGCTGTAATTCTGGGGATCCGGCATTGCTGTCCATGGTGATGAACTAAGCAGTAATATCTGTTATTCTGGTGGTGACATGCTGTAATTCTGGGGATCCGGCATTGCTGTCCATGGTGCTGAACTAAGCAGTAATATCTGTTATTATGGTGGAGGCATGCTGTAATTCTGGGGATCTGGCATTGCTGTCCATGGTGATGAACTAAGCAGTAATATCTGTTATTCTGGTGGTGACATGCTGTAATTCTGGGGATCTGGCAGTGCTGTCCATGGTACTGAACTAAGCAGTAATATCTGTTATTCTGGTGGTGACATGCTGTAATTCTGGGGATCTGACATTGCTGTCCATGGTGCTGAACTAAGGAGTAATATCTGTTATTCTGGTGGAAGCATGCTGTAATTCTGGGGATCTGGCATTGCTGTCCATGGTGCTGAACTAAGGAGTAATATCTGTTATTCTGGTGGTGGCATGCTGTAATTCTGGGGATCTGGCATTGCTGTACATGGTGCTGAACTAAGGAGTAATATCTGTTATTCTGGTGGTGGCATGCTGTAATTCTGGGGATTTGGCATTGCTGTCCATGGTACTGAACTAAGGAGTAATATCTGTTATTCTGGTGGTGGCATGCTGTAATTCTGGAGATCTGGCATTGCTGTCCATGGTGCTGACCCAAGCAGTAATATCTGTTATTCTGGTGGTGGCATGCTGTAATTCTGGGGATCTAGCATTGCTGTCCATGGTGCTGAACTAAGCAGTAATATCTGTTATTCTGGTGGTGACATGCTGTAATTCTGGGGATCTGGCATTGCTGTACATGGTGCTGAACTAAGGAGTAATATCTGTTATTCTGGTGGTGGCATGCTGTAATTCTGGGGATCTGGCATTGCTGTCCATGGTACTGAACTAAGGAGTAATATCTGTTATTCTGGTGGTGGCATGCTGTAATTCTGGGGATCTGGCATTGCTGTCCATGGTGCTGACCCAAGCAGTAATATCTGTTATTCTGGTGGTGGCATGCTGTAATTCTGGGGATCTAGCATTGCTGTCCATGGTGCTGAACTAAGGAGTAATATCTGTTATTCTGGTGGTGACATGCTGTAATTCTGGGGATCTGGCATTGCTGTCCATGGTGCTGAACTAAGGAGTAATATCTGTTATTCTGGTGGTGACATGCTGTAATTCTGGGGATCTGGCATTGCTGTCCATGGTGCTGAACTAAGGAGTAATATCTGTTATTCTGGTGGTGACATGCTGTAATTCTGGGGATCTGGCATTGCTGTCCATGGTGCTGAACTAAGCAGTAATATCTGTTATTCTGGTGGTGACATGCTGTAATTCTGGGGATCTGGCATTGCTGTCCATGGTGCTGAACTAAGGAGTAATATCTGTTATTCTGGTGGTGGCATGCTGTAATTCTGGGGATCTGGCATTGCTGTCCATGGTGCTGAACTAAGGAGTAATATCTGTTATTCTGGTGGTGACATGCTGTAATTCTGGGGATCTGGCAGTGCTGTACATGGTGATGAACTAAGCAGTAATATCTGTTATTCTGGTGGTGACATGCTGTAATTCTGGGGATCTGGCAGTGCTGTCCATGGTGATGAACTAAGCAGTAATATCTGTTATTCTGGTGGTGACATGCTGTAATTCTGGGGATCTGGCATTGCTGTCCATGGTGCTGAACTAAGGAGTAATATCTGTTATTCTGGTGGTGACATGCTGTAATTCTGGGGATCTGGCATTGCTGTCCATGGTGCTGAACTAAGGAGTAATATCTGTTATTCTGGTGGTGACATGCTGTAATTCTGGGGATCTGGCATTGCTGTCCATGGTGCTGAACTAAGGAGTAATACCTGTTATTCTGGTGGTGACATGCTGTAATTCTGGGGATCTGGCATTGCTGTCCATGGTGATGAACTAAGGAGTAATATCTGTTATTCTGGTGGTGGCATGCTGTAATTCTGGGGATCTGGCATTGCTGTCCATGGTGATGAACTAAGGAGTAATATCTGTTATTCTGGTGGTGACATGCTGTAATTCTGGGGATCTGGCATTGCTGTACATGGTGATGAACTAAGCAGTAATATCTGTTATTCTGGTGGTGACATGCTGTAATTCTGGGGATCTGGCATTGCTGTCCATGGTGCTGAACTAAGGAGTAATATCTGTTATTCTGGTGGTGACATGCTGTAATTCTGGGGATCTGGCATTGCTGTCCATGGTGCTGAACTAAGGAGTAATATCTGTTATTCTGGTGGTGACATGCTGTAATTCTGGGGATCTGGCATTGCTGTCCATGGTGCTGAACTAAGGAGTAATATCTGTTATTCTGGTGGTGACATGCTGTAATTCTGGGGATCTGGCAGTGCTGTCCATGGTGATGAACTAAGGAGTAATATCTGTTATTCTGGTGGTGACATGCTGTAATTCTGGGGATCTGGCAGTGCTGTCCATGGTGATGAACTAAGCAGTAATATCTGTTATTCTGGTGGTGACATGCTGTAATTCTGGGGATCTGGCAGTGCTGTACATGGTGATGAACTAAGCAGTAATATCTGTTATTCTGGTGGTGACATGCTGTAATTCTGGGGATCTGGCAGTGCTGTCCATGGTGATGAACTAAGGAGTAATATCTGTTATTCTGGTGGTGACATGCTGTAATTCTGGGGATCTGGCATTGCTGTCCATGGTGATGAACTAAGGAGTAATATCTGTTATTCTGGTGGTGGCATGCTGTAATTCTGGGGATCTGGCATTGCTGTCCATGGTGATGAACTAAGGAGTAATATCTGTTATTCTGGTGGTGACATGCTGTAATTCTGGGGATCTGGCATTGCTGTCCATGGTGATGAACTAAGCAGTAATATCTGTTATTCTGGTGGTGACATGCTGTAATTCTGGGGATCTGGCATTGCTGTCCATGGTGCTGAACTAAGCAGTAATATCTGTTATTCTGGTGGTGACATGCTGTAATTCTGGGGATCTGGCATTGCTGTCCATGGTGCTGAACTAAGCAGTAATATCTGTTATTCTGGTGGTGACATGCTGTAATTCTGGGGATCTGGTATTGCTGTCCATGGTGATGAACTAAGGAGTAATATCTGTTATTCTGGTGGTGACATGCTGTAATTCTGGGGATCTGGCAGTGCTGTCCATGGTGATGAACTAAGCAGTAATATCTGTTATTCTGGTGGTGACATGCTGTAATTCTGGGGGTCTGGCAGTGCTGTCTATGGTGCTGAACTAAGGAGTAATATCTGTTATTCTGGTGGTGGCATGCTGTAATTCTGGGGATCTGGCAGTGCTGTACATGGTGATGAACTAAGGAGTAATATCTGTTATTCTGGTGGTGGCATGCTGTAATTCTGGGGGTCTGGCAGTGCTGTCCATGGTGATGAACTAAGCAGTAATATCTGTTATTCTGGTGGTGACATGCTGTAATTCTGGGGATCTGGCAGTGCTGTACATGGTGATGAACTAAGGAGTAATATCTGTTATTCTGGTTGTGACATGCTGTAATTCTGGGGATCTGGCATTGCTGTCCATGGTGCTGAACTAAGCAGTAATATCTGTTATTCTGGTGGTGACATGCTGTAATTCTGGGGGTCTGGCAGTGCTGTCTATGGTGCTGAACTAAGCAGTAATATCTGTTATTCTGGTGGTGGCATGCTGTAATTCTGGGGATCTGGCAGTGCTGTCCATGGTGCTGAACTAAGCAGTAATATCTGTTATTCTGGTGGTGACATGCTGTAATTCTGGGGGTCTGGCAGTGCTGTCTATGGTGCTGAACTAAGCAGTAATATCTGTTATTCTGGTGGTGGCATGCTGTAATTCTGGGGATCTGGCAGTGCTGTCCATGGTGATGAACTAAGCAGTAATATCTGTTATTCTGGTGGTGGCATGCTGTAATTCTGGGGATCTGGCATTGCAATCCCAAGGATGTAGCAGCACTAGGATTCAGATCCCCAGAACAGGTCTCCAAAGTGATCTGCATAATCCAGGAACATATGACACATGTCTATAAATGTCACATAGGAAGAAGCGTCTTCTAAATTTAAAGAATAAACAAGACTTTGTGTACCAAAGAAATCTTCTGTATCCTGAAGCAATAACTCGGGAAGCCTCAATATATTCGCTCCGGCTGACCTCTAGAATTCTGCAGAGTTTCTTCGAATATAGTTCCCCCGACAGAAATGTAATGAAAACCTGAGCTCCATATATTTATTAAATAAACGGTAACAATAATGGCTGAAATACTAATAGAAGAAATTGTTCTAGAGCAAAGGTCTCCACCTCGTGGGTCTGCGGCTGTGGAAGATCTGCATCAAGCAGTGTAAGATTGTAGCATTGTAACAGCTACAATTAGTCTCGCCCTATAGATTTAATTATAGTTTCAGATGTTTTTAAGCTATGGGGCCTTAGGGTCAAAGACCAACAAACCAGATAAGTCAATAAAACCAGGAAATGTGATGTTTCCCCATCATTTAGGGAGCAGAAGGTTAACATCGGCGATGGCGGAACACGTCTTATCATTTGTAATTACACTGGTGTTAGCGCACTGGATAGTCAAGGCTCTGCGTCCTTGTGATTAGGCTTATATACATTACATCCATATTTATCTTCCATTCAATGTCACTTTGGGCTTAAAGAGGTCGTTTTTGAGCTTTTGGCAATATTTGTTTCTTACAAGTTGTATGAAGTTGGTGCTAAAATCATTTTTACTATTTTGATTAATTAGAAATGTTGCACCGTTTACGTTCCACAGCCTTTGAGTTGCACTTTCTAATGCTATCAGCAAACTGAGATTCCATCAGTAATCCAGCTATTATGATGGTAAATCATGAATAACCCTTTCATATTTCTTTTACTGAGCTCTTTTATGCAGATTTATGACCACAGACCACATCAAAGTTAAATGTGGAGAAAAACAAAGATGCTGTCAGAGCTGCAAAAATGATTTTTTTTTAAACCACAAATATATGATTTTAAGTTAAAAAAAATTTCCCCGAAGGTGGACAACCACAAAAAATTGAAAATGAGCAAAACTATCAACGCCAAGCAGATCGTCATCATCATCACTCAACATATTGCAGGCAGCCATGCTTGCCATCATTAGACATCACTTATAGTTTAGGTGCCGGTTCTGTGTTTGCTTATTGCATTCCTTCAAATTAGCGAAGAGGAAGAAGAGAGGAAGAAGTGATGGACTGATGGACGGTAGAGGCGACAAGCCTCGGGGAGCTGCCTGCGTGTGGGAATAGCATGGATGGATTGTCAGAGGCGTGTGTCAGTGAGGCATGGATATCACTAATTGCTATGGAGAGACTCCTTTAAGAAGAGGTTTATAGCCAATGATTAATGATTCGATTGCTCAATGACAATGCAATGATTTATAACACCATTTACATTTTCTGCAGAACATCTACATAACTTCATAGCTGCCCTAGTAACAACTCGCTGCTGTGACCGAGGGGCCACAGACAAGGGGGCTGTATATGTTCATGAGACCTTTAGGTGATTGTTGTCTCATTCATTTACACTTCTACTTTACAAATGTATAAAGTGCCAAGAAATATGTGCATCATCAACGGTAACGTCTTCCCACCTATTTCATGTTTTATTGTAGCGGCTGGCGCAGCATGTCTTGGTGCAAAATGAGGGTTCTTATAAATCAACATGTAACAGTTATGTGATCTGCTATATCTGGATACAGTCCTTGACAATGTACCTCCTCCTAGACACTGTACCTTCTCCTAGACAACATTCCTCCTCCTAGACAATCTACCTGCTCCTAGACAATCTGCCTCCTCCTAGGCAATGTCCCTCCTCCTAGACAATGTACCTCCTCCTAGACAATGTACTTCCTCCTAGGCAATGTGCCTCCTCCTAGACAACATTCCTCCTCTTAGACAATGTACCTCCTCCTAGACAATGTACCTCCTCCTAGACAATGTACCTCCTCCTAGGCAATGTGCCTCCTCCTAGACAACATTCCTCCTCTTAGACAATGTACCTCCTCCTGTGCAACGTACCTGCTCCTAGACAATCTGCCTCCTCCTAGACATTGTGCCTCCTCCTAGGCAATGTTACTCCTCCTAGACATTGTGCCTCCTCCTAGACAATGTACCTCCTCCTAGACAATGTGCCTCCTCCTAGACAATGTACCTCCCCTTACACAATCTGCCTCCTCCTAGACAATGTACCTCCTCCTAGACAATGTACCTCCTCCTAGACAATGTACCTCCCCACAGACAATCTGCCTCCTCCTAGACAACGTACCTCCTCCTAAATAATGCACCTCCCACTAGACAATGTACCTCTTAGACAATGTATCTCCTCCTAGACAATGCACCTCCTCCTAGACAATGTACCTCCTCCTAGATAATGTACCTCCCACTGGACAATGTACCTCTTAGACAATGTACCTCCCCCTAGACAATGTACCTCCTCCTAGACAATGTACCTCCTATACAATGCACCTTCTCCTAGACAATGTACCTCCTCCTAGATAATGTACCTCCCACTAGACATTGTACCTCTTAGACAATGTACCTCCCACTAGACATTGTACCTCTTAGACAATGTACCTCCCACTAGACAATGTACCTCCTTCCAGGCAGTGTGCCTCCTCCTAGACAATGTGTCTCCTCCTAGACAATGCACCTCCCCCTACACAATCTGCCTCCTCCTAGACAATGTACCTCCTCCTAGACAATGTGCCTCCTCCTAGACAATGTACCTCCCCCTACACAATCTGCCTCCTCCTAGACAATGTACCTCCTCCTAGACAATGTACCTCCTCCTAGACAATGTACCTCCCCATAGACAATCTGCCTCCTCCTAGACAATGTACCTCCTCCTAAATAATGTACCTCCCACTAGACAATGTACCTCTTAGACAATGTATCTCCTCCTAGACAATGCACCTCCTCCTAGACAATGTACCTCCTCCTAGATAATGTACCTCCCACTAGACAATGTACCTCTTAGACAATGTACCTCCCCTAGACAATGTACCTCCTCCTAGACAATGTACCTCCTATACAATGCACCTTCTCCTAGACAATGTACCTCCTCCTAGATAATGTACCTCCCACTAGACATTGTACCGCTTAGACAATGTACCTCCCACTAGACATTGTACCTCTTAGACAATGTACCTCCCCTAGACAATGTACCTCCTCCTAGACAATGTACCTCCTATACAATGCACCTTCTCCTAGACAATGTACCTCCTCCTAGATAATGTACCTCCCACTAGACAATGTACCTCTTAGACAATGTACCTCCCCTAGACAATGTACCTCCTCCTAGACAATGTACCTCCTATACAATGCACCTTCTCCTAGACGATGTACCTCCTCCTAGATAATGTACCTCCCACTAGACATTGTACCTCTTAGACAATGTACCTCCCACTAGACATTGTACCTCTTAGACAATGTACCTCCCACTAGACATTGTACCTCTTAGACAATGTACCTCCCACTAGACAATGTACCTCTTAGACAATGTACCTCCCCCTAGACAATGTACCTCCTCCTAGACAATGTACCTCCTTCCAGGCAGTGTGCCTCCTCCTAGACAATGTGTCTCCTCCTAGACAATGTACCTTCCCCTACACAATCTGCCTCCTACTAGACAATGTACCTCCTCCTAGACAATGTGCCTCCTCCTAGACAATGTACCTCCCCCTACACAATCTGCCTCCTCCTAGACAATGTACCTCCTCCTATACAATGTACCTCCTCTTAGACAATGTACCTCCCCATAGACAATCTGCCTCCCCCTAGACAATGTACCTCCTCCTAGATAATGTACCTCTTAGACAATGCATCTCCTCCTAGACAATGTACCTCTTAGACAATGTATCTCCTCTTAGACAATGCACCTCCTCCTAGACAATGTACCTCCTAGACAATGTACCTCCTCCTAGACAATGCACCTCCTCCTAGACAATGTACCGCCTCCTAGACAATGTACCTCCTGGACAATGTACCTCCTCCTATACAATGTACCTCCCCCTAGACAATGTACCTCCTCCTAGACAATGTACCTCCTCCCAGGCAGTGTACCTCCTCCTAGACAAAGCACCTCCTCCTAGACAATGTACCTCCTCCTAGACAATGTACCAACTCCTCTAGACAATGTACCTCCTAGGCAATGTACTTCCTCCTAGACAATGTACCTCCTAGACAATGTATCTCCTCCTAGACAATGTATCTCCTCCTAGACAATGTACCTTCCCCTATACAATGTACCTCCTTCTAGACCATGTACCTCCTCCTAGACAATGTGCCTCCTCCTAGACAATGTACCAACTCCTCTAGACAATGTACCTCCTAGGCAATGTACTTCCTCCTAGACAATGTACCTCCTAGACAATGTATCTCCTCCTAGACAATGTATCTCCTCCTAGACAATGTACCTTCCCCTATACAATGTACCTCCTTCTAGACCATGTACCTCCTCCTAGACAATGTGCCTCCTCCCAGTGTACCTCCTCCTAGACTATGAGCCACCTCCAAGACAATGTACCTCCTCCTAGTCAATGTACCTCCTCCTAGACAATGCACCTCCTCCTAGACAACGTACCGCCTCCTAGACAATGTACCTCCTGGACAATGTATCTCCTCCTATACAATGTACCTCCCCCTAGGCAATGTACCTCCTCCTAGACAATGTACCTCCTCCCAGGCAGTGTACCTCCTCCTAGACAATGTACCTCCTCCTAGACAATGTACCAACTTTTCTAGACAATGTACCTCCTAGGCAATGTACCTCCTCCTAGACAATGTACCTCCTAGACAATTTATCTCCTCCTAGACAATGTACCTCCTCCTAGACAATGTATCTCTTCCTAGACAATGTACCTTCCCCTATACAATGTACCTCCTTCTAGACCATGTACCTCCTCCTAGACAATGTGCCTCCTCCCAGTTACCTCCTCCTAGACAATGAGCCTCCTCCAAGACAATGTACCTCCTCCTCTAGACAATGTACCTCCTAGACAAAGTACCTTCTCCTAGACAATGTACCTCCTAGACAATGTATCTCCTCCTAGACAATGCACCTCCTCCTCCTAGACAATGTGTCTCCTTCTAGACAATGTACCTCCTCCTAGACAATGTACCTCCATCCAGACAACGTACCTCCTCCTAGACAATGTACCTCCTTCTAGACAATGTATCTCCTCCTGGACAATGTGCCTCCTTCCAGACAACGTACCTCCTCCTAGACAATGTACCTACTAGACAATGTAACTTCTCCTAGACAACGTACCTCCTTCTAGAAAATGTACCTCCTTCTAGACAATGTGCCTCCTTCCAGACAACGTACCTCCTCCTAGACAATGTACTTCCTTCTAGACAATGTACCTCCTCCTAGACAATGTGCCTCCTTCTAGACAATGTACCTCCTCCTAGACAATGTGCCTCCTTCCAGACAATGTACCTCCTTCCAGACAATGTGCCTCCTTCCAGACAATGTACCTCCTAGACAATGTAAATTCTCCTAGACAATGAACCTCCTTCTAGACAATGTACCTCCTCCTAGACAATGTTCCTCCTTCTAGATAATGTACCTCCTCCTAGACAATGTGCCTCCTTCTAGACAATGTACCTCCTCCTAGACAATGTGCCTCCTCCCAGACATTGTACCTCCTCCTAGACAATGTACCTCCTCCTAGACAATGTACCTCCTCCTAGACAATGTGCCTCCTTCTAGACAATGTACCTCCTCCTAGACAATGTGCCTCCTTCCAGACAATGTACCTCCTAGACAATGTAACTTCTCCCAGACAATGTACCTCCTCCTAGACAATGTACCTCCTCCTAGACAATGTAACTTCTCCTAGACAATGTCACTCCTCCTGGACAATGTACCTCCTCCTAGACAATGTACCTCCTCCTAGACAATGTACCTCCCCCTAGACAATGTAACTTCTCCTAGACAATGTACCTCCTTCTAGACCATGTACCTCCTCCTAGACAATGTGCCTCCTCCCAGTGTACCTCCTCCTAGACAATGAGCCTCCTCCAAGACAATGTACCTCCTCCTAGACAATGTACCTCCTCCTCTAGACAATGTACCTCCTAGACAAAGTACCTTCTCCTAGACAATTTACCTCCTAGACAATGTATCTCCTCCTAGACAATGCACCTCCTCCTCCTAGACAATGTACCTTCTTCCAGACAACATACCTCCTCCTAGACAATGTACCTCCTTCTAGACAATGTATCTCCTCCTAGACAATGCACCTCCTCCTCCTAGACAATGTACCTTCTTCCAGACAACATTCCTCCTCCTAGACAATGTGCCTCCTCCTAGACAATGTACCTCCTCCTAGACAATGTACCTCCTCCTAGACAATGTACCTCCTCCTAGACAATGTAACTTCTCCTGGACAATGTACCTCCTTCTAGACAATGTACCTACTAGACAATGTAATTTCTCCTAGACAATGTACCTCCTTCTAGACAATGTACCTCCTCCTAGACAATGTACCTCCTCCTAGACAATGTACCTCCTCCTGGACAATGTACCTCATCCTTATCCAGAGAACTGGAATTCGCGCTTCCTGCAATATTCGGCAATATTGTAATTCTCAACCCTCATTGTCAAGTGTTTGGGCGCTGCTGGGCTGCAGGACATGGATCCAGTTTCCCTCCTTCATGCTCTTTCCTTCTTTCAGTAATCTTCAGCCACTTATAGCCTTAGAGTAGTTTTCATTCTCATTTGCGTCTACAAGACTAGTGAGGAGAAACCACCCGGATAATTCTCATATTTCTTCTTCACTTATTATACTGTTGCTTCCATTGTTATTTTTCACATTTCAAATTCTCTTATTGTTTTTGCTGTTTTTTTTTTTTTTAAATGTAGGAAAAATGTAAAAGGGTGTTTTCCTTGTAAGGGGGTTATTCCCAAGCCACATGATGGGTCATACTGAAAGCTGGGGGTCTGATCACTGGATCCTCAACCACTTCTAACAATGAGAATCAGAAGCACCTGATCAGAGTGGGCGATCTGCAGGGTGAGCCACGCGGCTCTAAAAGTGGACAATCCCTTTAAGCACTTCTTGTCAGCTGCTCTGTGACACCGCGCGCCCTTATAGTTTCTGTCTGGTGTGGATCATGTATCAGTATATATCACCTGCGCCCATCCTCTGTATACGGATATACAATCCTGGCATCTAACGATGATGCAAAATATAAAAAATGTAACATTTTGAAAACGTATTTTGCCGTCTATGAAATAAATAGAGAAGTTTTTCGTCTGCTTGGGTTCCAGAGACAGTTTATGCTGAAGGTGAGTCTGACTAATGGGCTTGTCATAGGAGCGAGATGGAGCGGCCGACATCAGTCAGGAGAGCCGCACATGGGCTCCATGATGGTCCTGGGGTTCATGCATCTGTCACCCCTCGAAGGGGAGGTCTGTCATCACAGCACAGGGTCCGGCCAAGCATGGCAGCCCCCCCCACCCTGCGGACGGATGCCCCTCCATACGTTATAATGTATGGATCCGCTTACCCCTCCAGTTATTATATTAACCCTTTGCCTCCGCAGCCAGTTTTGCATTTCTTAAGCCATAACTTTTTTTATTTTGACATCTACATCGCCATACGAGGGTTTTGTGGGACGAACTGTAGTTTTAAATGGCAACATTGACTTTACCCTATAAAGGACTGAAAATAGTGAAAAATTCCAAATGGAATAAAATGATGAAAAAAAAAATGCAATGACGGCATTGTTTTTAATAATAATAATAATAATAATAATAATCTGTTTATTATGTAGTGAAAAAAACCTTGATAATATTATACTCCAGGTCATTAAATACATACATGAATACAACTTGAGTAAATTTTTTTTTTAATTTGTTAAAAAAAAGAGAAGTTTGTAAAGAAAAAAATAAATTTTGTCTTACCATTTTCCGAGACCCGTAACATTTCTATATATTTTTTTCTAACTGAGATGTTTGAGGTCTTGATGTGTGTAGGTGCCATAAACCGCACAGTACTGAGCTGGAGCCCCACAGCGCATACTGGTGGCCGTTCTTGGGTACTGCAGCTCAGCTCATGTTCACTTCCATTGGAGCTGAGCTGCAGTACCTGAGAGCGGCCACTGCACAGTGTATGGCGCTGTGCTGTTACACCTCTATGCTGTTCTGTTGATTGATGAGGGTGCTGGATGTCGGACCTCTGCCTATCCTGAATTCCTAGGTCATCTACTGGACAACCCATTTAAATGTTAGCAAGAATAACATTTAGACTGGTTCTGCTATAATAGCCCAGCAATAGAAAACATTTTCCTTATCTCTACAGCACCCCCACCAGGAGACATGAAGCATTGCACCATTGCTCTGCAGCCGCTCTTCCCTGTGGCTAATAGATGAGCATCGTGCATCTCTTTATTATTTGTAATAGCGGCTCATGCATCGCTGTAGGGCCCTTGTAGCTCATTACACAAATAAATAATAAAAAAAAAAACGATTAATGTTATGGATGAATTAGAAATGAGCCCTCGGATCAATATGGGAACATGAAAATGCATTAGGGGATGATACATTCACTTTATTAATTATATTTCTACTGCAGTTATATGCATATGACCAAATAGCGGAGAAATGGAGGCGAGCCTACAGGAATCGGAGCTCATCTGCAAATAATCCGGAATGAATGTTATTGTTAACTTCCAAAGAATTCAAATTGATCTCGACCTTTTCTTGCTGTAGGTGAATAGAATCTCTTTTTTTTAAAATCACGTCCTAGGGCGATGGCACCGCTGCAGAGAACATATTCTTCACGTCTGGGAAAGGTTTCTAGTTCCTGAAAAACCAACCGTGAGGGTTTCCATTCACTGAAAGCAAGAATAGATTTCAACCGTCTGCGGTCAGTTATTGGAAACTTCCCACATGTAGGAACGTTTTCTGCTCTTGTGATGATGGCACTGATGCCCGGGAAAGACTCCTAACCTCAAAAAGTAAACCACGAGAGGTTCCATTCACTGGAAGCAAGAAAAGATCTCAACGACCTGCGGCCAGTGAGTGGAATCATTTTTGGTAATGTGGTGATGGAACAAGGGCCCAGGAAAAAATTATTTTCCTCTAAAGTAAACCATGAATATTTCCATTCACTGACAGCAAGGCAAGATCTCAGCAGCCTATTATCAGTGAGTGGAATCCTCCAATGAGGAAGAATCTGTTCTGGCCATATCATGATAGCACATCCTTGAAGGTTTCCATTCACTGATAGCAAGAAAAGATGAGGAAATGATCCACAAAGGGTCCTGCGGAACGATGTATACAATGTATCACCTCTGGTTAACCCTTCATTGATTGATTCATTGTATGATAGAACATCTGCTGACACTGATGGCGGCGCACGGGCAGAAAAAGACTCAACACTAAAGAGAACACTGCAGTCCCCAGTAGGGACCCCTCCCAATGAAGCCGGGTCTGCGTAGAACGCCGAAAAGCGGATGACTTCCAGCACGGAATGGGTTAATTGCTTTCATTATCCAGAAACTTTGCTGCTTAAAGGATATTCCATGAGCTGATTTTTGCATTTGGTGTCCGCAGCTCCTCTGCAGACCTATGTGTTCCCCATTCTCCTTCCTTCCCGTACAGCTTCCTTTTCATAGTGGAAGGCGGGACCAGACTACACTCTGCCTGCTTGTAGTCTGTAACCATGGAGACACATTGATCTGCATAGGAGAGGAGTACACAAAACGATTGTTAATCATGTGTTCCTAAAACATATAAATGGTGATTGTAAGCTCTTGGGTCCAGGGACTGAGTGATAACAACATCCATAACGTCCATAATAACTCACATGTAAAGCGCCATGGAATAAATGGCGCTATAACAATAAATAATAATAATAATAATAATAATAACCTGCCGGTACTAAATCAATGGGACGTAATGGTTTTGAATTGTCATCACAGAGGAACAGATAATCTGTGAACCCTCTAGTTGTATTGGGAAGGGATTTGCTGGGATTTGTAGTTCCTCTGCCTTGTTTCCCAAAGTACCGTAAGTGAGATGAAGGCGCAGTAACGACGGCACGCGCTTCTCCCGCAAGAAACATCTCATCAGGCGTCCGATATTCCCCATAATTACAGTGTGACTTAAAGAATAACACACAGGAGTGATTAGGAGCAGATGGAAGCGAATTACACAAAAACCACAGAAAATAATTCCCCAATTTAATTCTGCGTCACAGAAATATATCAATCTATGGAGCTCGTTAGCCGGAGAATATTCGCCGGGGTCCCTGACACATGCAAAATAGCCGAGAACTGCAAACATTGTTCCATGGCGCCGGAGTCTCCGCGGCTTTATGTTACATTCACTTTATGCTCATTGTTTTTGTCGGTTTCCTTTGGAAAATGGAAGGAAACTGTTCCCTGGTCCCAGGTCACGTAAAGAAGACGCTCGGCAGCCATAGTAATCGTGGAATTACCTGTGCTGCACTACAAGGACCAGCGAGGCCTCCACTGCTACCTCCTGGGCAATGGCCCAACTGGTCAGCATCTCTAACATGGACCTCCTGCGGACCTCCAGCCCACCAGGGCCATGTGTTCTTTTACTTTGGAGGTGGTAGTCGCCCCTTACCTTTTACTTTGGAGGTGGTAGTCGCCCCCTTACCTTTTACTTAGGAGGTGGTAGTCGCCCCTTACCTTTTGCTTCGGAGGTGGTAGTCGCCCCTTACCTTTTGCTTCGGAGGTGGTAGTCGCCCCCTTAGCTTTTACTTTGGAGGTGGTAGTCGCCCCTTACCTTTTACTTTGGAGGTGGTAGTCGCCCCTTACCTTTTACTTTGGAGGTGGTAGTCGCCCCTTACCTTTTACTTTGGAGGTGGTAGTCGCCCCTTACCTTTTACTTTGAGGGTGGTAGTCGCCCCTTACCTTTTGCTTCGGAGGTGATAGTCGCCCCTTACCTTTTACTTTGGAGGTGGTAGTCGCCCCCTTACCTTTTGCTTTGGAGGTGGTAGTCGCCCCGTACCTTTTGCTTTGGAGGTGGTAGTCGCCCCTTACCTTTTGCTTTGGAGGTCGTAGTCGCCCCGTACCTTTTGCTTTGGAGGTCGTAGTCGCCCCGTACCTTTTGCTTTGGAGGTGGTAGTCGCCCCTTACCTTTTGCTTCGGAGGTGGTAGTCGCCCCTTACCTTTTGCTTCGGAGGTGGTAGTCGCCCCTTACCTTTTGCTTTGGAGGTGTTAGTCGCCCCTTACCTTTTACTTTGGAGGTGTTAGTCGCCCCCTCACCTATTTCTTTGGAGGTGGTAGTCGCCCCTTACCTTTTGCTTCGGAGGTCGTAGTCGCCCCATACCTTTTGCTTTGGAGGTGGTAGTCGCCCCGTACCTTTTGCTTTGGAGGTGGTAGTCGCCCCTTACCTTTTGCTTTGGAGGTCGTAGTCGCCCCGTACCTTTTGCTTTGGAGGTGGTAGTCGCCCCGTACCTTTTGCTTTGGAGGTGGTAGTCGCCCCTTACCTTTTGCTTCGGAGGTGGTAGTCGCCCCTTACCTTTTGCTTTGGAGGTGGTAGTCGCCCCTTACCTTTTGCTTTGGAGGTGGTAGTCGCCCCGTACCTTTTGCTTTGGAGGTGGTAGTCGCCCCTTACCTTTTGCTTCGGAGGTGGTAGTCGCCCCTTACCTTTTGCTTCGGAGGTGATAGTCGCCCCTTACCTTTTGCTTTGGAGGTGGTAGTCGCCCCTTACCTTTTGCTTTGGAGGTGGTAGTCGCCCCGTACCTTTTGCTTTGGAGGTGGTAGTCGCCCCTTACCTTTTGCTTCGGAGGTGGTAGTCGCCCCTTACCTTTTGCTTCGGAGGTGATAGTCGCCCCTTACCTTTTGCTTTGGAGGTGGTAGTCGCCCCTTACCTTTTGCTTCGGAGGTGGTAGTCGTCCCGTACCTTTTGCTTCGGAGGTGGTAGTCGTCCCGTACCTTTTGCTTCGGAGGTGGTAGTCGCCCATTACCTTTTGCTTTGGAGGTCGTAGTCGCCCCGTACCTTTTGCTTTGGAGGTGGTAGTCGCCCCTTACCTTTTGCTTCGGAGGTGGTAGTCGCCCCCCTTACCTTTTGCTTCGGAGGTGGTAGTCGCCCCTTACCTTTTGCTTCGGAGGTGATAGTCGCCCCTTACCTTTTACTTTGGAGGTGGTAGTCGCCCACTTACCTTTTACTTTGGAGGTGTTAGTCGCCCCCTCACCTATTTTTTTGGAGGTGGTAGTCGCCCCTTACCTTTTGCTTCGGAGGTCGTAGTCGCCCCATACCTTTTGCTTTGGAGGTGGTAGTCGCCCCGTACCTTTTGCTTTGGAGGTGGTAGTCGCCCCTTACCTTTTGCTTCGGAGGTCTTCGTCGCCCCATACCTTTTGCTTTGGAGGTGGTAGTCGCCCCGTACCTTTTGCTTTGGAGGTGGTAGTCGCCCCTTACCTTTTGCTTCGGAGGTGGTAGTCGCCCCCCTTACCTTTTGCTTTGGAGGTGGTAGTCGCCCCTTACCTTTTACTTTGGAGGTGGTAGTCGCCCCTTACCTTTTACTTTGGAGGTGGTAGTCGCCCCTTACCTTTTACTTTGAAGGTGGTAGTCGCCCCTTACCTTTTACTTAGGAGGTGGTAGTCGCCCCTTACCTTTTGCTTCGGAGGTGGTAGTCGCCCCTTACCTTTTGCTTTGGAGGTGGTAGTCGCCCCCTTAGCTTTTACTTTGGAGGTGGTAGTCGCCCCTTACCTTTTACTTTGGAGGTGGTAGTCGCCCCTTACCTATTACTTTGGAGGTGGTAGTCGCCCCTTACCTTTTACTTTGGAGGTGGTAGTCGCCCCTTACCTTTTACTTTGAAGGTGGTAGTCGCCCCTTACCTTTTGCTTCGGAGGTGGTAGTCGTCCCGTACCTTTTGCTTCGGAGGTGGTAGTCGTCCCGTACCTTTTGCTTCGGAGGTGGTAGTCGTCCCGTACCTTTTGCTTCGGAGGTGGTAGTCGCCCATTACCTTTTGCTTTGGAGGTCGTAGTCGCCCCGTACCTTTTGCTTTGGAGGTGGTAGTCGCCCCTTACCTTTTGCTTCGGAGGTGATAGTCGCCCCTTACCTTTTACTTTGGAGGTGGTAGTCGCCCACTTACCTTTTACTTTGGAGGTGTTAGTCGCCCCCTCACCTATTTCTTTGGAGGTGGTAGTCGCCCCTTACCTTTTGCTTCGGAGGTCGTAGTCGCCCCATACCTTTTGCTTTGGAGGTGGTAGTCGCCCCGTACCTTTTGCTTTGGAGGTGGTAGTCGCCCTTTACCTTTTGCTTCGGAGGTCGTCGTCGCCCCATACCTTTTGCTTTGGAGGTGGTAGTCGCCCCGTACCTTTTGCTTTGGAGGTGGTAGTCGCCCCCCTTACCTTTTGCTTTGGAGGTGGTAGTCGCCCCTTACCTTTTACTTTGGAGGTGGTAGTCGCCCCTTACCTTTTACTTTGGAGGTGGTAGTCGCCCCTTACCTTTTACTTTGAAGGTGGTAGTCGCCCCTTACCTTTTACTTAGGAGGTGGTAGTCGCCCCTTACCTTTTGCTTCGGAGGTGGTAGTCGCCCCTTACCTTTTGCTTCGGAGGTGGTAGTCGCCCCTTACCTTTTACTTTGGAGGTGGTAGTCGCCCCTTACCTTTTACTTTGGAGGTGGTAGTCGCCCCTTACCTTTTACTTTGGAGGTGGTAGTCGCCCCTTACCTTTTACTTTGAAGGTGGTAGTCGCCCCTTACCTTTTGCTTCGGAGGTGATAGTCGCCCCTTACCTTTTACTTTGGAGGTGGTAGTCGCCCCCTTACCTTTTGCTTTGGAGGTGGTAGTCGCCCCGTACCTTTTGCTTTGGAGGTGGTAGTCGCCCCTTACCTTTTGCTTTGGAGGTCGTAGTCGCCCCGTACCTTTTGCTTTGGAGGTCGTAGTTGCCCCGTACCTTTTGCTTTGGAGGTGGTAGTCGCCCCTTACCTTTTGCTTCGGAGGTGGTAGTCGCCCCTTACCTTTTGCTTCGGAGGTGGTAGTCGCCCCTTACCTTTTGCTTTGGAGGTGTTAGTCGCCCCTTACCTTTTGCTTTGGAGGTGGTAGTCGCCCCTTACCTTTTGCTTCGGAGGTGGTAGTCGTCCCGTACCTTTTGCTTCGGAGGTGGTAGTCGTCCCGTACCTTTTGCTTCGGAGGTGGTAGTCGCCCATTACCTTTAGCTTTGGAGGTCGTAGTCGCCCCGTACCTTTTGCTTTGGAGGTGGTAGTCGCCCCTTACCTTTTGCTTCGGAGGTGGTAGTCGCCCCCCTTACCTTTTGCTTCGGAGGTGGTAGTCGCCCCTTACCTTTTGCTTCGGAGGTGATAGTCGCCCCTTACCTTTTACTTTGGAGGTGGTAGTCGCCCCCTTACCTTTTACTTTGGAGGTGTTAGTCGCCCCCTCACCTATTTCTTTGGAGGTGGTAGTCGCCCCTTACCTTTTGCTTCGGAGGTCGTAGTCGCCCCATACCTTTTGCTTTGGAGGTGGTAGTCGCCCTGTACCTTTTGCTTTGGAGGTGGTAGTCGCCCCTTACCTTTTGCTTCGGAGGTGGTAGTCGCCCCTTACCTTTTGCTTCGGAGGTGATAGTCGCCCCTTACCTTTTGCTTTGGAGGTGGTAGTCGCCCCTTACCTTTTGCTTCGGAGGTGGTAGTCGTCCCGTACCTTTTGCTTCGGAGGTGGTAGTCGTCCCGTACCTTTTGCTTCGGAGGTGGTAGTCGTCCCGTACCTTTTGCTTCGGAGGTGGTAGTCGCCCATTACCTTTTGCTTTGGAGGTCGTAGTCGCCCCGTACCTTTTGCTTTGGAGGTGGTAGTCGCCCCTTACCTTTTGCTTCGGAGGTGGTAGTCGCCCCCCTTACCTTTTGCTTCGGAGGTGGTAGTCGCCCCTTACCTTTTGCTTCGGAGGTGGTAGTCGTCCCGTACCTTTTGCTTCGGAGGTGGTAGTCGTCCCGTACCTTTTGCTTCGGAGGTGGTAGTCGTCCCATTACCTTTTGCTTTGGAGGTCGTAGTCCCCCCCTACCTTTTGCTTTGGAGGTGGTAGTCGCCCCTTACCTTTTGCTTCGGAGGTGGTAGTCGCCCCCCTTACCTTTTGCTTCGGAGGTGGTAGTCGCCCATTACCTTTTGCTTTGGAGGTGGTAGTCGCCCCGTACCTTTTGCTTTGGAGGTGGTAGTCGCCCCCTTACCTTTTGCTTCGGAGGTCGTAGTCGCCCCATACCTTTTGCTTTGGAGGTGGTAGTCGCCCCGTACCTTTTGCTTTGGAGGTGGTAGTCGCCTCTTACCTTTTGCTTCGGAGGTCGTAGTCGCCCCATACCTTTTGCTTTGGAGGTGGTAGTCGCCCATTACCTTTTGCTTTGGAGGTGGTAGTCGCCCCGTACCTTTTGCTTTGGAGGTGGTAGTCGCCTCTTACCTTTTGCTACGGAGGTCGTAGTCGCCCCATACCTTTTGCTTTGGAGGTGGTAGTCGCCCCGTACCTTTTGCTTTGGAGGTGGTAGTCGCCCATTACCTTTTGCTTTGGAGGTCGTAGTCGCCCCGTACCTTTTGCTTTGGAGGTGGTAGTCGCCCCTTACCTTTTGCTTCGGAGGTGGTAGTCGCCCCCCTTACCTTTTGCTTCGGAGGTGGTAGTCGCCCATTACCTTTTGCTTTGGAGGTGGTAGTCGCCCCGTACCTTTTGCTTTGGAGGTGGTAGTCGCCCCTTACCTTTTGCTTCGGAGGTCGTAGTCGCCCCATACCTTTTGCTTTGGAGGTGGTAGTCGCCCCGTACCTTTTGCTTTGGAGGTGGTAGTCGCCCCTTACCTTTTGCTTCGGAGGACGTAGTCGCCCCGTACCTTTTGCTATGGAGGTGGTAGTCGCCCCGTACCTTTTGCTTTGGAGCTGGTAGTCGCCCCTTACCTTTTGCTTTGGAGGTGGTAGTCGCCCCTTACCTTTTGCTTCGGAGGTGGTAGTCGCCCCCCTTACCTTTTGCTTTGGAGGTGGTAGTCGCCCCTTACCTTTTGCTTCGGAGGTGATAGTCGCCCCTTACCTTTTACTTTGGAGGTGGTAGTCGCCCACTTACCTTTTACTTTGGAGGTGTTAGTCGCCCCCTCACCTATTTCTTTGGAGGTGGTAGTCGCCCCTTACCTTTTGCTTCGGAGGTCGTAGTCGCCCCATACCTTTTGCTTTGGAGGTGGTAGTCGCCCCGTACCTTTTGCTTTGGAGGTGGTAGTCGCCCCTTACCTTTTGCTTTGGAGGTCGTAGTCGCCCCGTACCTTTTGCTTTGGAGGTGGTAGTCGCCCCGTACCTTTTGCTTTGGAGCTGGTAGTCGCCCCTTACCTTTTGCTTTGGAGGTGGTAGTCGCCCCTTACCTTTTGCTTCGGAGGTGGTAGTCGCCCCTTACCTTTTGCTTTGGAGGTGGTAGTCGCCCCTTACCTTTTGCTTCGGAGGTGGTAGTCGCCCCTTACCTTTTGCTTTGGAGGTGTTAGTCGCCCCTTACCTTTTGCTTCGGAGGTGGTAGTCGCCCCTTACCTTTTGCTTTGGAGGTGGTAGTCGCCCCGTACCTTTTGCTTTGGAGGTGGTAGTCGCCCCTTACCTTTTGCTTCGGAGGTGGTAGTCGCCCCTTACCTTTTGCTTTGGAGGTGGTAGTCGCCCCTTACCTTTTGCTTTGGAGGACGTAGTCGCCCCGTACCTTTTGCTTTGGAGGTCGTAGTCGCCCCGTACCTTTTGCTTCGGAGGTGGTAGTCGCCCCTTACCTTTTGCTTTGGAGGTCGTAGTCGCCCCCTTACCTTTTGCTTCGGAGGTGGTAGTCGCCCCCTTACCTTTAGCTTTGGAGGTGGTAGTCGCCCCCTTACCTTTAGCTTTGGAGGTGTTAGTCGCCCCCTTACCTTTTACTTTGGAGGTGGTAGTCGCCCCTTACCTTTAGCTTTGGAGGTGGTAGTCGCCCCCTCACCTTTTGCTTCGGAGGTGGTAGTCGCCCCTTACCTTTAGCTTTGGAGGTGGTAGTCGCCCCCTTACCTTTAGCTTTGGAGGTGTTAGTTGCCCCCTTACCTTTAGCTTTGGAGGTGGTAGTCGCCTCTTACCTTTAGCTTTGGAGGTGGTAGTCGCCCCCTCACCTTTTGCTTTGGAGGTGGTAGTCGCCCCTTACCTTTTGCTTCGGAGGTGGTAGTCGCCCCTTACCTTTAGCTTTGGAGGTGTTAGTCGCCCCTTACCTTTAGCTTTGGAGGTGGTAGTCGCCTCTTACCTTTAACTTTGGAGGTGTTAGTCGCCCCCTTACCTTTAGCTTTGGAGGTGGTAGTCGCCCCCTCACCTTTTGCTTTGGAGGTGTTAGTTGCCCCCTTACCTTTAGCTTTGGAGGTGGTAGTCGCCCCTTACCTTTAGCTTTGGAGGTGTTAGTCGCCCCCTTACCTTTAGCTTTGGAGGTGGTAGTCGCCCCCTTACCTTTAGCTTTGGAGGTGGTAGTCGCCCCCTTACCTTTAGCTTTGGAGGTGTTAGTCGCCCCCTTACCTTTAGCTTTGGAGGTGATAGTCGTCCCTTACTTTTAGCTTTGGAGGTGTTAGTTGCCCCCTTACCTTTAGCTTCGGAGGTGGTAGTCGCCCCTTACCTTTTGCTTCGGAGGTGGTAGTCGCCCCTTACCTTTTACTTTGGAGGTGGTAGTCGCCCCTTACCTTTAGCTTTGGAGGTGTTAGTCGCCCCTTACCTTTTACTTTGGAGGTGGTAGTCGCCCCTTACCTTTTACTTTGGAGGTGGTAGTCGCCCCTTACCTTTTGCTTTGGAGGTGGTAGTCGCCCCTTACCTTTTGCTTCGGAGGTGGTAGTCGTCCCATACCTTTTGCTTCGGAGGTGGTAGTCGCCCCTTACCTTTTGCTTTGGAGGTGGTAGTCGCCCATTACATTTTGCTTTGGAGGTCATAGTCGCCCCGTACCTTTTGCTTTGGAGGTGGTAGTCGCCCCTTACCTTTTGCTTCGGAGGTGGTAGTCGCCCCTTACCTTTTACTTTGGAGGTGGTAGTCGCCCCTTACCTTTTGCTTCGGAGGTGGTAGTCGCCCCTTACCTTTTGCTTCGGAGGTGGTAGTCGCCCCCCTTACCTTTTGCTTCGGAGGTGGTAGTCGCCCCTTACCTTTTGCTTCGGAGGTGATAGTCGCCCCTTACCTTTTACTTTGGAGGTGGTAGTCGCCCCTTACCTTTTACTTTGGAGGTGTTAGTCGCCCCCTCACCTATTTCTTTGGAGGTGGTAGTCGCCCCTTACCTTTTGCTTCGGAGGTCGTAGTCGCCCCTTACCTTTTGCTTTGGAGGTGGTAGTCGCCCCTTACCTTTTGCTTTGGAGGTGGTAGTCGCCCCTTACCTTTTGCTTTGGAGGTGGTAGTCGCCCCTTACCTTTTGCTTTGGAGGTGGTAGTCGCCCCTTACCTTTTGCTTTGGAGGTCGTAGTCGCCCCGTACCTTTTGCTTTGGAGGTGGTAGTCGCCCCGTACCTTTTGCTTTGGAGGTGGTAGTCGCCCCTTACCTTTTGCTTTGGAGGTCATAGTCGCCCCTTACCTTTTGCTTTGGAGGTGTTAGTCGCCCCCTTACCTTTTGCTTTGGAGGTGGTAGTCGCCCCGTACCTTTTGCTTTGGAGGTGTTAGTCGCCCCCTTACCTTTTGCTTTGGAGGTGGTAGTCGCCCCTTACCTTTTGCTTCGGAGGTGGTAGTCGCCCCGTACCTTTTGCTTTGGAGGTGGTAGTCGCCCCTTACCTTTTGCTTCGGAGGTGGTAGTCGCCCCTTACCTTTTGCTTTGGAGGTGGTAGTCGCCCCTTACCTTTTGCTTTGGAGGACGTAGTCGCCCCGTACCTTTTGCTTTGGAGGTCGTAGTCGCCCCGTACCTTTTGCTTTGGAGGTGGTAGTCGCCCCTTACCTTTTGCTTTGGAGGACGTAGTCGCCCCGTACCTTTTGCTTTGGAGGTGGTAGTCGCCCCGTACCTTTTGCTTCGGAGGTGGTAGTCGCCCCTTACCTTTTGCTTTGGAGGTCGTAGTCGCCCCCTTACCTTTTGCTTCGGAGGTGGTAGTCGCCCCGTACCTTTTGCTTCGGAGGTGGTAGTCGCCCCCTTACCTTTAGCTTTGGAGGTGGTAGTCACCCCCTTACCTTTAGCTTTGGAGGTGTTAGTCGCCCCCTTACCTTTTACTTTGGAGGTGGTAGTCGCCCCTTACCTTTAGCTTTGGAGGTGGTAGTCGCCCCCTCACCTTTTGCTTCGGAGGTGTTAGTCGCCCCTTACCTTTAGCTTTGGAGGTGGTAGTCGCCCCTTACCTTTAGCTTTGGAGGTGTTAGTTGCCCCTTACCTTTAGCTTTGGAGGTGTTACTTGCCCCTTACCTTTAGCTTTGGAGGTGGTAGTCGCCTCTTACCTTTAGCTTTGGAGGTGTTAGTCGCCCCCTCACCTTTTGCTTTGGAGGTGGTAGTCGCCCCTTACCTTTTGCTTCGGAGGTGGTAGTCGCCCCTTACCTTTAGCTTTGGAGGTGTTAGTTGCCCCTTACCTTTAGCTTTGGAGGTGTTAGTCGCCCCTTACCTTTAGCTTTGGAGGTGTTAGTCGCCCCCTTACCTTTAGCTTTGGAGGTGATAGTCGCCCCCTTACCTTTAGCTTTGGAGGTGGTAGTCGCCCCCTTACCTTTAGCTTTGGAGGTGGTAGTCGCCCCCTTACCTTTAGCTTTGGAGGTGTTAGTCGCCCCCTTACCTTTAGCTTTGGAGGTGATAGTCGTCCCTTACTTTTAGCTTTGGAGGTGTTAGTTGCCCCCTTACCTTTAGCTTTGGAGGTGGTAGTCGCCCCTTACCTTTTGCTTTGGAGGACGTAGTCGCCCCGTACCTTTTGCTTTGGAGGTGGTAGTCGCCCCTTACCTTTTGCTTTGGAGGTCGTAGTCGCCCCCTTACCTTTTGCTTCGGAGGTGGTAGTCGCCCCGTACCTTTTGCTTCGGAGGTGGTAGTCGCCCCCTTACCTTTAGCTTTGGAGGTGGTAGTCGCCCCCTTACCTTTAGCTTTGGAGGTGGTAGTCGCCCCCTTACCTTTTACTTTGGAGGTGGTAGTCGCCCCTTACCTTTAGCTTTGGAGGTGGTAGTCGCCCCCTCACCTTTTGCTTCGGAGGTGTTAGTCGCCCCTTACCTTTAGCTTTGGAGGTGGTAGTCGCCCCTTACCTTTAGCTTTGGAGGTGTTAGTTGCCCCTTACCTTTAGCTTTGGAGGTGTTACTTGCCCCTTACCTTTAGCTTTGGAGGTGGTAGTCGCCTCTTACCTTTAGCTTTGGAGGTGTTAGTCGCCCCCTCACCTTTTGCTTTGGAGGTGGTAGTCGCCCCTTACCTTTTGCTTCGGAGGTGGTAGTCGCCCCTTACCTTTAGCTTTGGAGGTGTTAGTCGCCCCTTACCTTTAGCTTTGGAGGTGGTAGTCGCCCCCTCACCTTTTGCCTTGGGGGTGGTAGTCGCCCCCTCACCTTTTGCTTTGGAGGTGTTAGTCGCCCCCTTACCTTTAGCTTTGGAGGTGTTAGTCGCCCCTTACCTTTAGCTTTGGAGGTGTTAGTCGCCCCCTTACCTTTAGCTTTGGAGGTGATAGTCGCCCCCTTACCTTTAGCTTTGGAGGTGGTAGTCGCCCCCTTACCTTTAGCTTTGGAGGTGGTAGTCGCCCCCTTACCTTTAGCTTTGGAGGTGTTAGTCGCCCCCTTACCTTTAGCTTTGGAGGTGATAGTCGTCCCTTACTTTTAGCTTTGGAGGTGTTAGTTGCCCCCTTACCTTTAGCTTTGGAGGTGGTAGTCGCCCCTTACCTTTTGCTTCGGAGGTGGTAGTCGCCCCCTTACCTTTTACTTTGGAGGTGGTAGTCGCCCCTTACCTTTTGCTTCGGAGGTGGTAGTCGCCCCCTTACCTTTTACTTTGGAGGTGGTAGTCGCCCCTTACCTTTTGCTTCGGAGGTGGTAGTGCCCCTTACCTTTTACTTTGGAGGTGGTAGTCGCCCCTTACCTTTAGCTTTGGAGGTGGTAGTCGCCCCCTTACCTTTTACTTTGGAGGTGGTAGTCGCCCCTTACCTTTTGCTTCGGAGGTGGTAGTGCCCCTTACCTTTTACTTTGGAGGTGGTAGTCGCCCCTTACCTTTAGCTTTGGAGGTGTTAGTCGCCCCTTACCTTTTACTTTGGAGGTGGTAGTCGCCCTTTACCTTTTACTTTGGAGGTGGTAGTCGCCCCTTACCTTTTGCTTTGGAGGTGGTAGTCGTCCCGTACCTTTTGCTTCGGAGGTGGTAGTCGCCCCTTACATTTTGCTTTGGAGGTGGTAGTCGCCCATTACCTTTTGCTTTGGAGGTCATAGTCGCCCCTTACCTTTTGCTTCGGAGGTGGTAGTCGCCCCTTACCTTTTACTTTGGAGGTGGTAGTCGCCCCTTACCTTTTGCTTCGGAGGTGGTAGTCGCCCCTTACCTTTTGCTTTGGAGGTGGTAGTCGCCCCGTACCTTTTGCTTTGGAGGTGGTAGTCGCCCCTTACCTTTTGCTTCGGAGGTGGTAGTCGCCCCTTACCTTTTGCTTTGGAGGACGTAGTCGCCCCGTACCTTTTGCTTTGGAGGTCGTAGTCGCCCCGTACCTTTTGCTTCGGAGGTGGTAGTCGCCCCCTTACCTTTTGCTTTGGAGGTGGTAGTTGCCCCTTACCTTTTGCTTTGGAGGTCGTAGTCGCCCCCTTACCTTTTGCTTCGGAGGTGGTAGTCGCCCCGTACCTTTTGCTTCGGAGGTGGTAGTCGCCCCCTTACCTTTAGCTTTGGAGGTGGTAGTCGCCCCCTTACCTTTAGCTTTGGAGGTGTTAGTCGCCCCTTACCTTTTGCTTTGGAGGTGGTAGTCGCCCCGTACCTTTTGCTTTGGAGGTGGTAGTCGCCCCTTACCTTTTGCTTTGGAGGTGGTAGTCGCCCCTTACCTTTTGCTTTGGAGGACGTAGTCGCCCCGTACCTTTTGCTTTGGAGGTCGTAGTCGCCCCGTACCTTTTGCTTCGGAGGTGGTAGTCGCCCCCTTACCTTTTGCTTTGGAGGTGGTAGTTGCCCCTTACCTTTTGCTTTGGAGGTCGTAGTCGCCCCCTTACCTTTTGCTTCGGAGGTGGTAGTCGCCCCGTACCTTTTGCTTCGGAGGTGGTAGTCGCCCCCTTACCTTTAGCTTTGGAGGTGGTAGTCGCCCCCTTACCTTTAGCTTTGGAGGTGTTAGTCGCCCCCTTACCTTTTACTTTGGAGGTGGTAGTCGCCCCTTACCTTTTGCTTCGGAGGTGGTAGTCGCCCCTTACCTTTAGCTTTGGAGTTGTTAGTTGCCCCTTACCTTTAGCTTTGGAGGTGTTAGTTGCCCCTTACCTTTAGCTTTGGAGGTGTTAGTTGCCCCTTACCTTTAGCTTTGGAGGTGGTAGTCGCCCCTTACCTTTTGCTTCGGAGGTGGTAGTCGCCCCTTACCTTTAGCTTTGGAGGTGTTAGTTGCCCCTTACCTTTAGCTTTGGAGGTGGTAGTCGCCTCTTACCTTTAGCTTTGGAGGTGGTAGTCGCCCCCTTACCATTTGCTTTGGAGGTGTTAGTCGCCCCCTTACCTTTAGCTTTGGAGGTGGTAGTCGCCCCCTTACCATTTGCTTTGGAGGTGGTAGTCGCCCCCTTACCTTTAGCTTTGGAGGTGTTAGTCGCCCCTTACCTTTTACTTTGGAGGTGGTAGTCGCCCCTTACCTTTTGCTTCGGAGGTGGTAGTCGCCCCTTACCTTTTGCTTTGGAGGTGGTAGTCGCCCCGTTCCTTTTGCTTTGGAGGTGGTAGTCGCCCCTTACCTTTTGCTTCGGAGGTGGTAGTCGCCCCTTACCTTTTGCTTTGGAGGACGTAGTCGCCCCGTACCTTTTGCTTTGGAGGTCGTAGTCGCCCCGTACCTTTTGCTTCGGAGGTGGTAGTCGCCCCCTTACCTTTTGCTTTGGAGGTGGTAGTTGCCCCTTACCTTTTGCTTTGGAGGTCGTAGTCGCCCCCTTACCTTTTGCTTCGGAGGTGGTAGTCGCCCCGTACCTTTTGCTTCGGAGGTGGTAGTCGCCCCCTTACCTTTAGCTTTGGAGGTGGTAGTCGCCCCCTTACCTTTAGCTTTGGAGGTGTTAGTCGCCCCTTACCTTTTGCTTTGGAGGTGGTAGTCGCCCCGTACCTTTTGCTTTGGAGGTGGTAGTCGCCCCTTACCTTTTGCTTTGGAGGTGGTAGTCGCCCCTTACCTTTTGCTTTGGAGGACGTAGTCGCCCCGTACCTTTTGCTTTGGAGGTCGTAGTCGCCCCGTACCTTTTGCTTCGGAGGTGGTAGTCGCCCCCTTACCTTTTGCTTTGGAGGTGGTAGTTGCCCCTTACCTTTTGCTTTGGAGGTCGTAGTCGCCCCCTTACCTTTTGCTTCGGAGGTGGTAGTCGCCCCGTACCTTTTGCTTCGGAGGTGGTAGTCGCCCCCTTACCTTTAGCTTTGGAGGTGGTAGTCGCCCCCTTACCTTTAGCTTTGGAGGTGTTAGTCGCCCCCTTACCTTTTACTTTGGAGGTGGTAGTCGCCCCTTACCTTTTGCTTCGGAGGTGGTAGTCGCCCCTTACCTTTAGCTTTGGAGTTGTTAGTTGCCCCTTACCTTTAGCTTTGGAGGTGTTAGTTGCCCCTTACCTTTAGCTTTGGAGGTGTTAGTTGCCCCTTACCTTTAGCTTTGGAGGTGGTAGTCGCCCCTTACCTTTTGCTTCGGAGGTGGTAGTCGCCCCTTACCTTTAGCTTTGGAGGTGTTAGTTGCCCCTTACCTTTAGCTTTGGAGGTGGTAGTCGCCTCTTACCTTTAGCTTTGGAGGTGGTAGTCGCCCCCTTACCATTTGCTTTGGAGGTGTTAGTCGCCCCCTTACCTTTAGCTTTGGAGGTGGTAGTCGCCCCCTTACCATTTGCTTTGGAGGTGGTAGTCGCCCCCTTACCTTTAGCTTTGGAGGTGTTAGTTGCCCCCTTACCTTTAGCTTTGGAGGTGTTAGTTGCCCCCTTACCTTTAGCTTTGAAGGTGTTAGTCGCCCCCTTACCTTTAGCTTTGGAGGTGGTAGTCGCCCCTTACCTTTAGATTTGGAGGTGGTAGTCGCCCCTTACCTTTTGCTTTGGAGGTGGTAGTCGCCCCCTTACCTTTAGCTTTGGAGGTGTTAGTCGCCCCCCTTACCTTTTGCTTTGGAGGTGGTAGTCGCCCCCTTACCTTTAGCTTTGGAGGTGTTAGTCGCCCCCCTTACCTTTAGCTTTGGAGGTGGTAGTCGCCCCTTACCTTTAGATTTGGAGGTGGTAGTCGCCCCTTACCTTTTGCTTTGGAGGTGTTAGTTGCCCCTTACCTTTAGATTTGGAGGTGTTAGTCGCCCCCTTACCTTTTGCTTTGGAGGTGTTAGTTGCCCCTTACCTTTAGCTTTGGAGGTGGTAGTCGCCCCCTTACCTTTAGCTTTGGAGGTGTTAGTCGCCCCCTTACCTTTAGCTTTGGAGATGTTAGTCGCCCCCTTACCTTTAGCTTTGGAGGTGGTAGTCGCCCCTTACCTTTAGATTTGGAGGTGGTAGTCGCCCCTTACCTTTTGCTTTGGAGGTGTTAGTTGCCCCCTTACCTTTAGCTTTGGAGGTGTTAGTTGCCCCTTACCTTTAGCTTTGGAGGTGTTAGTTGCCCCTTACCTTTAGCTTTGGAGGTGGTAGTCGCCTGTTACCTTTAGCTTTGGAGGTGTTAGTTGCCCCTTACCTTTAGCTTTGGAGGTGTTAGTTGCCCCTTACCTTTAGCTTTGAAGGTGTTAGTCGCCCCCTTACCTTTAGCTTTGGAGGTGTTAGTTGCCCCCTTACCTTTAGCTTTGGAGGTGTTAGTTGCCCCCTCACCTTTTACTTTGGAGGTGTTAGTCGCCCCCTTACCTTTAGCTTTGGAGGTGTTAGTCGCCCCCTTACCTTTAGCTTTGGAGGTGTTAGTCGCCCCCTTACCTTTAGCTTTGGAGGTGGTAGTCGCCCCCTTACCTTTAGCTTTGGAGGTGTTAGTCGCCCCCTTACCTTTAGCTTTGGAGGTGTTAGTCGCCCCCTTACCTTTAGCTTTGGAGGTGTTAGTCGCCCCCTTACCTTTAGCTTTGGAGGTGGTAGTCGCCCCTTACCTTTAGCTTTGGAGGTGTTAGTTGCCCCCTTACCTTTAGCTTTGGAGGTGTTAGTCGCCCCCTTACCATTTGCTTTGGAGGTGTTAGTTGCCCCCTTACCTTTAGCTTTGGAGGTGTTAGTTGCCCCCTTACCTTTAGCTTTGGAGGTGTTAGTTGCCCCCTCACCTTTTACTTTGGAGGTGTTAGTCGCCCCCTTACCTTTAGCTTTGGAGGTGTTAGTCGCCCCCTTACCTTTAGCTTTGGAGGTGTTAGTCGCCCCCTTACCTTTAGCTTTGGAGGTGTTAGTCGCCCCCTTACCTTTAGCTTTGGAGGTGTTAGTCGCCCCCTTACCTTTAGCTTTGGAGGTGTTAGTCGCCCCCTTACCATTTGCTTTGGAGGTGTTAGTTGCCCCCTTACCTTTAGCTTTGGAGGTGTTAGTCGCCCCCTTACCATTTGCTTTGGAGGTGTTAGTTGCCCCCTTACCTTTAGCTTTGGAGGTGTTAGTTGCCCCTTACCTTTAGCTTTGGAGGTGTTAGTCGCCCCCTTACCTTTAGCTTTGGAGGTGTTAGTCGCCCCCTTACCATTTGCTTTGGAGGTGTTAGTCGCCCCCTTACCATTTGCTTTGGAGGTGTTAGTTGCCCCCTTACCTTTAGCTTTGGAGGTGTTAGTCGCCCCCTTACCTTTAGCTTTGGAGGTGTTAGTTGCCCCTTACCTTTAGCTTTGGAGGTGTTGGTTGCCCCCTCACCTTTAGCTTTGGAGGTGTTAGTCGCCCCCTCACCTTTAGCTTTGGAGGTGTTAGTCGCCCCCTTACCTTTAGCTTTGGAGGTGTTAGTCGCCCCCTTACCTTTAGCTTTGGAGGTGTTAGTCGCCCCCTTACCATTTGCTTTGGAGGTGTTAGTTGCCCCTTACCTTTAGCTTTGGAGGTGTTAGTCGCCCCCTTACCATTTGCTTTGGAGGTGTTAGTTGCCCCCTTACCTTTAGCTTTGGAGGTGTTAGTTGCCCCCTTACCTTTAGCTTTGGAGGTGGTAGTCGCCCCCTTACCTTTAGCTTTGGAGGTGTTAGTTGCCCCCTTACCTCTTTGGGTGCTGTGGCTGGACAGGTTACACCAGTGATATGTCCACCCCTATGTGGCCATTCTGTGGTTATGATGTGATTTGCAGTCGAGCGGTAACAGACTCCAAATTTTTCCTTAACTTAATCCCCTCAAAAATAAAGGTAAGAGTGGACATATCTGTGCACAGGACGCACGCCGATAGCACAAGCTGCATTACTGAAAGGCTCCTTTAATAATGGATGAACTACTCCAAATATAAAGTTAATGACATAAAACCATTATCCGTCTTCCTCAAACATCAAAATCTCCAGATGTATTTATTTTCATTTGGTTCGGGGATGAAATAAAGATTTATTTCAGCTAAAGCCTTAAAGCCGAGCGCTCAGGAAGGCTAAGCATCCAATTCTTATTCAGAACAGATTAACCGGCCCCAAAAAACCATATGATAAATAATGATAGGACTGATCTCAGCAGTAATGAGCGCCCGCTCGGCAGACGATGAACCCCGGATCCCAAATGACATCAGTTCAGGCCAATAATACTTCATAAATCACAGTCGGCTTTTAATAAATATTTATCTGCTTGTAATCAGCGTCCTTCTGCCGCCGCGTTACACAGCGCGCCGCTCCCGAATTATAGTAATAAAGTAATCGATAAATCCTTATTAATTTCATGTATAGCGCCAGATTTAATTAAGATTAAGGCTTGTTCTTCACTTTAGGACTTTGACGAGGGTCAGCGGGAGAAAAAGAACAATTTGTTTTCTTTTTTTTTGTTTTATTTTATTCTTGGTTTTTTTTTTATTTGTTATTTTATTCTTGTTTTTTTTTTTATTTAACATTTATAGGATTTTTTTAAAATTAGTATTCCTGTTATTTTTATTAGGATAATGCTCAGGAGATTAAAGGAGCAATCACATGAAGATGTCTATGGATCATCATCAGTCATTATTCTGAAACCCCCCCCGCACATTCCCTGCAGTCTCTGCTATATAAGAAATGTGTAATAACAACACAGCACAGTTAAGGCATACTTGCCATTTCAGGGAACTGTGCGTGCATGAGGAATAACATTATTTCTGGCCATTGTATGACTTGTATTTTGCTTTTTTCACCATCTTTACCCTTTGCAGACTGTACGGCTATTTTTAGTTGTCTCTGAGCTAGTGAGTGGAGACTAGTGGCTATGATATCTTCCATGCACAGCACACACAAACATGAGGGATTCCTGCTCTCTTTTCCTACGCACCTTATATTCTGAGCCAGCAACAGAATGGAGGATATTACATAGAAGTACTGAGCAGTGTAGCTGTGAATATAGCTCCGAGGTTAAATAAACACAGTATGAGTGGAGACTAGTGGCTGTGATATCTCAGATACACAGTGCACACAGACATTAGGGATTCCTGCTCTCTTTTCCTATGAAGTTCATGTTCAGAGCCAGCAGCAGCATGGGATATATTATACAGAAGTACTGAGCAGTGTAGCTGTGAATGTAGCTCTGAGGTTAAATAAACACTTAGTGTGAGTGGAGACTAGTGGCTATGATATCTCAGATACACAATGCACACAGATATGAGATATTCTTGCTCTCTTTTCCTATGCAGTTCATGTTCAGAGCCAGCAGCTGCATGGAGTATATTATACAGAAGCACTGAGCAGTGTAGCTGTGATTATAGCTCTAAGGTGAAATAATCACGTGTGAGTGGAAACTAGCTGCTATGATGCCTTCCACAATATAAATGAGGGAATACTGCTCTCTTCTCTGTTTCTAACAAACATTCGAGATGTTATATAGGAGTACTGAACAGTGCAGTAGTGAATACAGCTCTGAGAAGAGACACTTAGAGTGACTAGCTGAAATTATGTATTTCACAGACTGAAATGAGGGATTCCTGTTCTCCTCTCTATTACTAGCACATATTCAAAAGCAACATGGAGGACATTATACAGCAGTACCAAACAGTGTATCTGTGAATCCAACACGGAACGAGATTTTCTTTTACTTTGCATGTGTATCTCTGCCTTTCTTTTACTTTGCTTCTCCTCATGCGTTCTCCATAGACTTCAATAGGCAATTGTAATCTGATCCCAGAGTTGGCTGTCAGAAAGTCTTGTCTTGAGCAGGACAGATTGTGTTTTTCAGAGTGGATGATGAGTTCAGAAGTTGAGGTTTGAAGACGAAGTGGATGAAGAAGCATATTTCTCTAATGAGATAGGGACCCCAGGGAGCAATAAAATCAGTATTTCATTATAACATATTACATAGTTAAATAGGTTGAAAAAAAAACCTTGGTCCATAAAGTTTAACCTTTTTCCACCAATCGTATATGTTGTCACTAATTTAAAAATAACCCACAATGTTATGTGTATCAAGGGAATCATCTGGCCCTTGTATAAAAGCTGTTATGGTGTCGGCCATTACTACCTCTTGTGGTCGGCATTCCATATTCTGACTGCTCTAACTGTAAAGAACCCTTTCCAATTTAGCTGTCAGTATCGCCTTTCTTCTACCCGTAATGATTTGCCTCTGGTCCTCAGTATGGTCTTTGGAAGGAATAAGACCTGTGCCGTCCTCTGTACTGACCACACATATATTCGACATGTAAATGAGATCTCCTTTGATGGGTCTTTTTTCAAAGCTAATCAAGCCCAACTTTTCAAACCTTTAATCATATGAGAAGCCTCCATCCTGTGTAATATATGAGAGGCCTCATCCCTTGTAATAATCTAGTTTCCACCTTTGAACTGACCCTAATGTCTGAATATCTGTCACGACCCACATGGGTCGGTCTAGCAGACGGCACAACAAACACCAACAATGGGATGGAAAGAGGGAGAGGAAGGCCCTAACAGTAGGGAACGAGGGATGGGGCACCTCCTAACACAGCCTGTGCCTATCCCTAAGCTTGCCTAACGCCCTATGCGGGTTCTTCCCCCCGCTGTCATCAAGTGCCTCATCCCTAGCTGTCACCTCACTATACCCTGGCTAGTGAACTAGCCGGCAAGGATGCTAGTCTCACCACTGGAGATGGTGTAAACACAGGGGGTAGTGACAAGCACGAGACAGACAAGGTAAATAAACAAGTAACTTAGCTCCAGGCTCCACCCCACAGAAGATGTGGAAACAGGACCCCGAACTCCACAGAAGTAGCAGATACAGCACTGACACCAGAAAGCTGCAAAACTCCTAGCCTGGTCTCAATAGAATAACTCTATTACCAACAGTCAGCTGATGTGTCATGTGACTATTTAAAGGATGGTGGGAGTGGTCACAACCCACATCAGCTGACCAGCATCAAAGCAGCTGCCATGAAGAAAACTAACATTAACCCTTGCTGGCATGAAAGCAAAAAACAACGTTTAAATTAAAGAAGAGCCAGAGCTGTCACGATTTAAAAAATTAATTGTGACAATATCCTTCTTTAATTGTGAAGCCCAAAACTGGATCCCATATTCTAGATGTGGCATCACCAGTGATTTATCAAGGGGTAATAATACATTCGGATTTTATCTCTTTATACACCCTAAAATCTTGTTTGCTTTTGCGGCTGCTGCCTGACATTGAGTGCTGCTGCTCAGCTTACTTGTAACCAGAATCCCCCGTCCTTCTGTTCTGTAGTCACGAGTATTTTCCCATATAATGTATATGCAGCTGTAGGATTCCTCCGTCCTCGTGCATTACTCTACATTTATTTACATTACATCTCCTCTGACAATTGTTTGCCCACATGAACCCGGTTGTGGTCGTACCATCTGCGACCGTGATCGTTATGCCCCTGTCAACCACGGTGAGACCTCCAGTGATCACTAATCGCTCCCTATCCAATAAAGAAGGATAACTTTTCAATTCTTGGAATACTCCTTTAAGGTGCTCAGTTTTACGTTGAGCTTGAAATGATAAAGCCCTGACCCGCGATGAGCTGCGTTACATTGTCTGCTTATTATTTTTGCTCCTCAGGCGCCGGGTTCCGTTTATTGTGATTGGTTGAATACTTTCCTCTTATTTGATAAATAGTAGCCTGCATAATTATATGCCGGGACGAACCTCCTCCTTCTCTCCATAGGGTTGGATTTTCCTATGAAATCTACATTCTTAAGCTTCGCGGAACATTTTACAAAAGCGCTTGACAAAGTCAATCATTTTTACAAAGAAAATTCAAACGTTCGGCTCATGGTGTTATTAAATCAAATTATTATTGCCATAATAACATTACACCAATCAATATTATAACAGCCTAGCAATTATACCGCTGCTAGAGCAGCCAGGAAATGAGTGTATGAGTGAAGAAATGGATGACAATAGCAGTTACACAAACAAAAGCAGATTTTCCCCCTAATTTAGCCTCTCAGGCGGCCATTATGAGCAGACAATCGGCGAGCTTTATCAAACCCGACTAAATCTTACAACTGCCGTGTTACTGAACAGCTTGACATCTTCTTTCCTCCTATATAATGGGCAACTGTGTCCCGGCCATCGCAACAAGCATAATTTTAATGTATATTTTATAAAATGTCAATCCGGGAGTCAATGCTGGGTGGGGGAGGGGTGCGTGCGGGGGGAGCGGAGAGGTTCCATGCAACGAAGCAAATAATTGAAAAATAAGGACTTTTGTTGTATTCTCACAAAGCATTAATAACTAAAGTCAAAATGTCATTTTGCGGAAGCACCAGGTATTTGGCACAAGTTTATTGCAATTTCGTAAACTGTGTTGAGTCGACAAAAGGACAAAAGATTTCTCTTTTTTTATTAATTTCCAGCAGGGATTTTTGAGCCATTCTAATATATGTTTAAACTCCTGGCTAGTAATGTTTTGTATCAGGGGCTAAAAGAAATGAAATACGAAAACAATAAGGTTTACCCCTAATATGTATTTGGGGGGGGGGTCCCACGTTTAATAATTCTTTCAACTGACATGGAGAAAGAAACCCAAAAACTTGCCAACATACTGTAACTTGGCACCACCAATTCTTGTCTCTGTTGGGTCCATCTTTGGCTTCATTCATGTATCTTTTTACGCATTTGTGTCTTCCAATGGCAACCAAATACCGTATTTTTCTGACTATAAGACGCACTTTTTTCCCTCCAAATTTGGGAGGAAAGTGTGGGTGCGTCTTATGGTACGGATGTAGCATGTTGGGAGGGGGGCAGCAGTGAGTGGGTTCGCACTGTTATTCCACTTCAGGATGTCCCTGCTGCCCAGAATCAGTGCTGGGGAAACCATATGGTCCCGATGATTAAGTGCAGTGAATATTCATTAGCGGCTCCCCGCCCACCTATCAGCTGAGTGGTGAGCCAGGAGAGGCAAATGAATACTGCACTTAAGCAGGGACACACATGGCTTCCCCAGCGCTGATTCCTGCAGCAGCTGGGGAGATCTGTGTGTCCGGGGCAGGAGGGGGCAGCAGCAGCAGGGTCCGGGGGAGAGGAGATCGCAGTACCTTCCTGGGCTGGAGCTGAGTGCTGTGCAGTGTGCACAAGGAGGACCTGTGATGATGTCAGAAGTGGGCGGGCTGGAGCATCACATGGCAACACAGATCCCTCCCTCTTCTTGACATCATCACAGGTCCTTCATACTCCAACACTAGAATCTGCTGGCTCCCATTACCTGTGCTGTGGAAAGGCAACAAGAGGGAGGGCTCTGTGTGCAGTCATGGGATGCTTTTACCTCACCACAGTGTGGCTGGCTGCCACAATTAAGAGGTTAGTCTTTCCAAAACACAATAAAGCACTCTGCCACTTCTTTATTGAACTATAACTCCCAGCATGTCATATGATCTGCAGGACATGCTGGGAGTTATAGTTCTCCCATTGGATTTTAAAGCAGCACTCCAGTTTTATTTTGCAGTGCTGGAGTGGTGCTTTAAATATAAGCCCTGTGCCCCCATTCTTATACTCACCCTCCAGCATCTTCATATAGTACTGTACAGACACCACACTGGTCCCGCAGCTTCCAACATAATAACATACTATTATATGTGGTGTTATTATATATAATAGTATGTTATTAAATATTTTACCACATTTTTTTGCTTCAAATATTTTTTTCCCTATTTTCCACCTCTAAAACCTGGGTGCGCCTTATAGTCTGGTGCGTCTTATAGTCCGAAAAATACGGTAAGTCTTGTGACTGTCCCTTGGGTCAAAATGGCACAGAGGTCTAGTGTTATTGAGGAACACGCGGAGATCTCTTTTGTCCACCGATGTCGGTCTCCTTCACAATCTTAGACATTCCTTGTGGTTCTTCATTCAAGTTTTTCCTCATAGTTTTATTATCTCTACTTTTTAGAGGACAGAAGATTTTTGAAGGTGAGTACAAGAAGATTCATGCAAAAGAAACCCAAATATTCTGTAATAACTCTTCTGCAGATATGCAATTTGCTCCTCAGTATAGGAGCATTGAAACAAGACTCCTCACCGGAGCGATGAAGTAGGCGCCGAACAGCCGTTATTATGTTTAACCTCCAAAATATGGTGTCTGTGACGTACCCTCCCCGCAAAGAGTGCTATTCAGAAGATGATATGGAAACTAGGATGGTGGGATCCTTGATCCCTTCTCATCGTGGAGGTCATCCGTTAGTGTGGCTGACCAGTACCCATCACTTCAGGTAAAGGTTTCAGGTCGCAGATGTGACCTTATCAGCTCCTTACGTGTTTCAATGGCACATATAACAAACCATTTGGTAGGTCCCAAACCTTGAGCAAGGGGTCCCGAAACTTAAAGTATAGTAAAACTAATTCTGACTGAAAGAGTTCTCCACCTGTTCATACATCGATGTCCTCAGTAAATCTTCACACATGACTGATCGAATATATAGAAGTGGCAGAGCTTAAAGTTTCAGCCGTTTGGCAAGTCTTGGCATTGGAAGTCCTGGTACTTCTATAGTTAATCTTTGGACACATCTATTCCTTACTTGCCAACTCTACCAAAATGTCTGAGAGGGTCCTGGATAATGGAATGTCATGATTCTGCCACTCACAGTGTCCTATGGATGTAGTGAGTGAAAGAACGGCCACCCTATGGATTTCAGGGGCATGCTGGGCTGTCAGTTTTGTGAGTGGAATAGCCTGGCCACCAAATCAAGGGCTTGGGCATGCTGGGCTATCAACATGCAAATTAAGGATTGTCCAGCAGTATAATCAATCTGGGCCTGCTGAGTTTACTCCAGGTTTCATCCTTTCTGAGTGATTGCCTGGCTATTTAGCTAGCTGATAACGGTCAGACCATTGCTAATCATAGCTTTACTCAGTGGTATGTGTTCCTTGTGCTCTGTGTTCTGCTTGCTTTGTGTTCTGCTCTTCTGATCTTTGTTGCCTGACCTTGGACTTTGCCTTTTGACTATTCGTTTGTCTTGCCCCTGCTTTGATCTTTGTAGCCTGACATAAGACTTTGCCTTTTGACTATTTGTTTGTCTTGCCCTTTTGGCTTTGACATACTCTGATCTTTGTTGCCTGACCTCAGACTTTTGACTATTTGTTTGTCTTACCCCTTTGCCTTTGACGTATTCTGATCTTTGTTGCCTGACCTCAGACTTTGTTTTTTGACTATTTGTTTCTCCTGCCCCTTTGCCTTTGACGTACTCTGATCTTTGTTGCCTGAACTTTTCCTTTTGACTATTCACTTGTCTAGCCCCTTTGCCTTTGACATACTCTGATCTTTGTTGCCTGACCTCAGACTTTGCCTTTTGACTATTTGTTTGTCTTACCCCTTTGCCTTTGACGTATTCTGATCTTTGTTGCCTGACCTCAGACTTTGTTTTTTGACTATTTGTTTCTCCTGCCCCTTTGCCTTTGACGTACTCTGATCTTTGTTGCCTGAACTTTTCCTTTTGACTATTCACTTGTCTAGCCCCTTTGCCTTTGACATACTCTGATCTTTGTTGCCTGACCTCAGACTTTGCCTTTTGACTATTTGTTTGTCTTACCCCTTTGCCTTTGACGTATTCTGATCTTTGTTGCCTGACCTCAGACTTTGTCTTTTGACTATTTGTTTGTCTTGCCCCTTTGCCTTTGACGTACTCTGATCTTTGTTGCCTGAACTTTTCCTTTTGACAATTCACTTGTCTAGCCCCTTTGCCTTTGATGTTCATTCCTGGTATTTGATCCCACACACCTTTACTCCTCTGTCTCATGGCTTCTCCATGAGACGTGACTAGCCAGCGTCACAGGGACTGGACCTTTTGGACTGCCAGAAAATTTGTCCCGGGTGCCTCAAAAATCACTTGAAATCTGCTGAGTCATCCAAATTACTATTTCTAAAAGGATGGGCCTATCTACAATGCAAGATGGAAGCACCTACATCAGTGACATGATATATAATTTTCTATCTCTTTCCAAAAACAGCGCCCCACTTTGTTTGTGTTTGGTATTGTAGCCCACTGACATAAGTGAGGCAGATCCCTCCTTATTAATCCCAGTCTACCCATGATCGTATAAGTTCATTGTTAAAAGAAGAAAGATTATGCTTCTCAACATTGTCTTAAACATCCGAGACACAAAGTATCCTTCAGATTTGACTTTTCACTCCCCTTCTCCCATCCAGCAGTTGGGGGTCTTGTGTGGTTTATACATGTAGCACAGAATATCCCTCAATCATATACATCATGGACGGGGTAATAGAAAGCCTAAAATAATTTGTGCTTAACTCCCATTAGCAGGACGTCTGCCTGGGATAAAACGCTCTTGAACAGAGGATTTGAGCGAAATGTTGAATCCACTGCCGGTTAAGGAAATATATTTAATCCATGGAGTTATTTTAAGGCTCAGTCAGGTAATGTTAAAAGGGAAGGGCGGGAAGGGTCAAAGAAGAGCTGGAGATGGAAGATAAGAAAAATGGGAAAAAGACATTGGAGAGCTCCTCTTTACCTCTGCGGGGAATCCGAAGCGAGACAGGTGATCCCAGCATCACACACCAGCAGACTAAAGCGCACCAGTATAAAGAAGAACCACAGCTGAATTCATACTGGTCCACCGACAGGGAAAGAAAAAATGTGTAAGAAATAAGAACAACGGAAGATCTTAAAGAGCCGGTCACACAGGGGCTGCGGAGGTTGCTGTTACATCCAGCCAGAGGACCAGCAAGGGTTAAAGAACATCTAGCAACAAAAGCACAGCGATGCAATAAACCGCAATGGATGAATGGCTCCAGTGCAGATTTTTTTTTTATTGGAGCTATATCCTCATAAATTACAGTCGCTGCTTATTTACTGAGCTCTGTGTTTTAGTTTGGAGTCATCTGAAGCTTTCTTCCAGCTTATGATTCCTTCCACAATGCTGGATTTATTTTATTACCAAGATACACATCTGTGTCTTGATAGTAAGATTTTTTAGTTTGACTGTGCACAGTACCCGGTTCGCGGTCTTCCAGGACGTCACCTGTCTGCCTGCGGCTTCCATTCTCCCAGCTATCTGTTTGCCTGCGGCTTCCAGTACCTCAGCTATCTCTTGCCAGCGTGCCTCACCTGTCTGTAGCACTGATGCCTAAGGCCAGGTGGCTTGGAGGATCCACCTCACCAGGTGTCAGAAATAGATGTTGGCCACTTAACAAGGTCAAAATTATACATTCTTACCTAAGTGCTCTTAAACGTTAAATGTTTATAGGTCAAACTTGTCAATGTTGGTGGGATTGGCTATGTAATGAGTCACATGCTGTTCTGACTCCACCAACAGGAGATGTTGGGGGAAAAAAGGGTCAGGCATATTGCATTTCATCATGTCCGATCCATGGTTGCTGTGGGAGTTATAGAAATCTTGCAATGACTTCTTTCCTCATTGAAAAGCATGCAAGATCCGTGTGCGACGATCAGGAAGAATGGCTGTTGGCTGAACGAGCATTCGGCAGTCGGCAATGTATGATGCATGACTATCGAGTATCTCAACAGGAGGGTCATAGATTTGGTAGCAGGAGTCGTTTTTGCAATCTACAACCCATATTTGTGTGCACTTGGCCTTTGCTATGTGTATTAATGATGCCCCGGTGGTCATTATCAGCTGTAAATGAGCCGATAGTACAGTCTGTGATTTGCTATGACCCCGGTTGTGCCTACACGCAGTTGACAATGAGCGCGGATGGAGCCTCGTACTGTTTTTAGGGTCATGCATCTATTACATCCCTGCGGTCTACGGCAGTGTCAACCTTCTCATCCCAACTTGTGTGCACTAGGCAAGATTACAGCTTGAGAACCCCTTGAAGCAAATCTGGTAAATATCATTTTCCTGATACTATTCTGTGTCGCACCAGCAAAAAATGTTTCCGTCTATGACTCAATTTGACCCTGACGCCTCGGATGATCATTACCACCCTGAAGGAAACAAGCACAAACTAACATTCACTTTCCGACAACGCAGCGACACCCAACCGGCATAATAAGTAGGTTATCCCCCTATGAAATCAGAACGCTCCGGCCCCCAGCTATAATTTATCAGTTATTCTTCCTGCTCCTAATGAGACAGGACGTTTCGACAAGAAAGTCATTAGAACACAAAATTAAATACGTATTCCTCATCAGCTGTAATGTACAAAGAGAAAGGCAGAGTGGAACGGCATGGACGGGTGTGGACGCCCGCATGCGAGCACAAATACCCGTGTAAGCATGAAATGGGATCAGAATGCCCGGTTGTTACCTCAATTTTGAATGGCTATAGATAAACATTGTAAATGGAATGAAAGTGGGGAATTTAGGAAACTCCGACCCTCCGGCACTCCAACCCTTGAGAACATTGGTTAAATTTGGTCAGAATATCAGATAATGGCCACAGCCATCTATACCAGTCCATTACGCATCTACACTGGGCATCCATACGGTCTGAACTAAGGGAGGTGAGGAAGTTACCTCTAAACTCCTCAGCCCCCTCCAGATACCTCTACCTCCTGTAGATACTTCTCCTCTCCAGATACGTCTGTCCCACCCAAACTCCTCTGTCCCCTCCAGATACCTCTACCTCCTGTAGATACTTCTCCTCTCCAGATACGTCTGTCCCACCCAAACTCCTCTGTCCCCTCCAGATACCTCTACCTCCTGTAGATACTTCTCCTCTCCAGATACCTCTGTCCCACCCAAACTCCTCTGTCCCCTCCAGATACCTCTACCTCCTGTAGATACTTCTCCTCTCTAGATACCTCTGTCCCACCCAAACTCTTCTGTCCCCTCCAGATACCTCTACCTCCTGTAGACACTTTTCCTCTCCAGATACCTCTGTCCCACCCAAACTCCTTTCTCCCCTCCAGATACCTCTACCTCCTGTAGATACTTATCCTCTCCAGATACCTCTGTTCCACCCAAACTCCTCTGTCCCCTCCAGATACCTCTACCTCCTGTAGATACTTCTCCTCTCCAGATACGTCTGTCCCACCCAAACTCATCAGTCCCTCCAGAAAACTCTGGTCTCCTTTAACCCCTACGTGCTCCTTGAAACACTTCTGTTACCTCCAGGCCTCTCTGTCCCCCACCAGATGCCTCTGTCTCCTCCATACCCTTTACTTTCTCCAGACACCTTTGCTCCCTACAGACATGTCTGATCTCTACTGACTCCTCTGTACCCTCCAGAGTCCTCTGGTCTCCTCCAAAACCCCTCTGTACTCCTCCTGCACCCACTAGACATCCTGCCCCCCCACAACCATCTTTGTTCCCTACAAACGCCTCTGATATCTACTGACCTCTCTGTACCCTCCAGACTCATTCACCCCATTCCACACTCCTCAGCCCCCCTCCAAACCTACCTATCTCCACCAGGTCCAGACCATCCTGTCCTTCTCCTGATGCCTCTGACCCCTTCATGTCTCTCTCTTTCCAAACTCTGGGTTAGGCTATATATATATATATATATATATATATACAGTGGGGCAAAAAAGTATTTAGTCAGTCAGCAATAGTGCAAGTTCCACCACTTAAAAAGATGAGAGGCGTCTGTAATTTACATCATAGGTAGACCTCAACTATGGGAGACAAACTGAGAAAAAAAAATCCAGAAAATCACATTGTCTGTTTTTTTAACATTTTATTTGCATATTATGGTGGAAAATAAGTATTTGGTCAGAAACAAAATTTCATCTCAATACTTTGTAATATATCCTTTGTTGGCAATGACAGAGGTCAAACGTTTTCTGTAAGTCTTCACAAGGTTGCCACACACTGTTGTTGGTATGTTGGCCCATTCCTCCATGCAGATCTCCTCTAGAGCAGTGATGTTTTTGGCTTTTCGCTTGGCAACACGGACTTTCAACTCCCTCCAAAGGTTTTCTATAGGGTTGAGATCTGCAGACTGGCTAGGCCACTCCAGGACCTTGAAATGCTTCTTACGAAGCCACTCTTTCATTGCCCTGGCGGTGTGCTTTGGATCATTGTCATGTTGAAAGACCCAGCCACGTTTCATCTTCAATGCCCTTGCTGATGGAAGGAGGTTTGCACTCAAAATCTCACGATACATGGCCCCATTCATTCTTTCATGTACCCGGATCAGTCGTCCTGGCCCCTTTGCAGAGAAACAGCCCCAAAACATGATGTTTCCACCACCATGCTTTACAGTAGGTATGGTGTTTGATGGATGCAACTCAGTATTCTTTTTCCTCCAAACACGACAAGTTGTGTTTCTACCAAACAGTTCCAGTTTGGTTTCATCAGACCATAGGACATTCTCCCAAAACTCCTCTGGATCATCCAAATGCTCTCTAGCAAACTTCAGACGGGCCCGGACATGTACTGGCTTAAGCAGTGGGACACGTCTGGCACTGCAGGATCTGAGTCCATGGTGGTGTAGTGTGTTACTTATGGTAGGCCTTGTTACATTGGTCCCAGCTCTCTGCAGTTCATTCACTAGGTCCCCCCGCGTGGTTCTGGGATTTTTGCTCACCGTTCTTGTGATCATTCTGACCCCACGGGGTGGGATTTTGCGTGGAGCCCCAGATCGAGGGAGATTATCAGTGGTCTTGTATGTCTTCCATTTTCTAATTATTGCTCCCACTGTTGATTTCTTCACTCCAAGCTGGTTGGCTATTGCAGATTCAGTCTTCCCAGCCTGGTGCAGGGCTACAATTTTGTTTCTGGTGTCCTTTGACAGCTCTTTGGTCTTCACCATAGTGGAGTCTGGAGTCAGACTGTTTGAGGGTGTGCACAGGTGTCTTTTTATACTAATAACAAGTTTAAACAGGTGCCATTACTACAGGTAATGAGTGGAGGAAAGAGGAGACTCTTAAAGAAGAAGTTACAGGTCTGTGAGAGCCAGAAATCTTGATTGTTTGTTTCTGACCAAATACTTATTTTCCACCATAATATGCAAATAAAATGTTAAAAAAACAGACAATGTGATTTTCTGGATTTTTTTCTCTCAGTTTGTCTCCCATAGTTGAGGTCTACCTATGATGTAAATTACAGACGCCTCTCATCTTTTTAAGTGGTGGAACTTGCACTATTGCTGACTGACTAAATACTTTTTTGCCCCACTGTATATATATATATATATCTACAGTTTAAAGTTCGGACTGGCTAACAGGATAAAAGGGGAATTCCCTGGTGGGCCCTCACTCCACCTATATGAGCTGTAATTGGCACAAAACACTTGTGATTCCCTATGTATAAAAGACGGAAGCTCATCATTCATTTATCAGACTGTATACAGTATATATATTGTATATATATATGAAACCAATGTGTCGTACATACAATGATTTTGCCTGGGACGCCTTCGCATTTTGCTTCTTCTGAACGCTCCTCTGCTCACCGTTTCCTACATGACCTTCAGAGTGTTTGGCGCTGCTGATTCCAGAGGTAGGTGTCCACATAATGCTGCCGCTACAAATATCTCCGGATTATGGACATTATCAAGGACAATCCCTAAACAGCAAAGCAGGAAGTTCCCGACCTGCTGTCGGAGCAGCTTCGTGATTCACAATGCGCGGCGACTTTACGCTCTCGCTGTGAGTCACAAACCTTGAAACATTTCATCCATTTTCCTGGTTAATGGATTCTTTTTGTAAACAAGGTTTTGTTCTTTTGTTGCTTTCACCAAGGAGTCACTTCCGTTTTTGTTAAGCTTGTTCCATTTTTATGCATTTTAACAGCTGAGACAGAGGGGGGGCATGCAGAAATATTTAACCTGTTGTAGACCCTCTGTCGGAAAGAGACAGGGAGATTATGGAAATCCTTCCTCAGGTCTTAGAGGTTCCATATTAGGGTTCTAAACACAAGGATCCAGCAACAACACAAATGTTAGGATCTGATACATATACAGATACTGTATACACACAAAATTTCACCTATGAGTCCCCCATTATTGTGAGTTAAAGCACTGACATAAATCTAGGACCTGGGTGCCTTTAGCTTGTAGGGGATGTTCACCACTCCTCTGTAGGTCACATTTGCATGTAAGCTGTTCCATCCAGCACGTCCACATGGATATTCCGTCACTGAACCCTGCTTATACAGGTACTATACAGGTGATCAGGTTTTTAAATACATCAGATAGGGATTAGATATATTAGGTATGACTGCTCTATATGGGTATACCTTGACGTTTGGTGGAGCAGCTTAGTATACATTTTTTTGCAAAAAAAAGTATCAACTAAATACCCTGCTTTTTCCGTCTTTTGACAAGCACTTGCTTTTTACTGTGATTTTTTTTTACAACAGAGTATTTTTGACCTCACTGTGCTCTTTTGTATTACAAAACATAGCTGATTTCTCCTAAAACAGAGCCAAACATGTATACAGGTCATACGTAGAGTGGCAGCTGTGCCCCATATTTAATGGGTACCTGCTTTTGCAGCTAACTGGTCAGAAGAAGCTGTCATTTGTGTGCACATGAGGAATAACACTATTTGTAACCATTATATTAATTGTATCTTTAAGTTTTCATCAGTTCTATTTGTACATTTTTTAATATCTTTGAGCTGGTGGGTAGAGATTAGGTGCTGTGATCTCTCCCGTAAACAGCACACACAGACGTGAGGGATTCCTGCTCTTGTCTATCTATTTAGCAGATGTTCAGAACCAGAAGCAAAATGGAGGACAATATACAGCAGTACTGAGCAGCGTATGTGTGCCTGCAGCTTTGAGGTGAGATAAACGCTTATTAGAAAGCAGCCTCGTGGTGGACATTACACAGCAGGACAACTGAGCAGTGTATCTGTGAATACAGCTCTGAGGTTCAATAAACACTTTCTAGAAAGCAGCAGCATGGGGAATATTATACAGCAGAATTGAGCAGTGTAACTGTGAACACAGCTCTGAGATGATATAAGCATTTATTATAAAGCAACATCACTGGGGTCATTATATAACAGTACTGAACAGTGTAGCTGATCATTTAGCTCTGGGATGACATAATCTTACTAATCTTACTTACTTTCCGTTTCAGGAAAGCATCCACTATGTATTTCCTTTAAGTAGAGGGCTTTTCGGTCTCTTTCGTCCCGCTACATTTAGCCCAACTTGGGTCTCTCCCTAAGGTGGCTAGCATGTATGTATCGCTTGCTCACCGAGCCCCACTCCATACAGCCAACCAATTCCAGCCCTGTGCTGATGAGGGCCTAAAGCCCGAAACACGTGTCCACAGGTAGGAATTGGTTGGCTGTGTAAATTTAGAAACTAATCCGCAGCATTGCACGCTTGGCGATTCCAAGCGCTGTGGATTAGACAGGGGTGGAAAGAGATGATTTGCATAGCTCCGCCTACTGCAAAGGATTCTGGGTAAACCTGCTATTCTTTGTATTATGCTGCTTGCAAGTACTTTCCGTTTCAGGAAAGCATCCACTATGTATTTCCTTTAAGTAGAGGGCTTTTCGGTCTCTTTCGTCCCGCTACATTTAGCCCAACTTGGGTCTCTCCCTAAGGTGGCTAGCATGTATGTATCGCTTGCTCACCGAGCCCCACTCCATACAGCCAACCAATTCCAGCCCTGTGCTGATGAGGGCCTAAAGCCCGAAACACGTGTCCACAGGTAGGAATTGGTTGGCTGTGTAAATTTAGAAACTAATCCGCAGCATTGCACGCTTGGCGATTCCAAGCGCTGTGGATTAGACAGGGGTGGAAAGAGATGATTTGCATAGCTCCGCCTACTGCAAAGGATTCTGGGTAAACCTGCTATTCTTTGTATTATGCTGCTTGCAAGTACTTTCCGTTTCAGGAAAGCATCCACTATGTATTTCCTTTAAGTAGAGGGCTTTTCGGTCTCTTTCGTCCCGCTACATTTAGCCCAACTTGGGTCTCTCCCTAAGGTGGCTAGCATGTATGTATCGCTTGCTCACCGAGCCCCACTCCATACAGCCAACCAATTCCAGCCCTGTGCTGATGAGGGCCTAAAGCCCGAAACACGTGTCCACAGGTAGGAATTGGTTGGCTGTGTAAATTTAGAAACTAATCCGCAGCATTGCACGCTTGGCGATTCCAAGCGCTGTGGATTAGACAGGGGTGGAAAGAGATGATTTGCATAGCTCCGCCTACTGCAAAGGATTCTGGGTAAACCTGCTATTCTTTGTATTATGCTGCTTGCAAGTACTTTCCGTTTCAGGAAAGCATCCACTATGTATTTCCTTTAAGTAGAGGGCTTTTCGGTCTCTTTCGTCCCGCTACATTTAGCCCAACTTGGGTCTCTCCCTAAGGTGGCTAGCATGTATGTATAATCTTACTAATAAAGCAGCAGTGGCATGGAAGACAATTTTTCATCATTTGGATATTCATTTCTATTTTTAGTACACTGTGTGGTTGAATTAATGGAATAATTAAAATTATTATTCAGCCCGTAACAAAACACAAGCCCTCACACAGCTTATAGTCATGCATAAGTATTATATATACAGTGGGGAAAATAAGTATTTGAATGCACTGTCAATTTAGCAAGTTTTCCCAGTTACAAATAATGGAGAGATCTGTAATTTTTATCGTAGGTGCACTTCACCTGTGAGAGACAGAATCAAAAAATTAAAAACAGGAAATCACATTGTAGGATTTTTTCATAATTAATTTGTATTTTATTGCATGATAAAGTATTTGATACAATAGAAAATATTTGGTCCAGAAACCTAGGTCTGTAATTACAGAGGTCGGACGTTTCCTGTAGTTCTTGACCACACACTGCAGCAGGGATTTTGGCCCCCTCCTCCATACAGATCTTCTCCAGATCTTTCAGTTTTCGGGGCTGTCGTTGGGTAACATTGAGTTTCAGCTTCCTCCAAAGATTTTCTTTTGCTTCAGGTCTTGACACGGGCTAGGTTACTCCAGGACCTTGAAATGCTTCTATGGAGCTGCTCCTTAGTTGCCTTGGCTGTGTTTTGGGTCATTGTCGTGCTGGAAGACCCAGCCACGACCCATCTTTAATGCTTTTACCAAGGGAAGGAGGTTGTTGGCCAAAATCTCGTGATACATGACCCCATCCATCCCCCCTTCTATACGGTGCAGTCGTCCTGTCCCCTTTGCAGAAAATCACCCCCAAAGTATGATGTTTTCCCCCATCATGCTTCTTGGTTGGGATGGTGTTCTTGGGGTTGTATCATCCTTCTTCTTCCTCCAAACACGGCGAGTCGAGTTGATACTGAAAAGTTATATTTTGTTGTCATCTGACCATATGACCTTCTCCCATGCCTCTTTTGGATCATCCAGATGGTCATTGGCGAACTTCACATAGTCCTGGACATGTGCTGGTGTGAGCAGAGGGACGCAGTGACGGCGCAGTGTGTTACTAACGGTGATGTTTGAGACTGTGGTCCCAGCTCCCTTCAGGTCATTGACCAGGTCCTCCCGTATAGTTCTGGGCTAATTACTGACCTTTCTCGGAATCATCCTTACCCCACGGTGCAAATTAATTATGCAATGTAATTTTCTGGTTTTTATTGTTAGATTCTGACTCTCACAGGTGAAGTGTACCTACGATAAAAAATTACAGACCTCTCCGTTCTTTATAGGTGGGAAAACTTACAAAATCGGCAGCGTAACAAATACTTATGGTATTTTCCCAACTGAATATATACATAGATAATATGGCTCAGAAAAAAAGCAAAAGCAAAACAAAAGTGCAAAAAACAAAAAAATGGCCAAGTGTGTAAGGGGCTCAATATTAATGGCCCGCCAATGTTAAATTAGACAGGATCCAACAATGTGACCATCGTTCTTTGATGAAGGGGTCATGTCTGTATCCCGCCCAATAGATGTAGCTCCAGAAATTCACATTAATGGGACTAAAATGGACATGTTGGGAGAAGGACCCTTGTTGAGGGTCCAAGAACTTCAGATTAAGAAGACCCTTAAGTAAATAATGAAAATTCTAAATTATGGAGTAGGGCGAGTGTTTTTAGGGTCCATCAAAAAAAACGGTTCTGTGCTCTTTGGTGCAATATTATCCATAAAATGTCTCAATAATGTAAAACAGTCTCCTGGTTAAAAAAGAAATGGAAATAATCCCATATGCCAGTAACACGCAGCACTTCCCCACTCTCACGTCTCCGCTCTTTTATCAAATACCCATCGAGAAATTACAGCCAAGACCCTCGGATTCTCAGAGAATGGATCCAAGGCAAAGGCTCCATACTGAGCAGCATTCACAGCCCTGCGTGCCGCCCAAATGCAGCATAAAAGGCCTACGTATTACTGCACTCATACGCCAAGCCCGAAAATTATAAAGGGCTGTAAAGTACAAAGCCGTGTATTTAGAGTAAAGAACGGAACGCTAATGGGAACCCCGCCAGCTCGGGTTAAGGCAGAGCTTTATTATTTGTTGGAGACGATGTCTTAAGCCTTAATTTGTGCTTTATTTGTACCTTGTTAGAAACTTCCAAAGAAGGAAGAGAAGGAAGAACAATGCCACAAATATAACAAAAATGAAGATTGGTATTTCCTACATTTCTAATGCTAAAATAATAAAAAAAGAACATCCTCTTATCCAGCGTGAAAGTATGTGCACCTCACAGGATAGATGGATAGATAGATAGATAGATAGATAGATAGATAGATAGATAGATAGATAGATAGATAGATGGATAGATAGAAAATAAATAATAGATAGATAATAGATAGATGAAAAATAATAGATAGATAATCGATAGATAATAGATAGAGAATAGATAGATAGATAGATAGATGTAGATAGATAGATAGATAATAGATAATTGATGATAGATAATAGATAGATAATAGATAGATAGATAATTGATAATAGATAGATAATAGATAGATAATGGATAATAGATAGATAATAGATGATAGATAATAGATTGATAATAGATAGTTAATAGATAGATAATTGATCATAGATAGATAATAGATAATAGATAGATAATAGATAATGGATAATAGATAGATCCTGAGAATTGAGGCCTCATAACTCTATGTGAGTGAAGTTCAAGTGAGCATGTGCGTCCATTCGCCACTCCATTCACATCTATGGCAGCAGTAGAGCGTATGCTGGACCACAGCTGCCACATTGAATGTAGAGGCATGCGCACTGACATCCTATTCAAGTGGAGACATGAGATACCTGTTCTCCGGATTCATGGGGGCCCCATTGGTCAAATCTCCATTTATATTTAGCATCCTTTCTATGGATAGGTGATACATTTTGTTGGTGGGAAACTCTATTTTATGACACTCCTGTCATTTCACGCGACTTTTCAGAACAAGCTGCCACGTCTCATATATGCAGTTTGCCTCTGAGCTAATGGGTGGAAACTAGCTAGAAGTATGTCTCCCATACACTGAACCCTTTAAAAATAGGAACTCCAACCCTCCTATGTCTCTGAATATGTCTCTCAATAATAGAAGCATCATTATCACGTATTGAGACGTGTAGCTGTGAATCCAGATCTGTAGTGAAATAAGCACTAACTAGAATTAGCAGCAGTACCCTCTCTGGATGTGTGTCTCTCTTGAGCTCTTCCCACCCTCTCTGCTTTTCGTAGACTTCCAGCAAGATGATATGGATAGGAAGGGGCTTTGTGCTGCTAATTGTGGGGTACAATCCCCCTCCCCCATTATTAGCCAAATATTGATGTCCTCACATGCAAAACGCTGCTTATTTTCCAGCTGCAGTTTTGAAGCAGGTTCTACAGTAGCAATGTGCTCTTATTACTGTGGTTTTGTTGTGTCATTTTACTACTTTGTCCCGTTTTTTAAACAATTTTGGTGCAGATTTTAAAATATGTTTTTCTGAGTGTTTTTTTTTTTTGCAGTGCAGGAATTCTGCACCCTAAAACGCTGCCCTTCAAAGCCCTTGGCCATTTTCCTATGTGGCAATAAATAATGCAGTTTTTTTCCACTATATATTTTTTTGCGTTGTGTTTAAGGCTTTGTTCACAAGTCGTGTTTTTTCGATATTAAAATCTGTTCTTTTTTAAATGCAGGATCACAGTTTGTGCGCTAAAAAATGCATTAAAATCACAACCTTTAGGGCTCTTTTACATGTCAGTTTTTCTTGTGTGGATGCCATCTGTTTTTTTTATTCATAGCGCTCGTACCTGTCATAGTCTATGGGGTTGTTCACATTTCCCCGGACAGAGTGGTTTGCAAAAAATATCGGCGGCATATTCTATTTTGATCTGAGTGTTGGATCAAAATGATCAATGCAAGTCTATGGGTCCGTGAAAAAAAATCGGGCGTCATCCGAGCGCAGTCTGATTTTCCCGAACTGTCAGAATATTATGGAGAAGGTGGAGAAACTTTTATTTTTTTCACTCCTCGTCTGAGAAAAACTCGGATCAAACTGTGATCAGGATAATGGGTCCGTTTTTCTCGGATGTTGAAAATACCGATGTGTGAATGAGGTCTAAATCTGCACGAAAAAATGCGTATAAAGGATAAGTGCATAATAAGAAAAAATCTGCAAAAAACAGAATAATCAGAGCAGATTGCTATTGTGAATTTTTTTTTTGAAAAGACGTGTAAAAAAAAAAAAAAACATCTGTCAGAACACCAAAAAATGTGTTTAGGGCAGACTTGGAAAATTGAAACTCAGCACAAAAGATACAGCAGAAAAAATGCAACATTTACGCTGTGTGTTCCCTCACACAGAAGGTTAGAATGTTACACCTTGAATGTGGAGGATACTGGGAGTTGTAGTTCATGCCCTCCACCTGGGCTGGCCCTGTATGTTCTCGCTCCAGGCTTCTCTGCCATTACTCAGGGGTAGTTGGGCACGGAGGGCGGCTGCCATTGTATCCTGTTATTATTTGGGTTCTCATTATCCTTTCCTCCGCGCCTTTCTGCAGCTTCCAATTAGCAACACTTAGCAGCTGTTAAACGGCAGAATTGCCTGTTGTTCGCATCAACCCAGATTTTAATTGAAGGCAATTTACTGCGCACAAGTCCAAAAAAACTCAAAAAAAATCCATGATCTCCGTGCAATTTTTTTTTTTTTTGCCAAGCCAGAAAGCTCGTTCAATAAAATTGGCCTCCGCATTTCGCTGGAGATGGCGCCGAGGCTGCGAGTTAAAAGAAAGTATTTGCACATGAAAGTTGAAAGGATTTATCTGGTGGGTTTGTGCCGGTGGAAATTTACCAAGCAGATATCGGGGGCCGGCGGTACGCAACTTTCCGAGGGTGGAATTGAATTTGTGGGTTTTTTTGTCTTCTCCTTCCCTTGTGCAAACGCGACGTCTGGATGCAGAAAGTTCTTGTTTGCAAACTGAAAGTTACTTATTAAATTGTGAAATGTCCCACGGCCAAAAGAGACGAATAATAATAAAAAAAAGGTAATAAAATATGGTAGATGTAGTGGTGGAAATATAAGTGTGACTGACGTATATATAGAAACGATAGCTAGTGTTAGGAGTAATAGTGCAGTGTTATTATTATTATTATTATTATTATTATTATTACTAGTAATAGTAGGAATGGTAATAATACTAGTCTCAGTATATTCATTATTATTATATAAAGATTATTTGCAGTAATAAAATACTGTAGTAGTAGCAGTGGTGCCTGAGCAGTGGTGGTAGTAGTAGCAGTGGTGATGATGGTGGTAGTAGTAGTAGCAGTGGTGATGATGGTGGTAGTAGTAGTAGCAGTGGTGCCTGAGCAGTGGTGGTAGTAGTAGTAGCAGTGGTGCCTGAGCAGTGGTGGTAGTAGTAGTAGCAGTGGTGCCTGAGCAGTGGTGGTAGTAGTAGTAGCAGTGGTGCCTGAGCAGTGGTGGTAGTAGTAGTAGCAGTGGTGCCTGAGCAGTGGTGGTAGTAGTAGTAGCAGTGGTGCCTGAGCAGTGGTGGTAGTAGTAGTAGCAGTGGTGCCTGAGCAGTGGTGATAGTAGTAGTAGCAGTGGTGCCTGAGCAGTGGTGATAGTAGTAGTAGCAGTGGTGCCTGAGCAGTGGTGGTAGTAGTAGTAGCAGTGGTGCCTGAGCAGTGGTGGTAGTAGTAGTAGCAGCGGTGCCTGAGCAGTGGTGGTGGTAGTAGTAGCAGTGGTGCCTGAGCAGTGGTGGTAGTAGTAGTAGCAGTGGTGCCTGAGCACTGGTGGTAGTAGTAGTAGCAGCGGTGCCTGAGCAGTGGTGGTAGTAGTAGTAGCAGCGGTGCCTGAGCAGTGGTGGTAGTAGTAGTAGCAGTGGTGCCTGAGCAGTGGTGGTAGTAGTAGTAGCAGTGGTGCCTGAGCAGTGGTGGTAGTAGTAGTAGCAGGGTGCCTGAGCACTGGTGGTAGTAGTAGTAGCAGTGGTGCCTGAGCAGTGGTGGTAGTAGTAGTAGCAGCGGTGCCTGAGCAGTGGTGGTAGTAGTAGTAGCAGTGGTGCCTGAGCAGTGGTGGTAGTAGTAGTAGCAGTGGTGCCTGAGCAGTGGTGGTAGTAGTAGTAGCAGTGGTGCCTGAGCAGTGGTGATAGTAGTAGTAGCAGTGGTGCCTGAGCAGTGGTGGTAGTAGTAGTAGCAGTGGTGCCTGAGCACTGGTGGTAGTAGTAGTAGCAGTGGTGCCTGAGCAGTGGTGGTAGTAGTAGTAGCAGTGGTGCCTGAGCAGTGGTGGTAGTAGTAGTAGCAGTGGTGCCTGAGCAGTGGTGGTGGTAGTAGTAGCAGTGGTGCCTGAGCAGTGGTGGTAGTAGTAGTAGCAGTGGTGCCTGAGCACTGGTGGTAGTAGTAGTAGCAGCGGTGCCTGAGCAGTGGTGGTAGTAGTAGTAGCAGCGGTGCCTGAGCAGTGGTGGTAGTAGTAGTAGCAGTGGTGCCTGAGCAGTGGTGGTAGTAGTAGTAGCAGTGGTGCCTGAGCAGTGGTGGTAGTAGTAGTAGCAGTGGTGCCTGAGCAGTGGTAGTAGTAGTAGCAGTGGTGCCTGAGCAGTGGTGGTAGTAGTAGTAGCAGTGGTGCCTGAGCAGTGGTGGTAGTAGTAGTAGCAGTGGTGCCTGAGCAGTGGTAGTAGTAGTAGCAGTGGTGCCTGAGCAGTGGTGGTAGTAGTAGTAGCAGTGGTGCCTGAGCAGTGGTGGTAGTAGTAGCAGTGGTGCCTGAGCAGTGGTGGTAGTAGTAGCAGTGGTGCCTGAGCAGTGGTGGTAGTAGTAGTAGCAGTGGTGCCTGAGCAGTGGTGGTAGTAGTAGTAGCAGTGGTGCCTCAGCAATGGTGGTAGTAGTAGTAGCAGTGGTGCCTGAGCAGTGGTGGTAGTAGTAGTAGCAGTGGTGCCTGAGCAGTGGTGATGATGGTAGTAGTAGTAGCAGTGGTGCCTGAGCAGTGGTGGTAGTAGTAGTAGCAGTGGTGCCTGAGCAGTGGTGATGAAGGTAGTAGTAGTAGCAGTGGTGCCTGAGCAGTGGTGGTAGTAGTAGTAGCAGTGGTGCCTGAGCAGTGGTGATGATGGTAGTAGTAGTAGCAGTGGTGCCTGAGCAGTGGTGGTAGTAGTAGTAGCAGTGGTGCCTGAGCAGTGGTGGTAGTAGTAGTAGCAGTGGTGCCTGAGCAGTGGTGATGAAGGTAGTAGTAGTAGCAGTGGTGCCTGAGCAGTGGTGGTAGTAGTAGTAGCAGTGGTGCCTGAGCAGTGGTGATGATGGTAGTAGTAGTAGCAGTGGTGCCTGAGCAGTGGTGGTAGTAGTAGTAGCAGTGGTGCCTGAGCAGTGGTGGTAGTAGTAGTAGCAGTGGTGCCTGAGCAGTGGTGGTAGTAGTAGTAGCAGTGGTGCCTGAGCAGTGGTGATGAAGGTAGTAGTAGTAGCAGTGGTGCCTGAGCAGTGGTGGTAGTAGTAGTAGCAGTGGTGCCTGAGCAGTGGTGATGATGGTAGTAGTAGTAGCAGTGGTGCCTGAGCAGTGGTGGTAGTAGTAGTAGCAGTGGTGCCTGAGCAGTGGTGGTAGTAGTAGTAGCAGTGGTGCCTGAGCAGTGGTGGTAGTAGTAGTAGCAGTGGTGCCTGAGCAGTGGTGATGATGGTAGTAGTAGTAGCAGTGGTGCCTGAGCAGTGGTGGTAGTAGTAGTAGCAGTGGTGCCTGAGCAGTGGTGGTAGTAGTAGTAGCAGTGGTGCCTGAGCAGTGGTGGTAGTAGTAGTAGCAGTGGTGCCTGAGCAGTGGTGGTAGTAGTAGCAGCAGTGGTGCCTGAGCAGTGGTGATGAAGGTAGTAGTAGTAGCAGTGATGGTTGTAGGAGAGGAAGTAGAAGTAATATCTTAGGAGCAGAATTAGTAATAATAATGATAGTAATAAGTAATAAGTAGTTGAAGTGACCGTAGCCTTAGTAGTAGTAATCATAGTATAAGAAGCAGTAATAGTTGTTAGGAGTTGTACTTTCTATTAATAATATTGTCATTAATTTATTAGTCGCCTCCAGTTCATCTCAGTTCATTACAAGGCGTAAACGTAAGTTCTTCATCTTTATCACATGGCCAAATATCTGATCCTGCGGAGGTTGTAATCTGCAAACTGTGGCGATAAAGTTACATTCTGTGGCCATTATTTCCTCATGGGCGGGGCAGGGAGGAACAATGATTATTAAAGGGAACTGCACTGTTTCCTACTACTATAGTCAATGGGGCCTACATAACTAAAAAGTATTATTTTCTTTATTTTTAATTATAATTATTATGAATAATAATGATAACAACACTTAATAATAATAATAATAATAATAATATTAATAATGTTGTGATCCAGTCTGGGTTTTGAGTCCTGTGTGCCTTTTTCCCGGGCTGATCAAATCAAGGGTTAACTTTGCTCTGCCTCATTCTGGGTTCAGGTTTGTTATTTAGCTCCGCTGTATCCTGCAGGCGGTGTCACTTATAGTTTCTGCCTACGGTGTGTGTAGCTGACTCTGTGTACCCTGATTCGTCCTGCTGCTTTTGCTGATTGTACCCATGTTTGTCCATCTAGTTCAACCCATAGCCTAACCTAACATGTCCTAACATGTTGATCCAGAGGAAGGCAAAAAAAAACCATGCGGCAAAGAGTAAGCTCCACTTTGGGGAAAAAAATTCCTTCTCGACTCCACACACGGCAATCAGACTAGTTCCCTGGATCAACGCCCTATCAAGGAGTCTAGTGTATATACCCTGTAACATTATACTTTTCCAGAAATGTATCCAGTCCCCTCTTAAATTTAAGTAATGAATCACTCATTACAACATCATACGCCAGAGAGTTCCATAGTCTCACTGCTCTTACAGTAAAGAATCCGCGTCTGTTATTATGCCGAAACCTTCTTTCCTCCAGACGCAGAGGATGCCCCCTTATCCATGTCTCAGGTCTATGATTAAAAAGATCATCAGAAAGGTCTTTGTATTGTCCCCTCATATATTTATACATTAACATAAGATCACCCCTTCGTCTTCGTTTTTCCAAACTAAATAGCCCCAAGTGTAATAACCTATCTTGGTATTGCAGACCCCCCAGTCCTCTAATACCCTTGGTCGCTCTTCTCTGCACCCGCTCCAGTTCAGCTATGTCTTTCTTATACACCGGAGACCAGAACTGTGCACAGTATTCTAAGTGTGGTCGAACTAGTGACTTGTATAGAGGTAAAATTATGTTCTCCTCATGTGCATCTATGCCTCTTTTAATGCATCCCATTATTTTATTTGCCTTTGTAGCAGCTGCCTGACACTGGCCACTGAACATGAGTTTGTCATCCACCCATACACCCAGGTCTTTTTCATTGCCGGTTTTGCCCAGAGTTTTAGAATTAAGCGCATAGTTTTACATCTTATTACTTCTACCCAAATGCATGACCTTACATTTATCCCCAATAAAGCTCATTTGCTATTTATCAGCCCAAGCTTCTAGTTTACATAAATCATCCTGTAATATAAAATTGTCCTCCTCTGTATTGATTACTCTGCAGAGTTTAGTGTCATCTGCAAATATTGAAATTCTGCTCTGAATGCCCCCTACAAGGTCATTAATAAATATGTTAAAAAGAAGAGGGCCCAACACTGACCCCTGTGGTACCCCACTGCTAACCGCGACCCAGTCCGAGTGTGCTCCATTAATAACCACCCTTTGTTTCCTATCCCTGAGCCAGCTCTCAACCCACTTGCACATATTTTCCCCCATCCCCATTATTCTCATTTTATGTATCAACCTTTTGTGCGGCACAGTATCAAAAGCTTTTGAAAAGTCCATATACACTACATCCACTGGGTTGAAGAATATTTTGGGATAACTTTTACTCTCTCTGGCAATGAGTCTCTCTGTCTCAATCTTCGCTGCTTTGATTTGCTTTTTACAGAATTTATGTAATTTTCTGTATTTATTTAATGCCTCATCACTACCTACTTCCTTTAATTCTCTAAATGCTTTCTTTTTGTCACTTATTGCGCCCCTTACAGCTCTATTTAGCCATATTGGTTTCCTCCTATTTCTAGTATGTTTATTCCCATACGGTATATACTGTGCACAGGTCCTATCCAGGAGGCTAATAAATGTCTCCCATTTTCTTTGTGTATTTTTATGTCTCAGGATATCGTCCCAGTTAATTGCACCAAGATCCTCTCTCATCCGTTGGAAATTTGCCCTCCTGAAGTTTAGTGTCCTTGTAACCCCTCTATTACACATCTTTTTAAAGGATACATGAAAACTTATTATTTTGTGATCGCTATTCCCCAAGTGACCCCCAACCCCTATATTTGCTATGCGGTCTGGCCTGTTGGTTAATATTAGGTCTAGCAGTGTCCCTTTCTTGTTGGGTCCTGAACCAGTTGTGAAAGGTAATTGTCTCTCATAGTTGTCAGATACCGATCACCTTTGCTGGAACTGCAGGTTTCTGTTCACCAATCTATTTCAGGGTAGTTGAAGTCCCCCATAATAATGACTTCTCCTTGAGTCGCAGCTTCATCTATTTGCTTTACGAGGATATTCTCCATTGCCTCCATTAATTTTGGAGATTTATAACAAACCCCTATCAGTAATTTATTATTTTTTCCCCCTCCCCTTATCTCCACCCACAGGGATTCTACATTTTCATTAAAGTCACCTATATTATCACGCAGGATGGGTTTTAAGGACGATTTTACATATAGACACACCCCTCCCCCTCGCTTATCTATTCCCCTCTTCCCATCTCGACTCTGTGTTCTCGTCTCCTGTTTGAATTCCCTGGCACCTGACTTGGCTCAGACTCTGACATGCTGTTTAATTTCTTGTCTTTGGCATATCTGCTCCTGAACGGTATTTACCCATTTGGCTTGTTTCTGACTATGTGCTTGGTTATTCCTTTTGAACTGCGCTACAGACTAATATCGACCCGGCTTGTTTTACTTTTCTGCTGCCACCTGGTGGTGACCTCCCTGCTGCGCTGCAGGTCTGCTCCTGCTGTGTTCAGTCCTCCCTCCACTCTATCGCCATCTAGTAGAGCTGCTTCTACCTACATTGCAGCAGCGTGACAAATAATAATAATTAAAAAAAAAAGTATACAGCCATTACAGCACGGGATTACAGATGATTCTTTTTGTGAGGTAAAACATTTCCCTGCCTGGTTTTCAAAAATGGTTTTACCACAAAAAATAATTTGCGATCCCCGGCTGTAATGTCTGTATCTTCTTTTCCTTCCTTCCTCTCTTGTCCAGTCGCTGTGGTATGATCAGACCATGTTCCTGCATTACACAGTACACAGGGACACATTTATAAGATTATCTCAGCACAGGAACATTTTATATAAACATCCAACTCTGGAAATTATTATTATTCATAACATTTAGGGATTAAAATGAACTTTTGTTCCTGGGAAAACCCTGTGACGGCTGTTTGTAATCTTCCCCGATGTAAATACAAGGTGAAACTGCTGCGCTCTGTACAAAATGGAGATAAGTGAGCGGCACTGACCTAGTTTACACCGTGAGCGGCTCCCAGCGGCACCATTCACATGATGGACTGACGGCGCGGCGCAGTATAGACTCTGCATGTCCGTATATAATCACCGAGGACACACTGTGATCATAGGAAGAAAAGGAAAAGTCCAGGGAGAAAGCTGTGTATTGTATATAAGCTATATACAGTATTATCTACTATCTATCATCTATTATCTATCATCTATCTATCATCTATCTATTATATATCTATTATGTTTCATCTATCTATTATAAATCTATTATCTATCTATTATCTATCTACTATACATCTATTATGTATCATTTATATATTATCTATCTATTTCTATCTATTATGTAACATCTATCTATCATCTATCTATTATCTATTATCTATCTATTATCTATCTATCTATCTATCTATTTATCTATCTATCTATCTATTCATTATCTATCATCTATCTATTATCTATCTATTATCTATCTTTCTTTATATCCATTATATATCTATCTCTTTCTAGCTTTAACAGCATGATGTCACTCTGCTCCATCATTATGAGATCACTCTACTCCATCATTATGAGATCACTCTGCTCCATCATTATGAGGTCACTCTGCTCCATCATTATGAGATCACTCTGCTCCATCATTATGAGGTCACTCTGCTCCATCATTTTGAGGTCGCTTTGCTTCATCATTATGAGGTCACTCTGCTCCATCATTATGAGGTCGCTCTGCTCCATCATTATGAGGTCACTCTGCTCCATCATTTTGAGGTCGCTTTGCTTCATCATTTTGAGGTCACTCTGCTTCATCATTATGAGGTCGCTCTGCTCCATCATTATGAGGTCACTCTGCTCCATCATTATGAGATCACTCTACTCCATCATTATGAGGTCACTCTGCTCCATCATTATGAGGTCACTCTGCTCCATCATTATGAGATCACTCTGCTCCATCATTATGAGGTCACTCTGCTCCATCATTATGAGATCACTCTGCTCCATCATTATGAGGTCACTCTGCTCTATCATTATGTGATCACTCTGCTCATTAAATTATGAGGTCACTCTGCTCCATCATTATGAGGTCGCTCTGCTCCATCATTATGAGGTCGCTCTGCTCCATCATTATGAGGTCGCTCTGCTCCATCATTATGAGGTCGCTCTGCTCCATCATTATGAGGTCACTCTGCTCTATCATTATGTGATCACTCTGCTCATTAAATTATGAGGTCGTTCTACTCCATCATTATGTGGTCACTCTGCTCCATCATTATGAGGTCGCTCTGCTCCATCATTATGAGGTCACTCTGCTTTATCATTATGTGGTCACTCTGCTCCATCATTATGAGGTCACTCTGCTCCATCATTATGAGGTAGCTCTGCTCCATCATTATGAGATCACTCTGCTCCATCATTATGAGGTCGTTCTACTCCATCATTATGTGGTCACTCTGCTCCATCATTATGTGGTCACTCTGCTCCATCATTATGAGGTCGCTCTGCTCCATCATTATGAGGTCAATCTGCTCTATCATTATGTGATCACTCTGCTCATTAAATTATGAGGTCGCTCTGCTCTATCATTATGAGGTCACTCTGCTCCATCATTATGCAGTCGCTCTGCTCCATCATTATGAGGTCGTTCTACTCCATCATTATGTGATCACTCTGCTCCATCATTATTAGGTCACTCTGCTCCATCATTATGTGATCACTCTGCTCATTAATTTATGAGGTCACTCTGCTCCATCATTATGAGGTCGTTCTTCTCCATCATTATGATGTCACTCTGCTCCATCATTATGAGGTCGCTCTGCTCGATCATTTTGAGGTCACTCTGCTTCATCATTATGAGGTCGCTCTGCTCCATCATTATGAGGTCACTCTGCTCCATCATTATGTGATCACTCTGCTCATTAAATTATGAGGTCACTCTGCTCCATCATTATGAGGTCGTTCTTCTCCATCATTATGATGTCACTCTGCTCCATCATTTTGAGGTCACTGTGTTCTATCATTATGAGGTCGTTCTTCTCCATCATTATGATGTCACTCTGCTCCATCATTATGAGGTCGCTCTGCTCCATCATTTTGAGGTCACTGTGTTCTATCATTATGAGGTCGTTCTTCTCCATCATTATGATGTCACTCTGCTCCATCATTATGAGGTCACTCTGCTCCATCATTATGAGGTCGTTCTTCTCCATCATTATGATGTCACTCTGCTCCATCGTTATGAGGTCGCTCTGCTCCATCATTTTGAGGTCACTGTGTTCTATCATTATGAGGTCGCTCTTCTCCATCATTATGATGTCACTCTGCTCCATCATTATGAGGTCACTCTGCTCCATCATTATGAGGTCGTTCTTCTCCATCATTATGATGTCACTCTACTCCATCATTATGAGGTCACTCTGCTTCATCATTATGAGGTCGTTCTACTCCATCATTATGTGGTCATTCTGCTCCATCATTATGTGGTCACTCTGCTCCATCATTATTAGGTCGCTCTGCTCCATCATTATGAGGTCACTCTGCTCTATCATTATGTGGTCACTCTGCTCATTAAATTATGATGTCACTCTGCATTATGAGGTCGCTCTGCTCCATCATTATGAGGTCGTTCTACTCCATCATTATGTGGTCACTCTGCTCCATCCTTATGAGGTCGCTCTGCTCCATCATTATGATGTCACTCTGCCCAGTCGTCATTGTTCCACTTTGTTACAATACCTAGCCTCCTCTCCCTCAGCGGGGTGTTACTTTGTGCCATTTTCTTGTTGTCAATCTTTATTTTTTTCATGTCATCCCTTTCTGCTGTCCTGGTGGCATCACAGCATTTGCACTTGTTATCCAACCATAGAAATTATGATACAATTGTGCTAAATATAAATCCGATAGTGACTGCACCATTAGTAATAATTACAGTCAGCATTATGACATTTGGCGGTATACGCTGCGGACATTGCCCCACGCACCCTCCCTGGTGTTCCACCCGCCTGACGTCAGCTGCCATCAATATTTCGGACTATCCATTTGTATCATATGCAGGAACTTGTATCCCGTACATTTTGATACAATCTCAAGTCTAAAATGGAGCAATGCATCATACAGACATCTGTGCGGAGATCTCGTCTGTTGATCCATCACTTCCTGCAGAAACTGGAGGGCATCACGGAGGGCAATATATCAAGCAGGGCAGCGCAACTGTGCGTGAGGGAACATTAGTATTCTCCTGCTCCTACATTGGGGATAGGGAGATTAACTCTTCCTGCCTGAGAACCTGGAATATGTCAGGGGAAGTGAATGTGGAGATACATGGTGGAATAGTCTATTGTCTGAGGCTGAGGTAGCACATAGCCAAGGTCATATATCCAAAAGACAGCATGGCGGCCATGGGGACCTTGGAAAGAAGGGGCCCGGCCCTGATTTGCCGCTTCTCCGTACCCCATGAGTATCAGAAGATCTGTTTTGTTAGTAAATTGACTCAAGAGACATGTAAAGGAGCATGAAGTGCTTATATGTTTGACCAAAATCATCAAGATTGTGTCAATAATTGTGTCAGTATTCCGGGTTTTCCAAATCACCTTGTGAATGATCTTACCCTTTGTTAAGATGGAGTTTGCTGTTTTTGTCTGCCCTACTTCCTGTTTGTTTGTTTAAAACTCGGCTCAGGTGTCAGCTTCCTTGCTGGAGTATTCTGCTTCTGTTCCCCTTCAGCTGCTTGTTCTGAGTGTGCCTCTACCTCTGGCTCTGGACATTCTCTGCATATGTAAGCTACACTCTCTATGTTATCATTAGTCTGTTGACTTTGGAACTTAACCCTTGGTTCACTCCTCCTGGTACGAACTGTGTTTTTTGAACTGTTTCTGGACTGTGTGCTGCTACTTAATTCTTCATTTACTCCCCCAGTGGGAGCTGTTGGAAACAACACCAGTATAATACTTTAATGTGAACCTGTTTCTGGACTTACCCGTGTTTATGCCACAGTCCTACAATAGTATTACAGGAACTCGAGGATTCTGATAGCGTGGGGCAATGAACAGACAGCCGGGTTTCTTCAGTGCAAATGGTGTATTTGTACAACAGCAATAACACCCAAAGCAATATACTGATAACCCGCAGTGACCTGCAATGGAACAAGTCCTTGAAACATATACAGCAAAATGGCAGAGTCCTCAGCAAGGTGATCAAAAGGTGAGTGTGACAGGTGACATGGTGCAGAACCAAAACACTGTCGGTGCAGAAAGGGTCAAACCCAGGTATGAAGTAAACACGGGTAAGTCCAGAAACTAGTTCACAAGTTGATCCCAGATGTGGCATAAACAGGGGTAAGTCCAGAAGCAGGTTCACATTAAAGCATTATATCGATGTTGTTTCCAACAGCTCCCGCTGGGGGGAGTAAATGAAGGATTAAGTAGCAACACGCAGTCCAGAAACATAGTCCGGAAACATAGTTCAAAAAGCACAGTTCTTACCAGGAGGAGTGAACCAAGGGTTAAGTTCCAAAGTCAACAGACTAATGATAACATAGAGTCAGGAACACATGGGCTACTTGCACAGTGAACAAGTCTGTATGATCATGTTCACACACCACCAAGAAACCTGAAGACACAAAAGAGAATAGTAAAACCAAAAACACTCAGTTTGAAAAAATGTTGCAGTAATCCGCAAGCGCTAGTAAAAGATGTAAAAAACAGGGTATTTGGTTGATACGTTTTTTGCAAAAAATGTATACTAAGCTGCTCTACCAATCTTCACGGTATACCCTTATCAGAGCAGTCCTAACTAATGTATGCAATCCCTATCTGATGTATTTAAAAACCTGATCATCTGTATATAACCTGTGTGAACAGGGTTCAGAGAGGAAAAATCCATGTGTGCATACAGGGTAGAACAGCTTTTGTGCAGATAGCCCAAGAGGAGTGGTGGAACTCCCCAGTCTTGTAGACACAAGAGAACAATTATGGAAACAGGAACACATGGGCTACTTGCACAGTGAACAAGTCTGTATGATCATGTTCACACACCACCAAGAAACCTGAAGACACAAAAGAGAATAGTAAAACCAAAAACACTCAGTTTGAAAAAATGTTGCAGTAATCCGCAAGTGCTAGTAAAAGATGTAAAAAACAGGGTATTTGGTTGATACGTTTTTTGCAAAAAATGTATACTAAGCTGCTCTACCAATCTTCACTGTATACCCTTATCAGAGCAGTCCTAACTAATGTATGCAATCCCTATCTGATGTATTTAAAAACCTGATCATCTGTATATAACCTGTGTGAACAGGGTTCAGAGAGGAAAAATCCATGTGTGCATACAGGGTAGAACAGCTTTTGTGCAGATAGCCCAAGAGGAGTGGTGGAACTCCCCAGTCTTGTAGACACAAGAGAACAATTATGGAAACAGGAACACATGGGCTACTTGCACAGTGAACAAGTCTGTATGATCATGTTCACACACCACCAAGAAACCTGAAGACACAAAAGAGAATAGTAAAACCAAAAACACTCAGTTTGAAAAAATGTTGCAGTAATCCGCAAGTGCTAGTAAAAGATGTAAAAAACAGGGTATTTGGTTGATACGTTTTTTGCAAAAAATGTATACTAAGCTGCTCTACCAATCTTCACGGTATACCCTTATCAGAGCAGTCCTAACTAATGTATGCAATCCCTATCTGATGTATTTAAAAACCTGATCATCTGTATATAACCTGTGTGAACAGGGTTCAGAGAGGAAAAATCCATGTGTGCATACAGGGTAGAACAGCTTTTGTGCAGATAGCCCAAGAGGAGTGGTGGAACTCCCCAGTCTTGTAGACACAAGAGAACAATTATGGAAACAGGAACACATGGGCTACTTGCACAGTGAACAAGTCTGTATGATCATGTTCACACACCACCAAGAAACCTGAAGACACAAAAGAGAATAGTAAAACCAAAAACACTCAGTTTGAAAAAATGTTGCAGTAATCCGCAAGTGCTAGTAAAAGATGTAAAAAACAGGGTATTTGGTTGATACGTTTTTTGCAAAAAATGTATACTAAGCTGCTCTACCTGCAATGGAACAAGTCCTTGAAACATATACAGCAAAAAGGCAGAGTCCTCAGCAAGGTGATCAAAAGGTGAGTGTGACAGGTGACATGGTGCAGAACCAAAACACTGTCGGTGCAGAAAGGGTCAAACCCAGGTATGAAGTAAACACGGGTAAGTCCAGAAACTAGTTCACAAGTTGATCCCAGATGTGGCATAAACAGGGGTAAGTCCAGAAGCAGGTTCACATTAAAGCATTATATCGATGTTGTTTCCAACAGCTCCCGCTGGGGGGAGTAAATGAAGGATTAAGTAGCAACACGCAGTCCAGAAACATAGTCCGGAAACATAGTTCAAAAAGCACAGTTCTTACCAGGAGGAGTGAACCAAGGGTTAAGTTCCAAAGTCAACAGACTAATGATAACATAGAGTGTAGCTTACATATGCAGAGAATGTCTAGAGGCACACTCAGAACAAGCAGCTGAGCTGAAGAGGAACAGAAGCAGAATACTCCAGCAAGGAAGCTGACACCTGAGTCGGGTTTTAAAAAAACAAACAGGAAGTAGGGCAGACAAAAACAGCAAACTCCATCTTAACAAATGGCAAGATCATTCACAAGGTGATTTGGAAAACCTGGAATACTGAGAAATTGTCATGCACTCTACATAAAAGATATAGATTTGGGCAGGACAAGTTCTATTCGTAGCTATGCAAGGGTGTCAACATGCAGCTTTCCTTCCGAAATTCCTGGTCCATGAACCATGGTTCTGATAAGCATGAGTGGATGTGTAAGGTTTATACATTCTGTATATGTATCTAGAGCTGTGTCCTTTTTATTTTGATCAATTACACCCTCAACCCTAATGGGGCCCTATGCAGGTGCCTGCTCTGCCTGACCCAATTTCAGTCCTTGTCTCTGGTAGGTAAGAAGGGAACTGTGACTTTAAAATGTGATCCTGGTTACTCCCAAAGTCATATACTATAACTGTGAATAGATTTGAGTCACATTTTCTTTATCCTCAACTTTGAGTCACATCCCAAAAACAAATAGCCATAGTTATTATATTCCAGTTGGATTGATTCAAACTTTTGGGGAAACCTAATCCAAAAAAATCTATCTCCAGTGCCATGTTCACATCTGACTATGGGTTGTCACTGCCGCTGCAATCCAGATGCTGGACACACCCTATTCAGCTCCATATCCTTAGGCAGGGGTGGGCTTGGTCAAATTTACATATTTAATCAGGGGCGGATCTTTTTTTCTGGAAAGCTATAATACATAGCTTTTGAAAAGCTGAATGGGGTAATTTGATGATACAAAGAATGGATATGTAAATCTAGACTGTTCTGTCATTCTCGGCTGAAGTGGTGACAACTCCTATCAGAGCAGCTACAATGGTTACCAACTAGAAATCAAGAACAAACTTGTATTAGGGGTCTGCAGATCATTCAGAGAGCTGGGGAATAAAACCGCTAAGCCCCCTTTCACCTGTAGGTGGCGCCTCTGTTCTAATGTCCTGACTGCCCGGCCTAATGACCTCAGTGCTTTTATTTTACTGCTCTGTGTTCCCAGCTGTCCGGGGACGTATACTTGGAATAACATCCAGTGAAGTGAATAGTGCTGAGTCAGACGCGTTTCACGATTCTCTTCTCTTAGCTGAGTACAGGCCCCGGTGTATATGGAGCTCTTAAAAAAAAAAGCAGTGAATGAGTCTGATGCGTTGTGTGCAGTTGTGGAGTCTTCATCATGAGGTATAATTGGCATTAGAATCACAGCGTGAAGCGGAGAGATTGGCGGCCTGGGGACTTAGCATTATCGAACATATTAACATTTACAATCTGCTGAGTGGCTGCAGTTATTTTTGCTAATTTGCAATCTGCCTGAGATCTTTCCTCCCTTCCCACTATTCCAGCAGCCCTTCCTTCCCGGTATCCCAGCATCCCTTCCTTCCCAGCAGCCCTTCCTTCCTATTATCCCAGCATCCCTTCCTTCCCGGTATCTCAGCATCCCTTCATTCCCAGTATCCCAGCATCCCCTCCTTTCCAGTATCCCAGCATTCCCTCCTTCCCGGTATCTCAGCATCCCTTCATTCCCAGTATCCCAGCAACCCCTCCTTTCCAGTATCCCAGCATCCCTTCCTTCCCAGCGGCCCAGCCCTTCCTTCCCACTATCCCTTCCTTCTCGGTATCTCAGCATCCCTTCCTTCCCGATATCCCAGCATTCCTTCATTCCCAGTATCCCAACATCCCTTTCTTCCCATATCTCAGCATCCCTTACTTTCCAGTATTGCAGCATCCCTTCCTTCATAGAATCCCAGCATCCCTTTCTTCCCAGTATCCTAGTATGCCTTCCTTACCAGTATCCCAGCATTCCTTCCTTCCCAGAATCCCAGCATCCCTTTTTTCCCACTATCCCAGCATCCCCTCCTTCCCAGCAGCCCTTCCTTCCCACTATCCCTTCCTTCTCAGCATCTCAGCATCCCTTCCTTCCCAGTATCCCAGTATCCCTTCCTTCCCAGTATCCCAGTATTCCTTCCTTCCCAGTATCCCAGTATTCCTTCCTTCCCAGTATCCCAGTATCCCTTCCATTCTAGAATCCTAGTATCTCTTTCTTCCTTCCCTGTATACCAATATTATGTCCTTCACAGTATCCTATTATCCTTTCGTTCCCAGAACTCCTTTATTCTTTCCCAGTATTTTAGCGTTTTTTTTCGTCTCCGAATTCTAGTATTTCTTCCTTCCAAGTATCTTATTGTAATTTCCTTCCTAGTTTCTCGGTATCCCTTTTTACCTTTCTATTATCCCTTTTGTTCCTTCCCAGTATTCCCTTTACCCAGTATCCTTGTATCCTTTCCTTCCCGGTATCCCAATATCCCAATATCCATTTCTTCCTTCCCAGTAGCCATCATCCCTCCTTTCCCAGTATATCAGAATTCCTTCCCATCATCCCTCCTAGATCCTTACTCAAGCCTTCATATCAGATGGCTTCTGCTTGTACCTCCTGGCCTTGATGCTCCTGGAAATATAACTAATCGAATCGCCCTCTTTTCTTTATGGGAATGTTGGTTGATGATGATGATGATGAAGGCCAATATTGTGGCCATTGCAGCAATCAAGGATTGTCTCCCAGAATAACCGATCTCAGTCAGTTGTGTGAGCAGAGGATATATCATCTCCAAATCATAGAGTCATATAAAGAGAGGTGACAATCCCTTAAGAGAAGCTATAGCGACTGGACTGGTTGTCATTGAGCTTTCTGAGATGGTGACATTTTAAGAAGCGAAATCAATGATTCATATTTATTGGAGGGAATTGAATGGGGTCATTTATATTAAGACTGGGACATCGTCAATGTACAAAGATGCCAGAATCAGGAGGCTTTGCCATAGAAATCCATTTGAAACCTGGAGGGGAACATGTCACGAGGAGGGGATCTGCCCCTTTTTTATAACCTCTTAGATGACGTGGTTGCATTCGACTTTTCTTCCTGCTGGAGCCTTTGCTCGCTGCTGCGGCCACTTCTCAGATTGATAGAGTCACTCTCCGAGCCGCTGAGTCTCAAGGCTTTTCTCATTCCACTCACAACGGCCTCCGCGGCTTTCTGTATAACATTCTTTCTTTCCATCCGTCTCCTATAATTGTTTAGCCGCCTTCTTGGCTTCATAAGGACGCAATCTGCACAGTTTTTTTTGACATTGTAAAACATTTGGCTTTTTTAAGATCTTAACAAACCAGAAATAAAAAAAATAAAAAACACGGAGGGGGGAAAATACGGTACATCAATCTCTCATTAATATTTCTCTTTTGCCTTCATGTGAGTCTCAAGGAACGCAGATTAAAACAAGTGTTTCTTTTGAGATACGTTCGTTGGATTTTATTAACTTGGAAATCTGTGACTATTGAACATGGCGATCTCTCCGAGCAGCAACCGGGGTCGGTCTGAACCCCTTTTGAAAGCGGAACACAACAATGGCCCCCGAATGGGTCAACCACAATGTGCCAGGAAGAGATTAATACACGCTGCAAGAAGCGATGATACAATGTTACAATTTTATCTATTAAAGGGGATGTCTACTTTTTGGCAAGGCGGCGTTCACGTGATCGTTCTCATTATTTCACTGCACTGGTGGTGGATGCAAGGGATAGAACTGAGACATGACACAATTGTAGCAAGTGTTGCCACCACCGTCCATACAGATGGCACACCGCTCTGCTTGGATGTTGAGCCTTGGTGCCTATGCTATTTACAAAGTGCCGCCACCAGCGCGCACTGCGTAGCCATGCTGCAATAACGCAATAGCGTCTCATGCCGGCAGTGTTACAGTAGCTTTGATTTGGAACTCAAGAACTTAGACCCAGATTTATCAAGACTTGTGCTTTGTTTGCCAGTCTTTATGAACAATGCGCCAAGTTTATTACGAAGCGTGCACATCTTCACTAATTTGGCACATTTTTCACCTGCCTTTGCTCGTCCATGCCCGTCGCTGCTTGTTTCTTCCGTCTGCTCGAAAACTTGGTGGAGCCAAAAGTCACAGAATTTTTGCACAGTTACATTTGCAAAAATGTTGCAACATTTCAAGCAGGTTTACTCCAGAAAATGATGACAAACTAACATTTAATTCTGGGCTTGTAAGGTTTCACGTCTAGGTGGTGACATGGAAACCTTCACTTTTGGCTATACGTCCTGCAGTGAGGGATATCTGTAGACACTTCTAGAGTTGATGCGTGCCAGGTTTTTTGCTTTTGGCTAGTAGAATCGGATTCTGGCTAGAGGAGACCTGACCATTAGCTACAAATACCCAGTATGTGTAAATGATAAATGACAGCCCTTTTTTTCTACGTCCCTATTTTTTTATATATATATTTTCCATCTCTTCCTCCCAGTTCTATATTCTATCTTTCTAGAGTTGGTGATCCAGTCTAATGAGAAGGTCTCGGATCTCTGGACCCGTCATTCCCCTTTGTATAAATCCCGTCTGTCAGGGTCATCCTGTTCTCGCTGGTTTCTGTAGCTCTGAGACTCAGCGCTGAACATACTGTGCAAGATATAATCACCGAGCCTGCGGTCACGGACGAATGTAAGGAAAGGAAAAATCCAACATTCGGCCTCCTTTGACTGAGTATTTTTTTTTACTCTCTCAAATAAATGCTAGGTTTGACAAAGTAAGTCCGGTACCCCCTCTATCAGCGGGAGCCGTCCTATTGGTCATGGTTCCCTACGGAAATATCGTCGATGTACAGTCCGCTGCATAAACAAGCGTCAGACCGCTACAATCCCGCGCTCTTTACATAAACACTCCAATAAGAGGCATCCGGGGAGCACAAACAGACTTAAGGTAACACCAAAGAAACACCGTTTATTTCATCGTTCAGGAAATAATGCTTGCCGGAGAATACGCTATTTAACCGGCCGCGGCGTAGCGATAAAACATTCCGGCGGAATACAAAAGGAGACGTTTAATTTGAACTTAGTCAATCTAGGAGAATTGATATTGTTTGCTGTGTTGAATTTTATATATTTTTTTTTATTCCGTATACATTATTCCAAAGTCACGGCATATTGCAATTCTGCAAGAATGAGCGAGCGCTTGGAAGCTCCTGATACGGCGCCCTAATCTTACATCCCCTTACACCACAAAAGCACTTTTAATTCAGCGATAAAGTAGAATGTATTTACCCAAAATGTGCAAGAGAACGGAGGAGGGGAAGCTCGGGCCGAGGAGGAACATAATCCCATCTTTTCATGGGGTCACTGTGATAAAGAATACCTGCTTCTTTTCACACTTGCTCGTACTTTGCGCTTTATCATTATATTACGTGCACATACCGCGTGCTGTACAGGAGGTTAGGAAAGGAGGGGGCTTCTCCATGATGCTGCCCGAAACTGTGTTATTTCTGGAGGGACAGTAAGGTAAAGGAGACTTTGTAACATTGTTGCAAGTTGCAATTGGAAAGGATTGAAAGTAGAGATGAATGAATCGATGAGCCGGATCCCAGTAGTCGATGGTCAATAGGCAAACCACCTGTTACCGGCCGGCATCCCGGGTGCCTCTTTGGTTCCTAGATCCATGACAATGTCTTTGTTTTAGCTAGAAGATCATATTACGTTTCGCCTGGCCTACTGATCAGAGGAGGCACCAGAGACGTCTACAAGTAGATGGTGCTTCACAGGGCTCCTCCGCCGTGGATATAGGCTACCGACGTGGAGACGGGGCCAAGGTTTAAATGAAAGCCAATGAAAATGCAAGAAAGTGGAATATATTGATTCTGAACTCCCCAAAGGATCTGAAAAGATCATACTCTGTCCAAAGGGAAGCCCATGCAGTTCCTCTGGCGTGCCTGAAGCCAGGAGACCCCTCCCTGGTTAGTCTGTAGTGAGAAGCCATGGTGTCTGGGTGCTTAGTACCAGGCCGGTGTCAGGCCGCTCCTCGAAGTGACCTCATTTTTATCTTAGCTTTGAGACCCCGTATCCTCCATGTAGGTAGCTGCTGCTAACCCTACTAAAATACTTTGACATCTTGTCATTTCCGAGGCTTCCATAATTGGACTATGACATTTCCATGGAAGCAGTTTTGGAGAACACAATGTATTATGTTGGTTCCCTGATCAGATTGGTCTCTTCCTCCCTCGGTCTTTTCTCATTAGCCCTGTCACTCTTTATTCTCTGTCTTTAACTCTTATCCCTCTCTTCCTCATTCCATATCTCACTCTTCTTCTCGCTTCTTCTCTTTTTGCAGCTCCTCCTCTCTCCTTATCTCTCTCCCTCTCTCTCTTTCTTTACACTTACACATCATAAATCTGTAATCTGTTCTTGCTGGTCCTCAATGCTATGTCTGATGCACACTCTCCTTCCTCCTATGATCATCACCTTATTTCTCCCTCTTACTTTCCTCCCCTCCACCCCATTTTTGTTTCTCCCCTCTCCCTTTCCTAGTCTTTCTCTTTTCTCGTCTCACTTCCTCCCATTTCCTCTTTACCTCTTTCTACTTCTACCTATGGACTTCTTGGTGTTCTCCGTTTTCCCCCCTTTCCGGGATTTCTCTACCTACAACACTTGTTGCCATTGCCCATTTCTGGATTGGTTTTGTGTAAGGCGCGGCAGTTTCAACAGAGAACAATTTAAATTTGCTTGGACTGCTTCCAAAAAATTCTGAAATTCCCAGGAAATTTGGTGCAGTCGCAACTAATGGTAATCCCTTATAGTCTCTTTCTCTACCTCTTCTCGTTTCTCCTCCCGACTCTTCCAAAACCTATTCTTACTCAGCACCCCTGTAACAGCTAGAATACTCCTCTCCCTGCCTTTGCTCTGTCCTTGTTTCCCCCCTCCTATCCTCCTATACTTACCCTGCACCCCTATAACTACCCTTCCTCCCCCACCTTCTATCCTCTTCATCCATTTGCTCTTTCCATGTTTCCCCCTGACTTTTCTACCTCCTATACTTATCCTGCACCCCTATAAATACCATTCCTCCCCCACCTTCTATCCTCTTCATCCATTTGCTCTTTCTTTGCTTCCCCCTGACTTTTCCACCTCCTATACTCTGCACCCATATAACAACCCTTCCTCCCCCACCTTCTATCCTCTTCTTCCATTTGCCCTTTTCTTGTTTCCTCATGACTTTTCCACCTCCTATACTTACCCTTCACCCCTATAACTACTCTTCGTCCCAAATCCTCTGCCCTCTTCTTCCATTTGCTCTTTCCTTGTTTCCCCCCGACTTTTCCACCTCCTATACTTACCCTGCACCCCTATAAATACACTTCCTCCCCATCATCTGCCCTTTTCTTCCATTTGCTCTTTCCTTGTTTCACCCTGACTTTTCCACCACCTATACTTACCCTGCACCCCTATAACTAACCTTCCTCCCCATCATCTGCCCTCTTCTTCCATTTGCTCTTTCCTTGTTTCCCCCTGACTTTTCCACCACCTATACTTAACCTGCACCTCTATAACTACCCCTTGCTCCACATGCTCTATCTTCTTCTTCCTTTTGCACTTTCTTTGTTTCCTTCCTGATTTTTCCACCTCCTATACTTTGCACCGCTATAACTACACTTGCTCCTCCACCCTCTATCCTCTTCTTCCATTTGCTTTCCTTGTTTCCCCTGACCTTTCCACCTCCTATACCTACCCTGCACCCTTATAACTACCCCTTGCTCCCCACCCTCTATCTTATTCTTCCATTTGCTCTTTTCTTGTTTCCCCCGACTTTTCCACCTCCTATACTTACCCTGCACCCCTATAACTACCCCTTGCTCCCCACCCTCTTTCTTCTTCTTCCATTTTCTTCCATTTGCTCTTTCCTTGTTTCCCCCTGACTTTTTCCACCTCCTATACTTACCCAGCACCCCTATAACTACCCTTCCTCCACATCATCTGCCCTCTTCTTCCATTTGCTCTTTCCTTGTTTCCCCCTGACTTTTCCACCTCCTATACTTACCCTGCACCCCTATAAATACACTTCCTCCCCATCATCTGCCCTCTTCTTCCATTTGCTCTTTCCTTGTTTCCCCCTGACTTTTCCACCTCCTATACTAACCCTGCACCCCTATAACTACCCTTCCTCCCCATCATCTGCCCTCTTCTTCCATTTGCTCTTTCCTTGTTTCCCCCTGACTTTTCCACCACCTATACTTACCCTGCACCCCTACAATTACCCTTCCTCCCCATCATCTGCCCTCTTCTTCCATTTGCTCTTTCCTTGTTTCCCCCTGACTTTTTCACCACCTATACTTACCCTGCACCCCTATAAATACACTTCCTCCCCATAATTTGCCCTTTTCTTCCATTTGCTTTTTCGTTGTTTCCCACTGACTTTGCCACCTCCTATACTTACCCTGCACCCCTACAACTACCCTTCCTCCCCATCATCTGCCCTCTTCTTCCATTTGCTATTTCCTTGTTTCCCCCTGACTTTTCTACCTCCTATACTAACCCTGCACCCCTATAACTACCCTTCCTCCCCATCATCTGCCCTCTTCTTCCATTTGCTCTTTCCTTGTTTCCCCCTGACTTTTCCACCACCTATACTTACCCTGCACCCCTATAACTACCCTTTGCTCCCCACCCTCTATCTTCTTCTTCCATTTGCACTTTCTTTGTTTCCCTCCTGACTTTTCCACCTCCTATACTTTGCACAGCTATAACTACCCTTGCTCCCCCACCCTCTATCCTCTTCTTCCATTTGCTTTCCTTGTTTCCCCTTACTTTTCCACCTCCTATACCTACTCTGCACCCCTATAACTACCCATTGCTCCCCACCCTCTATCTTATTTTTCCATTTGCTCTTTTCTTGTTTCCCCCAACTTTTCCACCTCCTATACTTACCCTGCACCCCTATAACTACCCTTCCTCCCCATCATCTGCCCTTTACTTCCATTTGCTCTTTCATTGTTTGCCACTGACTTTGCCACCTCCTATACTTACCATGCACCCCTACAATTACCCTTCCTCCCCATCATCTGCTCTCTTCTTCCATTTGTTCTTTCCTTGTTTCCCCCTGACTTTTTCACCACCTATACTTACCCTGCACCCCTATAAATACACTTCCTCCCATAATTTGCCCTTTTCTTCCATTTGCTCTTTCCTTGTTTCCCACTGACTTTGCCACCTCCTATACTTACCCTGCACCCCTACAACTACCCTTCCTCCCCATCATCTGCCCTCTTCTTCCATTTGCTCTTTCCTTGTTTCCCCCTGACTTTTCTACCTCCTATACTATCCCTGCACTCCTATAACTACCCTTCCTCCCCATCATCTGCCCTCTTCTTCCATTTGCTCTTTCCTTGTTTCCCCCTGACTTTTCCACCACCTATACTTACGCTGCACACCTATAACTACCCCTTGCTCCCCACTCTCTATCTTCTTCTTCCATTTGCACTTTCTTTGTTTCCCTCCTGACCTATGCACCTCCTATACTTTGCACGACTATAACTACCCTTGCTCCCCCACCCTCTATCCTCTTCTTCCATTTGCTTTCCTTGTTTCTCCTGACTTTTCCACCTCCTATACCTATCTTGCACCCCTATAACTACTCCTTGCTCCCCACCCTTTATCTTATTCTTCCATTTGCTCTTTTCTTGTTTCCCCCAACTTTTTCACCTCCTATACTTACCCTGCACCCCTATAACTACCCCTTGCCCTCCACCCTCTATCTTCTTCTTCCATTTGCTCTTTTCTTGTTTTCCTCTGAATTTTCCACCTCCTATACTTACCCAGCACCCCTATATCTACCCTTACTCCCCATAATCTGCCCTCTTCTTCCATTTGCTCTTTTCTTGTTTCCCCCTGAATTTTCCACCTCCTATACTTACCCAGCACCCCTATAACTATCCTTCCTCCCCATCATCTGCCCTCTTCTTCCATTTGCTCTTTCCTTGTTTCCCCTGACTTTTCCACCTCCTACACTTGCCCTGCACCCATATAACTACCCCTTGCTCCCCACCCTCTATCTTCTTCTTCCATTTGCTCTTTTATTGTTTTCCCCCGACTTTTCCACCTCCTATACTTACCCTGCACCCCTATAACTACCCCTTGCTCCCCACTCTCTATCTTCTTCCATTTGCTCTTTTCTTGTTTCTCCCTGACTTTTCCACCTCCTATACTTACCCTGCACCCCTATAACTACCACTTGCTCCCCACCCTCTATCTTCTTCTTCCATTTGCTCTTTTCTTGTTTCCCCCTGACTTTTCCACCTCCTATACTTACCCTGCACCCCTATAACAACCCTTTGCTCCCCACCCTCTAGCCTCTTCTTCCCTTTGCTTTTCCCTTTTCTCTCCCCCTCCGACTCCTCCATTACGTGTTCTATCTCAGCACACAGGTACGGCAACACAATAACACACAAGGGTACAGAATCCCCAGTCTGTCTCTGCAGCTCGCCCATTACCCTTTTGCCATTGCTTCAGACCTTCTGTTCTTCGTAGGGGTATGTAATGACTATGGATCTCTGGCGTCCCCCAACCATACGTCTGACAGATTCTCGTGATGCTCTGATGCAAAACATGGTCATTTCACATAGGAGGCAAAAAGTAAATGAGGTCTTCAGTCACTTTCTTACTCCGTAGGGCTAAGTACATGTGTGCATCAAATCAATCAAAGAGCACATTTTACCTAGTAAACACTTAAAGGGGAACTCCTGCAAGGAAAAAGCAAAGGATTTCCTAAAAAAAACAGCAGAAAATATCCCAAATTTCCTAGGATCTAGCCTGCCACCTCTATCTCCTTGGAGTACCGGACTCACATGTGTCTCCTGTCAATCATCTTCTTTTGATTTACAACAAGGAATCTACACAAGAAAAAGCATCTGTAGGGTTGTCACTCATGAGCCACATCTGGGAGGGCAAGATGGGCACTTACTGTAGGAATCTCCATTACTTCCCTTAAGGCCGGCGTCACACACAGCGTAAAACAATACGGTCCGTATATTACGGCCGTAATACGCTGAAAAGTCCCGAAAAAAGTGGTCCGTAGCTCCTCCGTAGGCAGGGTGTGTCAGCGTTTTTTGCGCATGGCATCCTCCGTATGTAATCAGTATGGCATCCGTACTGCGTGGTTTTCTCGCAGGCTAGCAAAACCAACATACCGCTATAGAAATGATCCATGTGTCCCAAAAAGAAAAGAAAATATATATATACTGTCTATATATATATATATATATATATATATATATATATGTCAGTAGACACATATATTAGAGAGAAAAGCCGGTAATTCAGTGCGGTGTACAGTAAAATCACACTGACAGCTTACAGTAGAATAGGTAGAATAAATGTGTACACATAGAATAGGTATATATATATATATATGTCAGTGAGACACATATATGTATATATATTAATATTTATTCCAGCGCTATACAGCTTGAAAGCCGGTAATTCAATTACCGGCTTTTTCCTTCTCCTTCCTAAAACCCGACATGATTTGAGACATGGTTTACATACAGTAAACCATATCTTCTCTCCATTTTTTTTGCAGATTCCACACTACTAATGTCAGTAGTGTGTATCTGCAAAATTTGGCCGTTCTAGCTCTTAAAATAAAGGGTTAAATGGCGGAAAAAATTGGCGTGGGCTCCCGCGCAATTTTCTCCGCCAGAGTAGTAAAGCCAGTGACTGAGGGCAGATATTAATAGCCTGGAGAGGGTCCACGGTTATTGGCCCCCCCCTGGCTAAAAACATCTGCCCCCAGCCACCCCAGAAAAGGCACATCTGGAAGATGCGCCTATTCTGGCACTTGGCCACTCTCTTCCCATTCCCGTGTAGCGGTGGGATATGGGGTAATGAAGGGTTAATGCCACCTTGCTATTGTAAGGTGACATTAAGCCTAATTAATAATGGAGAGGCGTCAATTATGACACCTATCCATTATTAATCCAATACTAGTAAAGGGTTAAATAAAACACAAACACATTTTTTAAAATTATTTTAATGAAATAAAAACAATGGTTGTTGCAGTATTTCATTCAACGCCCAATCCAGTCACTGAAGACCCTCGTTCTGTGAGTAAAAAAACATAATAAACCAACAATATACTTACCCTCCGCAGATCTGTAACGTCCAACGATGTAAATCCTTCTGAAGGGGTTAAAACATTTTGCAGCAAGGAGCTGTGCTAATGCAGGCTGCTCCTCGCTGCAAAACCCCAGGGAATGAGGCTAAAAATAGATCAATGATCTATATTTAGCTTCATTTGCGGTGAGGCGCCCTCTGCTGGCTGTTCATAGATCGTGGGAAATTACCTAGAAAGCCTGGGAGCTTACAATAGCAAGGTGACATTAACCCTTCATTACCCCATATCCCACCGCTACACGGGAATGGGAAGAGAGTGGCCAAGTGCCAGGATAGGCGCATCTTCCAGATGTGCCTTTTCTGGGGTGGCTGGGGGCAGATATTTTTAGCCAGGGGGGGGCCAATAACCGTGGACCCTCTCCAGGCTATTAATATCTGCCCTCAGTCACTGGCTTTACTACTCTGGCGGAGAAAATTGCGCGGGAGCCCACGCCAATTTTTTCCGCCATTTAACCCTTTATTTTAAGAGCTAGAACGGCCAAATTTTGCAGATACACACTACTGACATTAGTAGTGTGGAATCTGCAAAAAAAATGGAGAGAAGACATGGTTTACTGTATGTAAACCATGTCTCAAATCATGTCGGGTTTTAGGAAGGAGAAGGAAAAAGCCGGTAATTGAATTACCGGCTTTCAAGCTGTCTAGCGCTGGAATAAATATTAATATATATACATATATGTGTCTCACTGACATATATATATATATATATATATATATATATATATACCTATTCTATGTGTACACATTTATTCTACCTATTCTACTGTAAGCTGTCAGTGTGATTTTACTGTACACCGCACTGAATTACCGGCTTTTCTCTCTAACAGCGCTGCGTATTTCTCGCAAGTCACACTGCTTGTCCGTGTGTAATCCGTATTTTTCACGCTTCCATAGACTTTCATTGGCGTATTTCTTGCGCAGTACGGTGACAAACGCAGCATGCTGCGATTTTGTACGGCCGTAGAAAGCCGTATAATACTGATCAGTAAAATACGGCAAATAGGAGCAGGGGCATAGAGAATAATTGTGCCGTATTTTTTGCGAGTTTTACGGACGTAGATTCTGCGCTCTTACGTCCGTAAAACTCGCATGTGTGACGGCGGCCTAATACATGGAGGAAAGAAAGAGCGTTGCTGCAAAACAATGCATTGTGTGAATGCAGACTTAAAGAGAGGGAATAAAGTATACAAACACTTTTTCTATGGAGGATCCAGCATTAAATGAAGAGCCAATTAAATTCATGAAAGGACTGTGTAATGCTCACTATCACCTCTGGGAGTGCTGCAGGGAAACTGAATAGTCTGGTAAACCCTCTATAAAACTCGTAATGAAACATTGATTGGATTCTTAGCGACATGTGTTTCCATATTCTGTTCCTGCCTCAATATCAGAATGGATACAAAGTAACCAAAGAAATTATATACTGTAAAATCTGAAAGTTGTAGCCGTAAATACATAAGTGAGCCGAAAAAGTGCAATTTCCGCCTCTCAAATGTATGCGGGGGAGGGAAACATATCGGCCCATAGAAAAAATTCATTCCGAGACGGAATGTCAGGAAAGGTCGAACTGTTACAATGTGTCATGTTTCCGTGGCAATCCGCTACAAATAAACATCATGTCCTCTATTATTTTGCAACAGGGATTTCATTAATAATGGAGCTCCATGCGGGCAGCGCGGCCCGGTCTGCACACTCATTACTTGACCTATATAGATTTATTTTAATCCAAACGGTTGAGCGTTGTTACTTATTTATATCGGCGTTCCAGGTAATGAGCTCACCGGGAATAGTGGCCTCGTGCCATTCACTAATGTTAAAGATGAAGGCGACGCTGCTGCCGCCACCGCCGGGCAGAGGACAGCCGGAGCGCGGTGAACTGAACAGGGCAAACTTACAGGCGGACAGGACAAGGACACGGCGGGAAGATCTGGAAATGGCATCAAATCTCATCCATGCGGAGGAACGATGTCCTTTATGAGTCGCCATAATACCCCCGTCCCTGTGTACAGCATAAAAAACCCTCTAATCCGCTATCTGATAATCCAGAACTTCAGATTTCTCTTATACCACAGAGTGACAGCCCCCCTATTATACTGTATAAGGCCAGCTACAGATCTGATATATGCTCAACCCTGAATATCATTGTTAGATGGATGGATAAAGGGATGGATTGAAGAATGAACAGACCAGACAGATGGACAAACAGAAAAAATCTGATGGCTGAAGGCCGGATCTAATCATGTACCTCTGTATACAGGGAGCTCCCCCTAGTGGTGGCTACAGGCAGGATCTTATCATGTATCTCTGTATACAGGGAGCTCCCCCTAGTGGTGGCTGCAGACAGGATCTTATCATGTATCTCTGTATACAGGGAGCTCCCCCTAGTGGTGGCTGCAGACAGGATCTTATCATGTATCTCTGTATACAGGGAGCTCCCCCTAGTGGTTACTGCAGGCAGGATCTTATCATGAATCTCTGTATACAGGGAGCTCCCCCTAGTGGTGGCTACAGGCAGGATCTTATCATGTATCTCTGTATACAGGGAGCTCCCCCTAGTGGTGGCTGCAGACAGGATCTTATCATGTATCTCTGTATACAGGGAGCTCCCCCTAGTGGTTACTGCAGGCAGGATCTTATCATGAATCTCTGTATACAGGGAGCTCCCCCTAGTGGTGGCTGCAGACAGAATCTTATCATGTATCTCTGTATACAGAGAGCTCCCCCTAGTGGTGGCTGCAGACAGGATCTTATCATGTATCTCTGTATATAGGGAGCTCCCCCTAGTGGTGGCTGCAGACAGGATCTTATCATGTATCTCTGTATACAGGGAGCTCCCCCTAGTGGTGGCTGCAGACAGAATCTTATCATGTATCTCTGTATACAGGGAGCTCCCCCTAGTGGTGGCTACAGGCAGGATCTTATCATGTATCTCTGTATACAGGGAGCTCCCCCTAGTGGTGGCTGCAGACAGGATCTTATCATGTATCTCTATATACAGGGAGCTCCCCCTAGTGGTGGCTGCAGACAGAATCTTATCATGTATCTCTGTATACAGAGAGCTCCCCCTAGTGGTGGCTGCAGACAGGATCTTATCATGTATCTCTGTATATAGGGAGCTCCCCCTAGTGGTGGCTGCAGACAGGATCTTATCATGTATCTCTGTATACAGGGAGCTCCCCCTAGTGGTGGCTGCAGACAGGATCTTATCATGTATCTCTGTATACAGGGAGCTCCCCCTAGTGGTGGCTGCAGACAGGATCTTATCATGTATCTCTATATACAGGGAGCTCCCCCTAGTGGTGGCTGCAGACAGGATCTTATCATGTATCTCTATATACAGGGAGCTCCCCCTAGTGGTGACTGCAGACAGGATCTTATCATGTATCTCTATATACAGGGAGCTCCCCCTAGTGGTGACTGTAGACAGGATCTTATCATGTATCTCTGTATACAGGGAGCTCCCCCTAGTGGTGGCTGCAGACAGGATCTTATCATGTATCTCTGTATACAGGGAGCTCCCCCTAGTGGTGGCTGCAGACAGGATCTTATCATGTATCTCTGTATACAGGGAGCTCCCCCTAGTGGTGGCTGCAGACAGGATCTTATCATGTATCTCTGTATACAGGGAGCTCCCCCTAGTGGTGGCTGCAGACAGGATCGTATCATGTATCTCTGTATACAGGGAGCTCCCCCTAGTGGTGACTGCAGACAGGATCTTATTGTGTATCTCTGTATACAGGGAGCTCCCCCTAGTGGTGGCTGCAGACAGGATCTTATCATGTATCTCTGTATACAGGGAGCTCCCCCTAGTGGTGGCTACAGACAGAATCTTATCATGTATCTATGTATACAGGGAGCTCCCCCTAGTGGTGGCTGCAGACAGGATCTTATCATGTATCTCTGTATACAGGGAGCTCCCCCTAGTGGTGGCTGCAGACAGGATCTTATCATGTATCTCTGTATACAGGGAGCTCCCCTAGTGGTGACTGCAGACAGGATCTTATTGTGTATCTCTGTATACAGGGAGCTCCCCTAGTGGTGGCTGCAGACAGGATCTTATCATGTATCTCTGTACACAGGGAGCTCCCCCTAGTGGTGACTGCAGACAGAATCTTATCATGTATTTCTGTATACAGGGAGCTCCCCCTAGTGGTGGCTGCAGACAGGATCTTATCATGTATCTCTGTATACAGGGAGCTCCACCTAGTGGTGGTTGCAGACAGGATCTTTTCATGTATCTCTGTATACAGGGAGCTCCCCCTAGTGGTGACTGCAGACAGAATCTTATCATGTATTTCTGTATACAGGGAGCTCCCCCTAGTGGTGGCTGCAGACAGGATCTTATCATGTATCTCTGTATACAGGGAGCTCCACCTAGTGGTGGTTGCAGACAGGATCTTATCATGTATCTCTGTATACAGGGAGCTTTCCCTAGTGGTGGCTGCAGACAGGATCTTATCATGTATCTCTATATACAGGGAGCTCCCCCTAGTGGTGGCTGCAGACAGGATCTTATCATGTATCTCTGTATACAGGGAGCTCCCTCTAGTTGTGGCTGCAGACAGAATCTTATCATGTATCGCTGTATACAGGGAGCTCCCCCTAGTGGTGACTGCAGACAGAATCTTATCATGTATCTCTGTATACAGGGAGCTCCCCTAGTGTTGGCTGCAGACAGGATCTTATCATGTATCTCTGTATACAGGGAGCTCCCCCTAGTGGTGGCTGCAGGCAGGATCTTATCATGTATCTCTGTACACAGGGAGCTCCCCCTAGTGGTGACTGCAGACAGAATCTTATCATGTATTTCTGTACACAGGGAGCTCCCCCTAGTGGTGGCTGCAGACAGGATCTTATCATGTATCTCTGTATACAGGGAGCTCCCCCTAGTGGTGGTTGCAGACAGGATCTTATCATGTATCTCTATATACAGAGAGCTCCCCCTAGTGGTGGCTGCAGACAGGATCTTATCATGTATCTCTGTACACAGGGAGCTCCCCCTAGTGGTGACTGCAGACAGAATCTTATCATGTATTTCTGTATACAGGGAGCTCCCCCTAGTGGTGGCTGCAGACAGGATCTTATCATGTATCTCTGTATACAGGGAGCTCCCCCTAGTGGTGGTTGCAGACAGGATCTTATCATGTATCTCTGTATACAGGGAGCTCCCCCTAGTGGTGGCTGCCGACAGGATCTTATCATGTATCTCTATATACAGGGAGCTCCCCCTAGTGGTGGCTGCAGACAGGATCTTATCATGTATCTCTGTATACAGGGAGCTCCCCCTAGTGGTGACTGCAGACAGGATCTCATCATGTATCTCTGTATACAGGGAGCTCCCCCTAGTGGTGGCTGCAGACAGGATCTTATCATGTATCTCTGTATACAGGGAGCTCCCCTAGTGGTGGCTGCAGACAGGATCTTATCATGTATCTCTGTATACAGGGAGCTCCCCTAGTGGTGGCTGCAGACAGGATCTTATCATGTATCTCTATACACAGGGAGCTCCCCCTAGTGGTGACTGCAGACAGAATCTTATCATGTATCTCTGTATACAGGGAGCTCCCCCTAGTGGTGACTGCAGACAGAATCTTATCATGTATTTCTGTATACAGGGAGCTCCCCCTAGTGGTGACTGCAGACAGAATCTTATCATGTATCTCTGTATACAGGGAGCTCCCCCTAGTGGTGACTGCAGACAGGATCTTATCATGTATCTCTGTATACAGGGAGCTCCCCCTAGTGGTGGCTGCAGACAGGATCTTATCATGTATCTCTGTATACAGGGAGCTCCCCCTAGTGGTGACTGCAGACAGGATCTTATCATGTATCTCTGTATACAGGGAGCTCCCCCTAGTGGTGGCTGCAGACAGGAGCTTATCATGTATCTCTGTATACAGGGAGCTCCCCCTAGTGGTGACTGCAGACAGAATCTTATCATGTATCTCTGTATACAGGGAGCTCCCCCTAGTTGTGACTGCAGACAGGATCTTATCATCTATCTCTGTATACAGGGAGCTCCCCCTAGTGGTGGCTGCCGACAGGATCTTATCATGTATCTCTATATACAGGGAGCTCCCCCTAGTGGTGGCTGCAGACAGGATCTTATCATGTATCTCTGTATACAGGGAGCTCCCCCTAGTGGTGGCTGCAGACAGGATCTTATCATGTATCTCTGTATACAGGGAGCTCCCCCTAGTGGTGGCTGCAGACAGGATCGTATCATGTATCTCTGTATACAGGGAGCTCCCCCTAGTGGTGACTGCAGACAGGATCTTATTGTGTATCTCTGTATACAGGGAGCTCCCCCTAGTGGTGGCTGCAGACAGGATCTTATCATGTATCTCTGTATACAGGGAGCTCCCCCTAGTGGTGGCTACAGACAGAATCTTATCATGTATCTATGTATACAGGGAGCTCCCCCTAGTGGTGGCTGCAGACAGGATCTTATCATGTATCTCTGTATACAGGGAGCTCCCCCTAGTGGTGGCTGCAGACAGGATCTTATCATGTATCTCTGTATACAGGGAGCTCCCCTAGTGGTGACTGCAGACAGGATCTTATTGTGTATCTCTGTATACAGGGAGCTCCCCTAGTGGTGGCTGCAGACAGGATCTTATCATGTATCTCTGTACACAGGGAGCTCCCCCTAGTGGTGACTGCAGACAGAATCTTATCATGTATTTCTGTATACAGGGAGCTCCCCCTAGTGGTGGTTGCAGACAGGATCTTATCATGTATCTCTGTATACAGGGAGCTCCACCTAGTGGTGGTTGCAGACAGGATCTTATCATGTATCTCTGTATACAGGGAGCTCCCCCTAGTGGTGACTGCAGACAGAATCTTATCATGTATTTCTGTATACAGGGAGCTCCCCCTAGTGGTATCTGCAGACAGGATCTTATCATGTATCTCTGTATACAGGGAGCTCCACCTAGTGGTGGTTGCAGACAGGATCTTATCATGTATCTCTGTATACAGGGAGCTCCCCCTAGTGGTGGCTGCAGACAGGATCTTATCATGTATCTCTATATACAGAGAGCTCCCCCTAGTGGTGGCTGCAGACAGGATCTTATCATGTATCTCTGTATACAGGGAGCTCCCTCTAGTTGTGGCTGCAGACAGAATCTTATCATGTATCGCTGTATACAGGGAGCTCCCCCTAGTGGTGACGGCAGACAGAATCTTATCATGTATCTCTGTATACAGGGAGCTCCCCTAGTGTTGGCTGCAGACAGGATCTTATCATGTATCTCTGTATACAGGGAGCTCCCCCTAGTGGTGGCTGCAGGCAGGATCTTATCATGTATCTCTGTACACAGGGAGCTCCCCCTAGTGGTGACTGCAGACAGAATCTTATCATGTATTTCTGTATACAGGGAGCTCCCCCTAGTGGTGGCTGCAGACAGGATCTTATCATGTATCTCTGTATACAGGGAGCTCCCCCTAGTGGTGGTTGCAGACAGGATCTTATCATGTATCTCTGTATACAGGGAGCTCCCCCTAGTGGTGGCTGCCGACAGGATCTTATCATGTATCTCTATATACAGAGAGCTCCCCCTAGTGGTGGCTGCAGACAGGATCTTATCATGTATCTCTGTACACAGGGAGCTCCCCCTAGTGGTGACTGCAGACAGAATCTTATCATGTATTTCTGTATACAGGGAGCTCCCCCTAGTGGTGGCTGCAGACAGGATCTTATCATGTATCTCTGTATACAGGGAGCTCCCCCTAGTGGTGGTTGCAGACAGGATCTTATCATGTATCTCTGTATACAGGGAGCTCCCCCTAGTGGTGGCTGCCGACAGGATCTTATCATGTATCTCTATATACAGGGAGCTCCCCCTAGTGGTGGCTGCAGACAGGATCTTATCATGTATCTCTGTATACAGGGAGCTCCCCCTAGTGGTGACTGCAGACAGGATCTCATCATGTATCTCTGTATACAGGGAGCTCCCCCTAGTGGTGGCTGCAGACAGGATCTTATCATGTATCTCTGTATACAGGGAGCTCCCCTAGTGGTGGCTGCAGACAGGATCTTATCATGTATCTCTGTATACAGGGAGCTCCCCTAGTGGTGGCTGCAGACAGGATCTTATCATGTATCTCTATACACAGGGAGCTCCCCCTAGCGGTGACTGCAGACAGAATCTTATCATGTATCTCTGTATACAGGGAGCTCCCCCTAGTGGTGACTGCAGACAGAATCTTATCATGTATTTCTGTATACAGGGAGCTCCCCCTAGTGGTGACTGCAGACAGAATCTTATCATGTATCTCTGTATACAGGGAGCTCCCCCTAGTGGTGACTGCAGACAGGATCTTATCATGTATCTCTGTATACAGGGAGCTCCCCCTAGTGGTGACTGCAGACAGGATCTTATCATGTATCTCTGTATACAGGGAGCTCCCCCTAGTGGTGGCTGCAGACAGGATCTTATCATGTATCTCTGTATACAGGGAGCTCCCCCTAGTGGTGACTGCAGACAGGATCTTATCATGTATCTCTGTATACAGGGAGCTCCCCCTAGTGGTGGCTGCAGACAGGAGCTTATCATGTATCTCTGTATACAGGGAGCTCCCCCTAGTGGTGACTGCAGACAGAATCTTATCATGTATCTCTGTATACAGGGAGCTCCCCCTAGTTGTGACTGCAGACAGGATCTTATCATCTATCTCTGTATACAGGGAGCTCCCCCTAGTGGTGACTGCAGACAGAATCTTATCATGTTTCTCTGTATACAGGGAGCTCTCCCTAGTGGTGGCTGCCGACAGGATCTTATCATGTATCTCTATATACAGGGAGCTCCCCCTAGTGGTGGCTGCAGACAGGATCTTATCATGTATCTCTGTACACAGGGAGCTCCCCCTAGTGGTGACTGCAGACAGAATCTTATCATGTATCTCTGTATACAGGGAGCTCCCCCTAGTGGTGGCTGCAGACAGAATCTTATCATGTATCTCTGTATACAGGGAGCTCCCCCTAGTGGTGGCTGCAGATAGGATCTTATCATGTATCTCTGTATACAGGGAGCTCCCCCTAGTGGTGGCTGCAGACAGGATCTTATCATGTATCTCTGTATACAGGGAGCTCCCCCTAGTGGTGGCTGCAGACAGAATCTTATCATGTATCTCTGTATACAGGGAGCTCCCCCTAGTGGTGGCTGCAGATAGGATCTTATCATGTATCTCTGTATACAGGGAGCTCCCCCTAGTGGTGGCTGCAGACAGGATCTTATCATGTATCTCTGTATACAGGGAGCTTCCCCTAGTGGTGGCTGAAAATAGAATCTTATCATTTATCACTGTATACAGGGAGCTCCCCCTAGTGGTGGCTGCAGACAGAATCTTATCATGTATCTCTGTATACAGGGAGCTCCCCCTAGTGGTGGCTGCAGATAGGATCTTATCATGTATCTCTGTATACAGGGAGCTCCCCCTAGTGGTGGCTGCAGACAGAATCTTATCATGTATCTCTGTATACAGGGAGCTCCCCCTAGTGGTGGCTGCAGATAGGATCTTATCATGTATCTCTGTATACAGGGAGCTCCCCCTAGTGGTGGCTGCAGACAGGATCTTATCATGTATCTCTGTATACAGGGAGCTTCCCCTAGTGGTGGCTGAAAATAGAATCTTATCATTTATCACTGTATACAGGGAGCTCCCCCTAGTGGTGGCTGCAGACAGAATCTTATCATGTATCTCTGTATACAGGGAGCTCCCCCTAGTGGTGGCTGCAGATAGGATCTTATCATGTATCTCTGTATACAGGGAGCTCCCCCTAGTGGTGGCTGCAGACAGGATCTTATCATGTATCTCTGTATACAGGGAGCTCCCCCTAGTGGTGGCTGCAGTCAGGATCTTATCATGTATCTCTGTATTCAGGGAGCTCCCCCTAGTGGTGGCTGCAGTCAGGATCTTATCATGTATCTCTGTATACAGGGAGCTCCCCCTAGTGGTGGCTGCAGTCAGGATCTTATCATGTATCTCTGTATACAGGGAGCTCCCCCTAGTGGTGGCTGCAGTCAGGATCTTATCATGTATCTCTGTATACAGGGAGCTCCCCCTAGTGGTGGCTGCAGACAGGATCTTATCATGTATCTCTGTATACAGGGAGCTCCCCCTAGTGGTGGCTGCAGACAGGATCTTATCATGTATCTCTGTATACAGGGAGCTCTCCCTAGTGGTGGCTGCAGACAGGATCTTATCATGTATCTCTGTATACAGGGAGCTCCTCCTAGTGGTGACTGCAGACAGGATCTTATCATGTATCTCTGTATACAGGGAGCTCCCCCTAGTGGTGACTGCAGACAGGATCTTATCATGTATCTCTGTATACAGGGAGCTCCTCCTAGTGGTGACTGCAGACAGGATCTTATCATGTATCTCTGTATACAGGGAGCTCCTCCTAGTGGTGGCTGCAGACAGGATCTTATCATGTATCTCTGTATACAGGGAGCTCCCCCTAGTGGTGGCTGCAGACAGGATCTTATCATGTATCTCTGTATACAGGGAGCTCCCCCTAGTGGTGGCTGCAGACAGGATCTTATCATGTATCTCTGTATACAGGGAGCTCCCCCTAGTGGTGGCTGCAGACAGGATCTTATCATGTATCTGTATACCGGGAGCTCCCCCTAGTGGTGGCTGCAGACAGGATCTTATCATGTATCTCTGTATACAGGGAGCTCCCCCTAGTGGTGACTGCAGACAGAATCTTATCATGTATCTCTGTATACAGGGAGCTCCCCCTAGTGGTGACTGCAGACAGAATCTTATCATGTATCTCTGTATACAGGGAGCTCCACCTAGTGGTGACTGCAGACAGGATCTTATCATGTATCTCTGTATACAGGGAGCTCCCCTAGTGGTGGCTGCAGACAGGATCTTATCATGTATCTCTGTATACAGGGAGCTCCTCCTAGTGGTGACTGCAGACAGAATCTTATCATGTATCTCTGTATACAGGGAGCTCCCCCTAGTGGTGACTGCAGACAGGATCTTATCATGTATCTCTTTATACAGGGAGCTCCCCCTAGTGGTGACTGCAGACAGGATCTTATCATGTATCTCTGTATACAGGGAGCTCCCCCTAGTGGTGACTGCAGACAGAATCTTATCATGTATCTCTGTATACAGGGAGCTCCTCCTAGTGGTGACTGCAGACAGAATCTTATCATGTATCTCTGTATACAGGGAGCTCCCCCTAGTGGTGGCTGCAGACAGGATCTTATCATGTATCTCTGTATACAGGGAGCTCCCCCTAGTGGTGACTGCAGACAGGATCTTATCATGTATCTCTGTATACAGAGAGCTCCCCCTAGTGGTGGCTGCAGACAGGATCTTATCATGTATCTCTGTATACAGGGAGCTCCCCCTAGTGGTGACTGCAGACAGGATCTTATCATGTATCTCTGTATACAGAGAGCTCCCCCTAGTGGTGACTGCAGACAGGATCTTATCATGTATCTCTGTATACAGAGAGCTCCCCCTAGTGGTGACTGCAGACAGAATCTTATCATGTATCTCTGTATACAGGGAGCTCCTCCTAGTGGTGACTGCAGACAGAATCTTATCATGTATCTCTGTATACAGGGAGCTCCCCCTAGTGGTGGCTGCAGACAGGATCTTATCATGTATCTCTGTATACAGGGAGCTCCCCCTAGTGGTGACTGCAGACAGGATCTTATCATGTATCTCTGTATACAGAGAGCTCCCCCTAGTGGTGACTGCAGACAGGATCTTATCATGTATCTCTGTATACAGAGAGCTCCCCCTAGTGGTGACTGCAGACAGGATCTTATCATGTATCTCTGTATACAGAGAGCTCCCCCTAGTGGTGACTGCAGACAGAATCTTATCATGTATCTCTATATACAGGGAGCTCACCCTAGTGGTGACTGCAGACAGGACCTTATCATGTATCTCTGTATACAGAGAGCTCCCCCTAGTGGTGGCTGCAGACAGAATCTTATCATGTATCTCTGTACACAGGGAGCTCCCCCTAGTGGTGGCTGCAGACAGGGTCCTATCATGTATCTCTGTATACAGGGAGCTCCCCTAGTGGTGGCCGAGACATGATCTTTTCATGTATCTCTGTATACAGGGAGCTCCCCCTAGTGGTGGCTGCAGACAGGATCTTTTCATGTATCTCTGTATACAGGGAGCTCCCCCTAGTGGTGACTGCAGACAGGATCTTATCATGTATCTCTGTATACAGGGAGCTCCCCCTAGTGGTGGCTGCAGACAGAATCTTATCATGTATCTCTGTACACAGGGAGCTCCCCCTAGTGGTGGCTGCAGACAGGGTCCTATCATGTATCTCTGTATACAGGGAGCTCCCCTAGTGGTGGCCGCAGACAGGATCTTATCATGTATCTCTGTATACAGGGAGCTCCCCCTAGTGGTGGCTGCAGACAGGATCTTTTCATGTATCTCTGTATACAGGGAGCTCCCCCTAGTGGTGACTGCAGACAGGAACTTTTCATGTATCTCTGTATACAGGGAGCTCCCCCTAGTGGTGGCTGCAGACAGGATCTTTTCATGTATCTGTATATACAGGGAGCTCCCCCTAGTGGGGGCTGCAGACAGGATCTTATCATGTATCTCTGTATACAGGGAGCTCCCCCTAGTGGTGGCTGCAGACAGGATCTTTTCATGTATCTGTATATATGGGGAGCTCCCCCTAGTGGTGACTGCAGACAGGATCTTTTCATGTATCTCTGTATACAGGGAGCTCCCCCTAGTGGTGGCTGCAGACAGAATCTTTTCATGTATCTGTATATACAGGGAGCTCCCCCTAGTGGGGGCTGCAGGATTGTAGACAGTTGTATGAATAATTATGCAAATCTGTGCAGCTTGCAGTGAAATATAGCTTAGCAGTAAGTATGTAAATTGTCATCAGTAGAAAACATTTAAGAAGAAAAATGATTTTGTACATGAAAAGTAATTACCATATTTTGATCAGCTGTCACTACACGTAAGGCGATGCTTAACATTGTAGGGCCAAGCCTGTCTTTATATCCTGCAGGACAGAACCCTTGCGCTACCTGAATATAAGGGTCACTACGCAGGTGAGGAAAAGCAGAAAACATCCGAATAATTGGATCTGGAGGGAGGTGCGCGGCTCTCGGCTACTTTCCCGTAAACACAGATTTCTTTCCTTCCAGGTGCAGAGGTACTAAATAAGACATTTCCCTTCAAAGCATTGAGTAAGTGGAAGGTCCCGACTTTGGCATCCTAAAGTGCCGCCCCTCACCGTACGGTGCCCGTGACGGAATTTTCGAAGAACATTCTATTTTGTTACATTGTTGCATAATTGACGGATGTGTTACCGGCCCGGGTGAACAGTTTGGCCTCCGGGTCTTTGCTGCCGAGTTGATTGGCTCTCGGTCTCATTATTTTCAGCTAAATTAATAATTTTTTAGTGAAAAATGGAATGTTGGCAAAAGCAGCGACTTATAGGAGGCTACACGGAGGTTTTTGGGCTATCGCAGGAGGAGGTGGAGGAAATATTTAGCATTTAGGTGACTGAAAGGGCCGAAAGCTACAAAATGAAAACGTGTGAATTACTGGTGAAAATAACACTATGATAGGAGAAATAGATCTGTTCATACTGAGCCACCTGGTTCAGGAATACACAGGTGCTTCTCACAAATTAGAATATCATCAAAAAGTTAATTTATTTCAGTTCTTCAATACAAAAAGGCATTTAGCTGAATTTTAAATGCTGCTCTGGATGTGACTAGAGTCTACCGGATGTTTTTTAGACGTTTTTGAGACATTTCTGTAGCGGATGTGGAAACAAGATTTCGGTTTCTCTGTGATCGAGGTTTCCTTTAAGACAAATGATCCAGGTGCCTTCTAAGGAAGTCAGGTGTGACATGATACAACAGCGATTAACCCTGTGATTGCAGGGTGCGCCGTACGGACTGTATCAAACCGTCTGCCGCTTTTTAAAATAGATTTTATAGAGTTTACTCTGTATAAAGTGACAGGAGAGAAGGCAGCAAACAATCAACCTGTGAAGCCGAGAAACTGACATCGCTCCGGAGGACAGCGGCAAACACATTACTGGAAACCAACTGCAGAAAGAACGCGATCTACAGAGGTTATCACAGTCCTGACCGCAACGAGAATCAAAAGATTGTAACACTGCAGACACGAGAGATTACTGAAAAAGAACACGACTGTAAAAGAGCTGCATTCACAATTCAGCTTCAGAGATGAAATCACCAGCCATGTTCTGCTTGTTCAGTCTCTGCTCGAAGAGCTGAAGTCTTACAGGATCAGTAATGAATGTACACAGTGACTGCACCAGCAGAATAGTGAGTGCAGCTCTGGGGTATAACACAGGATGTAACTCAGGATCAGTAATGTATGTACACAGTGACTGCACCAGCAGAATAGTGAGTGCAGCTCTGGGGTATAATACAGGATGTAACTCAGGATCAGTAATGGAATGTATGTACACAGTGACTGCACCAGCAGAATAGTGAGTGCAGCTCTGGAGTATAATACAGGATGTAACTCAGGATCAGTAATGGAATGTATGTACACAGTGACTGCACCAGCAGAATAGTGAGTGCAGCTCTGGAGTATAATACAGGAGGTAACTCAGGATCAGTAATGTAATGTATGTACACAGTGACTGCACCAGCAGAATAGTGAGTGCAGCTCTGGAGTATAATACACGATGTAACTCAGGATCAGTAATGTAATGTACACAGTGACTGCACCAGCAGAATAGTGAGTGCAGCTCTGGAGTATAATACATGATGTAACTCAGGATCAGTAATGTAATGTATGTGCACAGTGACGGCACCAGCAGAATAGTGAGTACAGCTCTGGAGTATAATACAGGAGGTAACTCAGTATCAGTAATGTAATGTATGTACACAGTGACTGCACCAGCAGAATAGTGAGTGCAGCTCTGGGGTATAACACAGGATGTAACTCAGGATCAGTAATGGAATGTATGTACACAGTGACTGCACCAGCAGAATAGTGAGTGCAGCTCTGGGGTATAATACAGGAGGTAACTCAGGATCAGTAAAGTAATGTATGTACACAGTGACTGCACCAGCAGAATAGTGAGTGCAGCTCTGGGGTATAATACAGGATGTAACTCAGGATCAGTAATGTAATGTATGTACACAGTGACTGCACCAGCAGAATAGTGAGTGCAGCTCTGGGGTATAATACAGGAAGTAACTCAGGATCAGTAATGTAATGTATGTACCCAGTGACTGCACCAGCAGAATAGTGAGTGCAGCTCTGGGGTATAATACAGGATGTAACTCAGGATCAGTAATGTAATGTATGTACACAGTGACTGCACCAGCAGAATAGTGAGTGCAGCTCTGGGGTATAATACAGGATGTAACTCAGGATCAGTAATGTAATGTATGTACACAGTGACTGCACCAGCAGAATAGTGAGTGCAGCTCTGGGGTATAATACAGGATGTAACTCAGGATCAGTAATGTAATGTATGTACACAGTGACTGCACCAGCAGAATAGTGAGTGCAGCTCTGGGGTATAATACAGGAGGTAACTCAGGATCAGTAATGTAATGTATGTACACAGTGACTGCACCAGCAAAATAGTGAGTGCAGTTCTGGGGTATAATACAGGAAGTAACTCAGGATCAGTAATGTAATGTATGTACACAGTGACTGCACCAGCAGAATAGTGAGTGCAGCTCTGGAGTATAATACAGGATGTAACTCAGGATCAGTAATGTAATGTATGTACACAGTGACTGCACCAGCAGAATAGTGAGTGCAGCTCTGGGGTATAATACAGGATGTAACTCAGGATCAGTAATGTAATGTATGTACACAGTGACTGCACCAGCAGAATAGTGAGTGCAGCTCTGGGGTATAATAGAGGAGGTAACTCAGGATCAGTAATGTAATGTATGTACACAGTGACTGCACCAGCAAAATAGTGAGTGCAGTTCTGGGGTATAATACAGGATGTAACTCAGGATCAGTAATGTAATGTATGTACACAGTGACTGCACCAGCAGAATAGTGAGTGCAGCTCTGGGGTATAATACAGGAAGTAACTCAGGATCAGTAATGTAATGTATGTACACAGTGACTGCACCAGCAGAATAGTGAGTGCAGCTCTGGAGTATAATACAGGATGTAACTCAGGATCAGTAATGTAATGTATGTACACAGTGACTGCACCAGCAGAATAGTGAGTGCAGCTCTGGGGTATAATACAGGATGTAACTCAGGATCAGTAATGTAATGTATGTACACAGTGACTGCACCAGCAGAATAGTGAGTGCAGCTCTGGGGTATAATACAGGATGTAACTCAGGATCAGTAATGTAATGTATGTACACAGTGACTGCACCAGCAGAATAGTGAGTGCAGCTCTGGGGTATAATACAGGATGTAACTCAGGATCAGTAATGTAATGTATGTACACAGTGACTGCACCAGCAGAATAGTGAGTGCAGCTCTGGGGTATAATACAGGATGTAACTCAGGATCAGTAATGTAATGTATGTACACAGTGACTGCACCAGCAGAATAGTGAGTGCAGCTCTGGGGTATAATACAGGATGTAACTCAGGATCAGTAATGTAATGTATGTACACAGTGACTGCACCAGCAGAATAGTGAGTGCAGCTCTGGGGTATAATACAGGAAGTAACTCAGGATCAGTAATGTAATGTATGTACACAGTGACTGCACCAGCAGAATAGTGAGTGCAGCTCTGGGGTATAATACAGGAGGTAACTCAGGATCAGTAATGTAATGTATGTACACAGTGACTGCACCAGCAAAATAGTGAGTGCAGTTCTGGGGTATAATACAGGAAGTAACTCAGGATCAGTAATGTAATGTATGTACACAGTGACTGCACCAGCAGAATAGTGAGTGCAGCTCTGGGGTATAATACAGGATGTAACTCAGGATCAGTAATGTAATGTATGTACACAGTGACTGCACCAGCAGGATAGTGAGTACAGCTCTGGAGTATAATACAGGAGGTAACTCAGGATCAGTAATGTAATGTATATACTCAGTGACTGCACCAGCAGAATAGTGAGTGCAGCTCTGGAGTATAATACAGAATGTAACTCAGGATCAGTAATGTAATGTATGTACACAGTGACTGCACCAGCAGAATAGTGAGTGCATCTCTGGGGTATAATACAGGATATAACTCAGGATCAGTAATGTAATGTATGCACACAGTGACTACACCAGCAGAATAATGAGTGCAGCTCTGGGGTATAATACAGGATGTAACTAAGGATCAGTAATGTAATGTATGTACACAGTGACTGCACCAGCAGAATAGTGAGTGCAGCTCTGGGGTATAATACAGGATGTAACTCAGGATCAGTAATGTAATGTATGTACACAGTGACTGCACCAGCAGAATAGTGAGTGCAGCTCTGGAGTATAATACAGGAGGTAACTCAGGATCAGTAATGTAATGTATGTACACAGTGACTGCACCAGCAGAATAGTGAGTGCAGCTCTGGAGTATAATACATGATGTAACTCAGGATCAGTAATGTAATGTATGTACACAGTGACTGCACCAGCAGAATAGTGAGTGCAGCTCTGGGGGATAATACAGGATGTAACTCAGGATCAGTAATGTAATGTATGTACACAGTGACTGCACCAGCAAAATAGTGAGTGCAGCTCTGGGGTATAATACAGGATGTAACTCAGGATCAGTAATGTAATGTATGTACACAGTGACTGCACCAGCAGAATAGTGAGTGCAGCTCTGGAGTATAATACATGATGTAACTCAGGATCAGTAATGTAATGTATGTACACAGTGACTGCACCAGCAAAATAGTGAGTACAGCTCTGGGGTATAATACAGGATGTAACTCAGGATCAGTAATGTAATGTATGTACACAGTGATTGCACCAGCAGAATAGTGAGTGCAGCTCTGGAGTATAATACAGGATGTAACTCTGGATCAGTAATGTAATGTATGTACACAGTGATTGCACCAGCAGAATAGTGAGTGCAGCTCTGGAGTATAATACAGGATGTAACTCTGGATCAGTAATGTAATGTATTTACACAGTGACTGCACCAGCAGAATAGTGAGTGCAGCACTGGGGTATAATACAGGAGGTAACTCAGGATCAGTAATGTAATGTATGTACACAGTGACTGCACAAGCAGAATTGTGAGTGCAGCTCTGGAGTATAATACAGGATGGAGCTCAGTAATGTAATGTATGTACACAGTGGTAGAATGTCTATGGAACGGCTTTAAGTCTCTCTGCAAGGAGAAATGATAATTTTTGGATATTGGTAGGACGCCTCTCACTCAGCCTAACCAGATCTCCACTTTGCACTGACGAGGGGCAGTACCCCGAAATACAGTGTCTGGAAATTGAGATTCTGGTTTGGCTTTTATCCTAAGTCATGTGACAAGGCTCATTAAAGGGTCGACATTGACTGTTAGGATCGCTACTTCCAATAGGTGGCGCTAGAGTTCTCGTCCTCTTCCTCTCTGAAGTGACAATTTGTATGAAACTGTTGTGAGGTCGGTTTCTTCTTGTAGTTTGTTCTGTGCATTTTTCCTAATGCAGCTTTGTAAATGACATAAAGCAGCTCTGAGAATATTTAAGAACAGCTTCACCTTTAAGTAACATTTATGGAGGCCAATTTCTCGAGAACGTCCTCGGGATAATGTTTCTGCACAGAATCCAAACATCATCAAGATTAAAGGCAGAACACAAATTTCCTGTTGGAGCCGAGAGCTGAGGAGCAGCATTATGTTCTCTGCACAATTTCTGGACATTGATTAGTTCTGGAGAATTTTACTAGTGACGGTGACTTATTCGTGATGTTTTTATTGCTGGATTTCATGAGAATCTTTTACCAGCTCCAGCGTTCCACGCTAGACACTGGTGAGGATGCTGGTTTACAGCGAGGAGGAAAGTGCTTCACCAGTAAGGGGGTCCCTTCTGCTCCCTCTCACAGCACTCGACTGCAGTCATTAACAGCACAAAGACCCCTCGGCCGTACTTCAGACTTGTCTGATATTCAGCAGAGTCAGGGGCTGTTTTCTGTCTATGGATCACATAGAGGGTCCCAGGGGCTGTTTTCTGTCTATGGATCACATAGAGGGTCCCAGGGGCTGTTTTCTGTCTATGGATCACATAGAGGGTCCCAGTGGCTGTTTTCTGTCTATGGATCACATAGAGGGTCCCAGTGGCTGTTTTCTGTCTATGGATCACATAGAGGGTCCCAGGGACTGTTTTCTGTCTATGGATCACATAGAGGGTCCCAGTGGCTGTTTTCTGTCTATGGATCACATAGAGGGTCCCAGGGGCTGTTTTCTGTCTATGGATCACATAGAGGGTCCCAGGGGCTGTTTTCTTTCTATGGATCACATAGAGGGTCCCAGGGGCTGTTTTCTGTCTATGGATCACATAGAGGGTCTTTCTCACTCCCTCTAACAGCACTAGACTTCAGTCAATCACATTTCCAGACTTTTCTGACTTCACCTTCTAACAGAAGAAGCATTGCACTGTGAGGGAGTGGCAGGGCCGTAGCCGTGGCTGAGACTAATGGCTCTCGCGCACCCTGGTCTCCCACCACATACAAAGTCCCTTTTTCAATGCACTTGCCTCTCTGCACCTTCAGGGTCTCCTGATTTGCTAAAGACCACCTCTGTTTGATTGCGCACATACAGAGACACAATCCAATTTCAACTGTGAACAAATAACTTTACTTCTTTCTTTTCGCAGTACATCCATATCAGATTCAACATCAGTTTAGGGCTCCATACAATTCGCAATCTTTGCTTTCCCTGTACTCTTCCCTACGCTTTTCAGTGGGTGCCGGGATCGTACCATTCCATCCGGTACCGCAGCATCCTCCCTATTCAGCTTTACAACGTTCGCAAATTCCCTCGTCCGCTTCGCCCCAGACAAGAGGGCATCTGCCCATGAAGTAAGCTGCCACATGATGAGCGACCTTTATCCCTGTACTGCTGTGGCTTTGGCCACAGCATCTATTCCCACTGCTGCTGTCACTGCTGCCCTTCTGGCCCATTGGCCCCTGGACGTCTGGGCTTCTAATGTTGTAGAGGCAACCGCACTGTACCGGCTCTAAGGACCTTCTCACTAAAAACAGGAAAAACCCTCTTTCTTATGCACGGTTGGCTCCTCCTATATAAATATGTTCACTAATGTACCCCCATCTAGTGTAATAACTGAGGTACTGCACTTTCCCTATTAAAAAATATACAAAGAGCTAGATACAGCAATTTTACATACAAGGCAATATATGCAGAAAGGGAGTGGGACATCACATGGTCCTGGTGCACCCCTTACAGCACACTCCATCTCACCAGGTTCTGGGGCCAAATGGCTCTGCTGACAGCTGCAGCCCCCCAGAGTGAGTGGCGCTGACAGTAATGTAGGTGATAGCACCATCACTGGTCACTAATTCCTCTCTGATCATTTCCCCACCTGGCAACACCTCCTTCTGCGTCTCCTCGAGGGCCGGACGTGGACTCTCAGGGGCTGGTCACACATTCCATAATTGCAGTGTTATTTGCTGCACTAAAAAGCTGAGTGATGGCAGGAAAAGTGCTGCAGGCAATATTCGCATTTTGTTGCATTTTTTTACCTGGATCTGCGCAGCGTTCTTAATTGCATTTTTTTTTTTCAATTAATTTGAATAGGTGAAAATTGAAGCAAAAAAGCTGCAAGAATTGCTGTACTGCTTCTTGGCAATATCTCAGCAGGGCTCAAAATAAGAAAGGAAAAGAAAAACGCAGCTTGATCCTGAGACTTCAGATATCTCATTGATTATGCTGTTACTGTAAAACGCTGATCATGATAACGCTGCAAAAACTGCAAAAAAAAACCGCTGCAAAAACTCTTTGTGTGAACATCCCCTTAGGCTCTTCTTTACCTGCTGATTTTTGTCATTTTCTGCATTTTGGGGGTAAGTTAACGATTCCACTGGAAGCCTTCTCCACCTGTCCACAGCTACTCAAAGGACTCAAACCAGGAGCCTTTGCAGAAAAGTTCACATCCCTGGAAAGGGGTGAAAGGTTGACCCCAAAGCTCTCCCTGGGACATGCTAAATGGAGTGCACAGAACAAAGTCCGATCGTGGAAATCTCCACTCGTCTGGATACATCACACATGGAGCAGTTGTATTGTCCACACTGGTCTTTGGAATGCGGAATGCAATGGAACCTGAAAACGATACATAATATATCAATCAAGTGAAAAGTTTCTGGAAAGTTTCATCTCCATAGTGAAGAAAATGTAGAGCAGGAACCTAAATTCTGCCTCAGCTGTGAATAATATTGTGCAGGTACGATGCAATGAAGGTTAACATGCCAGCGTGAATAGTAATTAGCGGCATTATCTCGCTAGTGAGGAGCCAGTCTATCCAATCAAGGCCCATTAGCTAAAGTGTTTATTGCTTTATTGATTACACCTTGTAACAACAAGGGGAGAAGGAGGAAGCGACAGAGCGGCTGTGGACATGCCCTAATGATTGTAGGAAGCACAGAGGAGCCGCTTCCCAGGATCCTCTGCAGTTTTATCCCCGGACTTTATATATAAGAGAACTGAGAGGAGATATCAAACACACAGTGGGAGCAAACGACCTGCAGGAGAAAGAAAGTGACCACGCCAACCCCGAGAGACCACCCGCAGGAGAAAGACCCCACTAAATCCCGAGAGACCACCCGCAGGAGAGACACCCCACTAAACCCCAAGAGACCACCCGCAGGAGAAACACCCCACTAAACCCCGAGAGACCACCCGCAGGAGAAACACCCCACTAAACCCCGAGAGACCACCCGCAGGAGAAACACTCCACTAAACCCAGAGAGACCACCCGCAGGAGAAAGACCCCACTAAACCCCGAGAGACCACCCACAGGAGAAACACCCCACTAAACCCCGAGAGACCACCCATAGGAGAAAGACCCCACTAAACCCCGAGAGACCACCAGCAGGAGAAAGACCCCACTAAACCCCGAGAGACCACCAGCAGGAGAAAGACCCCACTAAACCCCGAGAGACCACCCGCAGGAGAAACACCCCACTAAACCCCGAGAGACCACCCATAGGAGAAAGACCCCACTAAACCCCGAGAGACCACCAGCAGGAGAAAGACCCCACTAAACCCCGAGAGACCACCCGCAGGAGAAACACCCCACTAAACCCCGAGAGACCACCCATAGGAGAAAGACCCCACTAAACCCCGAGAGACCACCCACAGGAGAAACACCCCACTAAACCCCGAGAGACCACCCATAGGAGAAACACCTCACTAAACCCCGAGAGACCACCCGCAGGAGAAACACCCCACTAAACCCCGAGAGACCACCAGCAGGAGAAAGACCCCACTAAACCCCGAGAGACCACCCGCAGGAGAAACACCCAACTAAACCCCGAGAGACCACCCGCAGGAGAAACACCCAACTAAACCCCGAGAGACCACCCACAGGAGAAAGACCCCGCTAAACTCCGAGAGACCACCCGCAGGAGAAACACCTCACTAAACCCCGAGAGACCACCCGCAGGAGAAACACCTCACTAAACCCCGAGAGACCACCCGCAGGAGAAACACCCCACTAAACCCCGAGAGACCACCCGCAGGAGAAACACCTCACTAAACCCCGAGAGACCACCCGCAGGAGAAACACCCCACTAAACCCCGAGAGACCACCCGCAGGAGAAACACCCCACTAAACCCCGAGAGACCACCCGCAGGAGAAACACCCAACTAAACCCCGAGAGACCACCCACAGGAGAAAGACCCCGCTAAACTCCGAGAGACCACCCGCAAGAGAAACACCCAACTAAACCCCGAGAGACCACCCACAGGAGAAAGACCCCGCTAAACTCCGAGAGACCACCCGCAGGAGAAACACCCCACTAAACCCCGAGAGACCACCCGCAGGAGAAACACCCCACTAAACCCCGAGAGACCACCCGCAGGAGAAACACCCCACTAAACCCCGAGAGACCACCCGCAGGAGAAACACCCAACTAAACCCCGAGAGACCACCCACAGGAGAAACACCCCACTAAACCCCGAGAGACCACCCGCAGGAGAAACACCCCACTAAACCCCGAGAGACCACCCGCAGGAGAAACACCCCACTAAACCCCGAGAGACCACCCGCAGGAGAAACACTCCACTAAACCCAGAGAGACCACCCGCAGGAGAAAGACCCCACTAAACCCCGAGAGACCACCCACAGGAGAAACACCCCACTAAACCCCGAGAGACCACCCACAGGAGAAACACCCCACTAAACCCCGAGAGACCACCCATAGGAGAAAGACCCCACTAAACCCCGAGAGACCACCAGCAGGAGAAAGACCCCACTAAACCCCGAGAGACCACCAGCAGGAGAAAGACCCCACTAAACCCCGAGAGACCACCCGCAGGAGAAACACCCCACTAAACCCCGAGAGACCACCCATAGTAGAAAGACCCCACTAAACCCCGAGAGACCACCAGCAGGAGAAAGACCCCACTAAACCCCGAGAGACCACCCGCAGGAGAAACACCCCACTAAACCCCGAGAGACCACCCGCAGGAGAAACACCTCACTAAACCCCGAGAGACCACCCGCAGGAGAAACACCCCACTAAACCCCGAGAGACCACCCGCAGGAGAAACACCCCACTAAACCCCGAGAGACCACCCGCAGGAGAAACACCCAACTAAACCCCGAGAGACCACCCACAGGAGAAAGACCCCGCTAAACTCCGAGAGACCACCCGCAAGAGAAACACCCAACTAAACCCCGAGAGACCACCCACAGGAGAAAGACCCCGCTAAACTCCGAGAGACCACCCGCAGGAGAAACACCCCACTAAACCCCGAGAGACCACCCGCAGGAGAAACACCCCACTAAACCCCGAGAGACCACCCGCAGGAGAAACACTCCACTAAACCCAGAGAGACCACCCGCAGGAGAAAGACCCCACTAAACCCCGAGAGACCACCCACAGGAGAAACACCCCACTAAACCCCGAGAGACCACCCATAGGAGAAAGACCCCACTAAACCCCGAGAGACCACCAGCAGGAGAAAGACCCCACTAAACCCCGAGAGACCACCAGCAGGAGAAAGACCCCACTAAACCCCGAGAGACCACCCACAGGAGAAACACCTCACTAAACCCCGAGAGACCACCCGCAGGAGAAACACCTCACTAAACCCCGAGAGACCACCCGCAGGAGAAACACCCCACTAAACCCCGAGAGACCACCCGCAGGAGAAACACCTCACTAAACCCCGAGAGACCACCCGCAGGAGAAACACCCCACTAAACCCCGAGAGACCACCCGCAGGAGAAACACCCCACTAAACCCCGAGAGACCACCCGCAGGAGAAACACCCAACTAAACCCCGAGAGACCACCCACAGGAGAAAGACCCCGCTAAACTCCGAGAGACCACCCGCAAGAGAAACACCCAACTAAACCCCGAGAGACCACCCACAGGAGAAAGACCCCGCTAAACTCCGAGAGACCACCCGCAGGAGAAACACCCCACTAAACCCCGAGAGACCACCCGCAGGAGAAACACCCCACTAAACCCCGAGAGACCACCCGCAGGAGAAACACCCCACTAAACCCCGAGAGACCACCCGCAGGAGAAACACCCAACTAAACCCCGAGAGACCACCCACAGGAGAAACACCCCACTAAACCCCGAGAGACCACCCGCAGGAGAAACACCCCACTAAACCCCGAGAGACCACCCGCAGGAGAAACACCCCACTAAACCCCGAGAGACCACCCGCAGGAGAAACACTCCACTAAACCCAGAGAGACCACCCGCAGGAGAAAGACCCCACTAAACCCCGAGAGACCACCCACAGGAGAAACACCCCACTAAACCCCGAGAGACCACCCACAGGAGAAACACCCCACTAAACCCCGAGAGACCACCCATAGGAGAAAGACCCCACTAAACCCCGAGAGACCACCAGCAGGAGAAAGACCCCACTAAACCCCGAGAGACCACCAGCAGGAGAAAGACCCCACTAAACCCCGAGAGACCACCCGCAGGAGAAACACCCCACTAAACCCCGAGAGACCACCCATAGTAGAAAGACCCCACTAAACCCCGAGAGACCACCAGCAGGAGAAAGACCCCACTAAACCCCGAGAGACCACCCGCAGGAGAAACACCCCACTAAACCCCGAGAGACCACCCGCAGGAGAAACACCTCACTAAACCCCGAGAGACCACCCGCAGGAGAAACACCCCACTAAACCCCGAGAGACCACCCGCAGGAGAAACACCCCACTAAACCCCGAGAGACCACCCGCAGGAGAAACACCCAACTAAACCCCGAGAGACCACCCACAGGAGAAAGACCCCGCTAAACTCCGAGAGACCACCCGCAAGAGAAACACCCAACTAAACCCCGAGAGACCACCCACAGGAGAAAGACCCCGCTAAACTCCAAGAGACCACCCGCAGGAGAAACACCCCACTAAACCCCGAGAGACCACCCGCAGGAGAAACACCCCACTAAACCCCGAGAGACCACCCGCAGGAGAAACACCCCACTAAACCCCGAGAGACCACCCGCAGGAGAAGCACCCCACTAAACCCCGAGAGACCACCCGCAGGAGAAACACCCCACTAAACCCCAAGAGACCACCTGCAGGAGGAAGACCCCACTAAACCCCCGAGCGACCACCCGCAGGAGAAAGACCCCACTAAACCCCGAGAGATAGTGTCCATCAAGCCAGATATATTTGTATGAAGATTATGGAATAACTCTACACTTATATTCATCAATCTTATCATGTAAATCTTTATACAGTGAACTCCCCCAAGGGGCAAAACTAGAATCTGATGGAGCCCCAGTGCAAAATTTTGACCTTGGCCCCACCTGCATGGTCAGATGTGTGAGCCCTGGTAGCATTCTAGATCCTGTAAAGACGTATGTGTTCACCCTCATGAAATAATGTCCCTCATCCTGTAGTGATATTCCCCATCCCGGGACCCTTCCTGTAATAATGTCCCCCATCCTTGGCCTCTTTTATACTAATTTACTCCATCATGATCCAATTCCAATAAATGGTCCCCCATTCCTTGTCTCTTCTAGTAACAATGGCCCCATCCTGAGCCACTTCCTGTAATAATGTCCTCAATCCTGGGCCCCTTCCTGTAATAATGTCCTCAATCCTGGGCCCCTTCCTGTAATAATGTCCTCAATCCTGGGCCCCTTTCTGTAATAATGTCCTACACTCCCTGACAGTAGTTATGTCACTTACATAGCATGGATAAGTGACATAACATCTGTCAGGGAGTGTACATCATTTGTCAATTCCATTATTAATGTTCCCCACCCTGGTCCTTTCCTGTAAAAATGTCTCCCATTTTGGGCTCCTTCAAGTAATAATATCCCGTATCCTGGGCCATTCAAGTATCAATGTCCTCCATCCTGGAGCCCTTCCTGTAATAATTGCCTCCATCATGGGTCCCTTCCTAGTGTATTGATCCACACCTTCAGCCACTTCCAATAATAATGTCCCCTCTCCTGCGCCCTTTCCATTTACCGTATATGCTCGAGTATAAGCCGACCCCCCTTAATTTTTCCACAAACCACTGGGAAAACTTAATGACTCGAGTATAAGCCTAGGGTGGGAAATGAAGCAGCTACTGGTAAATTAAAAAAATTAAAATAGATACCAATAAAAGTAAAATTAATTGAGACATCAGTAGGTTAAGTGTTTTTGAATATCCATATTGAATCAGGAGCCCCATATAATGCTCCATACAGTTCATGATGGCCCCATAAGATGCTCCGTACAAAATACACCACATATAATACTGCACAAAGGTTAATAATGCCCCCATAAGATGCTCCATAGAATAATATGCCCCTTATGCTGCTGCGATTAAAAAAAAATGACATACTCACCTCTCGTCCCTGGGGGCCAGGTGCCAGAGTCGCCACTGGATCAGGCCCCCTGCACTTGCGATATTCACCTGTCCCCGTTCCACCGCTGTGCGCCGCTCTGTCTTCTGGGTTTCTACAGAGACTGTTCAGGCAGAGGGTGCACACACACTAACCAAGTCATTGCGCCCTCTGACCTGAGCGTCACAGCCAGAGGGACAGGTGAATATCGCAATGCTCACCCTCCCCCGTCATACTCACCCTCCCGGCGCGGTCCCTGCTTCTCCGATGGTCTCTCCGGCAGCTTGTTCCTGTGTTCAGTGGTCACGTGGTACTGCTCATTAAAGTAATGAATATGCGCTCCACCTATGGGAGTGGAGTCGTGTCCATATTCATTACTTTAATGAGCCGTATCACATGACCGCTGAACACAAGGAAGAGCTGCCGCAGGGACGTGCAGAGACCGCGCCGGGAGTAGGTGAGTATGGTGTGGCTCCTGCCGCTCCCCCTCCCCCACCGACCTACTGGGACAATGACTCGAGTATAAGCCGAGAGGGGCACTGTCAGCCTAAAAAAATGGGCTGAAAATCTCAGTTTATACTCGAGTATATAAGGTATAATGTCCTCCATCCGGCTGCTCTTTTCAATCACATTAAAAAATTAAAAATTCTTCTTACTTTCCCCTACTCCACAGAGGTAGTAAGATTACTTCACTGTGCCAGCCACAGGCACACCACCGTCAGTTCCCAGACTCTGATGGGGCGGCAACAGTTATTGCAGTACAAGGAGCTAGCGTTTCTATAAGCCGCAATACATATACGATGAATGTGTGTACTCAAATGCAAAACCAGCTGACAGAGGGACTGGTATCGGTGGGCCCCCTCCCGTGCGAGCGTCGTCATACCCATTGTGACCGTGAACCTTATGCACTAGATCCCCAGACAAAATATTATCCTGTATCTCTGTATACAGGGAGCTCCCCCTAGTGGTGGCTGCAGACAGGATCTTATCATGTATCTCTGTATACAGGGAGCTCCCCCTAGTGGTGACTGCAGACAGGATCTTATCATGTATCTCTGTGTACAGGGAGCTCCCCCTAGTGGTGACTGCAGACAGCATCTTATCATGTATCTCTGTGTACAGGGAGCTCCCCCTAGTGGTAACTGCAGACAGAATCTTATCATGTATCTCTGTATACAGGGAGCTCCCCCTAGTGGTGGCTGCAGACAGGATCTTATCATGTATCTCTGTATACAGGGAGCTCCCCCTAGTGGTGACTGCAGACAGGATCTTATCATGTATCTCTGTATACAGGGAGCTCCCCCTAGTGGTGACTGCAGACAGGATCTTATCATGTATCTCTGTATACAGGGAGCTCCCCCTAGTGGTGGCTGCAGACAGGATCTTATCATGTATCTCTGTATACAGGGAGCTCCCCCTAGTGGTGACTGCAGACAGGATCTTATCATGTATCTCTGTATACAGGGAGCTCCCCCTAGTGGTGGCTGCAGACAGGATCTTATCATGTATCTCTGTATACAGGGAGCTCCCCCTAGTGGTGACTGCAGACAGGATCTTATCATGTATCTCTATATACAGGGAGCTCCCCCTAGTGGTGGCTGCAGACAGGATCTTATCATGTATCTCTGTATACAGGGAGCTCCCCCTAGTGGTGACTGCAGACAGGATCTTATCATGTATCTCTGTGTACAGGGAGCTCCCCCTAGTGGTGGCTGCAGACTGGATCTTATCATGTATCTCTGTATACAGGGAGCTCCCCCTAGTGGTAACTGCAGACAGAATCTTATCATGTATCTCTGTATACAGGGAGCTCCCCCTAGTGGTGGCTGCAGACAGGATCTTATCATGTATCTCTGTATACAGGGAGCTCCCCCTAGTGGTGACTGCAGACAGGATCTTATCATGTATCTCTGTATACAGGGAGCTCCCCCTAGTGGTGACTGCAGACAGGATCTTATCATGTATCTCTGTATACAGGGAGCTCCCCCTAGTGGTGGCTGCAGACAGGATCTTATCATGTATCTCTGTATACAGGGAGCTCCCCCTAGTGGTGACTGCAGACAGGATCTTATCATGTATCTCTGTATACAGGGAGCTCCCCCTAGTGGTGGCTGCAGACAGGATCTTATCATGTATCTCTGTATACAGGGAGCTCCCCCTAGTGGTGACTGCAGACAGGATCTTATCATGTATCTCTATATACAGGGAGCTCCCCCTAGTGGTGGCTGCAGACAGGATCTTATCATGTATCTCTGTATACAGGGAGCTCCTCCTAGTGGTGACTGCAGACAGGATCTTATCATGTATCTCTGTATACAGGGAGCTCCACCTAGTGGTGGCTGCAGACAGGATCTTATCATGTATCTCTGTATACAGGGAGCTCCCCCTAGTGGTGGCTGCAGACAGGATCTTATCATGTATCTCTGTATACAGGGAGCTCCCCCTAGTGGTGACTGCAGGAAGCATGTATAATGTTGCTTTGTTCATACAGGAGATTTATAACTATATTTAGTAATTGTAAAAACAAAGCTGATGATTTATAAAGTCTCATGGTTTAGTGATGCAGCAGATGGGTCTTGGGTAGTGCTCTCTGGGAAAACAGAGTTGTAAGAAATTAATCATGCATAATTTTAGTCTTAGAAAATAACAAAATGGAAAAGATGGAGATTTACAGAGCATTTCAATTATTTCACCCTGGATAAGCAGCTGCTTTTCTCCCTCTCTCAAAACACTATTACATTGCAATAACCAGTTGTATCCCAGCGCTGTGCAGTGGGTTATGATGCATTATCAGCCGTCTATAAGATTTAGCCATAACCTGCCTAATCTACTTTTCAGAGTTCCAGTTATCAGTTTTGTAACTTTCTCTGGTTCTTTATGTTTATGTTGTCATTCAATGTGAACAGAAGTCAATAAGGACATCCCAGCTGAGCTTGTTACAATTGTATCCGGTGCTGGCAATCATCTGTGATCGGCGCAGCGGTTCAGACTCCATGAAGACTTTTTACCTTTTCTTATTCACTGCAACAATATTCAGACTCCGCTGCTGACACCACACAGAGAATTGTCTTCCCTAGATAAAGTTGATAAAGAGGAAGAATTCTTTTTTCTTTTATTCTATTTACTAATCAACAATGTTTCAATTCACCAACGCCAAAGAGGGATCCTGAAAATAGGGAGCTGCCGAAACGTCGAATGCAATAGTGTATTACAAAGTTGCAAAATTGTCCAGTGTGTAATAAAAAAATATTTAGTTACACAGGACTTGATGCAATTCAGCGCCAAATATTATACATTTTCAAAGAAAGGTTTGTTTGCATAGGATTCCAGTATGGGTGTAATGCGCGCAGCGACCAGCAGATGGCGCCAGACTGAGCCTTAGATTCTTCCAGGAAGGTGTCATGTCTGCTGTTTTCTGGAGGAAAATATTTAGAATTGAGAGTCCTCAGTGGTTGATACCTGTTAATGGCTAAGATGGTAACAAATTGCAGCTTTCGAGACTACACAGGTCTCTTCATCAGGCAAAGACTAAAAAAAATTCTGAAGAATCACATATTTATGCACAACATAGCATAGAAAAAAAAAAAAAGGAAAGAAAAGGGAAAAAACATGGTAAGATGGGTGACATGAAGCAGAATTACCATGGGTGATAAACATGTCCATAAATATAGGGCCAGTTCTTAGATAAGGATTGTTTTATTGTCCTCTGATTAGGGTCTCTGTTGTGATGACCCCACATGGTCCCACATGAATATGTGATTCTTCAGAATTTGTTTTAGTCTTTGCCTGATGAAGAGACCTGTGTAGTCTCGAAAGCTGCAATTTGCTCCCATCTTTTCAGTTAGCCATTAACAGGTATCAACCACTGAGGACTCTCAATTCTAAATATTTTCTATCTACCGGCTAACACGGTACCAAGATCTATTGTTTTCTGGAAGAAGCAGCAAAAACACAGTGATCCTGATAGGAAAAAGTCAGAACTGCTTCCTCCAGCATCAAATATACCACAGCCATGTAATCAGAGCATAGGGCGCAGCCACACCTGTCCTGGAGCCTAAGGGGGCCCATAGTGGCCCCTCTGGGATATAAGAAGACCCCTGGTACACGCTGAAAAGACCCAAGATGGTGAAGTTAGAGCTCTGCCAACTGTACTGACCCAGGGAAAGGCACCGGAGACAGGGCAAAGTTCTCTGCAGTATAGCGCCCCCTGTGCCATGTTCTCTGCAGTATAGCGCCCCCTATGCCATATACTCTGCAGTATAGTGCCCCCTATGCCATATTCTCTGCAGTATAGTGCCCCCTATGCCATATTCTCTGCAGTATAGCGCCCCCTATGCCATATACTCTGCAGTATAGTGCCCCCTATGCCATATTCTCTGCAGTATAGTGCCCCCTATGCCATATTCTCTGCAGTATAGTGCCCCCTATGCCATATTCTCTGCAGTATAGCGCCCCCTATGCCATATACTCTGCAGTATAGTGCCCCCTATGCCATATTCTCTGCAGTATAGTGCCCCCTATGCCATATTCTCTGCAGTATAGCGCCCCCTATGCCATGTACTCTGCAGTATAGCGCCCCCTATGCCATATTCTCTGCAGTATAGCGCCCCCTATGCCATATTCTCTGCAGTATAGCGCCCCCTATGCCATATTCTCTGCAGTATAGTGCCCCCTATGCCATATTCTCTGCAGTATAGCGCCCCCTATGCCATATACTCTGCAGTATAGTGCCCCCTATGCCATATTCTCTGCAGTATAGTGCCCCCTATGCCATATTCTCTGCAGTATAGCGCCCCCTATGCCATGTACTCTGCAGTATAGCGCCCCCTATGCCATATTCTCTGCAGTATAGCGCCCCCTATGCCATATTCTCTGCAGTATAGCGCCCCCTATGCCATATTCTCTGCAGTATAGCGCCCCCTATGCCATATACTCTGCAGTATAGCGCCCCCTATGCCATATTCTCTGCAGTATAGCGCCCCCTATGCCATATTCTCTGCAGTATAGCGCCCCCTATGCCATATACTCTGCAGTATAGCGCCCCCTATGCCATATTCTCTGCAGTATAGCGCCCCCTATGCCATATACTCTGCAGTATAGTGCCCCCTATGCCATATTCTCTGCAGTATAGCGCCCCCTATGCCATGTTCTCTGCAGTATAGCGCCCCCTATGCCATGTTCCAGTATAGCGCCCCCTATGCCATGTTCTCTGCAGTATAGCGCCCCCTATGCCATGTTCTCTGCAGTATAGCGCCCCCTATTGCATATTCTCTGCAGTATAGCGCCCCCCTATGCCATGTTCTCTGCAGTATAGCGCCCCCTGTGCCATGTTCTCTGCAGTATAGCGCCCCCTATGCCATGTTCACTGCAGTATAGCGCCCCCTATACCATGTTCTCTGCAGTATAGCGCCCCCTATGCCATGTTCTCTGCAGTATAGCGCCCCCTATGCCATATTCTCTGCAGTATAGCGCCCCCTATGCCATGTTCTCTGCAGTATAGCGCCCCCTGTGCCATGTTCTCTGCAGTATAGCGCCCCCTATGCCATGTTCACTGCAGTATAGCGCCCCCTATACCATGTTCTCTGCAGTATAGCGCCCCCTATGCCATGTTCACTGCAGTATAGCGCCCCCTATACCATGTTCTCTGCAGTATAGCGCCCCCTATGCCATGTTCTCTGCAGTATAACGCCCCCTATGCCATGTTCTCTGCAGTATAGCGCCCCCTATGCCATGTTCTCTGCAGTATAGCGCCCCCTATGCCATATTCTCTGCAGTATAGCGCCCCCTATGCCATATACTCTGCAGTATAGCGCCCCCTATGCCATATTCTCTGCAGTATAGTGCCCCAATGCCATATTCTCTGCATTATAGCGCCCCCTATGCCATATACTCTGCAGTATAGCGCCCCCTATGCCATATTCTCTGCAGTATAGCGCCCCCTATGCCATGATCTCTGCAGTATAGCGCCCCCTATGCCATGTTCTCTGCAGTATAGCGTCTCCTATGCCATATTCTCTGCAGTATAGCGCCCCCTATGCAATGATCTCTGCAGTATAGCGCCCCAATACCATATTCTCTGCAGTATAGCGCCCCCTATGCCATGTTCTCTGCAGTATAGCGCCCCCTATGCCATGTTCCAGTATAGCGCCCCCTATGCCATGTTCTCTGCAGTATAGCGCTCCCTATGCCATGTTCTCTGCAGTATAGCGCCCCCTATGCCATATTCTCTGCAGTATAGCGCCCCCTATGCCATGTTCTCTGCAGTATAGCGCCCCCTGTGCCATGTTCTCTGCAGTATAGCGCCCCCTGTGCCATGTTCTCTGCAGTATAGCGCCCCCTATGCCATATTCTCTGCAGTATAGTGCCCCAATGCCATATTCTCTGCATTATAGCGCCCCCTATGCCATATACTCTGCAGTATAGCGCCCCCTATGCCATATTCTCTGCATTATAGTGCCCCCTATGCCATATTCTCTGCAGTATAGCGCCCCCTATGCCATGATCTCTGCAGTATAGCGCCCCCTATGCCATGTTCTCTGCAGTATAGCGTCTCCTATGCCATATTCTCTGCAGTATAGCGCCCCCTATGCAATGATCTCTACAGTATAGCGCCCCAATACCATATTCTCTGCAGTATAGCGCCCCCTATGCAATGATCTCTGCAGTATAGCGCCCCCTATACCATATTCTCTGCAGTATAGCGCCCCCTATGCCATGTTCCAGTATAGCGCCCCCTATGCCATGTTCTCTGCAGTATAGCGCCCCCTATGCCATGTTCTCTGCAGTATAGCGCCCCCTATGCCATGTTCTCTGCAGTATAGCGCCCCCTATGCCATGTTCTCTGCAGTATAGCGCCCCCTATGCCATATTCTCTGCAGTATAGCGCCCCTATGCCATGTTCTCTGCAGTATAGCGCCCCCTGTGCCATGTTCTCTGCAGTATAGCGCCCCCTATGCCATGTTCTCTGCAGTATAGCGCCCCCTGTGCCATATTCTCTGCAGTATAGTGCCCCCTATGCCATGTTCTCTGCAGTATAGCGCCCCCTATGCCATATTCTCTGCAGTATTGCGCCCCCTATGCCATGTTCTCTGCAGTATAGCGCCCCCTGTGCCATGTTCTCTGCAGTATAGCGCCCCCTATGCCATGTTCTCTGCAGTGTAGCGCCCCCTGTGCCATGTTCTCTGCAGTATAGCGCCCCCTATGCCATGTTCTCTGCAGTATAGTGCCCCTATGCCATATTCTCTGCAGTATAGCGCCCCCTATGCCATGTTCTCTGCAGTATAGCGCCCCCTATGCCATGTTCTCTGCAGTATAGCGCCCCCTATACCATGTTCTCTGCAGTATAGCGCCCCCTATGCCATGTTCTCTGCAGTATAGCGCCCCCTATGCCATGTTCTCTGCAGTATAGAGCCCCCTGTGCCATGTTCTCTGCAGTATAGCGCCCCCTGTGCCATGTTCTCTGCAGTATAGCGCCCCTATGCCATGTTCTCTGCAGTATAGTGCCCCCTATGCCATGTTCTCTGCAGTATAGCGCCCCCTATGCCATGTTCTCTGCAGTATAGCGCCCCCTGTGCCATGTTCTCTGCAGTATAGCGCCCCCTATGCCATGTTCTCTGCAGTATAGCGCCCCCTATACCATGTTCTCTGCAGTATAGCGCCCCCTATGCCATGTTCTCTGCAGTATAGCGCCCCTATGCCATGTCTCTGCAGTATAGCGCCCCCTATGCCATGTTCTCTGCAGTATAGTGTCCCCTATGCCATGTTCTCTGCAGTATATCGCCCCCTATGCCATGTTCTCTGCAGTATAGCGCCCCCTGTGCCATATTCTCTGCAGTATAGCGCCCCCTATGCCATATTCTCTGCAGTATAGCGCCCCTATGCCATGTTCTCTGCAGTATAGCGCCCCTATGCCATGTTCTCTGCAGTATAGCGCCCCCTATGCCATATTCTCTGCAGTATAGCACCCCCTATGCCATATTCTCTGCAGTATAGCGCCCCTATGCCGTATTCTCTGCAGTATAGCGCCCCAATGCCATGTTCTCTGCAGTATAGCGCCCCCTATGCCATGTTCTCTGCAGTATAGCGCCCCCTATGCCATATTCTCTGCAGTATAGCGCCCCATATGCCATATTCTCTGCAGTATAGCGCCCTATATGCCATATTCTCTGCAGTATAGCGCCCCCTATGCCATGTTCTCTGCAGTATAGCGCCCCCTATGCCATATTCTCTGCAGTATAGCGCCCCTATGCCATGTTCTCTGCAGTATAGCGCCCCTATGCCATGTTCTCTGCAGTATAGCGCCCCCTATGCCATATTCTCTGCAGTATAGCGCCCCCTATGCCATATTCTCTGCAGTATAGCGCCCCCTATGCCATATACTCTGCAGTATAGCGCCCCCTATGCCATGATCTCTGCAGTATAGCGCCCCCTATGCCATATTCTCTGCAGTATAGCGTCTCCTATGCCATATTCTCTGCAGTATAGCGCCCCCTATGCAATGATCTCTGCAGTATAGCGCCCCCTATGCCATGATCTCTGCAGTATAGCGCCCCCTATGCCATGTTCTCTGCAGTATAGCGTCTCCTATGCCATATTCTCTGCAGTATAGCGCCCCCTATGCAATGATCTCTGCAGTATAGCGCCCCCTATGCCATGTTCTCTGCAGTATAGCGCCCCCTATGCCATATTCTCTGCAGTATAGCGCCCCTATGCCATGTTCTCTGCAGTATAGCGCCCCTATGCCATGTTCTCTGCAGTATAGCGCCCCCTATGCCATATTCTCTGCAGTATAGCGCCCCCTATGCCATATTCTCTGCAGTATAGCGCCCCCTATGCCATATACTCTGCAGTATAGCGCCCCCTATGCCATGATCTCTGCAGTATAGCGCCCCCTATGCCATGTTCTCTGCAGTATAGCGTCTCCTATGCCATATTCTCTGCAGTATAGCGCCCCCTATGCAATGATCTCTGCAGTATAGCGCCCCCTATGCCATGTTCTCTGCAGTATAGTGCCCCCTATGCCATGATCTCTGCAGTATAGCGCCCCCTATGCCATATTCTCTGCAGTATTGCGCCCCCTATGCAATGATCTCTGCAGTATAGCGCCCCCTATGCCATGTTCTCTGCAGTATAGTGCCCCCTATGCCATGTTCTCTGCAGTATAGTGCCCCCTATGCCATGATCTCTGCAGTATAGCGCCCCCTAAGCCATGTTCTCTGCAGTATAGCGCCCCCTATGCCATGTTCTCTGCAGTATAGCACCCCCTATGCCATGTTCTCTGCAGTATAGCGCCCCCTATGCCAGGTTCTCTGCAGTAAAGCGCCCCCTGTGCCATGTTCTCTGCAGTATAGCACCCCCTATGCCATGTTCTCTGCAGTATAGCACCCCCTATGCCATGTTCTCTGCAGTATAGCGCCCCCTATACCATGTTCTCTGCAGTATAGCGCCCCCTATGCCATGTTCTCTGCAGTATAGCGCCCCCTGTGCCATGTTCTCTGCAGTATTGCGCCCCCTATGCCATGTTCTCTGCAGTATAGCACCCCCTGTGCCATGTTCTCTGCAGTATAGCGCCCCCTATGCCATGTTCTCTGCAGTATAGCGCCCCCTATGCCATATTCTCTGCAGTATAACGCCCCTATGCCATGTTCTCTGCAGTATAGTGCCCCCTATGCCATGTTCTCTGCAGTATAACGCCCCTATGCCATGTTCTCTGCAGTATAGTGCCCCCTATGCCATGTTCTCTGCAGTATAGCGCCCCCTATGCCATGTTCTCTGCAGTATAGCACCCCTATGCCATATTCTCTGCAGTATAGCGCCCCCTATGCCATATTCTCTGCAGTATTGCGCCCTCTATGCCATATTCTCTGCAGTATAGCGCCCTCTATGCCATGTTCTCTGCAGTATAGCGCCCCCTATGCCATATTCTCTGCAGTATAGCGCCCTCTATGCCATGTTCTCTGCAGTATAGCGCCCCCTATGCCATATTCTCTGCAGTATAGCGCCCCTATGCCATGTTCTCTGCAGTATAGCTCCCCCTATGCCATATTCTCTGCAGTATAGCGCCCCCTATGCCATGTTCTCTGCAGTATAGCGCCCCTATGCCATGTTCTCTGCAGTATAGCGCCCCCTATGCCATATTCTCTGCAGTATAGCGCCCTCTATGCCATGTTCTCTGCAGTATAGCGCCCCCTATGCCATATTCTCTGCAGTATAGCGCCCCTATGCCATGTTCTCTGCAGTATAGCTCCCCCTATGCCATATTCTCTGCAGTATAGCGCCCCCTATGCCATGTTCTCTGCAGTATAGCGCCCCTATGCCATGTTCTCTGCAGTATAGCGCCCCCTATGCCATGTTCTCTGCAGTATAGCGCCCTCTATGCCATGTTCTCTGCAGTATAACGCCCCCTATGCCATATTCTCTGCAGTATAGCGCCCTCTATGCCATGTTCTCTGCAGTATAGCGCCCCTATGCCATGTTCTCTGCAGTATAGCTCCCCCTATGCCATATTCTCTGCAGTATAGCGCCCCTATGCCATGTTCTCTGCAGTGTAGTGCCCCCTATGCCATGTTCTCTGCAGTATAGCGCCCCTATGCCATGTTCTCTGCAGTATAGCGCCCCCTATGCCATGTTCTCTGCAGTATAGCGCCCTCTATGCCATGTTCTCTGCAGTATAGCGCCCCTATGCCATGTTCTCTGCAGTATAGCGCCCTCTATGCCATGTTCTCTGCAGTATAGCGCCCCCTATGCCATATTCTCTGCAGTATAGCGCCCCCTATGCCATGTTCTCTGCAGTATAGCGCCCCTATGCCATGTTCTCTGCAGTATAGCTCCCCCTATGCCATATTCTCTGCAGTATAGCGCCCCTATGCCATGTTCTCTGCAGTATAGCGCCCTCTATGCCATGTTCTCTGCAGTATAGCGCCCCTATGCCATGTTCTCTGCAGTATAGCGCCCCCTATACCATGTTCTCTGCAGTATAGCGCCCCCTGTGCCATGTTCTCTGCAGTATAGCGCCCCCTGTGCCATATTCTCTGCAGTATAGCGCCCCTGTTCTCTGCAGTATAGCGCCCCTATGCCATGTTCTCTGCAGTATAGCTCCCCCTATGCCATATTCTCTGCAGTATAGCGCCCCTATGCCATGTTCTCTGCAGTATAGCTCCCCCTATGCCATATTCTCTGCAGTATAGCGCCCCTATGCCATATTCTCTGCAGTATAGTGCCCTCTATGCCATGTTCTCTGCAGTATAGCGCCCCTATGCCATGTTCTCTGCAGTATAGCTCCCCTATGCCATATTCTCTGCAGTATAGCGCCCCCTATGCCATGTTCTCTGCAGTGTAGTGCCCCCTATGCCATGTTCTCTGCAGTATAGCGCCCCTATGCCATGTTCTCTGCAGTATAGCGCCCCCTATGCCATGTTCTCTGCAGTATAGCGCCCTCTATGCCATGTTCTCTGCAGTATAGCGCCCCTATACCATGTTCTCTGCAGTATAGCGCCCTCTATGCCATGTTCTCTGCAGTATAGCGCCCCCTATGCCATATTCTCTGCAGTATAGCGCCCTCTATGCCATGTTCTCTGCAGTATAGCGCCCCCTATGCCATATTCTCTGCAGTATAGCGCCCTCTATGCCATGTTCTCTGCAGTATAGCGCCCCCTATGCCATATTCTCTGCAGTATAGCACCCCTATGCCATGTTCTCTGCAGTATAGCTCCCCCTATGCCATATTCTCTGCAGTATAGCGCCCTCTATGCCATGTTCTCTGCAGTATAGCGCCCCCTATGCCATATTCTCTGCAGTATAGCGCCCCCTATGCCATGTTCTCTGCAGTATATCGCCCCCTATGCCATGTTCTCTGCAGTATATCGCCCCCTATGCCATATTCTCTGCAGTATAGCGCCCCTATGCCATGTTCTCTGCAGTATAGTGCCCCCGATGCCATGTTCTCTGCAGTATAGCTCCCCCTATGCCCTATTCTCTGCAGTATAGTGCCCCCTATGCCATGATCTCTGCAGTATAGCTCCCCCTATGCCATGTTCTCTGCAGTATAGTGTCCCTATGCCATATTCTCTGCAGTATAGCGCCCCCTATGCCATGTTCTCTGCAGTATAGCGCCCCTATGCCATGTTCTCTGCAGTATAGTGTCCCCTATGCCATGTTCTCTGCAATATAGTGCCCCCTATGCCATGTTCTCTGCAGTATAGTGCCCCTATGCCATATTCTCTGCAGTATAGCGCCCCCATGCCATGTTCTCTGCAGTATAGCGCCCCTATGCCATGTTCTCTGCAGTATAGTGTCCCCTATGCCATGTTCTCTGCAATATAGTGCCCCAAATGCCATGTTCTCTGCAGTATAGTGCCCCTATGCCATATTCTCTGCAGTATAGCGCCCCCTATGCCATGTTCTCTGCAGTATAGCGCCCCTATGCCATGTTCTCTGCAGTATAGTGTCCCCTATGCCATGTTCTCTGCAATATAGTGCCCCCTATGCCATGTTCTCTGCAGTATAGTGCCCCTATGCCATATTCTCTGCAGTATAGCGCCCCCATGCCATGTTCTCTGCAGTATAGCGCCCCCTATGCCATATTCTCTGCAGTATAGCGCCCCCTATGCCATGTTCTCTGCAGTATAGCGCCCCCTATGCCATGTTCTCTGCAGTATAGTGCCCCTATGCCATATTCTCTGCAGTATAGCGCCCTCTATGCCATGTTCTCTGCAGTATAGCGCCCCCTATGCCATATTCTCTGCAGTATAGCGCCCCCTGTGCCATATTCTCTGCAGTATAGCGCCCCCTATGCCATATTCTCTGCAGTATAGCGCCCCCTATGCCATGTTCTCTGCAGTATAGCGCCCCCAATGCCATGTTCTCTGCAGTATAGTGCCCCCTATGCCATATTCTCTGCAGTATAGCTCCCCCTATGCCATGTTCTCTGCAGTATAGAGCCCCCTATGCCATGTTCTCTGCAGTATAGCGCTCCGTATGCCATATTCTCTGCAGTATAGCGCCCCCTATGCCATATTCTCTGCAGTATAGCGCCCCCTATGCCATGTTCTCTGCAGTATAGCGCCCCCTGTGCCATATTCTCTGCAGTATAGCGCCCCCTGTGCCATATTCTCTGCAGTATAGCGCCCTCTATGCCATATTCTCTGCAGTATAGCGCCCCCTGTCATATTCTCTGCATTATAGCGCCCCACATGCCATGTTCTCTGCAGTATAGCGCCCCCTATGCCATGTTCTCTGCAGTATAGCGCCCCCTATGCCATGTTCTCTGCAGTATAGCGCCCCCTATGCCATATTCTCTGCAGTATAGCGCCCCCTGTGCCATGTTCTCTGCAGTATAGCTCCCCCTGTGCCATATTCTCTGCAGTATAGCTCCCCCTATGCCATGTTCTCTGCAGTATAGCTCCCCCTATGCCATAATCTCTGCAGTATAGCGCCCCCTATGCCATGTTCTCTGCAGTATAGCGCCCCCTATGCCATGTTCTCTGCAGTATAGCGCCCCCTATGCCATGTTCTCTGCAGTATAGCGCCCCCTATGCCATATTCTCTGCAGTATAGCGCCCCCTATGCCATATTTTCTGCAGTATAGTGCCCCTATGCCATGTTCTCTGCAGTATAGCGCCCCCTATACCATATTCTCTGCAGTATAGCGCCCCCTATGCCATATTCTCTGCAGTATAGCGCCCCCTATGCCATATTCTCTGCAGTATAGCGCCCCCTATGCCATGTTCTCTGCAGTATAGCGCCCCTATGCCATATTCTCTGCAGTATAGCGCCCCTATGCCATGTTCTCTGCAGTATAGTGCCCCCTATGCCATATTCTCTGCAGTATAGTGCCCCCTATACCATATTCTCTGCAGTATAGCGCCCCCTATGCCATATTCTCTGCAGTATAGCGCCCCCTATGCCATGTTCTCTGCAGTATAGCGCCCCTATGCCATATTCTCTGCAGTATAGCGCCCCTATGCCATGTTCTCTGCAGTATAGCGCCCCTATGCCATATTCTCTGCAGTATAGCGCCCCTATGCCATGTTATCTGCAGTATAGCGCCCCTATACCATATTCTCTGCAGTATAGCGCCCCCTATGCCATATTCTCTGCAGTATAGCGCCCCCTATGCCATGTTCTCTGCAGTATAGCGCCCCTATGCCATATTCTCTGCAGTATAGCGCCCCCTGTGCCATATTCTCTGCAGTATAGCGCCCCCTATGTCATATTCTCTGCAGTATAGCGCCCCCTATGCCATGTTCTCTGCAGTATAGCGCCCCCTGTGCCATATTCTCTGCAGTATAGCGCCCCCTGTGCCATATTCTCTGCAGAATAGCGCCCCCTATGTCATATTCTCTGCAGTATAGCGCCCCCTATGCGATGTTCTCTGCAGTATAGCGCCCCCTATGCCATATTCTCTGCAGTATAGCGCCCCAATGCCATGTTCTCTGCAGTATAGCGCCCCTATGCCATATTCTCTGCATTATAGCGCCCCCTATGCCATGTTCTCTGCAGTATAGCGCCCCCTATGCCATATTCTCTGCAGTATAGCACCCCCTATGCCATATACTATGCAGTATAGCGCCCCCTATGCCATATTCTCTGCAGTATAGCTCCCCCTGTGCCATATTCTCTGCAGTATAGCGCCCCCTATGCCATATTCTCTGCAGTATAGCGCCCCCTATGCCATGTTCTCTGCAGTATAACGCCCCCTATGCCATGTTCTCTGCAGTATAGCGCCCCCTATGCCATATTCTCTGCAGTATAGCGCCCCAATGCCATGTTCTCTGCAGTATAGCGCCCCTATGCCATGTTCTCTGCAGTATAGCGCCCCCTATGCCATATTCTCTGCAGTATAGCGCCCCCTATGCCATGTTCTCTGCAGTATAGCGCCCCCTATGCCATATTCTCTGCAGTATAGCGCCCCTATGCCATGTTCTCTGCAGTATAGCGCCCCTATGCCATGTTCTCTGCAGTATAGCGCCCCCTATGCCATATTCTCTGCAGTATAGTGCCCCAATGCCATATTCTCTGCAGTATAGCGCCCCTATGCCATGTTCTCTGCAGTATAGCGCCCCCTATGCCATATTCTCTGCAGTATAGCGCCCCCTATGCCATATACTCTGCAGTATAGCGCCCCCTATGCCATATTCTCTGCAGTATAGTGCCCCCTATGCCATGATCTCTGCAGTATAGCGCCCCCTATGCCATGTTCTCTGCAGTATAGCGTCTCCTATGCCATATTCTCTGCAGTATAGCGCCCCCTATGCAATGATCTCTGCAGTATAGCGCCCCTATACCATATTCTCTGCAGTATAGCGCCCCCTATGCAATGATCTCTGCAGTATAGCGCCCCCTATACCATATTCTCTGCAGTATAGCGCCCCCTATGCCATGTTCCAGTATAGCGCCCCCTATGCCATGTTCTCTGCAGTATAGCGCCCCCTATGCCATGTTCTCTGCAGTATAGCGCCCCCTATGCCATATTCTCTGCAGTATAGCGCCCCCTATGCCATGTTCTCTACAGTATAGTGCCCCCTATGCCATGTTCTCTGCAGTATAGTGCCCCCTATGCCATGATCTCTGCAGTATAGCGCCCCCTAAGCCATGTTCTCTGCAGTATAGTGCCCCCTATGCCATGTTCTCTGCAGTATAGCGCCCCCTATGCCATAATCTCTGCAGTATAGCACCCCACATGCCATGTTCTCTGCAGTATAGCGCCCCCTATGCCATGTTCTCTGCAGTATAGTGCCCCCTATGCCATGTTCTCTGCAGTATAGCGCCCCCTATGCCATGTTCTCTGCAGTATAGCGCCCCCTATGCCATAATCTCTGCAGTATAGCACCCCACATGCCATGTTCTCTGCAGTATTGCGCCCCCTATGCCATGTTCTCTGCAGTATAGCGCCCCCTATGCCATGTTCTCTGCAGTATAGCGCCCCCTATGCCATGTTCTCTGCAGTATAGCGCCCCACATGCCATGTTCTCTGCAGTATAGCGCCCCCTATGCCATGTTCTCTGCAGTATAGCGCCCCCTATGCCATGTTCTCTGCAGTATAGCGCCCCCTATGCCATGTTCTCTGCAGTATAGCGCCCCCTGTGCCATGTTCTCTGCAGTATAGCGCCCCCTATGCCATGTTCTCTGCAGTATAGCGCCCCCTATACCATGTTCTCTGCAGTATAGCGCCCCCTATGCCATGTTCTCTGCAGTATAGCGCCCCCTGTGCCATGTTCTCTGCAGTATAGCGCCCCCTATGCCATGTTCTCTGCAGTATAGCGCCCCCTATGCCATATTCTCTGCAGTATAACGCCCCTATGCCATGTTCTCTACAGTATAGCGCCCCCTATGCCATGTTCTCTGCAGTATAACGCCCCTATGCCATGTTCTCTGCAGTATAGTGCCCCCTATGCCATGTTCTCTGCAGTATAGCGCCCCCTATGCCATGTTCTCTGCAGTATAGCGCCCCCTATGCCATGTTCTCTGCAGTATAGCACCCCCTATGCCATATTCTCTGCAGTATAGCGCCCCCTATGCCATATTCTCTGCAGTATAGCGCCCTCTATGCCATATTCTCTGCAGTATAGCGCCCTCTATGCCATGTTCTCTGCAGTATAGCGCCCCCTATTCCATATTCTCTGCAGTATAGCTCCCCCTATGCCATATTCTCTGCAGTATAGCGCCCCTATGCCATATTCTCTGCAGTATAGCTCCCCCTATGCCATATTCTCTGCAGTATAGCGCCCCTATGCCATGTTCTCTGCAGTGTTGTGCCCCCTATGCCATGTTCCCTGCAGTATAGCGCCCCCTATGCCATGTTCTCTGCAGTGTAGTGCCCCCTATGCCATGTTCTCTGCAGTGTAGCGCCCCCTATGCCATGTTCTCTGCAGTGTAGCACCCTCTATGCCATGTTCTCTGCAGTATAGCGCCCCTATGCCATGTTCTCTGCAGTGTAGCGCCCCCTATGCCATGTTCTCTGCAGTGTAGCGCCCCCTATGCCATGTTCTCTGCAGTATAGCGCCCCCTGTGCCATGTTCTCTGCAGTATTGCGCCCCCTATGCCATATTCTCTGCAGTATAACGCCCCTATGCCATGTTCTCTGCAGTATAACGCCCCTATGCCATGTTCTCTGCAGTATAGTGCCCCCTATGCCATCTTCTCTGCAGTATAGCGCCCCCTATGCCATGTTCTCTGCAGTATAGCGCCCCCTATGCCATGTTCTCTGCAGTATAGCGCCCCCTATGCCATATTCTCTGCAGTATAGCGCCCCCTATGCCATATTCTCTGCAGTATAGCGCCCTCTATGCCATATTCTCTGCAGTATAGCGCCCTCTATGCCATGTTCTCTGCAGTATAGCGCCCCCTATTCCATATTCTCTGCAGTATAGCTCCCCCTATGCCATGTTCTCTGCAGTGTAGCGCCCCCTATGCCATGTTCTCTGCAGTATAGCGCCCCCTGTGCCATGTTCTCTGCAGTATTGCGCCCCCTATGCCATATTCTCTGCAGTATAGCGCCCTCTATGCCATATTCTCTGCAGTATAGCGCCCCCTATGCCATGTTCTCTGCAGTGTAGCGCCCCCTATGCCATGTTCTCTGCAGTATAGCGCCCCCTGTGCCATGTTCTCTGCAGTATTGCGCCCCCTATGCCATATTCTCTGCAGTATAACGCCCCTATGCCATATTCTCTGCAGTATAGCGCCCCTATGCCATGTTCTCTGCAGTATAGCGCCCCTATGCCATGTTCTCTGCAGTGTAGTGCCCCCTATGCCATGTTCTCTGAAGTATAGCGCCCCCTATGCCATGTTCTCTGCAGTGTAGCGCCCCCTATGCCATGTTCTCTGCAGTGTAGCGCCCCCTATGCCATGTTCTCTGCAGTATAGCGCCCCCTATGCCATGTTCTCTGCAGTATAGCGCCCTCTATGCCATATTCTCTGCAGTATAGCGCCCTCTATGCCATGTTCTCTGCAGTATAGCGCCCCCTATTCCATATTCTCTGCAGTATAGCGCCCCCCTATGCCATATTCTCTGCAGTATAGCGCCCCTATGCCATGTTCTCTGCAGTATAGCGCCCCCTATGCCATGTTCTCTACAGTATAGTGCCCCCTATGCCATATTCTCTGCAGTATAGTGCCCCCTATGCCATGTTCTCTGCAGTATAGCGCCCCCTATGCCATGTTCTCTGCAGTATAGCTCCCCCTATGCCATATTCTCTGCAGTATAGCGCCCCTATGCCATGTTCTCTGCAGTATAGTGCCCCCTATGCCATGTTCTCTGCAGTGTAGCTCCCCCTATGCCATATTCTCTGCAGTATAGCGCCCCTATGCCATGTTCTCTGCAGTATAGTGCCCCCTATGCCATGTTCTCTGCAGTATAGCGCACCCTATGCCATGATCTCTGCAGTATAGCTCCCCCTATGCCATATTCTTTGCAGTATAGCGCCCCTATGCCATGTTCTCTGCAGTATAGCTCCCCCTATGCCATATTCTCTGCAGTATAGCGCCCCCTATGCCATGTTCTCTGCAGTATAGCGCCCCCTATGCCATGTTCTCTGCAGTATAGTTCCCCCTATGCCATATTCTCTGCAGTATAGCGCCCCTATGCCATGTTCTCTGCAGTATAGCGCCCCCTATGCCATATTCTCTGCAGTATAGTGCCCCCTATGCCATGTTCTCTGCAGTATAACGCCCCTATGCCATGTTCTCTGCAGTATAGTGCCCCCTATGCCATGTTCTCTGCAGTATAGCGCCCCCTATGCCATGTTCTCTGCAGTATAGCGCCCCCTATCCCATATTCTCTGCAGTATAGCGCCCCCTATGCCATATTCTCTGCAGTATAGCGCCCTCTATGCCATGTTCTCTGCAGTATGGCGCCCCCTGTGCCATGTTCTCTGCAGTATAGTGCCCCCTGTGCCATGTTCTCTGCAGTATAGCGCCCCCTATGCCATATTCTCTGCAGTATAGCGCCCCTTATGCCATGTTCTCTGCAGTATAGCGCCCTCTATTCCATATTCTCTGCAGTATAGCGCCCCCTATGCCATATTCTCTGCAGTATAGCTCCCCCTATGCCATGTTCTCTGCAGTATAGCGCCCCCTATGCCATATTCTCTGTAGTATAGTGCCCCCTATGCCATGTTCTCTGCAGTATAGTGCCCCCTATGCCATATTCTCTGCAGTATAGTGCCCCCTATGCCATGTTCTCTGCAGTATAGCGCCCCCTATGCCATGTTCTCTGCAGTATAGTGCCCCCTATGCCATGTTCTTTTCAGTATAGCGCCCCCTATGCCATGTTCTCTGCAGTATAGCGCCCCAAATGCCATGTTCTCTGCAGTGTAGCTCCCCCTATGCCATATTCTCTGCAGTATAGCGCCCCTATGCCATATTCTCTGCAGTATAGCGCCCCCTATGCCATGTTCTCTGCAGTATACCGCCCCCTATGCCATGTTCTCTGCAGTATAGTGCCCCTATGCCATATTCTCTGCAGTATAGCGCCCCCTATGCCATGTTCTCTGCAGTATAGCGCCCCCTATGCCATGTTCTCTGCAGTATAGCGTCCACTATGCCATGTTCTCTGCAGTATAGTGCCCCTATGCCATATTCTCTGCAGTATAGCGCCCCCTATGCCATGTTCTCTGCAGTATACCGCCCCCTATGCCATGTTCTCTGCAGTATAGTGCCCCTATGCCATATTCTCTGCAGTATAGCGCCCCCTATGCCATGTTCTCTGCAGTATAGCGCCCCCTATGCCATATTCTCTGCAGTATAGCGCCCCCTATGCCATGTTCTCTGCAGTATAGCGCCCCTATGCCATATTCTCTGCAGTATAGCGCCCCCTATGCCATGTTCTCTACAGTATAGTGCCCCCTATGCCATATTCTCTGCAGTATAGTGCCCCCTATGCCATGTTCTCTGCAGTATAGCGCCCCCTATGCCATGTTCTCTGCAGTATAGCTCCCCCTATGCCATATTCTCTGCAGTATAGCGCCCCTATGCCATGTTCTCTGCAGTATAGTGCCCCCTATGCCATGTTCTCTGCAGTGTAGCTCCCCCTATGCCATATTCTCTGCAGTATAGCGCCCCTATGCCATGTTCTCTGCAGTATAGTGCCCCCTATGCCATGTTCTCTGCAGTATAGCGCACCCTATGCCATGATCTCTGCAGTATAGCTCCCCCTATGCCATATTCTTTGCAGTATAGCGCCCCTATGCCATGTTCTCTGCAGTATAGCTCCCCCTATGCCATATTCTCTGCAGTATAGCGCCCCCTATGCCATGTTCTCTGCAGTATAGCGCCCCCTATGCCATGTTCTCTGCAGTATAGTTCCCCCTATGCCATATTCTCTGCAGTATAGCGCCCCTATGCCATGTTCTCTGCAGTATAGCGCCCCCTATGCCATATTCTCTGCAGTATAGTGCCCCCTATGCCATGTTCTCTGCAGTATAACGCCCCTATGCCATGTTCTCTGCAGTATAGTGCCCCCTATGCCATGTTCTCTGCAGTATAGCGCCCCCTATGCCATGTTCTCTGCAGTATAGCGCCCCCTATCCCATATTCTCTGCAGTATAGCGCCCCCTATGCCATATTCTCTGCAGTATAGCGCCCTCTATGCCATGTTCTCTGCAGTATGGCGCCCCCTGTGCCATGTTCTCTGCAGTATAGTGCCCCCTGTGCCATGTTCTCTGCAGTATAGCGCCCCCTATGCCATATTCTCTGCAGTATAGCGCCCCTTATGCCATGTTCTCTGCAGTATAGCGCCCTCTATTCCATATTCTCTGCAGTATAGCGCCCCCTATGCCATATTCTCTGCAGTATAGCTCCCCCTATGCCATGTTCTCTGCAGTATAGCGCCCCCTATGCCATATTCTCTGTAGTATAGTGCCCCCTATGCCATGTTCTCTGCAGTATAGTGCCCCCTATGCCATATTCTCTGCAGTATAGTGCCCCCTATGCCATGTTCTCTGCAGTATAGCGCCCCCTATGCCATGTTCTCTGCAGTATAGTGCCCCCTATGCCATGTTCTCTTCAGTATAGCGCCCCCTATGCCATGTTCTCTGCAGTATAGCGCCCCAAATGCCATGTTCTCTGCAGTGTAGCTCCCCCTATGCCATATTCTCTGCAGTATAGCGCCCCTATGCCATCTTCTCTGCAGTATAGCGCCCCCTATGCCATGTTCTCTGCAGTATACCGCCCCCTATGCCATGTTCTCTGCAGTATAGTGCCCCTATGCCATATTCTCTGCAGTATAGCGCCCCCTATGCCATGTTCTCTGCAGTATAGCGCCCCCTATGCCATGTTCTCTGCAGTATAGCGTCCACTATGCCATGTTCTCTGCAGTATAGTGCCCCTATGCCATATTCTCTGCAGTATAGCGCCCCCTATGCCATGTTCTCTGCAGTATACCGCCCCCTATGCCATGTTCTCTGCAGTATAGTGCCCCTATGCCATATTCTCTGCAGTATAGCGCCCCCTATGCCATGTTCTCTGCAGTATAGCGCCCCCTATGCCATATTCTCTGCAGTATAGCGCCCCCTATGCCATGTTCTCTGCAGTATAGCGCCCCTATGCCATATTCTCTGCAGTATAGCGCCCCCTATGCCATGTTCTCTGCAGTATAGTGCCCCCTATGCCATATTTTCTGCAGTATAGCGCCCCCTATGCCATGTTCTCTGCAGTATAGGGCCCCCTATGCCATGTTCTCTGCAGTATAGTGCCCCTATGCCATATTCTCTGCAGTATAGCGCCCTCTATGCCATGTTCTCTGCAGTATAGCGTCCCCTATGCCATATTCTCTGCAGTATAGCGCCCCCTATGCCATATTCTCTGCAGTATAGTGCCCCTATGCCATATTCTCTGCAGTATAGCGCCCCCTATGCCATGTTCTCTGCAGTATAGCGCCCCCTATGCCATGTTCTCTGCAGTATAGCGCCCCTGTTCTCTGCAGTATAGCGCCCCCTATGCCATATTCTCTGCAGTATAGCGCCCCCTATGCCATGTTCTCTGCAGTATAGCGCCCCTGTTCTCTGCAGTATAGCGCCCCCTATGCCATATTCTCTGCAGTATAGCGCCCCCTATGCCATGTTCTCTGCAGTATAGCGCCCCTGTTCTCTGCAGTATAGCGCCCCCTATGCCATATTCTCTGCAGTATAGCGCCCCCTATGCCATGTTCTCTGCAGTATAGCGCCCCCTATGCCATGTTCTCTGCAGTATAGCGCCCCTGTTCTCTGCAGTATAGCGCCCCCTATGCCATATTCTCTGCAGTATAGCGCCCCCTATGCCATGTTCTCTGCAGTATAGCGCCCCCTATGCCATGTTTTCTGCAGTATAGCTCCCCCTATGCCATATTCTCTGCAGTATAGTGCCCCTATGCCATATTCTCTGCAGTATAGCGCCCTCTATGCCATGTTCTCTGCAGTATAGCGTCCCCTATGCCATATTCTCTGCAGTATAGCGCCCCTTATGCCATATTCTCTGCAGTATAGTGCCCCTATGCCATATTCTCTGCAGTATAGCGCCCCCTATGCCATATTCTCTGCAGTATAGCGCCCCCTATGCCATGTTCTCTGCAGTATAGTGCCCCCTATGCCATGTTCTCTGCAGTATAGCGCCCCCTATGCCATATTCTCTGCAGTATAGCGCCCCCTATGCCATATTCTCTGCAGTATAGCGCCCCCTATGCCATATTCTCTGCAGTATAGCGCCCCCTATGCCATGTTCTCTGCAGTATAGCGCCCCTGTTCTCTGCAGTATAGCGCCCCCTATGCCATATTCTCTGCAGTATAGCGCCCCCTATGCCATGTTCTCTGCAGTATAGCGCCCCTGTTCTCTGCAGTATAGCGCCCCCTATGCCATATTCTCTGCAGTATAGCGCCCCCTATGCCATGTTCTCTGCAGTATAGCGCCCCTGTTCTCTGCAGTATAGCGCCCCCTATGCCATATTCTCTGCAGTATAGCGCCCCCTATGCCATGTTCTCTGCAGTATAGCGCCCCCTATGCCATGTTCTCTGCAGTATAGCGCCCCTGTTCTCTGCAGTATAGCGCCCCCTATGCCATATTCTCTGCAGTATAGCGCCCCCTATGCCATGTTCTCTGCAGTATAGCGCCCCCTATGCCATGTTTTCTGCAGTATAGCTCCCCCTATGCCATATTCTCTGCAGTATAGTGCCCCTATGCCATATTCTCTGCAGTATAGCGCCCTCTATGCCATGTTCTCTGCAGTATAGCGTCCCCTATGCCATATTCTCTGCAGTATAGCGCCCCTTATGCCATATTCTCTGCAGTATAGTGCCCCTATGCCATATTCTCTGCAGTATAGCGCCCCCTATGCCATATTCTCTGCAGTATAGCGCCCCCTATGCCATGTTCTCTGCAGTATAGTGCCCCCTATGCCATGTTCTCTGCAGTATAGCGCCCCCTATGCCATATTCTCTGCAGTATAGCGCCCCCTATGCCATATTCTCTGCAGTATAGCTCCCCCTATGCCATGTTCTCTGCAGTATAGTGCCCCCTATGCCATATTCTCTGCAGTATAGCTCCCCCTATGCCATGTTCTCTGCAGTATAGCGCCCCCTATGCCATGTTCTCTGCAGTATAGCTCCCCCTATGCCATGTTCTCTGCAGTATAGCGCCCCCTATGCCATATTCTCTGCAGTATAGCTCCCCCTATGCCATATTCTCTGCAGTATAGTGCCCCCTATGCCATATTCTCTGCAGTATAGCTCCCCCTATGCCATGTTCACTGCAGTATAGCGCCCCCTATGCCATGTTCTCTGCAGTATAGCGCCCCCTATGCCATGTTCACTGCAGTATAGCGCCCCCTATGCCATATTCTCTGCAGTATAGCTCCCCCTATGCCATGTTCTCTGCAGTATAGCTCCCCCTATGCCATGTTCTCTGCAGTATAGCGCCCCCTATGCCATGTTCTCTGCAGTATAGCTCCCCCTATGCCATGTTCTCTGCAGTATAGCGCCCCTTATGCCATGTTCTCTGCAGTATATCGCCCCCTGTGCCATATTCTCTGCAGTATAGCGCCCCCTGTGCCATATTCTCTGCAGTATAGCGCCCCTATACCATATTCTCTGCAATATAGCGCCCCCTATGTCATATTCTCTGCAGTATCGCGCCCCCTATGTCATATTCTCTGCAGTATAGCGCCCCCTATGCCATATTCTCTGCAGTATAGCGCCCCCTATACCATATTCTCTGCAGTATAGCGCCCCCTATGTCATATTCTCTGCAGTATAGCGCCCCCTATGTCATATTCTCTGCAGTATAGCGCCCCTATGTCATATTCTCTGCAGTATAGCGCCCCCTATGTCATATTCTCTGCAGTATAGCGCCCCCTGTGCCATATTCTCTGCAGTATTGCGCCCCCTATACTATATTCTCTGCAGTATAGCGCCCCCTATGTCATATTCTCTGCAGTATAGCGCCCCCTATGCCATGTTCTCTGCAGTATAGCGCCCCCTATGCCATATTCTCTGCAGTATAGTGCCCCCTATGCCATGTTCTCTGCAGTATAGCGCCCCCTGTGCCATATTCTCTGCAGTATAGCGTCTCCTATGTCATATTCTCTGCAGTATAGCGCCCCCTATGCCATGTTCTCTGCAGTATAGCGCCCCCTATGCCATATTCTCTGCAGTATAGTGCCCCCTATGCCATGTTCTCTGCAGTATAGCGCCCCCTGTGCCATATTCTCTGCAGTATAGCTCCCCCTATGCCATGTTCTCTGCAGTATAGCTCCCCCTATGCCATAATCTCTGCAGTATAGCGCCCCCTATGCCATATTCTCTGCAGTATAGCGCCCCCTATGCCATGTTCTCTGCAGTATAGCGCCCCCTATGCCATGTTCTCTGCAGTATAGCGCCCCCTATGCCATGTTCTCTGCAGTATAGCGCCCCCTATGCCATATTCTCTGCAGTATAGCGCCCCCTATGCCATGTTCTCTGCAGTATAGCGCCCCCTATGCCATGTTCTCTGCAGTATAGCGCCCCCTATGCCATGTTCTCTGCAGTATAGCGCCCCCTATGCCATATTCTCTGCAGTATAGCGCCCCCTATGCCATATTCTCTGCAGTATAGCGCCCCCTATGCCATATTCTCTGCAGTATAGCGCCCCTATGCCATGTTCTCTGCAGTATAGCGCCCCCTATACCATATTCTCTGCAGTATAGCGCCCCCTATGCCATATTCTCTGCAGTATAGCGCCCCCTATGCCATGTTCTCTGCAGTATAGTGCCCCTATGCCATATTCTCTGCAGTATAGTGCCCCCTATGTCATATTCTCTGCAGTATAGCGCCCCCTATGCCATGTTCTCTGCAGTATAGCGCCCCCTGTGCCATATTCTCTGCAGTATAGTGCCCCCTATGCCATATTCTCTGCAGTATAGCGCCCCCTATGCCATGTTCTCTGCAGTATAGTGCCCCCTATGCCATATTCTCTGCAGTATAGCGCCCCTATGCCATGTTCTCTGCAGTATAGCTCCCCTATGCCATATTCTCTGCAGTATAGCGCCCCCTATGCCATATTCTCTGCAGTATAGCGCCCCCTATGCCATATTCTCTGCAGTATAGCGCCCCCTATGCCATGTTCTCTGCAGTATAGTGCCCCCTATGCCATGTTCTCTGCAGTATAGCTCCCCTATGCCATATTCTCTGCAGTATAGCGCCCCTATGCCATATTCTCTGCAGTATAGCGCCCCCTATGCCATGTTCTCTGCAGTATAGTGCCCCCTATGCCATGTTCTCTGCAGTATAGCTCCCCTATGCCATATTCTCTGCAGTATAGCGCCCCCTATGCCATATTCTCTGCAGTATAGCGCCCCCTATGCCATGTTCTCTGCAGTATAGTGCCCCCTATGCCATGTTCTCTGCAGTATAGCGCCCCCTATGCCATATTCACTGCAGTATAGCGCCCCCTATGCCATATTCTCTGAAGTATAGCGCCCCCTATGCCATATTCTCTGCAGTATAGCGCCCCTATGACATATTCTCTGCAGTATAGCGCCCCCTATGCCATGTTCTCTGCAGTATAGCGCCCCCTATGCCATATTCTCTGTAGTATAGCGCCCCCTATGCCATATTCTCTGCAGTATAGCGCCCCTATGCCATATTCTCTGCAGTATAGCGCCCCCTATGCCATGTTCTCTGCAGTATAGCGCCCCCTATGCCATATTCTCTGCAGTATAGCGCCCCCTATGCCATATTCTCTGCAGTATAGCGCCCCCTATGCCATGTTCTCTGCAGTATAGTACCCCCTATGCCATGTTCTCTGCAGTATAGTACCCCCTATGCCATATTCTCTGTAGTATAGCGCCCCCTATGCCATATTCTCTGCAGTATGGCGCCCCTATGCCATATTCTCTGCAGTATAGCGCCCCCTATGCCATGTTCTCTGCAGTATAGCGCCTCCTATGACATGTTCTCTGCAGTATAGCGCCCCTATGCCATGTTCTCTGCAGTATAGCGCCCCCTATGCCATGATCTCTGCAGTATAGCGCCCCCTATGCCATATTCTCTGCAGTATAGCGCCCCCTATGCCATATTCTCTGCAGTATAGCGCCCCCTATGCCATGTTCTCTGCAGTATAGCGCCCCCTATGCCATGTTCTCTGCAGTATAGCGCCCCTATGACATGTTCTCTGCAGTATAGCGCCCCCTATGCCATATTCTCTGCAGTATAGCGCCCCCTATGCCATGTTCTCTGCAGTATAGCGCCCCCTATGCCATGTTCTCTGCAGTATAGCGCCCCCTATGCCATGTTCTCTGCAGTATAGCGCCCCCTATGCCATATTCTCTGCAGTATAGCGCCCCCTATGCCATGTTCTCTGCAGTATAGCGCCCCCTATGCCATGTTCTCTGCAGTATAGCGCCCCCTATGCCATGTTCTCTGCAGTATAGCGCCCCCTATGCCATATTCTCTGCAGTATAGCGCCCCCTATGCCATATTCTCTGCAGTATAGCGCCCCCTATGCCATATTCTCTGCAGTATAGCGCCCCTATGCCATGTTCTCTGCAGTATAGCGCCCCCTATACCATATTCTCTGCAGTATAGCGCCCCCTATGCCATATTCTCTGCAGTATAGCGCCCCCTATGCCATGTTCTCTGCAGTATAGTGCCCCTATGCCATATTCTCTGCAGTATAGTGCCCCCTATGTCATATTCTCTGCAGTATAGCGCCCCCTATGCCATGTTCTCTGCAGTATAGCGCCCCCTGTGCCATATTCTCTGCAGTATAGTGCCCCCTATGCCATATTCTCTGCAGTATAGCGCCCCCTATGCCATGTTCTCTGCAGTATAGTGCCCCCTATGCCATATTCTCTGCAGTATAGCGCCCCTATGCCATGTTCTCTGCAGTATAGCTCCCCTATGCCATATTCTCTGCAGTATAGCGCCCCCTATGCCATGTTCTCTGCAGTATAGCGCCCCCTATGCCATATTCTCTGCAGTATAGCGCCCCCTATGCCATGTTCTCTGCAGTATAGTGCCCCCTATGCCATGTTCTCTGCAGTATAGCTCCCCTATGCCATATTCTCTGCAGTATAGCGCCCCTATGCCATATTCTCTGCAGTATAGCGCCCCCTATGCCATGTTCTCTGCAGTATAGTGCCCCCTATGCCATGTTCTCTGCAGTATAGCTCCCCTATGCCATATTCTCTGCAGTATAGCGCCCCCTATGCCATATTCTCTGCAGTATAGCGCCCCCTATGCCATGTTCTCTGCAGTATAGTGCCCCCTATGCCATGTTCTCTGCAGTATAGCGCCCCCTATGCCATATTCTCTGCAGTATAGCGCCCCCTATGCCATATTCTCTGAAGTATAGCGCCCCCTATGCCATATTCTCTGCAGTATAGCGCCCCTATGACATATTCTCTGCAGTATAGCGCCCCCTATGCCATGTTCTCTGCAGTATAGCGCCCCCTATGCCATATTCTCTGTAGTATAGCGCCCCCTATGCCATATTCTCTGCAGTATAGCGCCCCTATGCCATATTCTCTGCAGTATAGCGCCCCCTATGCCATGTTCTCTGCAGTATAGCGCCCCCTATGCCATATTCTCTGCAGTATAGCGCCCCCTATGCCATATTCTCTGCAGTATAGCGCCCCCTATGCCATGTTCTCTGCAGTATAGTACCCCCTATGCCATGTTCTCTGCAGTATAGTACCCCCTATGCCATATTCTCTGTAGTATAGCGCCCCCTATGCCATATTCTCTGCAGTATGGCGCCCCTATGCCATATTCTCTGCAGTATAGCGCCCCCTATGCCATGTTCTCTGCAGTATAGCGCCTCCTATGACATGTTCTCTGCAGTATAGCGCCCCTATGCCATGTTCTCTGCAGTATAGCGCCCCCTATGCCATGATCTCTGCAGTATAGCGCCCCCTATGCCATATTCTCTGCAGTATAGCGCCCCCTATGCCATATTCTCTGCAGTATAGCGCCCCCTATGCCATGTTCTCTGCAGTATAGCGCCCCCTATGCCATGTTCTCTGCAGTATAGCGCCCCTATGACATGTTCTCTGCAGTATAGCGCCCCCTATGCCATATTCTCTGCAGTATAGCGCCCCCTATGCCATGTTCTCTGCAGTATAGCGCCCCCTATGCCATATTCTCTGCAGTATAGCGCCCCCTATGCCATGTTCTCTGCAGTATAGCGCCTCCTATGACATGTTCTCTGCAGTATAGCGCCCCTATGCCATGTTCTCTGCAGTATAGCGCCCCCTATGCCATGTTCTCTGCAGTATAGCGCCCCCTATGCCATATTCTCTGCAGTATAGCGCCCCCTATGCCATGTTCTCTGCAGTATAGCGCCTCCTATGACATGTTCTCTGCAGTATAGCGCCCCTATGCCATGACCTCTGCAGTATAGCGCCCCCTATGCCATATTCTCTGCAGTATAGCGCCCCCTATGCCATGTTCTCTGCAGTATAGCGCCTCCTATGCCATGTTCTCTGCAGTATAGCGCCCCCTATGCCATATTCCCTGCAGTATAGCGCCCCCTATGCCATGTTCTCTGCAGTATAGCGCCCCCTATGCCATGTTCTCTGCAGTATAGTGCCCCTATGCCATGTTCTCTGCAGTATAGCGCCCCCTATGCCATATTCTCTGCAGTATAGCGCCCCCTATGCCATATTCTCTGCAGTATAGCGCCCCCTATGCCATATTCTCTGCAGTATAGCGCCCCTATGCCATGTTCTCTGCAGTATAGCGCCCCCTATACCATATTCTCTGCAGTATAGCGCCCCCTATGCCATATTCTCTGCAGTATAGCGCCCCCTATGCCATATTCTCTGCAGTATAGTACCCCCTATGCCATGTTCTCTGCAGTATAGCGCCCCCTATACCATATTCTCTGCAGTATAGCGCCCCCTATGCCATATTCTCTGCAGTATAGCGCCCCCTATGCCATGTTCTCTGCAGTATAGCGCCCCCTATGCCATGTTCTCTGCAGTATAGTGCCCCTATGCCATATTCTCTGCAGTATAGTGCCCCCTATGTCATATTCTCTGCAGTATAGCGCCCCCTATGCCATGTTCTCTGCAGTATAGCGCCCCCTGTGCCATATTCTCTGCAGTATAGTGCCCCCTATGCCATATTCTCTGCAGTATAGCGCCCCCTATGCCATGTTCTCTGCAGTATAGTGCCCCCTATGCCATGTTCTCTGCAGTATAGCTCCCCTATGCCATATTCTCTGCAGTATAGCGCCCCTATGCCATATTCTCTGCAGTATAGCGCCCCCTATGCCATGTTCTCTGCAGTATAGTGCCCCCTATGCCATGTTCTCTGCAGTATAGCTCCCCTATGCCATATTCTCTGCAGTATAGCGCCCCCTATGCCATATTCTCTGCAGTATAGCGCCCCTATGCCATATTCTCTGCAGTATAGCGCCCCCTATGCCATGTTCTCTGCAGTATAGCGCCCCCTATGCCATATTCTCTGTAGTATAGCGCCCCCTATGCCATATTCTCTGCAGTATAGCGCCCCTATGCCATATTCTCTGCAGTATAGCGCCCCCTATGCCATGTTCTCTGCAGTATAGCGCCCCCTATGCCATATTCTCTGCAGTATAGCGCCCCCTATGCCATATTCTCTGCAGTATAGCGCCCCCTATGCCATGTTCTCTGCAGTATAGCGCCCCCTATGCCATATTCTCTGCAGTATAGCGCCCCCTATGCCATATTCTCTGTAGTATAGCGCCCCCTATGCCATATTCTCTGCAGTATAGCGCCCCTATGCCATATTCTCTGCAGTATAGCGCCCCCTATGCCATGTTCTCTGCAGTATAGCGCCCCCTATGCCATATTCTCTGCAGTATAGCGCCCCTATGCCATATTCTCTGTAGTATAGCGCCCCCTATGCCATATTCTCTGCAGTATGGCGCCCCTATGCCATATTCTCTGCAGTATAGCGCCCCCTATGCCATGTTCTCTGCAGTATAGCGCCTCCTATGACATGTTCTCTGCAGTATAGCGCCCCTATGCCATGTTCTCTGCAGTATAGCGCCCCCTATGCCATGATCTCTGCAGTATAGCGCCCCCTATGCCATATTCTCTGCAGTATAGCGCCCCCTATGCCATATTCTCTGCAGTATAGCGCCCCCTATGCCATGTTCTCTGCAGTATAGCGCCCCCTATGCCATGTTCTCTGCAGTATAGCGCCCCCTATGCCATATTCTCTGCAGTATAGCGCCCCCTATGCCATGTTCTCTGCAGTATAGCGCCTCCTATGACATGTTCTCTGCAGTATAGCGCCTCCTATGACATGTTCTCTGCAGTATAGCGCCCCCTATGCCATGATCTCTGCAGTATAGCGCCCCCTATGCCATATTCTCTGCAGTATAGCGCCCCCTATGCCATATTCTCTGCAGTATAGCGCCCCCTATGCCATGTTCTCTGCAGTATAGCGCCCCCTATGCCATGTTCTCTGCAGTATAGCGCCCCCTATGCCATATTCTCTGCAGTATAGCGCCCCCTATGCCATGTTCTCTGCAGTATAGCGCCTCCTATGACATGTTCTCTGCAGTATAGCGCCTCCTATGCCATGTTCTCTGCAGTATAGCGCCCCTATGCCATGTTCTCTGCAGTATAGCGCCCCCTATGCCATGTTCTCTGCAGTATAGCGCCCCCTATGACATGTTCTCTGCAGTATAGCGCCTCCTATGCCATGTTCTCTGCAGTATAGCGCCTCCTATGACATGTTCTCTGCAGTATAGCGCCTCCTATGCCATGTTCTCTGCAGTATAGCGCCCCTATGCCATGATCTCTGCAGTATAGCGCCCCCTATGCCATATTCTCTGCAGTATAGCGCCCCCTATGCCATGTTCTCTGCAGTATAGCGCCTCCTATGACATGTTCTCTGCAGTATAGCGCCCCCTATGCCATATTCTCTGCAGTATAGCGCCCCCTATGCCATGATCTCTGCAGTATAGCGCCCCCTATGCCATATTCTCTGCAGTATAGCGCCCCCTATGCCATATTCTCTGCAGTATAGCGCCCCCTATGCCATATTCTCTGCAGTATAGCGCCCCCTATGCCATGTTCTCTGCAGTATAGCGCCCCCTATGCCATGTTCTCTGCAGTATAGCGCCCCCTATGCCATATTCTCTGCAGTATAGCGCCCCCTATGCCATGTTCTCTGCAGTATAGCGCCCCCTAAGCCATGTTCAGGTGTAATAGAAATACACACTTTAGTTTGCAATCATTGTACTGTGAATTCTGCCATTTTCTAATGTCCGCCCGTTCCTTCTAGTGGTCAGTAGCTCTGCTTGCTGTCATTTCTTGGTGACCGTCAGTCATCACTTCTGGAGGAGGAGAATCTTGGATCTGTTATCTCTTATGATAAATCCTGATTAGCTACATAGTAACATATAACAGCTTGGAATCTACTTTGTGAACATTGACCTTAGTGCGATGTAGCAGAGCTGAACATGTTGTTTTTGGGTTGAGGCTGCACAGATCGCATGGAGACCCACAAGGTGCAGCAAATGCCATAAGCAGCAGGTCTGACATGTCTGCCAGTTTCTTATGGCGGCCACCTTGTTTTCCCTAATCGCCCTGTAGGCTTACAAGCAGTCCTGTGCAAAATGGAAGTGACAATGGGGCCAAATAACAAACTGAGCTCTGCTGCATCTCACAGGCAATGACTAAGCCCCTGGCTGTTTTCTTGCATTCTTGGCCATTAACAAAAACCCAGCAACTTGAAGGTGGGGGAAGAGGGAACCATGGCAGCCAAAAACCACCCATCTCTTCCTCCAGGGTGACCCAGGAGGAGGGTCAAGGATTGTTCTCATGTCAGTGACTATCTCCATTTGTCACAGCAAAGGTCGAGAGGTCGGTCCGCGTGACCCCGACATGTCATCAGTCTCCCCCACTATTGAGCACTTGTCTGCTGTATACATGTGCTGAGCAGCCCTGATCACTTATAATCAATAGCATCATACTGATCCTGAATGGTGTCATGTCTTATACTCCAGTCACATCCAAAGCTGCATTCGAAATCTTATTCTAGTTGCTGCTCAAAATGTAGCAGTAGAATTGGAAATGCAGCTATGGATGTATTTCCTGCAGCCACCACTAAGGGGAGCACACAACATGCAGATTTATCCAGTCCTGTTGTAATGAATTATAAATCCACTATGTAGCTCCCTCTAGTGGTGCATCCAGGCAGGCTGCATTTTATAATTTACCATTGTGCGCGGCATGATATGAAGGTTAATATGCGGACAATAAGGCAGCTTGGGAATGATGGGAGATTTACAAGATGCAGAAATGAGAATGCAGCTCTGAAAGGGACTACAGTACAGAATATGATTCATATATCCTGCAGTCACCACTAGGGGGAGCTCACAACATGCAGATTTAATCAGCGCCCTTAGAAATTAGCTTCCTCTTGCCGTTGCAGCAGATAGGCTGCATTTTTATCATGGGCAGATTGGAGGACTGTAAGGATTATTTTCTCCACTAGAGGGAGCTGTGACACCACAGCTTCTACTGCGTTCCATCAATAAACTGCATAGCTCCCCCTAGTGGTGGATGCAGGGGTCAGATTTTTATCATGTAATTCCAAAGCAAGCGGAGATGTTGAAAATGGCGAGGAATTAAAAAGGACTTTAGAAAGTTGCGGATCTTTGTATTATCCATTGGTCGAGCTCAATTTACATAGGACTGACCAAGCATTGTAGTAGGAAGACGCCCACCATTACAACCCGACTGGTGAGGGGTAGATGTAGCAGAGCTCAGTTTGGTGGCATCTCACGCCTCTTGCCTCTTATCCATGGTGCATTCATGGAAGTCTATCGTAAAGTGGGCACATAGTCATCCCATCAAAGCGTGATGCAGCAGAGCTGAGTTGGCCGGGTGTATGTCTTTAGTCTTCCATTACAGTGATATTGAACCAGAACTTAAAAATATGTGGCATCATGTTCTACAGTCCAAGAATGTGTTATCTGCGGTCTTACATGGGACTGCCGACACAATGGCATAGAGACATTTTGAACGGACAAACTATGTATCAATGCTGAATATTCCTTAATTTAGGGGAGTCCGGATGCCCGTTCAATGTCGCAGGGATTAAGTTGTCAAGCACTTCTTTATATTCTTACATAGGACTGCATATGGACCTACCGGATCGACTTGCAAAGAAGCAGAGCTGAATTGGTTGTCCTTCATGTCATTACATAGGACTGCATGTGAACTCTGCGTTTCCTTTGCTACTCCACTGCAGACGGGACAATGTTTCACAACCTCAAAAAGTATCAGATGTGTGTTTGCATGGGACTGCAAGAGGATCTAATACCTTATTTGAACAGAGCACGATGCTCCATAACAGCACATAGGTCTGTAGGTGAATCTGATGCTTTACTTTAGCTCGGAGCCATCAACATTTACACGTAATGCGGTTGTGATGAGTTTATCACTTAATATTTTCCAATCCATTATTTTTATTTCTTTTTTTACATAGGACTGCATCAGCAATAACTACTTTATTAACAGTTCAGAAAGTTTACACTGCGGGGCTGAGTTAATACATTGGCCACAAATATATCTCCAACCTGATCTGCGGCGCAGTACAGAGCTTGTTATCGCTTATATTAGCCCCTGTCCCTATTTGAGTTCATAGTCTGAGATTTATGGAATTTTTTTTTTTAAGATGTTGTCCTTGGCTGGATTCGAACCCACAACCTCGGCGTCCGGGTCCTGGGTTCGAATCCGACCGTGGACGATATCCGGGTGGAGTTTGTAAATTTTTCTTGTGGTGGTGTAAGACTCATCCACACATCCCCGGCTTCCTCCCACGCTCCAGAATCCTACAGATAGGTTTTTATGATACATTATTTCAGTTTTTACACAGGACTGCAGGCGAAGCTATGGCATAGTAATAGCTGAGTTCTCACGGACGCCGCACATGTCTCAGATCCACAACAACACCCCAGAAAACGTGCGAGGCACAAGTGTCTCCGGCGCTGCCTTCCAATTGGGAGAAGCAAGTATTTCCCCATGAATTGGTGGCGGGAGGGGGGTTGTTGTGGGAGAAAAGCCGGATCCAGTGTTCTCCCCCTTACAATCCAGGCAGGTTTCTGCTCTTCTTTATGGAGATCCGCCTCCATCCCCCTCCCTTCCCTTCGCTCTCTCCATCCATCTCTGTGAGCTTGGGAAAGTGGGTTAGTGAAGGAACCTTGTGTACACAATCTCGGTCCTGGCAGCAGCGGCAGCCGCACGTCCCCTCCGCTCCGCTCCCGCTACTTGTAACTCTGGGATTGTGGTTCTGGATTTCCTTCTCTGGATCATCCTAGAAAAAAAACAAAAAAAATCCAAAAATAGCAAAAACTGCAGAATCCAAACATCCCCCCACCCCCCTCTCCATCTCTCCGCTTACTTTGGGAAACTGCATGAAGATCCTGATCTTCTCCGATCCTTGGGATTGATTAACTTTGGGATTTAAAACAAGCAAACTTGATTTTTGGTTGGAATTTTTTTTTTTTCATGGTTTTTGGCAAAAATTTGTTTTTTTGGGAAGCAAGTTCTAGATATATTTTTTTTAAGTCTTTCTCTAGATTTGATTGTTTTTTTTTTTTTGTTTTTTTTTGTCTTCTCACGTTGTGATTGTAAAGTGGTTGACCATGGTTTGGAGGTGGCAAGCAGCAGACAGGAACCAGTTGCCTCTTCTGCTTCTAAGACTCCTTTGCCTTCTCCCAACAGGATTGCCCGTCCGCAGCGTGGATTTTAACCGAAGCACAGATAACATCACTGTCCGGCAAGGGGATACAGCTGTACTCAGGTAGGGGGCGCTCCGCCTGCTTCTTCTTCTTCTGCTCTTTATGTTGACATGTTGGAGGCTACTTTAGTCATCTAAGGTGCTGGACTACACGAGAGTGGAGGAGTGGTACCAGGAGGTGTCCACCACAAAGGTCTTCTCCTACTTCCCTGCTTACTCCTTGCTCTTGAGTCTACAAGGATGTGCAATTGCGGTGCTACCATTGACACCTAACGTCCTCCTCCACTCCTGGTGTCAGTATTTTCTAAAGTCTACCTTGCTCGATTGACTCTTCTCATCATGTGAGGATGATCGAAGGTTCATCACGTGCTCATTGCAACCTCCATCCGTCTTTTGCACAGTAGTCACATCGCAGTCCTCCTGGTGGAACGAATGAGGACTTGGGGTCTTCTAAAATGTCCATGTTTATTGAGATGCAGGCATGGATTGGGTTGGGAGCCTGTGTGATACGGTTGGAGGAGCTGGCACGGTACCTATATCTAGTGCGACACTAGATGGCTTTCCAGGCATGGAGGGAGTTAAGCGTTCTGTTGCTGGGAACATAGGCATGCTAGGATTTGCTGACACCTCATAGCTGCTAGCGTTCACGTCAAGGAGCCCCTAGTAGTTGTGAGGGCACATCTTCATCATGGCCGTAGGGAATGGTCCATGCCGTGACACAGGACTATCTGCAGAGCCAAGCCTGCCCAGTAGACTTCACTCTCTACCAGAGCTCACGTCGTGGTGGCTGCAGTGACACCAAGATACACACTGGACAAGGCTATGGAGCACTGCAGCATTCTGCGTAGAGGGACACAAGGAGCCAAATTTATTAACTCCATAGTTGTCGTAGGCGCCTTCTTCTTCTTCTCGTTGACCAGGTCTAGTCCTTAGAGGCTCCTTAGGGCATCACGTTAAAGACAGTCGGGTTAATTAGTGCTGCACGATAACGTCTGCGTGCAAAAGGCAGGATAGGCTGGAAACGGGCTGCGTTATTGGTCCTTGGAGGACCGGGATGGAGAAGCAGGAGTTAACCCGTTAAACGTCATGTTGTTGATGGAGCTTGAGGTCTTCTAAAGCTTACTGACCTTGCACATCCCATAGCGCGTCATTAACACACTGAAGCGTGCTCCATCCAGGTGTGAGCGCAGTGAAGTGGAGCAGAGGAGCATTGCAACTTGACGAGGGCGTGCAAAATGCCACGGTGGCGGTGTCAATGGTGGTTGAGTCATTGTGATGACGGCTCGTGGTCAATTCATTGAGTAGGGCAGGATATTAACCTATGCCAACGTAAACTCATGTCATCGTGGTCTATGAAACCAACCCATGCGATGACGAGATGGAGATGCACGTTCATGCTTCCACCCATGACGATTGTGATACCTTGGCTTCTGTGAAGCCCCATCTAGTGCTACATATTGGCCATGTATGATGTTCTTCTCGATAGACTATTGCCCTGCAGATACGCACATCTCATGGATTGTCATCCATAAAACTCAACCCAACACACAGTGTCCTAGTGGTCGTTCTCCAGGTTCTGGAGCAGCGTACTGTGTACCGGGGTGGACAATGCTTGACGCTGAGTGTTTGTGGGATGTACGGGGATTATCACACCATGTCCCTATCCACTTAGCATGTTGCACTTGGACCTCAGGACATGTCCCATCTACAGGTTATGTGTAAAGACCTGAACGTCTAATCTGGTCGGCTGCTTAAAGGGATTGTCAAATTGACAAGAGTAGGATGTTCAATGGCGAGGAATCTCTCTGAGAAGATTAGAAAGGTTTTTGCAAAGTCTTGTAAGATCTTAGACTCATGGTATAATTTTCGATGGAATTTATAGGCATCGCGTAAATTGATTTTATGGATTATTCCACACCTTCGAATTACGATAAAGCCCCCAAACTTCTGGCTCTCAAGCTGGTACAAAAACTGCAATTCCTATGGTGCCCTCATAGATTGTGGCCAGGGAAGTTTTGCAAGAGCTGGAGAGCCATTGTTTGGACACCACTTGATTATAACATGGTGGGACTTGTCTAGTTGTAGAGTCACAGGACCATGATGAAAATTATCGAGGGTCCCTGGAACCAGAATTGTAGATATAAGTGATTGCTTTGTTTCCAAAGACCTTTTAGACCTTTTTAGCTTTAATCAAACACAATGTCGTAGAGTTCTGAAAATACCGGATCACAATGGTTCCGTACTGTCTGGTCTGATAGGAGTGACACATTGTATAAAAATGAGGACACTTAGAACAGAAGAAGGGTCATAAATATCACATGAGGCCCAAAAAAGAACGAAAAGCACCAAGAAGTGGAGGGGGTCCCAGTGGTTATACTGCCCCCAGTGTCGGAGGCAAGGAATGATCGGCTGACCCATAGTCTGACTGCAGCGGTATGAAGGTGCGTATTTATATCTAGCATAAAACCCCCATTTTCTTAGTTGCTCGGGTGGGGGCTACTTCAAGTGAAGCTTCAGTCCTAAAACTTTGGCAAGCGTTACTGGTGTGAGTTGGTTACAAAAGGTAAAAAAAAATCGAAACGACGTTTTGGCCGCATGGGGCCTTTTTCAAGCCACATAAATGTATGTACTCCTCTTATTATATTTGACTTGAAAAAGGTCCCATGTGGCCGAAACGTTGTTTCCATTTTGTGCCATTTTGTAAGTGTTAGACGATAAAAAGATTCCTTGGAGGAGAACGTCTGGTGCCTTGGACCTTCTTCCATTTTTAATGATCTGGTGACATTGTGCGCAGCTTCTCCATGACTGCATGGACCATGGAGTGGTGGTGCATGGGAGAAGACATTATTCTAAACTGGTGGGAGCCAATTGGAGGGAATCGTCAATACTGCAACTACAGTGGTCAAGGCATAAGAGACTCAGATGTCAGCAGTGGACTTATATATTGTAGACCTGTCCTATCAGAATATGGGGGTCCGATACCTGGCATCCCTGTCGATTACCCAATAGGTCATTAGTCATTGATATATACTGAAGTCAATAGGAGCTGCAGTACCCAATTCCACCACTATGCTGTGTATGGAGCTGTGCCATCATTCCATGGTGGCTGGATCTGGTCACGGTGCATCAATGGCGGAGTCATGAGTCAGATCTGGTATTGATGATGGGTCCACCACCATAGTCCTGGACATCCCCTTTAAGTAACACTAATCGCTATTTACAGGCTTATTATGGGCGACTTGGACAATGAAAGTATCATTTTAATTTTCCCGTCTCTTAAGACTCACGATTTCCTTCAATTCATATCATCTTTCAAAAAGAAAAAACGTGCGCCATCAAACTCGTAAAAGCCGTAAGCGCAAGTTCCCGGCTCGCGAACACGTCTACTCCAAGGATATTCTCAACTACCTGCGGAGAAAAAGAAGTTTTATCTCACGGATTAGTTCAAAGGATGAAAGTGAATATTCTTTAATTAAGGATTTATTGTTTCTGCTCAAAAACGAAGAATCCTGTAAAAAAGAAAAATAGAAAAAAGTCAGATGATTGCAAAAAGTTTCAAAAATGTGAGGGAAATGCCTGGTTCTGATTACACTGGTGGCCCCATAAGTGCAGCCAATGGCCGCCCCATAGGGCCACTTTCCGTACACATCCTTATTGCACATCTTCATTATAAAACCAGTCTGGTGGGCTTCTATTGTAGCGTATTGTCCCCAGCAGGAGATGAAACCACCATGACACCCTCCGGGGGAACCGTCTGGATATTGTTGGACAGTACATAGGATTCCTACCCAGTGTAGTCCACAAATTACATGCGCTGCCAACTAGTGGTCGCAAGTGGAGCTGCAAATATTTTTACATTGCTACAATACTTTACTTGGATGCTTAGAATCATATCATGTTTATTTTTTGTGTTAATTTTTCTTTTTTCTATGCTATGATTTTTATTAAAAATTAAAAGAAAAGAAATCTTGAAATTTTCACAGTGACCACTTTTTAGACTCCTCTGTTTCAAGAAATTTACACGCACATTAGCAGCAATGAACAGAATCATACACTATATAGTCTATCAAAGCATCTAATGGACATGTGCAAAGGAGGAGGAGGAGGTGAGCTGTGACATCACCTATTGTGAATGGTGGATCCTGTGTTATCTACTGTATATAGCGGTGTTAGCAGTGATTGTACAGGAGGAGGAGGTGAGCTGTGACATCACCTATTGTGAATGGTGGATCCTGTATTATCTGCTGTATATAGAGGTATTATCAGTCATTGTACAGGAGGAGGAGGAGGAGGTGAGCTGTGACATCACCTATTGTGAATGGTGGATCCTGTGTTATCTACTGTATATATAGAGGTGTTATCAGTCATTGTACAGGAGGAGGAGGTGAGCTGTGACATCACCTATTGTGAATGGTGGATCCTGTGTTATCTACTGTATATAGCGGTGTTAGCAGTGATTGTACAGGAGGAGGAGGTGAGCTGTGACATCACCTATTGTGAATGGTGGATCCTGTATTATCTGCTGTAGATAGAGGTATTATCAGTCATTGTACAGGAGGAGGAGGAGGTGAGCTGTGACATCACCTATTGTGAATGGTGGATCCTGTGTTATCTACTGTATATATAGAGGTGTTATCAGTCATTGTACAGGAGGAGGAGGTGAGCTGTGACATCACCTATTGTGAATGGTGGATCCTGTGTTATCTACTGTATATAGAGGTGTTATCAGTAATTGTACAGGAGGAGGAGGAGGTGAGCAGTGACATCACCTATTGTGAATGGTGGATCCTGTGTTATCTACTGTATATAGAGGTGTTATCAGTCATTGTACAGGGGAGGAGGTGAGCTGTGACATCATCTATTGTGAATGATGGATCTTGTGTTATCTACTGTATATAGAGGTGTTAACAGTCATTGTACAGGAGGAGGAGGTGAGCTGTGACATCACCTATTGTGAATGGTGGATCCTGTGTTATCTACTGTATATAGAGGTGTTATCAGTCATTGTACAGGAGGAGGAGGTGAGCTGTGACATCACCTAATGTGAATGGTGGATCCTGTGTTATCTACTGTATATAGAAGTGTCATCAGTCATTGTACAGGAAGAGGAGGTGAGCTGTGACATCACCTATTGTGAATGGTGGATCCTGTGTTATCTCCTGTATATAGAGGTGTTATCAGTCATTGTACAGGAGGAGGAGGAGGTGAGCTGTGACATCACCTATTGTGAATGGTGGATGCTGTGTTATCTACTGTATATAGAGGTGTTATCAGTCATTGTACAGGAGGAGAAGGTGAGCTGTGATGTCACCTATTGTGAATGCTGGATCCTGTGTTATCTACTGTATATAGATGTGTTATCAGTCATTGTACAGGAGGAGGAGGTGAGCAGTGACATCGCCTATTGTGAATGGTGGATCCTGTGTTATCTACTGTATATAGAGGTGTTATCAGTCATTGTACAGGAGGAGGAGGTGAGCTGTGACATCATCTATTGTGAATGATGGATCTTGTGTTATCTACTGTATATAGAGGTGTTAACAGTCATTGTACAGGAGGAGGAGGTGAGCTGTGACATCACCTATTGTGAATGGTGGATCCTGTGTTATCTACTGTATATAGAGGTGCTATCAGTCATTGTACAGGAGAAGGAGGAGGTGAGCTGTGACATCACCTAATGTGAATGGTGGATCTTGTGTTATCTACTGTATATAGAAGTGTCATCAGTCATTGTACAGGAGGAGGAGGTGAGCTGTGACATCACCTATTGTGATTGGTGGATCCTGTGTCCGCTGTAGGTAGAGGTGTTACCAATCATTGTAGTTTTGCCTTTGATGATAAAGAGCCTGCTGAAAACTCTTCCTGAGTTATGTAGTTTGAGCCTAAATTAGCCCCAGTGGTCAGTGTGCAAATTGCAAGATTACTATTGTTTTCTATTAAATAGCGGGATTTAAACAATAAGTGATTTTCTAAGTGCACATTCCCTCTATCTACACAGAGCGTGGACCCTTCTTAGTTACATTGTAATCTTTGCTGTTACCATTGTACATACAGGACAGATCATCAATGAGATCTAATGGGGAATCTGTTCTCTTCGTACAATAGACCCAAAGTCGCCCCCGCGCTCATTGTCTTTACTGGATCTTTGGATATTAATCTGGTGTCAGATCATTGTCTCCCCTTCTTCCCAGAGCCATAACTTTTTTATTTTTCCATCAATATGGTCATGTGAGGGCTTGTTGTTTGCGGGATATGTTGTACTTTTGAACAACACCATTGGTTTTAACATATCATGTACTGGAAAACGTGAAAACGTTATGCCGTTTAGCGATCGGTTAATTCTTTTTTTATATTGATAGATTGGGCGATTCTGAATGCCGTGTATGTGTATGTTTGATACTTTTATTGTTTTATTTTGAATGGGGCGAAAGGGGGGTGAGATGATCTTTTATATTTTTTCAATTTTTTTTATATTTTTAAAAACTTTTTTTTTTTAACTTTTTGCATTCTTCAATGGGAGACTAGAAGCTGCAATAACCCAGTTCGGTTCTGCTACATACAGGCAAGGCTGCCACTAGGAATTTTGGGGCCCCATACTGGCAAAGTTTTCATGGCCCCCTTGAGACTCCACCTGGGGTCCACCCCTTGAACTGTCCACAGTCCCACCGCTCTCTCTTGGAAAAACTCCACATTCTCACCAATCACTCATTATCAGTTCCCATCACCAGATCACACATATATCCAGCAGCTTTTGTTTTGACCAAAAGATTTTTTAAGCCGCCACCACAACTAGGCAGACTCTTTTAGCCGGGCCCTACTCTACTCTATCATTTGTTAAAATATCCAATGCAATTTTTGTATATTTTTATTTATTTTCCAATTTTTAAAATGACCAATAATATCACATACAAGGAACAAATACCACCGCACCATGACCAGACACCATATTATCACCACATAGTGACCTATAATACCACATACATACAAGGAACAAATACCACCACACCATGTCTAGACCATATATGACCACCACATTGTGACCAAATAATAGGACATACAAGGAATAAATACCACCACACCATGACCAGGCCACATATTACCACCACATAGTGACCAAATAACAGCACATACCAGGAACAAATACCGCCACACCATGGCCAGACAACATATTACCACCACATAGTGACTGAATACTACAATACTGATCATTAATAAAAAACAATACTAATATCACCATAAGTGCCATTATACAGGTGATCGGTACTTAGCATGCAGTGTCTGTTTACAGGTAATTTAGTGATTACCGGTGACATTATACACAGGAGTTCTGTATATAGTGTACAGGTAATACAGTGATCAATAGTGACATACGCACGAGCGCTGTATATATTGTACAGGTTATATAGTGATCAATGACATTATACACAGGAGCTCTGTATACAGTGTCAGTGTAAAGGTAATACAGTGATCAATGGTGACATTATACACAAGAGCCCTGTATATAGTATACAGTGTATAGTGTCAGTGTACAGGTAACACACTGACTCACCAGGGACGTCTCTAGGTGAAGTCATTCATCTTTGCTTTTCATCTTCATGCACAGACCGCCATCAATTCTTCCAGCCAGAGCTCATCTCAGCAGAAAATGACAGTTATCAAGAGCACCGCTTGCTAAACACATTACTTTAATTTTTTGCCAACTTCTACACTACAGCAGACGAAGAAGAAAAATTCGACATAGTGTCGCTCTGCACAGTAACAGGACTGCCCTCCCCCCCTCCCCCCATTTAAAACAGTATCCTCAAAAAAAAAAAAAAAACATGACTGCACTAATATCCCTTAATTAACCCTTATGGTAATAATATCTCCCATCCTGGCGCCCGTGTGTCTCATTCCATATGTTCTCCCATCTTACCCTCATCAGTATCCTTTCTGCCCCATGTGATGTCCCGTGATCCTGCCTCATCTGTCCCATGATCCTGCTCCATCTGTCCCATGATCCTGCCCCATCTGCCCCATGATTCTGCCCCATCTGTCTTCATTGTATCCATCCTGCACCATGTGTCTCCATCCTGCCCCATGATCCTACACCATGTGTCTCCATACTGCTCCATGATCCTGCCCCATCTGTCTCATCCTGTCCCATGATCCTACCCCATCTGTCTCCATCCTACCCCATGATCCTACCCCATCTGTCTCCATCCTGCCTCATGATCCTGCCTCATGTGTCTCTATCTTGCTCCATGATCCTGCCCCCTATGTCTCCATTCTTGCCCCCTGTGTCTCCATTCTTGCCCCCTGTGTCTCCATTCTTGCCCCGTGTCTCCATTCTTGCCCCCTGTGTCTCCATTCTTGCCTCGTGTCTCCATTCTTGCCCCGTGTTTCCATTCTTGCCCCCTGTGTCTCCATTCTTGCCCCCTGTGTCTCCATCCTGCCCCCTGTGTCTCCATTATTACCTCTTATGTCTCCATTCTTGCCCCGTGTCTCCATTCTTGCCCCGTGTTTCCATTCTTGCCCCCTGTGTCTCCATTCTTGCCCCCTGTGTCTCCATCCTGCCCCCTGTGTCTCCATTATTACCTCTTATGTCTCCATTCTTGCCCACTGTGTCTCCATTCCTGCCTCCTGTGTCTCCATTCCTGCCTCCTATGTCTCCATTCTTGCCCCCTGTGTCTCCAATACTGCCCCCTGTGTCTCCATTCTTGCCCCATGTCTCCATTCTTGCCCCCTGTGTCTCCATTCTTGCCCCGTGTCTCCATTCTAGCCCCCTGTGTCTCCATTCTTGCCCCCTGTGTCTCCATTCTTGCCTCCTGTGTCTCCATTCTTGCCCTGTGTCTCCATTCTTGCCCCCTGTGTCTCCATTCTTGCCCCCTGTGTCTCCATTCTTGCCTCCTGTGTCTCCATTCTTGCCTCCTGTGTCTCCATTCTTGCCCCTAGTCTCCATTCTCGCCCTCTGTGTCTCCATTCTTGCCTCCTGTGTCTCCATTCTTGCCTCCTGTGTCTCCATTCTTGCCCTGTGTCTCCATTCTTGCCCCCTGTGTCTCCATTCTTGCCCCCTGTGTCTCCATTCTTGCCCCCTGTGTCTCCATTCTTGCCTCCTGTGTCTCCATTCCTGCCTCCTGTGTCTCCATTCTTGCCCAGTGTTTCCATTCTTGCCCACTGTGTCTCCATTCTTGCCCCCTGTGTCTCCATTCTTGCCCCGTGTCTCCATTCTTGCCCAGTGTTTCCATTCTTGCCCCGTGTCTCCATTCTTGCCCAGTGTTTCCATTCTTGCCCACTGTGTCTCCATTCTTGCCCCCTGTGTCTCCACTCTTGCCCCGTGTCTCCATTCTTGCCCCCTGTGTCTCCATTCTTGCCCCCTGTGTCTCCATTCTTGCCCCGTGTCTCCATTCTTGCCCCGTGTTTCCATTCTTGCCCCCTGTGTCTCCATTCTTGCCCCCTGTGTCTCCATTCTTGCCCCCTGTGTCTCCATTCTTGCCCCGTGTCTCCATTCTTGCCCCCTGTGTCTCCATTCTTGCCCCCTGTGTCTCCATTCTTGCCCCGTGTCTCCATTCTTGCCCCGTGTTTCCATTCTTGCCCCCTGTGTCTCCATTCTTGCCCCCTGTGTCTCCATCCTGCCCCCTGTGTCTCCATTATTACCTCTTATGTCTCCATTCTTGCCCCGTGTCTCCATTCTTGCCCCGTGTTTCCATTCTTGCCCCCTGTGTCTCCATTCTTGCCCCCTGTGTCTCCATCCTGCCCCCTGTGTCTCCATTATTACCTCTTATGTCTCCATTCTTGCCCACTGTGTCTCCATTCCTGCCTCCTGTGTCTCCATTCCTGCCTCCTATGTCTCCATTCTTGCCCCCTGTGTCTCCAATACTGCCCCCTGTGTCTCCATTCTTGCCCCATGTCTCCATTCTTGCCCCCTGTGTCTCCATTCTTGCCCCGTGTCTCCATTCTAGCCCCCTGTGTCTCCATTCTTGCCCCCTGTGTCTCCATTCTTGCCTCCTGTGTCTCCATTCTTGCCCTGTGTCTCCATTCTTGCCCCCTGTGTCTCCATTCTTGCCCCCTGTGTCTCCATTCTTGCCTCCTGTGTCTCCATTCTTGCCTCCTGTGTCTCCATTCTTGCCTCCTGTGTCTCCATTCTTGCCCCTAGTCTCCATTCTCGCCCTCTGTGTCTCCATTCCTGCCTCCTGTGTCTCCATTCTTGCCCAGTGTTTCCATTCTTGCCCACTGTGTCTCCATTCTTGCCCCCTGTGTCTCCATTCTTGCCCCGTGTCTCCATTCTTGCCCAGTGTTTCCATTCTTGCCCCGTGTCTCCATTCTTGCCCAGTGTTTCCATTCTTGCCCACTGTGTCTCCATTCTTGCCCCCTGTGTCTCCACTCTTGCCCCGTGTCTCCATTCTTGCCCAGTGTTTCCATTCTTGCCCCGTGTCTCCATTCTTGCCCCGTGTCTCCATTCTTGCCCCCTGTGTCTCCATTCTTGCCCCATGTCTCCATTCCTGCCTCCTATGTCTCCATTTCTGCCTCCTGTGCAACATTCTTGCCCCGTGTCTCCATTCCTGCCTCCCGTGTCTCCATTCTTGCCCCCTATGTCTCATTTCTTGCCCTGTGTCTCCATTCTTGCCCAGTGTTTCCATTCTTGCCCCGTGTTTCCATTCTTGCCCCGTGTCTCCATTCTTGCCCCGTGTCTCCATTCTTGCCCTGTGTCTCCATTCTTGCCCAGTGTTTCCATTCCTGCATCCTGTGTCTCCATTCTTGCCCCGTGTCTCCATTCTTGCCCCGTGTCTCCATTCTTGCCCCCTATGTCTCCTTTCTTGCCCCGTGTCTCCATTCTCAGATTGGCTGGCGGCTTTTAACTATTGCCGTGCGTCTCGGACGCAGGTTCAGTTACTGCACCGGCAGAATCCTGCCGCTGGGGCCCGATGAGCGGAAGAGACGGGGTCTGATGCGGCCCCCTCTGGTCCTCGGGCCCCTTACGCCAGTCATGGCCCTACATACAGACAATGATCAGATCGCCTGTATGTAGCAGAATTGCTGACTTGCTATGAGCGCCGACCACCGGGCGGCGCTCATAGCAATCCGGCAGTGAAAACCATAGAGGTCTGCTGCCGACCCATTGGTGACCCACGATCATGTGACATGGTCACCGCTGGGCAGGATTAGCAATGTGTTTCCGGTAAGTGTGAGTTAAATGATAATGTCAGAAGTTAACAGCTGCAGGTGGATCACGATTCCACCCGCAGCTGTTGCTGGTACATGTCGGCTGTATATATCAGCTGTCATGTGCCCAGAAAGATGCTGTCTCATCGCTGGAGCCCGCACCAAACAGGGGGAGTCTAACATACTATTACTATTACGCCCAACATCGGAAAGGGGTTAATATTGTATGCCTCTATACACCTGTGTCTTTTCATTCCTTCCTCTGGGCTTAACACATCCCAGGATCCATGGCAACAAAATGACGAGCTTGTGAAAATACAAAAAATGATTTTGTGATACTCTGTCAGGAGATGTTTGTGTTGTATGTATCTGTCTGCTGCCATCCAGTGACCGTGTTGTGAATTGCAGCTGAGAGTTTCCTAGCACGTTGCGATGTAGCCAGAGGCGTAGCTAGGGATTTGGCTCAGGGGGGGCGAAGCTTCTGAGTGCGCCCCTAACCAGGTAACCTTGATTACAACTCGATGACGCCCCCTAATAGTGGAGGAGAACCTCAGCAGATGACCGCGCTGTTACTGAAGATAATCTCTATATAACGACCAATATGGATATTACCGCCATATGGTCAGTGGTAGATACCAGCCCTACAGAACATATAACAGAATGCAGTATAGTTACAGATAATGACTGACGTCCTTACGGATGGAATTGTTACTTTTCCCGTCTTTTCCATCTGGCCCAGACCGACATGACAACTTCTTCCACCCAGGACTCATCTGCAGAGATTACAACAAAGACGCATTTCACTTCTCATATTTAACGCTCCTTCTCTCATCAATGGGGTCAGCCGATACAGTTGAACCTGCGATGACGGGTGGGAGGGGAGCACTGCTGGCATGGGGGCCCCTCATGCTCAGGGACCCCATAGCAGCCGGGTGGCAGAGCATTGAGATTGATACATTTACTGTAGCCTGGCCTTGGGTGGGCCCCTCAGAGCGCGGGGCCCGGAGCGACCGCCCCCCCCATGCCCCCTCCCCCCAAGTAACTACACTACTGGACATAGCATTAAATTTGCATCACGAGAAATCGGAACCACTGGCAAAATCCACAAAGGAGGACACTTTTGTATCTTTCCATCTATTTATTCTGGTGCCCGGATCTCATCTCCCCGATGTCCTATTACTAAAGTTTCACCTCCATCTTCCAAATAAAAGATTTATTGTTCTCTCTTAGGACAATAACACGTTCACCTCCTGAAAACACAATCCTTCTTTTTTTTTTTTTTTTTTTATATATTTCGAGATGTTGCATTTTTCGTTTATTTACTCCTAGAAGACGCATTATCGCCTGGTAATGTAACCCCCCCACCCCCCGACCCGCCATCTCAATTTATGGATAATTTAGCACTTTCATGAAAAACGAAATGATGGATCAATACCAACTGTATATTTAATGCCTGGCCGAGATATTGTGAGGCCGTTCCACCGTTCAGGAGCCGATGCGAGAAAATAAATTGGCTTAAAATGTGGGGACCTGAGAAATACTATTCCCAGAGAAACAATTACCGAGAATATATAGAATATGATTGATTTAATGGCAACTATTCGCCCATCCCAAGAACAGGGTAAACTTTCCAGGCAGCTTAACCATATCGGCGCTGTCTGAAGACGCAACATTGTATCTCATCGCCATTGAAAGTGTCTATTCGTCTTCTGGCTGATTCCGAAAGTTGCCTCTGTCTATAGACACATTGATACATATTTACACTGATGCCCGGGCTGTTACCATGATGGAGAGCCGGCCGGCGGGACGTGGATTTGTAGCCTCTTAGCTCTCATAATAGCAGGTTATGTCTGGGAGGAAACAAAGAGACCAAAGTGATGGATTTACGATGGATTCTCCATCAAATGTAACATCTCGGAAGTGTAGATAAATCAGAGCTGTTCCTGGGATGGAAGAACCATCACGGCTTCATTACTAAGTCAATGGCTTCGACCATGACTCTCAGCATAGAAAAGTTTTCCAAGTTTTTACCAAACTTTTTTGCTTCTCCCAATTGAGCGGAACGTGAGCTGGGATTGAGTCAATCGATGAGATTTACATTTTCCGTTATTTATGTAAAGAAAACTATTTCTACGGGATATCTTGTATAAACTAATAATTCTAAATATTATGTGGAAGTAGGACTAGATGTTGTCACCAAAGTTCCCTTGGTCTATCATCATCATAGACTGAAAAACAAAACAGGGAAAATGAATTTTAGATGTTGGAGTTTGCCAATGATTTGGAGTTCGGAGGTATAGTTTAAAGATTGGACAAGTTGTCGGAACCTCAATAAAGGATGTCTCATTAAGAAAAGCCATATTAAATGATTATTCACTCAAAAATCAAGTTATAATCCACTGATTGCTATGAATCTGAACACTGCAATGCTATGGAAGCCTGATAATGGGTCTATGGAGCACCATCATATATGCTCAGCCTCTCTGCTCAATTCATTGTCTATGGGACTGCCAGAAATAACGGAGCTCTGTTCTCAGCAGTCCCATAGACAATGAATGGAGCAGAAGCTGCACATGTGCACCTCTGACTCATTCCGAATGGGACCTCACCCTCATGGTTCCATATCCCCATTCTCAAGATCATTGGGGGGTCCTAATGGTCAGACCCCTAGCAATCAGCAGATTTATTGGATAGGGAACAATTAGATTTTTTGGGAATAACCCTTTAAGGAACTGAGTCTTTTGACCAAATTTGAGGGCAGTTACAAAAAATGTCTCTCGCTCTAGCGGATCATGCATTATGCAGATAAACCACTAATATCAATGGACGCTGTGCAATACTGCATTTGCCCTGTTGTGGCGCTGCAGGGAAACTGAACACTACAGATCACCGATGATTACTGTAGGACCCTCTGTGATCAACTGTTTGTCACATGACCTTTCCAACAAGTAGGGACTGTCCAAAGTGGAAACATCCTTAAAGTTAGAAGGTCTGTAGTTAGATTTCTTAAAAAATAGTTTAGACTTATCAAACCCTAAATCATGAACTGAATGAAAATTCTTCATGAGAACCAGAATTCCATCATGTAAAACCCATCTAGATACTCGGAGGCCCCATGGGTGGCTCTTAGACTCGCCATGTCCACTAATGAATGATACTCTACAGGCCGCTGCAATAGTTGTTACTGGTGACAATTTGTTTCTTTCCCTGAGAGGTTGGAACAGTTTTGGTCAATATTGATGTTGGTTTTGAACCATTTTGATCTTATTCTGCACCTATTTCTGATATTTTCTCCTAAAAAGCCTCACGAGGATCCACTTCTTAGCGCTGAAAATAGTAAAGGGCATTGTAGAAGTGAAGCGGTGAGGAGCGGCAGCCGCCTCGTGAATGCAGACGCCATCCCGGATCCTGATCCCGGCTCAGTGAAGGGATTCAGTGGCCGCAGGCTTCATTCCCAGAGAGAAAATAGCTTTATTTCACAAAGATACAGAAAGCACAGTGGAGAGGAAACCCGAGTGTACGGCTCGTTCTGTGCCCAGGTTTGCACCTTAGACTCAGGATTTAGTGTCGGCCTCACAAATTCTATCAGGTGAAAGCAGAGAAATAAAATTGTGTATAGTGATAATAGTGAGTGATACTTCATACTTTCTTTCCTACCTTCCTTCCTCTTTATTTCTCTTCTAGCCTTTCTTTTGTCCTTTTTCTTTCCATCCAAATTCTTTCACACTTTTATATCATCCTTCTATTTTTCTCCCTTCTTTCCTCTTCTTCTTTCACTCCTTCATTTAGCTCTTTCTTCTTTCCTTCTGTTTCCCGTCTCTTTAACTTTCTCTCTTTCATCCTTCTTTCCTCTTTCCCTTTATTATTCCTTCCCCGTTCCTCTTTCTCTTTTTCTCTTTTCATTAGTTCATTTCTCTTGGTCTCATTTAATTTCTTGTTCTATCTCTTTTTCCTTCCTTCCTTCCTTCCTTCCTTCTTTCCTTCCTTCCCTCCTTCCTTCCTTCCTTCCTTCCTTCTTTTCTTCCATTTTCACTCCTTACTTTCTCTCTTTCTCATTTAATTTCTTGTTCTATCTCTTTTTTCGTTCCTTCCTTCCATCCTTCCTTCCTTCCTTTTTTCCTTCCTTCCTTCCTTCCTTCCTTTTTCCTTCCTTTTTCCTTCCTTCCTTCCTTCCTTCCTTCCTTTTTCCTTCCGTCCTTCCTTCCTATTTCCTTCCTTCCTTCCTTTTTTCCTTCCTTCCTTCCTTCCTTGCTTCCCTCCCTCCCTTCCTTCCTTCCTACCTTCCTTCCTTCTTTTCTTCCATTTTCACTCTTTACTTTCTCTCTTTCTCATTTAATTTCTTGTTCTCTCTTTTTTCGTTCCTTCCTTCCTTCCTTTTTTCCTTCCTTCCTTCCTTCCTTCCTTCCTTTTTCCTTCCTTCCTTCCTTTTTCCTTCCTTCCTTGCTTTTTTCCTTCCTTCCTTCCTTTTTTCCTTCCTTCCTTCCTTCCTTCCTTCCTTCCCTTCCTTCCTTCTTTTCTTCCATTTTCACTCCTTACTTTCTCTCTTTCTCATTTAATTTCTTGTTCTATCTCTTTTTTCGTTCGTTCCTTCCTTCCTTCCTTCCTTCCTTCCTTCCTTCCTTCTTTTCTTCCATTTTCACTCCTTACTTTCTCTCTTTCTCATTTAATTTCTTGTTCTATCTCTTTTTTCGTTCGTTCCTTCCTTCCTTCCTTCCTTCCTTCCTTCCTTCTTTTCTTTCATTTTCACTCCTTACTTTCTCTCTCTTTCTCATTTAATTTCTTGTTCTATCTCTTTTTCCTTCCTTCATTCCTCTTTCCCCTTTTCACTCCTTTCTCTTTCCCTTTTTCATTCCTTCCATCGGTAACGGCCGCAGTCTGCCCTGGGGTGTTGGGTAAAAGCGTTGTCCCATGAGATTTCTCGGCCCCACTTGCCCCTCGCCATTTCCCCTCCGAGCCCTGATTTGCTGTCGGACAGTAGACGACGTGTTGCGCGGTTTCGTGGCGGCAGTGATCGTTGTGGCTGCGCGGTAATTATACGTTGTACCTGTGCACTTCTCTCCGCTTTCCTTTGGCTTTGCATTGGATTATTGACATTGCCGTGGACCCGCGGTGAAGACGCCCGGATCAAAGTCTGTCAGGATATAAAGATGATTCCTTGGCAGTTACTGGAAGGGATTTGTCATGTTTCAGAGACCTGTTATTAACCGCGAGGACTTATTGCGCAAAACCCCTCGGCTGTCAGTCACACGGCGATCAGCACTAAACTCCGCAAATTCTGATGGCTGAGTAAAATCTGGTAAATTCAGTGATCGCTCCGTCATTCTCAGATGATTGATGCATCTCAGGCTTCTAAACACTGTAGGCTTAGATACAGCAGCTGAATGGAGAGTATCCCACATGAATGGCTTGGATACATCTCATTAATAGAGAGTATTTCAGATTACAGGCTTAGATACAGCATCGCAGTAGAGAATATCCCATATGATTGGCTCGGATACAACACAACATTATAGAGTATTCCACATGATACATTTAGACACAGTAGCACAATAGATAGTTTTTTATGTGACTGGCTTGGATACAGCAGCTTATTAGAGATTATTTTATACGATTGATTTGGATACATCAAGTCATTAGAGAGTATCCCACATGATAGATTTAGATATAGTAGCACAATAGATAGTATTTCATATGACTGGCTTAGATACAGCAGCACAATAAAGATGATTGGCTTGGATACAGCACGTCATTCTAGAGTATCCCACATGACATGCTTAGATACAACAGCACAATAGGGCGTATCCCATATGATTGGCTTGGATACAGCAGCTCAGTTGAGATTGTTTCACATGATGGGCTTAGATACAGCAGATAGTAAAACTAAATTATAGGCTTAAATGCATCATCTTAGCAAACAGTATCTCACATTGTAGAGTTAGATACATCATCTCCGTGTATGGTTTCTCACATTTGAGGCTTAGATACAGCAGCTCAAGAGATAGTTTAGCATATGATAGACTTAGATAATTGGCACAGTATCTGATATTTCTGGCTCAGATACATTGAATCAAAATATAGTGTATCACAAATTACTCCCTTGAATACATTGTCTCAAAAGTAAGGTCACAGATGACTGGCTTAGATACAGTAGCTCCACAGCACAGTATCTACGGTAATATATTTTGGGTGAAAATGGACAGATTTACCCAGAGGAGACTTGGGGATCAGAGGTGAATTCTTGTCGTTTCCTATGATTTTCATTATTTAATTACTGTTAATTATTTTGAGCGTCTTTCTTTATTTTTCCCCGGGGGCTCGGAGGCACGGGGCACTAAATAATGTAAATGTGCACATACTGCCGCACAAGGCAGAATATATGAGCGCATTGTAAATAAATAATACAGTAATAACAAATGCAATATAATCCGGCAAATTTATCCTCCCCGCTCGCTGCCGCAGATAACGCCGCCACTGACAATAAGTCGTTTTGCTCAGCTCATAAAATAGGTCAGCAACAGGTAGAGGCAATCTGTCACCCCCGAGCCGGAGACCACATGGTGCAGGGTCTGTCCATGGAAGAATTCAGCATAAAAGATCACGGCACTGAGGAAAAATAACATTTCCACATTCACCGTAACATATTATATGAAAAATATATGAATACAGTAGTATGTGCATGCAAATAAAAGAACCAGATCAGAAAGGGCGGAAGCTTAACGGGTTCTGCATAAAAATCCGGAAAGATTACAGAGTTCTGCTACTATGTCACCAGGATAGAATAGTAATGGTGAGCAAGACAAATGGCAATATCCAAGATGTGGTTCAGTTTCAGTTCTTAAAGGGAACCTGTTACCCGGTTTTTTCAGATTGAGATAAAAATACTGTTAAATAGGGCCTGCGCTGTGCGTTACTATAGTGTATGTAGTGTACCCTGATTCCCCACCTATGCTGCAAAATACATTACCAAAGTCTCCGTTTTCGCCTGTCAATCAGGCAGGTCAGGTCAGGTGGGCGTGGTGACATCGCTGTTTCTTCCCCAGCTTTCCGTTGGTGGCGTAGTGGTGTGCGCATGTCCAAGTGCCGAATCCACTGCGCGCAGGTGAAGAAAAAGCGCGCGATCTGCGCTATTATCCTTGTCATCGGTGGGGGCGGCCATCTTCCTGAGGCCGCGCGTGCGCAGATGGAGTGCTCTGCTGCACGGGGCTTCAGGAAAATGGCCGTGGGATGCCGCGCGTGCGCAGATGGAGATCGCGGCGGCCATTTTCCTAAAGCCAAGTTTGCATCTCGGCTTCAGGAAAATGGCCGCCGCGATCTCCATCTGCACACGCGCGGCATCCCGCTGCCATTTTCCTGAAGCCCCATGTAGCAGAGCACTCCATGTGTGCATGCGCGGTCTCAGGAAGATGGCTGCCCCCACCGATGACAAGGATAATAGCGCAGATCGCGCGCTTTTTCTTCACCTGCGCGCAGTGGATTCGCCACTTCGACATGCGCACACCACTACGCCACCAACGGAAAGCTGGGGAAGAAAAGAGCGATGTCACCACGCCCACCTGACCTGACCAGCCTGATTGACAGGCGAAAACGGCAACTTTGGTAATGTATTTCGCAGCATAGGTGGGGAATCAGGGTACACAAAATACACTATAGTAACGCACAGCGCAGGCCCTATTTAACAGTATTTTTATCTCAATCTGAAAAAACGGGGTTCCCTTTAACATACTATAATAGCTATTATCTGACACAAAGGTCCAAATTTACTACAAAGACGTAGATAAACTTATGTATTCAGTCACCAGTAGGGGGAGCTCCCTGTATACAGAGATATATGATAAGATCCTGTCTGCAGCCACCACTAGGGGGAGCTCCCTGTATACAGAGATACATGATAAGATCCTGTCTGCAGCCACCACTAGGGGGAGCTCCCTGTATACAGAGATACATGATAAGATCCTGTCTGCAGCCACCACTAGGGGGAGCTCCCTGTATACAGAGATACATGATAGGATCCTGTCTGCAGCCACCACTAGGGGGAGCTCCCTGTATACAGAGATACATGATAAGATCCTGTCTGCAGTCACCACTAGGGAGAGCTCCCTGTATACAGAGATACATGATAAGATCCTGTCTGCAGCCACCACTAGGGGGAGCTCCCTGTATACAGAGATACATGATAAGATCCTGTCTGCAGCCACCACTAGGGGGAGCTCCCTGTATACAGAGATACATGATAAGATCCTGTCTGCAGCCACCACTAGGGGGAGCTCCCTGTATACAGAGATACATGATAAGATTCTGTCTGCAGCCACCACTAGGGGGAGCTCCCTGTATACAGAGATACATGATAAGATTCTGTCTGCAGTCACCACTAGGGGGAGCTCCCTGTATACAGAGATACATGATAAGATTCTGTCTGCAGTCACCACTAGGGGGAGCTCCCTGTATACAGAGATACATGATAAGATTCTGTCTGCAGCCACCACTAGGGGGAGCTCCCTGTATACAGAGATACATGATAAGATCCTGTCTGCAGTCACCACTAGGGGGAGCTCCCTGTATACAGAGATACATGATAAGATCCTGTCTGCAGTCACCACTAGGGGGAGCTCCCTGTATACAGAGATACATGATAAGATTCTGTCTGCAGTCACCACTAGGGGGAGCTCCCTGTATACAGAGATACATGATAAGATTCTGTCTGCAGTCACCACTAGGGGGAGCTCCCTGTATACAGAGATACATGATAAGATTCTGTCTGCAGCCACCACTAGGGGGAGCTCCCTGTACACAGAGATACATGATAAGATCCTGTCTGCAGTCACCACTAGGGGGAGCTCCCTGTATACAGAGATACATGATAAGATCCTGTCTGCAGACACCACTAGGGGGAGCTCCCTGTATACAGAGATACATGATAAGATCCTGTCTGCAGACACCACTAGGGGGAGCTCCCTGTATACAGAGATACATGATAAGATCCTGTCTGCAGCCACCACTAGGGGAGCTCCCTGTATACAAGATCCTGTCTGCAGTCACCACTAGGGGGAGCTCCCTGTATACAGAGATACATGATAAGATCCTGTCTGCAGACACCACTAGGGGGAGCTCCCTGTATACAGAGATACATGATAAGATCCTGTCTGCAGACACCACTAGGGGGAGCTCCCTGTATACAGAGATACAGTGGGGCAAAAAAGTATTTAGTCAGTCAGCAATAGTGCAAGTTCCACCACTTAAAAAGATGAGAGGCGTCTGTAATTTACATCATAGGTAGACCTCAACTATGGGAGACAAACTGAGAAAAAAAAATCCAGAAAATCACATTGTCTGTTTTTTTATCATTTTTTTGCATATTATGGTGGAAAATAAGTATTTGGTCAGAAACAAACAATCAAGATTTCTGGCTCTCACAGACCTGTAACTTCTTCTTTAAGAGTCTCCTCTTTCCTCCACTCATTACCTGTAGTAATGGCACCTGTTTAAACTTGTTATCAGTATAAAAAGACACCTGTGCACACCCTCAAACAGTCTGACTCCAAACTCCACTATGGTGAAGACCAAAGAGCTGTCAAAGGACACCAGAAACAAAATTGTAGCCCTGCACCAGGTTGGGAAGACTGAATCTGCAATAGCCAACCAGCTTGGAGTGAAGAAATCAACAGTGGGAGCAATAATTAGAAAATGGAAGACATACAAGACCACTGATAATCTCCCTCGATCTGGGGCTCCACGCAAAATCCCACCCCGTGGGGTCAGAATGATCACAAGAACGGTGAGCAAAAATCCTAGAACCAAGCGGGGGGACCTAGTGAATGAACTGCAGAGAGCTGGGACCAATGTAACAAGGCCTACCATAAGTAACACACTACGCCACCATGGACTCAGATCCTGCAGTGCCAGACGTGTCCCACTGCTTAAGCCAGTACATGTCCGGGCCCGTCTGAAGTTTGCGAGAGAGCATTTGGATGATCCAGAGGAGTTTTGGGAGAATGTCCTATGGTCTGATGAAACCAAACTGGAACTGTTTGGTAGAAACACAACTTGTCGTGTTTGGAGGAAAAAGAATACTGAGTTGCATCCATCAAACACCATACCTACTGTAAAGCATGGTGGTGGAAACATCATGCTTTGGGGCTGTTTCTCTGCAAAGGGGCCAGGACGACTGATCCGGGTACATGAAAGAATGAATGGGGCCATGTATCGTGAGATTTTGAGTGCAAACCTCCTTCCATCAGCAAGGGCATTGAAGATTAAACGTGGCTGGGTCTTTCAACATGAAAATGATCCAAAGCACACCGCCAGGGCAACGAAGGAGTGGCTTCGTAAGAAGCATTTCAAGGTCCTGGAGTGGCCTAGCCAGTCTCCAGATCTCAACCCTATAGAAAACCTTTGGAGGGAGTTGAAAGTCCGTGTTGCCAAACGAAAAGCCAAAAACATCACTGCTCTAGAGGAGATCTGCATGGAGGAATGGGCCAACATACCAACAACAGTGTGTGGCAACCTTGTGAAGACTTACAGAAAACGTTTGACCTCTGTCATTGCTAACAAAGGATATATTACAAAGTATTGAGATGAAATTTTGTTTCTGACCAAATACTTATTTTCCACCATAATATGCAAATAAATTGTTAAAAAAAACAGACAATGATTTTCTGGATTTTTTTTCTCAGTTTGTCTCCCATAGTTGAGGTCTACCTATGATGTAAATTACAGACGCCTCTCATCTTTTTAAGTGGTGGAACTTGCACTATTGCTGACTGACTAAATACTTTTTTGCCCCACTGTACATGATAAGATCCTGTCTGCAGCCACCACTAGGGGAGCTCCCTGTATACAGAGATACATGATAAGATCCTGTCTGGAGCCACCACTAGGGGGAGCTCCCTGTATACAGAGATACATGATAAGATCCTGTCTGCAGCCACCACTAGGGGGAGCTCCCTGTATACAGAGATACATGATAAGATCCTGTCTGCAGACACCACTAGGGGGAGCTCCCTGCATACAGAGATACATGATAAGATCCTGTCTGCAGTCACCACTAGGGGGAGCTCCCTGTATACAGAGATACATGATAAGATCCTGTCTGCAGCCACCACTAGGGGGAGCTCCCTGTATACAGAGATACATAATAAGATTCTGTCTGCAGTCACCACTAGGGGGAGCTCCCTGTATACAGAGATACATGATAACATCCTGTCTGCAGCCACCACTAGGGGGAGCTCCCTGTATACAGAGATACATGATAACATCCTGTCTGCAGCCACCACTAGGGGGAGCTCCCTGTATACAGAGATACATGATAACATCCTGTCTGCAGCCACCACTAGGGGGAGCTTCCCTGCATACAGAGATACATGATAAGATCCTGTCTGCAGCCACCACTAGGGGGAGCTCCCTGTATACAGAGATACATGATAACATCCTGTCTGCAGCCACCACTAGGGGGAGCTCCCTGTATACAGAGATACATGATAAGACCCTGTCTGCAGCCACCACTAGGGGGAGCTCCCTGTATAGAGAGATACATGATAAGATCCTGACTGCAGCCACCACTAGGGGGAGTTCCCTGTATACAGAGATACATGATAAGATCCTGTCTGCAGCCACCACTAGGGGGAGCTCCCTGTATAGAGAGATACATGATAAGATCCTGACTGCAGCCACCACTAGGGGGAGTTCCCTGTATACAGAGATACATGATAAGATTCTGTCTGCAGTCACCACTAGGTGGAGCTGCCTGTATACAGAGATACATGATAAGATCCTGTCTGCAGCCACCACTAGGGGGAGCTCCCTGTATACAGAGATACATGATAAGATCCTGACTGCAGCCACCACTAGGGGGAGCTCCCTGTATACAGAGATACATGATGAGATCCTGTCTGCAGTCACCACTAGGGGGAGCTCCCTGTATACAGAGATACATGATAAGGTTCTTTCTGCAGTCACCACTAGGGGGAGCTCCCTGTATACAGAGATACATGATAAGATCCTGTCTGTAGTCACCACTAGGGGGAGCTCCCTGTATACAGAGATACATGATGAGATCCTGTCTGCAGTCACCACTAGGGGGAGCTCCCTGTATACAGAGATACATGATAAGGTTCTTTCTGCAGTCACCACTAGGGGGAGCTCCCTGTATACAGAGATACATAAGGTTCTTTCTGCAGCCACCACTAGGGGGAGCTCCCTGTATACAGAGATACATGATAAGATCCTGTCTGCAGTCACCACTAGGGGGAGTTCCCTATATAGAGATACATGATAAGATCCTGTCTGCAGTCACCACTAGGGGGAGCTCCCTGTATACAGAGATACATGATAAGATCCTGTCTGCAGCCACCACTAGGGGGAGCTCCCTGTATACAGAGATACATGATAAGATTCTGTCTGCAGCCACCACTAGGGGGAGCTCCCTGTATACAGAGATACATGATAAGATCCTGTCTGCAGTCACCACTAGGAGGAGCTCCCTGAATACAGAGATACATGATAAGATCCTGTCTGCAGTCACCACTAGGGGGAGCTCCCTGTATACAGAGATACATGATAAGATCCTGTCTGCAGCCACCACTAGGGGAGCTCCCTGTATACAGAGATACATGATAAGATTCTGTCTGCAGCCACCACTAGGGGGAGCTCCCTGTATACAGAGATACATGATAAGATTCTGTCTGCAGCCACCACTAGGGGGAGCTCCCTGTAGATAATATTAGCATTTTTGCTATGAAAGTGTTTACTTTTTCAAATTGCTGTCTTCCCCACAGGTTTCTCTCCCAGGGGAAACTGTGGAGCTCTGCATCAGTGAAATGGTGCTATAAACAATATAAAAATACATTTTGTAAGTCAATAGCACATACGGACATTTGCACCACAGCGGCCCAGGCTTTATGGTAGAAGGACATGGGACTTTGATTTTCATGTTGGTAGATTGCATCACAGAACTCTTCTGCAATCAGTGACATCACACTGCTGAATATTGAACCATTCATTACTGGATATTTTGATGTCATGTTTCTGGATAGAATTTATTGTCTGCGATTTTATTCCTTCTCACATGTGTTGAATGGAGACGGAGCCTGAAGCTGAAGCTCAATCATTTTCCTTCCTGGCATCTTGAATCACTTACTAGGCTCAGGAGCACAGCATGGAATCTGCCGGGTCTGTGGGGAAATTAGGAATCTACATAATGCATAAAGCGAGCGAGCAGCCACTAATGACAAGTGCATATGTTCTGTATATTCATGGGGCGATTAAAACAATAGGCGGATGATTTATTAAAGTGATACAAATTGTGGTGAACTGATAATAGATGAGGTGACAAGACGACTTCTCAACCTGAACATCAAGAGATGGCGCCAGCCAGGTAGATGGTTCACAGAACACAAAGTGGCAATCAATTAACCAATTTGTGGTAAAACCAAGCAATCTTCGTTCCACAGTATTATAGTAGTTATATTCTTGTATATATGGGGCAGTATTATAGTAGTTATATTCTTGTACATAGGAGCAGTATTATAGTAGTTATATTCTTGTACATAGGAGCAGTATTATAGTAGTTATGTTCTTGTACATAGGAGCAGTATTATAGTAGTTATATTCTTGTACATAGGAGCAGTATTATAGTAGATATATTCTTGTACATAGGGGCAGTATTATAGTAGTTATATTCTTGTACATAGGGGCAGTATTATAGTAGTTATATTCTTGTACACAGGGGCAGTATTATAGTAGTTATATTCTTGTACATAGGGGCAGTATTATAGTAGTTATATTCTTGTACATGGCGCAGTATTATAGTAGTTATATTCTTGTACATAGGAGCAGTATTATAGTAGTTATATTCTTGTACATAGGAGCAGTATTATAGTAGTTATATTCTTGTACATAGGGGCAGTATTGTAGCAGTTATATACTTCTACATAGGGGCAGTATTATAGTAGGTATATTCTTGTACATAGGAGCAGTATTATAGTAGTTATATTCTTGTACATAGGAGCAGTATTATAGTAGTTATATTCTTGTACATGGCGCAGTATTATAGTAGTTATATTCTTGTGCATAGGGGCAGTATTATAGTAGGTATATTCTTGTACATAGGAGCAGTATTATAGCAGTTATATACTTGTACATAGGGGCAGTATTATAGTAGTTATATACTTGTACATAGGGGCAGTATTATAGTAGTTATATACTTGTACATAGGTGGCAGTATTATAGTAGTTATATTCTTGTGCATAGGGGCAGTATTATAGTAGGTATATTCTTGTACATAGGAGCAGTATTATAGCAGTTATATACTTGTACATAGGGGCAGTATTATAGTAGTTATATACTTGTACATAGGTGGCAGTATTATAGCAGTTATATACTTGTACATAGGGGCAGTATTATAGTAGTTATATACTTGTACATAGGTGGCAGTATTATAGTAGTTATATTCTTGTACATAGGGGCAGTATTATAGTAGTTATATACTTGTACATAGGGGCAGTATTATAGTAGGTATATACTTGTACATAGGGGCAGTATTATAGTAGGTATTTTCTTGTACATAGGGGCAGTATTATAGTAGTTATAATCTTGTACATAGGGGCAGTATTATAGTAGTTATATTCTTGTACATAGGAGCAGTATTATAGCAGTTATATTCTTGTACATAGGGGCAGTATTATAGTAGTTATATTCTTGTACATAGGGGCAGTATTATAGTAGTTATATTCTTGTACATAGAGGCAGTATTATAGTAGGTATATTCTTGTACATAGGGGCAGTATTATAGTAGTTATATTCTTGTACATAGGAGCAGTATTATAGCAGTTATATTCTTGTACATAGGAGCAGTATTATAGTAGTTATATTCTTGTACATGGCGCAGTATTATAGTAGGTATATTCTTATACATAGGAGCAGTATTATAGCAGTTATATACTTGTACATAGGGGCAGTATTATAGTAGGTATATTCTTGTACACAGGAGCAGTATTATAGTAGTTATATTCTTGTACATAGGAGCAGTATTATAGTAGTTATATTCTTGGACATAGGGGCTGTATTATAGTAGTTATATTCATGTACATAGGGACCGTATTATAGTAGTTATATTCTTGTACATAGGAGCAGTATTGTAGTAGTTATATTCTTGTACATAGGAGCAGTATTATAGTAGTTATATTCTTGTACATAGAGGCAGTATTATAGTAGTTATATTCTTGTACATAGGAGCAGTATTATAGTAGTTATATTCTTGTACATAGGGGCAGTATTATAGTAGTTATATTCTTGTACATAGGGGCAGTATTATAGTAGTTATATTCTTGTACATAGGGGCAGTATTATAGTAGTTATATTCTTGTACATATGAGCAGTATTATAGTAGTTATATTCTTGTACATAGGAGCAGTATTATAGTAGTTATATTCTTGTACATAGGGGCAGTATTATAGTAGTTACATTGTTGTATATAGGAGCAGTATTATAGTATTATATTCTTGTTCATATAGGCAGTTTTTTTAGTAAATATCTTAAGTTTCAGTCACTTACTGACTTTCTTTACATGACACTTCATGGCAACTGTTACAGATGTCGCAAAGTTTATCAAGCTTTACATCAGACAGAATTCATAACTTTCTACAGAAGGTAATCTTTATTTAAAGAGGACCTATCATTAAAAAGTTTATACTGACCTGCACTCATGATTTAATAGTCCCTGTAGATCGGAATCAGAATAAAAAATATTATTTATTTTTTATTTTACCTCTCCATTACAGAGATATAAGCAACTCAAGATTTTGGCACCTAATGAGTTAACTTGTTAAGTGGGTGTTTTCAGACAGTCTTCACTTGGGGTGTGTATATTTTCCTCCTCTATGATATTGTCCAATAATAACCAGGCAGCAACACAGTAAGAAAATAGCTCTCCCCCATCATAGATTAGAGTGGGTTTGTAAGTGTGTGAGATTTATGACAGGCGGCCATGATCTCCTGGTCTAACATCCTGCATGAGACAGTGTGGGTTGAGGGGCGGCACAGCTGTGTTTAACTGTATCACATTACAAACCCTTCTGAAAAATGGGTCATGTGTGTCAAACTCCCAGCACTTTCTACTCATGCAGGAGGTTAGACCAGGACTGTATCATTAGGTCTCACTCACTGAGAATTAAATTAAAAACACTCACTTAAATTAAAAAAAATTAAGTCATTAAGTGTAAAATATTTTGATAGTTAAATATCTCAGCAAAAGTGAGGCAAAAAAAAAAAAAAAAAAAGTTTTTTTTATTCTCTACAGCCACTATTAAATCATGTGTCCAATACAATATTAAAAATTTGGCAGAAGGTCGTCTTTTACAGTATTAACATAAACTAATATTATAAAATCCATTGACCATTGTTAAGTTATTTGTGACATTTCACATATTGCTTCTGCAATTTCCCAGAGCTGTTTTGCCTGAATCAAGGTTACTTTTCATAGGTCTGTACACAGCTTTTTAGTCATCAGGAGACAACAATGAGCACAAGAGAAAGCTCCATCCATTAAATAAAAACAATGCATCAAAGGCTTCGCTGAAGACGGGCGAGATTATGATGATATTCTAAAAAAATTTAAAAATAAAAGTGTAAAAGCTGCGGAACGATTGTAGTTGTGTTTGCAGTCAGGCCTCTGTCTTTCTTCTGTCACTTCGGAATCTTTTAATCTGATGCTTTTAATTCAACAATCGACCCTGACACATTGTTACAGAATCATTCAGAAAGAAGCAGTGAAGGACTCATCAAATATTCATCATAACGAGTTTGTTTTGGAAATGTCTTATGTACGTTTAAATAAACAAGAAAATCCATTTCAGCAGCAGAATCAGAATTTATTTGTCACCGGTGAAAGGAAAGTGTGACCGACCCTGAAAATCGACACGTGATACTTATCCTGTCAGCATGTCGCACAGCGCAGGTCTAATGTTCTTTATATTTTACACAATTCACAGGATTTACATTATTATCCAGCACCTCGATACTACACAACCATAATGAAAAGTCAATCTCAATTTTTTACAGGAAAATTTGAAATCCATTACCTAAATCTTTTAGTAGCTATATTCTTACATAGGGGCAGTATTATAGTAGTTATATTCTTGTACATAGGAGCAGTATTATAGTAGTTATATTCTTGTACATAGGAGCAGTATTATAGTAGTTATATTCTTGTACATAGGAGCAGTGTTATAGTAGTTATATTCTTGTACATAGGGGCAGTATTATAGTAGCTATATTCTTGTACATAGGAGCAGTATTATAGTAGTTATATTCTTGTACATAGGAGCAGTATTATAGTAGTTATATTCTTGTACATAGGAGCAGTATTATAGTAGTTATATTCTTGTACATAGGAGCAGTATTATAGTAGTTATATTCTTGTATATAGGGGCAGTATTATAGTAGTTATATTCTTACATAGGGGCAGTATTATAGTAGTTATATTCTTGTACATAGGGGCAGTATTATAGTAGTTATATTCTTGTACATAGGAGCAGTATTATAGTAGTTATATTCTTGTACATAGGAGCAGTATTATAGTAGTTATATTCTTGTACATAGGAGCAGTATTATAGTAGTTATATTCTTGTACATAGGAGCAGTATTATAGTAGTTATATTCTTACATAGGGGCAGTATTATAGTAGTTATATTCTTGTACACAGGGGCAGTATTATAGTAGTTATATTCTTGTACATAGGAGACAGTATTATAGTAGTTATATTCTAGTACATAGGAGCAGTATTATAGCAGTTATATTCTTGTACATAGGGGTAGTATTATAGTAGTTATATTCTTGTACATAGGAGCAGTATTATAGTAGTTATATTCTTGTACATAGGGGTAGTATTATAGTAGTTATATTCTTGTACATAGGGGTAGTATTATAGTAGTTATATTCTAGTAGATAGGAGCAGTATTATAGTAGTTATATTCTTATACATAGGAGCAGTATTATAGTAGTTATATTCTTGTACATAGGGGTAGTATTATAGTAGTTATATTCTAGTACATAGGAGCAGTATTATAGTAGTCATATTCTTATACATAGGAGCAGTATTATAGTAGTTATATTCTTGTACATAGGGGCAGTATTATAGTAGTTATATTCTTGTACATAGGGGTAGTATTATAGTAGTTATATTCTAGTACATAGGAGCAGTATTATAGTAGTTATATTCTTATACATAGGAGCAGTATTATAGCAGTTATATACTTGTACATAGGGGCAGTATTATAGTAGGTATATTCTTGTACACAGGAGCAGTATTATAGTAGTTATATTCTTGTACATAGGAGCAGTATTATAGTAGTCATATTCTTATACATAGGAGCAGTATTATAGTAGTTATATTCTAGTACATAGGAGCAGTATTATAGTAGTCATATTCTTATACATAGGAGCAGTATTATAGTAGTTATATTCTTGTACATAGGGGTAGTATTATAGTAGTTATATTCTTATACATAGGAGCAGTATTATAGTAGTTATATTCTTATACATAGGGGTAGTATTATAGTAGTTATATTCTTGTACATAGGAGCAGTATTATAGTAGTTATATTCTTATACATAGGAGCAGTATTATAGTAGTTATATTCTTGGACATACGGGCAGTATTATAGTAGTTATATTCTTGGACATAGGAGCAGTATTATAGTAGTTATATTCTTGTACATAGGGGTAGTATTATAGTAGTTATATTCTAGTACATAGGAGCAGTATTATAGTAGTTATATTCTAGTACATAGGAGCAGTATTATAGTAGTCATATTCTTATACATAGGAGCAGTATTATAGTAGTTATATTCTAGTACATAGGAGCAGTATTATAGTAGTCATATTCTTATACATAGGAGCAGTATTATAGTAGTTATATTCTTGTACATAGGAGCAGTATTATAGTAGTTATATTCTTGAACATAGGAGCGGTATTATAGTAGTTATATTCTTGTACATAGGAGCAGTATTATAGTAGTCATATTCTTATACATAGGAGCAGTATTATAGCAGTTATATTATTGTACATAGGGGTAGTATTATAGTAGTTATATTCTAGTACATAGGAGCAGTATTATAGTAGTTATATTCTTATACATAGGAGCAGTATTATAGTAGTTATATTCTAGTACATAGGAGCAGTATTATAGTAGTTATATTCTTATACATAGGAGCAGTATTATAGTAGTTATATTCTTGTACATAGGGGTAGTATTATAGTAGTTATATTCTTGTACATAGGAGCAGTATTATAGTAGTTATATTCCTGTACATAGGGGCAGTATTATAGTAGTTATATTCTAGTACATAGGAGCAGTATTATAGTAGTTATATTCTTGTACATAGGAGCAGTATTATAGTAGTTATATTCCTGTACATAGGGGCAGTATTATAGTAGTTATATTCTAGTACATAGGAGCAGTATTATAGTAGTTATATTCTTATACATAGGAGCAGTATTATAGCAGTTATATTCTTGTACATAGGGGTAGTATTATAGTAGTTATATTCTAGTACATAGGAGCAGTATTATAGTAGTTATATTCTTATACATAGGAGCAGTATTATAGTAGTTATATTCTTGTACACAGGGGCAGTATTATAGTAGTTATATTCTAGTACATAGGAGCAGTATTATAGTAGTTATATTCTTATACATAGGAGCAGTATTATAGCAGTTATATTCTTGTACACAGGGGCAGTATTATAGCAGTTATATTCTAGTACATAGGAGCAGTATTATAGTAGTTATATTCTTATACATAGGAGCAGTATTATAGTAGTTATATTCTTGTACACAGGGGCAGTATTATAGTAGTTATATTCTTGTACATAGCAGTATTATAGTAGTTATATTCTTGTACATAGGAGCAGTATTATAGTAGTTATATTCTTGTACATAGGAGCAGTATTATAGTAGTTATATTCTTGTACATAGCAGTATTATAGTAGCTATATTCTTGTACATAGGAGCAGTATTATAGTAGTTATATTCTTGTATATAGGGGGCAGTATTATAGTAGTTATATTCTTGTACATAGGAGCAGTATTATAGTAGTTATATTCTTGTACATAGGAGCAGTATTATAGTAGTTATGTTCTTGTACATAGGAGCAGTATTATAGTAGTTATATTCTTGTACATAGGAGCAGTATTATAGTAGTTATATTCTTGTACATAGCAGTATTATAGTAGTTATATTCTTGTACATAGGAGCAGTATTATAGTAGTTATATTCTTGTACATAGCAGTATTATAGTAGTTATATTCTTGTACATAGGAGCAGCATTATAGTAGTTATATTCTTTTACATAGGAGCAGTATTATAGTAGTTATATTCTTGTACATAGGAGCAGTATTATAGTAGTTATATTCTTGTACATAGGGGCAGTATTATAGTAGTTATATTCTTGTATATATGAGCAGTATTATAGTAGCTATATTCTTGTACATAGGGACAGTATTATAGTAGTTATATTCTTGTACATAGGGGGCAGTTTTTTAGTAGTTATATTCTTGTACATAGGGGCAGTATTATAGTAGTTATATTATTGTACATAAGAGCAGTATTATAGTAGCTATATTCTTGTACATAGGGACAGTATTATAGCAGTTATATTTTTGTGCATGCATGCATTTTAATACATGATTCTTTGTTTTTTACATAATGAGCAGTGTTCTATTTGATTTTGCTTTGGCTTTAATTAGAAGTTTCATAGTAAAATTCAAATATTTTTATTAGTTTGTTTTTATTTTTAATTTTACTTAGTAATTCATTGAAATCAGAATGTGATGGTTCTAACCTTTTCCTACTGCTCATAAACACAAACCTGAACTTGGGAACTCTTATAGGAATCCATTCTCCATCATTGGAGGGAATGTTGCGTCTCTCCCGGTGGATTTGGAGGACTTGCCTTCCTAATTTACTAATAAGCATCTAAATGACTTATTTCCAGCCACCAGACCGGCGCGCAGCATATGTTCCTGCTCCGCAGTATAGAGATATACTTCTGTCACTTGAAGCCTCTGAATTATGGGAACAGATTTGCTTAACAATCCTAGCATTTCAGAGCAGCAGTTTTCTAAAAACGCCCCAAGGACCGTTCTCCTGGATCAGCCAAGTTGTGCGCAGCATGTTCTGAATCCTCCTGTAGCCTGCGGGAGAGGGGGGTGTCGATATGTTGTGTTCCCGAAGCAGCGTAAACCACTCGCGGGGACAACTTACCCTGCGTTTTCTGGGGAGGGCTGGAAACTTTTAGGAGTTTTTACTTGAACAACGAAGCAGGAAAAAAAGTATTATTCTGTATCATTCTTACGTAATAGAAGTGATTCTTGATGTAGCAGAGCTGTGTAATGTGCTGTAAGGGGACCTTGGTTTCTGGCGGCAGTACACACAGGCACAAAGTTCTTGTGATCAAAATAGGATAAAGTTTATTTTCTTGCGTAATTCTTCAAAACCAAAATAAACATCTTATCTTCAGTCACCTTCTTCAAAACAAAGTAAATCGTACTTTCTAAGGGCCGACACAGTCAAATGGCACAGGTAGATAATTTCCCCTCACCTGAGATGTAACAGGACCTGCTGAGACACAGTCTGTCCAACATTATCGGTCTTTCCACTTCCCGCACACAGACAGCACTGAAGAGGCCCATCAAAACCTGGAATGGCGGTATTGGAGCGGCCAGTCCCACCAAGCTCTTCTGGTCGTTCCTAATACCTGGATCCAATAATCTAGGCCCATTGAAAAAACTTACCGCTGCTGGAGCCTTCATTTCCGGTATTGGAGCGGCCAGTCCCACCAAACTCTTCTGGTCATTCCTAAAACCTGGATCCAATAATCTAGGCCCATTGAAAAAACTTACCGCTGCTGGAGCCTTCATTTTTGGTATTGGAGCGGCCAGTCCCACCAAGCTCTTCTGGTCATTCCTAATACCTGGATCCAATAATCTAGGCCCATTGAAAAACTTACCGCTGCTGGAGCCTTCATTTTTGGTATTGGAGCAGCCAGTCCCACCAAGCTCTTCTGGTCGTTCCTAATACCTGGATCCAATAATCTAGGCCCATTGAAAAAACTTACCGCTGCTTGAACCTTCATTTCCGGTATTGGAGCAGCCAGTCCCACCAAGCTCTTCTGGTCTTTCCTAATACCTGGATCCAATAATCTAGGCCCATTGAAAAAACTTACCGCTGCTGGAGCCTTCATTTCCGGTATTGGAGCGGCCAGTCCCACCAAGCTCTTCTGGTCGTTCCTAATACCTGGATCCAATAATCTAGGCCCATTGAAAAAACTTACCGCTGCTTGAACCTTCATTTCCGGTATTGGAGCAGCCAGTCCCACCAAGCTCTTCTGGTCGTTCCTAATACCTGGATCCAATAATCTAGGCCCATTGAAAAAACTTACCGCTGCTGGAGCCTTCATTTCCGGTATTGGAGCAGCCAGTCCCACCAAGCTCTTCTGGTCTTTCCTAATACCTGGATCCAATAATCTAGGCCCATTGAAAAAACTTACCGCTGCTGGAGCCTTCATTTCCGGTATTGGAGCGGCCAGTCCCACCAAGATCTTCTGGTCATTCCTAAAGCATGGATCCAATAATCTAGGCCCATTGAAAAAACGTACAGCTGCTGGAGCCTTCATTTCCAGTATTTTAGCGGCCAGTCCCACCAATCTCTTCTGGTCACTCCTAAAACCTGGATTCAATAATCTAGGCCTATTGAAAAAACTTACCGCTGCTGGAGCCTTCATTTCCAGTATTTTAGCGGCCAGTCCCACCAAACTCTTCTGGTCGTTCCTAAAACCTGGATCCAATAATCTAGGCCCATTGAAAAAACTTACCGCTGCTGGAGCCTTCATTTCCGGTATTGGAGCGGCCAGTCCCACCAAACTCTTCTGGTCGTTCCTAAAACCTGGATCCAATAATCTAGGCCCATTGAAAAAACTTACAGCTGCTGGAGCCTTCATTTACAGCTGCTCTGCACACTGGTGTGTAGTCGGCTCACATTGTGATCATTTGCTGTGTAGCTGTTACTATGTGTCACCTTGTGGTGGGGAACAGATTGAGGATTGTGTGGCTGTTACTATGTGTCACATTGTTACATTCCGTGTGTGAGATAATTGTAGCTGATTACCGTACATTGTCTGAACTGTGCCATTACATCAGGTTTATGTTCTGTATAATAGACGGCTGATTATCTATTGTGTACAGGATTTCTATGCGCCGGGTTGTGTTCTATATTGTGTAGAAATGATCTAAATATCTAGGATTTATCTATAATTTCATCTTTGCTCACCCAGAGAAAACCTTCTATTCCGCGTCCCTATGTACAGCGCTGTATATACTGATATCAGACGTATGTGAATGTAGTTTTTTATTGCAGTATGTTTTATAGATCTCTGCATTGTATCCGGCACATCCCTGCGCTGCCCTGTCCTTTTCCCATATTCAACATCTGAAATGTTGAATTAAATGGATTTTCTTGCCTGGTATGTACCAGGGACAGTTGTGCCTTTTATTACAGATCCATATGGTATAGAATGATACCTCTTATACTCTATAACTATAGCACGTATTGTGTTACATACTGTTCTGTATCCTGCGCCGATATCCTAGACGAGTGCACAGCAGACTATGTGTAGCAGTCATAGTACAGTCATGGCCGAAAGTGTTGGCACCATTGAAATCGTTCCAGAAAATGAAGTATTTCTCCCCCGAAAATTATGACAATTACACATGTTTTCTTATACACATGTTAATTTCATTTGTGTGTTTTGGAAAAAATGAAAAATTGGACATAATTTCACACACAACCTCAACTTTATATCTGGTTGCATCCTTTGGAATAAATAACTGCAATCAATCACTTCCTATATCCATCAACAAGCTTCTTGTCTCCTATGTGAAGGGTGTTTTCTCACAAGAGCAATTTTAAGATCTCTCCACAGGTGATGAATGGGGTTTAGATCCAGACTCATTCCTGTCACTTCAGAACTCTCCAGCACTTTGTTTCCATCCATTTCCGGGGGCTTCTTGAAGCATGTTTGGGGTTTTTGTCCTGGTGACCAAGGACACAATCCAAGCTCTGACACGTGGGCACTAGATTGCCACCTAAAATCCTCTAGTAATCTTTAGATACATGATGCCTTGCACACAATCAAATAGCCAGTGCCAGAGGCAGCAAAACAACCACAAAACATCTCTGAACCTCCACCATGTTTGACTGTAGGCATTGTGTTCTTTTCTCATTCTGTTTTCGGTAAACAGTAGAATGACGTGCTTTACCAAATAGCTCTATCTAGGTCTCATCTGTTGTACATTTTGGTAAACTGCACTCTAGCTTTTTTATGTCTCTGTGTCAGCAGTGGGTTCGTCCTGGATCTACTGCCATAGCGTTTCAGTTCATTCACATGTGGATGGATAGTTTGCATTGAAACTAATGCACCCCAAGTCTGCAGGACAGATTGAATTTCTTGGGGCTGTTTATCAAACATCCAGACTATCCTTCATTGCAACCTTTCATCAATTTTTCCAGGGAGATTAGCTACAGGGCCATGGGTTGTAAACTTCTTGCCTATTTTGCGCAGTTTGGACAAAGGAACATCAAGATCTCCGGAGACAGACTTGCAACCTTGAGATTGTTGATATTTTCCAACAATTTTGGTTCTCAATTCCTCAGACCGTTCTTGTCCTCTTTCTGTTCACCATGCTTAGTGTGGCACACACAGACACACTAAGCAAATATTGAGTCAACTTATACTTGAGACAATAATGTATTGTATTATTGCAGCAATGAAGAAAATGAGGGTACTAGTCTGCAAATAATACAGAGATATTAATAGAGGGAGATATATATGAAAGAGGCTCCAATAGCAGTGCCAGACTCCGTTTGATGGATCAGTGATATTTTTAGTTGTATCTATCCTGCTACATTAATATAACATTTTCTTTCTTTTTAATGCACTAGAAAGCAGCAGCATGGCAGCACAATAGTTTGTACAGAAAAAAAAAACATCTTTAAACAGTGTTAAACTTTGTGCTGAATTTTCACTTTTCTTGTGCAACTGTTTTTGTGAAGGGGGTTAGTTGATTGCTAAAAATAAAAAAATTAAATTCTTCCAAAATCCAGACCTTTAACCATGACTGTTTATCTCAGAAAGTGTGCGCGTCACAAACATTTTTGTTTGCATATCTATTATATTAGTCAAATTATATATTCATACATGCCATATGGTATTTTTGGACTTGTACCTGCCTAACATTTCTTATTTTGTCATTTTTGGGAAGGAGGTTGAATTCTCTTGACAATTTTTTTTAGACCTTTAACTATACACGTCTGTTCTTTCATACTTGTTTTACTAGTCCAATTTGACATCAGTACATGCCACAACTATACTGTAGCCTCACACTACATTTTGTTTTCTGTGCATGTACCTACCTAACCAGCACTTCTTAAGGCCGGCTTCACACTCAGCGTATGAAAATACGGTCCGTATATTACGGCCGTAATACGCTGAAATGTCCCGAAAATAGTGGTCCGTAGCTCCTCCGTAGGCAGGGTGTGTCAGCGTTTTTTGCGCATGGCATCCTCCGTATGTAATCCGTATGGCATCCGTACTGCGTGGTTTTCTCGCAGGCTTGCAAAACCAACATACCGCTATAGAAATGATCCATGTGTCCCAAAAAGAAAAAAATATATATATATACTGTCTATATATATATATATATATATATGTCATTAGACACATATATGTATATATATTAATATTTTTTCCAGCGCTATACAGCTTGAAAGCCGGTAATTCAATTACCGGCTTTTTCTTTCTCCTTCCTAAAACCCGACATGATTTGAGACATGGTTTACATACAGTAAACCATGTCTTCTCTCCATTTTTTTTGCAGATTCCACACTACTAATGTCAGTAGAGTGTATCTGCAAAATTTGGCCGTTCTAGCTCTTAAAATAAAGGGTTAAATGGCGGAAAAAATTGGCGTGGGCTCCCGCGCAATTTTCTCCGCCAGAGTAGTAAAGCCAGTGACTGAGGGCAGATATTAATAGCCTGGAGAGGGTCCATGGTTATTGGCCCCCCCCTGGCTAAAAATATCTGCCCCCAGCCACCCCAGAAAAGGCACATCTGGAAGATGCGCCTATTCTGGCACTTGGCCACTCTCTTCCCATTCCCGTGTAGCGGTGGGATATGGGGTAATGAAGGGTTAATGCCACCTTGCTATTGTAAGGTGACATTAAGCCTAATTAATAATGGAGAGGCGTCAATTATGACACCTATCCATTATTAATCCAACTGAATGAAAGGGTTAAATAAAACACAAACACATTATTTAAAATTATTTTAATGAAATAAAAACAATGGTTGTTGGAGTATTTTATTCTACGGCCAATCCAGTCACTGAAGACCCTCGTTCTGTGAAAGAAAAAACATAATAAACCAACAATATACTTACCCTCCGCAGATCTGTAACGTCCAACGATGTAAATCCTTCTGAAGGGGTTAAAACATTTTGCAGCAAGGAGCTTTGCTAATGCAGGCTGCTCCTCGCTGCAAAACCCCGGGGAATGAGTCTAAATATAGATCAATGAGCTATATTTAGCTTCATTTGCGGTGAGGCGCCCTCTGCTGGATGTTCATAGATTGTGGGAACTTGCCTAGAAAGCCTGGGAGCTACACGGGAATGGGAAGAGAGTGGCCAAGTGCCAGGATAGGCGCATCTTCCAGATGTGCCTTTTCTGGGGTGGCTGGGGGCAGATATTTTTAGCCAGGGGGGGGCCAATAACCATGGACCCTCTCCAGGCTATTAATATCTGCCCTCAGTCACTGGCTTTACTACTCTGGCGGAGAAAATTGCGCGGGAGCCCACGCCAATTTTTTCCGCCATTTAACCCTTTATTTTAAGAGCTAGAACGGCCAAATTTTGCAGATACACACTACTGACATTAGTAGTGTGGAATCTGCAAAAAAAATGGAGAGAAGACCTGGTTTACTGCATGTAAACCATGTCTCAAATCATGTCGGGTTTTAGGAAGGAGAAAGAAAAAGCCGGTAATTGAATTACCGGCTTTCAAGCTGTATAGCGCTGGAATAAATATTAATATATATACATATATGTGTCTCACTGACATATATATATATATATATACCTATTCTATGTGTACACATTTATTCTACCTATTGGACTGTAAGCTGTCAGTGTGATTTTACTGTACACCGCACTGAATTGCCGGCTTTTCTCTCTAACAGCGCTGCGTATTTCTCGCAAGTCACACTGCTTGTCCGTGTGTAATCCGTATTTTTCACGCTTCCATAGACTTTCATTGGCGTATTTCTTGCGCAGTACGGTGACAAACGCAGCATGCTGCGATTTTGTACGGCCGTAGAAAGCCGTATAATACTGATCAGTAAAATACGGCAAATAGGAGCAGGGGCATAGAGAATAATTGTGCCGTATTTTTTGCGAGTTTTACGGACGTAGATTCTGCGCTCTTACGTCCGTAAAACTCGCAAGTGTGACGCCGGCCTGAGTCAGAGTTTTGCAGGGGGGTTGAATACAGACAGGAGACATCAAAGTGTAATACACATATTTTCATGGAAAACAGAACCAAATTAAGTACGAATCATAAATATAAGATTTGGGCTTTTTCTAAATGAGGAAAATAAATGTGTGTGATTGGCACAAATGTATTCTTTAAAGGGAACTTGCGTGTCTCAGTCTTCTGCTAATCCTAAACGTTCACAGACACCTGAAAATTAATTTTTTCCTCAACGCAAATAGACTTGGGGTCTGATTCATCATTTGCATTTTTGAAGTCATTTTCCTTTTTTGTTTTGTAGTATTAGTTGTCGTTTTTTGCCGCCAAATTGATCAAAAAGGTGCATGTGATTTACGAATTTGGCGTCAAGTAAAAAACAAGATTTCTTCCTGTCTTAATCTTTTTTATGTGCCAAAATTTGGAAGCTGACACCAAAAAAAGCTTAAAATTTGCAAATGTTAATGTTAATTTGCAAAATGTTAGTGAACTCAAAAATACACCAGAAGAGGACTGGAGTAAAGTTGTGCCAATTTGTATGATTTTTTTTTTTAAGTTACAACTGATGAATCAGGGAATCTGGGATTGCTAGACTCTGCCCACAAAGAGAGCGCGCATAAAGTAGATATAAGAAAACGTGCAAATAATATAACAAATTAGGTGCAAACACAAAAAAGGGTCTAAAAGCACAAAACTAAATAAAAAAAAAAACAATTACAACAGCAATAATGTATTGTGGCTAAAGTTAAGTATTTTTTTTTAGATTTCGTTCTTTATCTACTTTTCGAACTTGTGTGAAGATCTCATGTAGCTTTGGGTCAAATTTTTGCAGAAATACGGAACATTTGGAATGCTTCCCAAACTCTCAAGCACCACTGTATATGATATTGTATGTTCTAGAGCAGGGGTCCCCAACTCCAGTCCTCAAGGCCCACCAACAGGTCATGTTTTCAGGATTTCCTTTGCATTGCACAGGTGATGCAATTATTACCTGGGCAAGACTAAGGAAATCCTGAAAACATGACATGTTGGTGGGCCTTGAGGACTGGAGTTGGGGACCCCTGTTCTAGAGCCATCTATTGGTTTCCATATTGTTTGCATATATTGTGTATGCTAAGAAAACTCCATACTGGATATACTGTGTGTTCTAGATAAACCCAGAAATATGTAGATCTGGAACGTATGGACTTATCCATAAGGGCTCATTATAAACAATAGAAGCACGGGATATAGAAATCTTTGGGATGGTCTAGAAATAAAGCAGATACATCTATAATATAACACTGAGAGCGTCACTCTGTCCGAAGCCTTTATAGACTGCGCAGGCGCAAGCGCCGGCGCAGTCTGGTCCCCACAGAGTGACGCTCCCAGGAGATCGCGGTATGCGTAAGCACTGAACGCATACCGCGATCTCCACCGGAGAGTCAGGGACCGCCAGGATGGTAAGTATATTCACCTTTCCCCGTTCCAGCACTGCGTGCGGCTCCGTCTCCCGGCTCCTCTGCTGTGACAGTTCAGAGGGCGCGATGACACGCTTAATGCGCGCCGGCGCCGCCCTCTGACTTATCAGTCACAGGCAGAGGAGCCGGAGTGGCCGGAATCAGCGCCTACGCAGTCCGCGCTTTCCGGCGCCATTTTCTTGAAGACACACCTGCAGTGGAGACGGACGATAGGTGAGTATGGTATTTTTTTTTTATATGGCAGCAGCATACGGGGGCATACACACTGGAGCGTCTTATGGAGGGCATATCATACAATGGTGGCGCAGGATGGGAGCAGCACATGACAGAACGGGCGCAGGATGGCAGCAGCACATGACAGAACGGGCCCAGGATGGCAGCAGCACATGTCAGAACGGGCGCAGGATGGCAGCAGCACATGACAGAACGGGCGCATGATGGCAGCAGCACATGACAGAACGGGCGCATGATGGCAGCAGCACATGACAGAACGGGGGCAGGATGGCAGCAGCACATGACAGAACGGGCGCAGGATGGCAGCAGCATATGACAGAACGGGCGCAGGATGGCAGCAGCACATGACAGAACGGGCCCAGGATGGCAGCAGCACATGACAGAACGGGCGCAGGATGGCAGCAGCACATGACAGAACGGGCGCATGATGGCAGCAGCACATGACAGAACGGGCGCAGGATGTCAGCAGCACATGACAGAACGGGCGCAGGATGGGAGAAGCACATGACAGAACGGGCGCAGGATGGCAGCAGCACATGACAGAACGGGCGCAGGATGGGAGCAGCACATGACAGAACGGGCGCAGGATGGGAGCAGCACATGACAGAACGGGCGCAGGATGGGAGCAGCACATGACAGAACGGGCGCAGGATGGCAGCAGCACATGACAGAACGGGCGCAGGATGGGAGCAGCACATGACAGAACGGGCGCAGGATGGCAGCAGCACATGACAGAACGGGCGCAGGATGGTAGCAGCACATGACAGAACGGGGGCGCAGGATGGCAGCAGCACATGACAGAACAGGCGCAGGATGGGAGCAGCACATGACAGAACGGGCGCAGGATGGCAGCAGCACATGACAGAACGGGCGCAGGATGGGAGCAGCACATGACAGAACGGGCGCAGGATGGGAGCAGCACATGACAGAACGGGCGCAGGATGGGAGCAGCACAAGACAGAACGGGCGCAGGATGGCAGCAGCACATGACAGAACGGGCGCAGGATGGTAGCAGCACATGACAGAACGGGCGCAGGATGGCAGCAGCACATGACAGAACGGGCGCAGGATGGGAGCAGCACATGACAGAACGGGCGCAGGATGGTAGCAGCACATGACAGAACGGGGGCGCAGGATGGGAGCAGCACTTGACAGGATGGGAGCAGCAAATGACAGAATGGAGGCGCAGGATGGGAGCAGCACATGACAGAACGGGGGCGCAGGATGGGAGCAGCACATGACAGGATGGGGACGCAGGATGGGAGCAGCACATGACAGGATGGGGGCGCAGGATGGAGCAGCACATGACAGGATGGGGACGCAGGATGGAGCAGCACATGTCAGGATGGGGATGCAGGATGGAGCAGCACATGACAGAATGGGGGCGCAGGATGGAGCAGCACATGACAGGATGGGGGCGCAGGATGGGAGCAGCACATGACAGGATGGGGACGCAGGATGGAGCAGCACATACCAGGATGGAGGCCATATACCAATATAAATGCTCGCCACCCGGGCGTAGAACGGGTTCAATAGCTAGTTTATATATCTGCACCCTAGACAATATGACGGCCTCCAGAGCGGGAGGACGACAGATGATACAATTTAGAATGCTGAGGTTGCAATGTTTCTAACCTACATCTGTCTGCGCGGCGAGTTCAATTTCCTCATTTCCGTCTCTCGCGCTCATTTCGCATTCTGACTTCTAACAAACACACATTTATATGGAAATGATGTGACGGCTATTGAATTAGACCGGCAATGCGGGAAAATAAATTCTAACTTGTTATTGATAATGTTGCTGTTTGGTGGAGCGGCCGTCGGCGAGGAGAATCGCTTCTGAACTAAGGGAGAACTTTCTGGATAATCCCGGCCACGCTGTGTCTTTAAATAAAAGGATAATCTGTGATTTACAGCAAGAGGCATAAAGCGGGGAATCGGCGCATCGGTCTACCGGGAACAGGTCGCTGAGAACATCGGGCAAACACTTAACTTCTACTGGGGCAAATAAAGAAAAGCGGACAGAAAAATCAAACCTGCCCCATATTTCTGCCATTGTAACTCTAAGACCAGCCATCATTCACAATAGCTGATGTCACAGATCACCTCCTCCTGTACAATGACTGATAATACCTCTATATAGAGCAGACAACACAGGATCCACCATTCACAATAGGTGATGTCACAGCTCACCTCCTCCTCCTGTACAATGACTGATAACACCTCTATGTACAGTAGATAACACAGGATCCATCATTCACAATAGGTGATGTCACAGCTCACCTCCTCCTCCTGTACAATGACTGATAGCACCTCTATGTACAGTAGATAACACAGGATCCATCATTCACAATAGGTGATATCACAGCTCACCTCCTCCTCCTGTACAATGACTGATAACACCTCTATATACAGTAGATAACACAGGATCCATCATTCACAATAGGTGATGTCACAGCTCACCTCCTCCTCCTGTTCAATGACTGATAACACCTCTATATACAGTAGATAACACAGGATCCACCATTCACAATAGGTGATATCACAGCTCACCTCCTCCTCCTGTACAATGACTGATAACACCTCTACAGTTAGGTCCATATATATTTGGACAGAGACAACATTTTTCTAATTTTGGTTATAGACTTTACCACAATGAATTATTAAAGAAACCAATTCAGATGCAGTTGAAGTTCAGACTTTCAGCTTTCATTTGAGGGTATCCACATTAAAATTGGATGAAGGGTTTAGGAGTTTCAGCTCCTTAACATGTGCCACCCTGTTTTTAAAGGGACCAAAAGTAATTGGACAGATTCAATAATTTTAAATAAAATGTTCATTTTTAGTACTTGGTTGAAAACCCTTTGTTGGCAATGACTGCCTGAAGTCTTGAACTCATGGACATCACCAGACGCTGTGTTTCCTCCTTTTTGATGCTCTGCCGGCCTTCACTGCGGTGGTTTTCAGTTGCTGTTTGTTTCTGGGCCTTTCTGTCTGAAGTTTAGTCTTTAACAAGTGAAATGCTGCTCAATTGGGTTGAGATCAGGTGACTGACTTGGCCATTCAAGAATATTCCATTTCTTTGCTTTAATAAACTCCTGGGTTGCTTTGGCTTTATGTTTTGGGTCATTGTCCATCTGTAGTATGAAACGACGACCAATCAGTTTGGCTGCATTTGGCTGGATCTGAGCACACAGTATGGCGGCTCTGAATACCTCAGAATTCATTCTTCTGTCCTGTGTCACATCATCAATAAACACTAGTGACCCAGTGCCACTGGCAGCCATGCATGCCCGCGCCATCACACTGCCTCCGCCGTGTTTTACAGATGATGTGGTATGCTTTGGATCATGAGCTGGACCGCGCCTTCGCCATACTTTTCTCTTTCCATCATTCTGGTAGAGGTTGATCTTGGTTTCATCTGTCCATAGAATGTTCTTCCAGAACTGTGCGGCTTTGTTAGATGTTTTTAGCCTTTTTATTCTTGATGCTTATGAGCGGCTGCACCGTGCAGTGAACCCTCTGTAGTTACTTTCATGCAGTCTTCTCTTTATGGCAGATTTGGATATTGATACGCCGACCTCCTGGAGAGTGTTGGTCACTTGGTCGGCTGTTGTGAAGGGGTTTCTCTTCACCATGGAGATTATTCTGCGATCATCCACCACTGTTGTCTTCCGTGGGCACCCAGGTTTTTTTGCATTGATGAGTTCACCAGAGCTTTCTTTCTTTCTCAGGATGAACCAAACTGTAGATTTTGCCGCTCCTAATATTGTAGCAATTTCTCGGATGGGTTTTTTCTGTTTTCGCAGCTTAAGGATGGCTTCAACTATATCAATAGTAAAAGAATAAAAACTGAAAATGTAGGCCCCTTAAAAAATAGTGAGGAAAGAATGGTTGTAGATGACGAGGAAAAAGCTAACATATTAAACACCTTCTTCTCCACGGTATTCACGGTGGAAAATGAAATGCTAGGTGAAATCCCAAGAAACAATGAAAACCCTATATTAAGGGTCACCAATCTAACCCAAGAAGAGGTGCGAAACCGGCTAAATAAGATTAAAATAGATAAATCTCCGGGTCCGGATGGCATACACCCACGAGTACTAAGGGAACTAAGTAATGTAATAGATAAACCATTATTTCTTATTTTTAGTGACTCTATAGCGACGGGGTCTGTTCCGCAGGACTGGCGCATAGCAAATGTGGTGCCAATATTCAAAAAGGGCTCTAAAAGTGACCCTGGAAATTATAGGCCAGTAAGTCTAACCTCTATTGTTGGTAAAATATTTGAAGGGTTTCTGAGGGATGTTATTCTGGATTATCTCAATGAGAATAACTGTTTAACTCCATATCAGCATGGGTTTATGAGAAATCGCTCCTGTCAAACCAATCTAATCAGTTTTTATGAAGAGGTAAGCTATAGACTGGACCACGGTGAGTCATTGGACGTGGTATATCTCGATTTTTCCAAAGCGTTTGATACCGTGCCGCACAAGAGGTTGGTACACAAAATGAGAATGCTTGGTCTGGGGGAAAATGTGTGTAAATGGGTTAGTAACTGGCTTAGTGATAGAAAGCAGAGGGTGGTTATAAATGGTATAGTCTCTAACTGGGTCGCTGTGACCAGTGGGGTACCGCAGGGGTCAGTATTGGGACCTGTTCTCTTCAACATATTCATTAATGATCTGGTAGAAGGTTTACACAGTAAAATATCGATATTTGCAGATGATACAAAACTATGTAAAGCAGTTAATACAAGAGAAGATAGTATTCTGCTACAGATGGATCTGGATAAGTTGGAAACTTGGGCTGAAAGGTGGCAGATGAGGTTTAACAATGATAAATGTAAGGTTATACACATGGGAAGAAGGAATCAATATCACCATTACACACTGAACGGGAAACCACTGGGTAAATCTGACAGGGAGAAGGACTTGGGGATCCTAGTTAATGATAAACTTACCTGGAGCAGCCAGTGCCAGGCAGCAGCTGCCAAGGCAAACAGGATCATGGGGTGCATTAAAAGAGGTCTGGATACACATGATGAGAGCATTATACTGCCTCTGTACAAATCCCTAGTTAGACCGCACATGGAGTACTGTGTCCAGTTTTGGGCACCGGTGCTCAGGAAGGATATAATGGAACTAGAGAGAGTACAAAGGAGGGCAACAAAATTAATAAAGGGGATGGGAGAACTACAATACCCAGATAGATTAGCGAAATTAGGATTATTTAGTCTAGAAAAAAGACGACTGAGGGGCGATCTAATAACCATGTATAAGTATATAAGGGGACAATACAAATATCTCGCTGAGGATCTGTTTATACCAAGGAAGGTGACGGGCACAAGGGGGCATTCTTTGCGTCTGGAGGAGAGAAGGTTTTTCCACCAACATAGAAGAGGATTCTTTACTGTTAGGGCAGTGAGAATCTGGAATTGCTTGCCTGAGGAGGTGGTGATGGCGAACTCAGTCGAGGGGTTCAAGAGAGGCCTGGATGTCTTCCTGGAGCAGAACAATATTGTATCATACAATTATTAGGTTCTGTAGAAGGACGTAGATCTGGGGATTTATTATGATGGAATATAGGCTGAACTGGATGGACAAATGTCTTTTTTCGGCCTTACTAACTATGTTACTATGTTACTATGTTGTTTCACCTGCATGGAGAGCTCCTTTACCGCATGTTTACTTTTCTGCAAAACCTTCCAAATGCAAGAACCACACCTCAAATCAACTCCAGGCCTTTTATCTGCTTAATTGAGAATGACATAACGAAGGGATTGCCCACACCTGCCCGTGAAATAGCCTTGGAGTCAATTGTCCAATTACTTTTGGTCCATTTAAAAACAGGGTGGCACATGTTAAGGAGCTGAAACTCCTAAACCCTTCATCCAATTTTAATGTGGATACCCTCAAATGAAAGCTGAAAGTCCGAACTTCAACTGCATCTGAATTGTTTTGTTTAAAATTCATTGTGGTAATGTCTATAACCAAAATTAGAAAAATGTTGTCTCTGTCCAAATATATATGGACCTAACTGTATATACAGTAGATAACACAGGATCCACCATTCACAATAGTTGATATCACAGCTCACCTCCTCCTCCTGTACAATGACTGATAACTCCTCTATATACAATAGATAACACAGGATCCACCATTCACAATAGGTGATGTCACAGCTCACCTCCTCCTCCTGTACAATGACTGATAACACCTCTATATACAGTAGATAACACAGGATGCACCATTCACAATAGGTGATGTCACAGCTCACCTCCTCCTCCTCCTTTTTAAAATGACGTTTGCACCCGCTCATTAGATGCTTTAAAGCTTTAAAGTGTCTGAGTCAGTAATCTTGCTGCTAATGTACATGTGAATTTCCTGAAATAGGAGTGGCCCCAGTGCCCGGTGTAAAAATTATTTTATTCCAGCTTATGATATGGAGAACAATAAACATTGACAAATTTTAAAAATCAAATTAAATTTAAAACAAAAATGTAACTTAGACAATATTTTCTTTTCTGGAGACACGTTCCCTATAAATGCAGATCTGGGCCTCGCAGTCTCTCCGTCCGGATAAATGATCCCATGTATATTTCAGTTTGCTATTGATTTTCTCTTAAGAATGAGACAAACTGTGCAATAAATTGTGGTTGTGTCTGGGAGAGGCGAGGCCGGCAGCAGGTGATTTGTGAGTCGTCCTCTCCTGGCTGATGGGCCCCTCTGCTCCCCGCGCTCCGGCTCTCACCGAGCGGTTAGGAATACCATTACACATGCAGCAGATGACTGATCTGTTTTGTATCCCTGGCATTTCTCTATGTGTTAAGGGAAGGCTGTGAAGGTGAAAGATCTAACTAAGAAATATCAGTGAGCTCTCCTGTAAAGTCATATTAGAAAATTCTATTGCATATATCACTTAAAAAAGGAGAACACTGGACTTCTGGTCCGGGTTCATGTTTCCATTTAAGGGAGATACCTGGATGATCAACTATTTTTTTTTGTGTGGGGTGGGCTTACGTTGGCTTCAATCACAGTCTCGCCATCTTATCCATGCACAAACGACCCACTGAGATTATCAGCGAAAAATGACATCATAGGTTCCCTTCGATTTCGTTTCACACCAATAATATAAAAATTGCTACTAATGTATAATCAGATACATTGCGAACTACTAATATATAGGGCACCTCCTGATAAACTGCACTACTGCCAGGCAAATCCCACTGCACACAGGAAGCTGAGGATCATAGCAGCAAGAATCTAAAGGAAAATCATGCTTCATCCACACTTTTGATTAGACTTATGAATTATACCACAATGTAAAATAACATAACTACTATAATACTGCTCATATGTACAAGAATATAACTACTATAATACTGCTCCTATGTACAAGAATATAACTGCTATAATACTGCCCCTATGTACAAGAATATAACTACTATAATACTGCTCCTATGTACAAGAATATAACTACTATAATACTGCTCCTATGTACAAGAATATAACTACTATAATACTGCCCCTATGTACAAGAATATAACTACCATAATACTGCCACTATGTACAAGAATATAACTACTATAATACTGCCCCTATGTACAAGAATATAACTACTATAATACTGCTCCTATGTACAAGAATATAACTACTATAATACTGCTCCTATATACAAGAATATAACTACTATAATACTGCCCCTATATACAAGAATATAACTACTATAATACTGCTCCTATATACAAGAATATAACTACTATAATACTGCTCCTATGTATAAGCATATAACTACTATAATACTGCCCCTATATACAAGAATATAACTACTATAATACTGCTCCTATGTACAAGAATATAACTACTATAATACTGCTCCTATATACAAGAATATACGGTAACTACTATAATACTGCTCCTATGTACAAGAATATAACTACTATAATACTGCTCCTATATACAAGAATATAACTACTATAATACTGCTCCTATGTACAAGAATATAACTACTATAATACTGCTCCTATGTACAAGAATATAACTACTATAATACTGCTCCTATGTACAAGAATATAACTACTATAATACTGCTCCTATATACAAGAATATAACTACTATAATACTGCTCCTATGTACAAGAATATAACTACTATAATACTGCTCATATGTACAAGAATATAACTACTATAATACTGCTCCTATGTACAAGAATATAACTGCTATAATACTGCCCCTATGTACAAGAATATAACTACTATAATACTGCTCCTATGTACAAGAATATAACTACTATAATACTGCTCCTATGTACAAGAATATAACTACTATAATACTGCTCCTATGTACAAGAATATAACTACTATAATACTGCTCCTATGTACAAGAATATAACTACTATAATACTGCTCCTATGTACAAGAATATAACTACTATAATACTGCTCCTATATACAAGAATATAACTACTATAATACTGCTCCTATGTATAAGCATATAACTACTATAATACTGCCCCTATATACAAGAATATAACTACTATAATACTGCTCCTATGTACAAGAATATAACTACTATAATACTGCTCCTATATACAAGAATATACGGTAACTACTATAATACTGCTCCTATGTACAAGAATATAACTACTATAATACTGCTCCTATATACAAGAAAATAACTACTATAATACTGCTCCTATGTACAAGAATATAACTACTATAATACTGCTCATATGTACAAGAATATAACTACTATAATACTGCTCCTATGTACAAGAATATAACTGCTATAATACTGCCCCTATGTACAAGAATATAACTACTATAATACTGCTCCTATGTACAAGAATATAACTACTATAATACTGCTCCTATATACAAGAATATAACTACTATAATACTGCTCCTATGTACAAGAATATAACTACTATAATACTGCTCCTATGTACAAGAATATAACTACTATAATACTGCTCCTATATACAAGAATATAACTACTATAATACTGCCCCCTATGTACAAGAATATAACTGCTATAATACTGCCCTATGTACAAGAATATAACTGCTATAATACTGCCCCTATGTACACGAATATAACTACTATAATACTGCTCCTATGTACAAGAATATAACTACTATAATACTGCTCCTATGTACAAGAATATAACTACTATAATACTGCTCCTATGTACAAGAATATGACTACTATAATACTACTCCTATGTATGAGAATATAACTACTATAATACTGCCCCTATGTACAAGAATATAACTACTATAATACTGCTCCTATGTACAAGAATATAACTACTATAATACTACTCCTATGTATGAGAATATAACTACTATAATACTGCTCCTATATACAAGAATATAACTACTATAATACTGCTCCTATGTACAAGAATATAACTACTATAATACTGCTCCTATATACAAGAATATAACTACTATAATACTGCCCCTATATACAAGAATATAACTACTATAATACTGCCCCTATGTACAAGAATATAACTACTATAATACTGCTCCTATGTACAAGAATATAACTGCTATAATACTGCCCCTATGTACAAGAATATAACTACTATAATACTGCTCCTATGTACAAGAATATAACTACTATAATACTGCTCCTATGTACAAGAATATAACTACTATAATACTGCCCCTATGTACAAGAATATAACTACCATAATACTGCCACTATGTACAAGAATATAACTACTATAATACTGCCCCTATGTACAAGAATATAACTACTATAATACTGCTCCTATGTACAAGAATATAACTACTATAATACTGCTCCTATATACAAGAATATAACTACTATAATACTGCCCCTATATACAAGAATATAACTACTATAATACTGCTCCTATATACAAGAATATAACTACTATAATACTGCTCCTATGTATAAGCATATAACTACTATAATACTGCCCCTATATACAAGAATATAACTACTATAATACTGCTCCTATGTACAAGAATATAACTACTATAATACTGCTCCTATATACAAGAATATACGGTAACTACTATAATACTGCTCCTATGTACAAGAATATAACTACTATAATACTGCTCCTATATACAAGAATATAACTACTATAATACTGCTCCTATGTACAAGAATATAACTACTATAATACTGCTCCTATGTACAAGAATATAACTACTATAATACTGCTCCTATGTACAAGAATATAACTACTATAATACTGCTCCTATATACAAGAATATAACTACTATAATACTGCTCCTATGTACAAGAATATAACTACTATAATACTGCTCATATGTACAAGAATATAACTACTATAATACTGCTCCTATGTACAAGAATATAACTGCTATAATACTGCCCCTATGTACAAGAATATAACTACTATAATACTGCTCCTATGTACAAGAATATAACTACTATAATACTGCTCCTATGTACAAGAATATAACTACTATAATACTGCTCCTATGTACAAGAATATAACTACTATAATACTGCTCCTATGTACAAGAATATAACTACTATAATACTGCTCCTATGTACAAGAATATAACTACTATAATACTGCTCCTATATACAAGAATATAACTACTATAATACTGCTCCTATGTATAAGCATATAACTACTATAATACTGCCCCTATATACAAGAATATAACTACTATAATACTGCTCCTATGTACAAGAATATAACTACTATAATACTGCTCCTATATACAAGAATATACGGTAACTACTATAATACTGCTCCTATGTACAAGAATATAACTACTATAATACTGCTCCTATATACAAGAAAATAACTACTATAATACTGCTCCTATGTACAAGAATATAACTACTATAATACTGCTCATATGTACAAGAATATAACTACTATAATACTGCTCCTATGTACAAGAATATAACTGCTATAATACTGCCCCTATGTACAAGAATATAACTACTATAATACTGCTCCTATGTACAAGAATATAACTACTATAATACTGCTCCTATATACAAGAATATAACTACTATAATACTGCTCCTATGTACAAGAATATAACTACTATAATACTGCTCCTATGTACAAGAATATAACTACTATAATACTGCTCCTATATACAAGAATATAACTACTATAATACTGCCCCCTATGTACAAGAATATAACTGCTATAATACTGCCCTATGTACAAGAATATAACTGCTATAATACTGCCCCTATGTACACGAATATAACTACTATAATACTGCTCCTATGTACAAGAATATAACTACTATAATACTGCTCCTATGTACAAGAATATAACTACTATAATACTGCTCCTATGTACAAGAATATGACTACTATAATACTACTCCTATGTATGAGAATATAACTACTATAATACTGCCCCTATGTACAAGAATATAACTACTATAATACTGCTCCTATGTACAAGAATATAACTACTATAATACTACTCCTATGTATGAGAATATAACTACTATAATACTGCTCCTATATACAAGAATATAACTACTATAATACTGCTCCTATGTACAAGAATATAACTACTATAATACTGCTCCTATATACAAGAATATAACTACTATAATACTGCCCCTATATACAAGAATATAACTACTATAATACTGCCCCTATGTACAAGAATATAACTACTATAATACTGCTCCTATATACAAGAATATAACTACTATAATACTGCTCCTATGTATAAGCATATAACTACTATAATACTGCCCCTATATACAAGAATATAACTACTATAATACTGCTCCTATGTACAAGAATATAACTACTATAATACTGCTCCTATATACAAGAATATACGGTAACTACTATAATACTGCTCCTATGTACAAGAATATAACTACTATAATACTGCTCCTATATACAAGAAAATAACTACTATAATACTGCTCCTATGTACAAGAATATAACTACTATAATACTGCTCATATGTACAAGAATATAACTACTATAATACTGCTCCTATGTACAAGAATATAACTGCTATAATACTGCCCCTATGTACAAGAATATAACTACTATAATACTGCTCCTATGTACAAGAATATAACTACTATAATACTGCTCCTATATACAAGAATATAACTACTATAATACTGCTCCTATGTACAAGAATATAACTACTATAATACTGCTCCTATGTACAAGAATATAACTACTATAATACTGCTCCTATATACAAGAATATAACTACTATAATACTGCCCCCTATGTACAAGAATATAACTGCTATAATACTGCCCTATGTACAAGAATATAACTGCTATAATACTGCCCCTATGTACACGAATATAACTACTATAATACTGCTCCTATGTACAAGAATATAACTACTATAATACTGCTCCTATGTACAAGAATATAACTACTATAATACTGCTCCTATGTACAAGAATATGACTACTATAATACTACTCCTATGTATGAGAATATAACTACTATAATACTGCCCCTATGTACAAGAATATAACTACTATAATACTGCTCCTATGTACAAGAATATAACTACTATAATACTACTCCTATGTATGAGAATATAACTACTATAATACTGCCCCTATGTACAAGAATATAACTACTATAATACTGCTCCTATGTACAAGAATATAACTGCTATAATACTGTCCCTATGTACAAGAATATAACTACTATAATACTGCTCCTATGTACAAGAATATAACTACTATAATACTGCTCCTATGTACAAGAATATAACTACTATAATACTGCTCCTATGTACAAGAATATAACTACTATAATACTGCCCTATGTACAAGAATATAACTGCTATAATACTGCTCCTATGTACAAGAATATAACTACTATAATACTGCCCCTATGTACAAGAATATAACTACTATAATACTGCTCCTATGTACAAGAATATAACTACTATAATACTGCTCCTATGTACAAGAATATAACTACTATAATACTGCTCCTATGTACAAGAATATAACTACTATAATACTGCTCCTATGTACAAGAATATAACTACTATAATACTGCTCCTATGTACAAGAATATAACTACTATAATACTGCCCTATGTACAAGAATATAACTGCTATAATACTGCCCCTATGTACAAGAATATAACTACTATAATACTGCTCCTATGTACAAGAATATAACTACTATAATACTGCTCCTATGTACAAGAATATAACTGCTATAATACTGCCCCTATGTACAAGAATATAACTACTATAATACTGCTCCTATGTACAAGAATATAACTACTATAATACTGCTCCTATATACAAGAATATAACTACTATAATACTGCTCCTATGTATAAGCATATAACTACTATAATACTGCCCCTATATACAAGAATATAACTACTATAATACTGCTCCTATGTACAAGAATATAACTACTATAATACTGCTCCTATATACAAGAATATACGGTAACTACTATAATACTGCTCCTATGTACAAGAATATAACTACTATAATACTGCTCCTATATACAAGAATATAACTACTATAATACTGCTCCTATGTACAAGAATATAACTACTATAATACTGCTCCTATGTACAAGAATATAACTACTATAATACTGCTCCTATATACAAGAAAATAACTACTATAATACTGCTCCTATGTACAAGAATATAACTACTATAATACTGCTCATATGTACAAGAATATAACTACTATAATACTGCTCCTATGTACAAGAATATAACTGCTATAATACTGCCCCTATGTACAAGAATATAACTACTATAATACTGCTCCTATGTACAAGAATATAACTACTATAATACTGCTCCTATATACAAGAATATAACTACTATAATACTGCTCCTATGTACAAGAATATAACTACTATAATACTGCTCCTATGTACAAGAATATAACTACTATAATACTGCTCCTATATACAAGAATATAACTACTATAATACTGCCCCCTATGTACAAGAATATAACTGCTATAATACTGCCCTATGTACAAGAATATAACTGCTATAATACTGCCCCTATGTACACGAATATAACTACTATAATACTGCTCCTATGTACAAGAATATAACTACTATAATACTGCTCCTATGTACAAGAATATAACTACTATAATACTGCTCCTATGTACAAGAATATGACTACTATAATACTACTCCTATGTATGAGAATATAACTACTATAATACTGCCCCTATGTACAAGAATATAACTACTATAATACTGCTCCTATGTACAAGAATATAACTACTATAATACTACTCCTATGTATGAGAATATAACTACTATAATACTGCCCCTATGTACAAGAATATAACTACTATAATACTGCTCCTATGTACAAGAATATAACTGCTATAATACTGCCCCTATGTACAAGAATATAACTACTATAATACTGCTCCTATGTACAAGAATATAACTACTATAATACTGCTCCTATGTACAAGAATATAACTACTATAATACTGCTCCTATGTACAAGAATATAACTACTATAATACTGCCCTATGTACAAGAATATAACTGCTATAATACTGCTCCTATGTACAAGAATATAACTACTATAATACTGCCCCTATGTACAAGAATATAACTACTATAATACTGCTCCTATGTACAAGAATATAACTACTATAATACTGCTCCTATGTACAAGAATATAACTACTATAATACTGCTCCTATGTACAAGAATATAACTACTATAATACTGCTCCTATGTACAAGAATATAACTACTATAATACTGCTCCTATGTACAAGAATATAACTACTATAATACTGCCCTATGTACAAGAATATAACTGCTATAATACTGCCCCTATGTACAAGAATATAACTACTATAATACTGCTCCTATGTACAAGAATATAACTGCTATAATACTGCGTCTACGTACAAGAATATAACTACTATAATACTACTCCTATGTACAAGAATATAACTACTATAATACTGCCCCTATGTACAGGAATATAACTACTATAATACTGTCCCTATGTACAAGAATATAACTACTATAATACTGCTCCTATGTACAAGAATATAACTGCTATAATACTGCTCCTATGTACAAGAATATAACTACTATAATACTGCCCCTATGTACAAGAATATAACTACTATAATACTGCTCCTATGTACAAGAATATAACTACTATAATACTGCTCCTATGTACAAGAATATAACTACTATAATACTGCTCCTATGTACAAGAATATAACTACTATAATACTGCCCCTATGTACAAGAATATAACTGCTATTATACTGCGTCTACGTACAAGAATATAACTACTATAATACTGCTCCTATGTACAAGAATATAACTACTATAATACTGCCCCTATGTACAAGAATATAACTACTATAATACTGCCCCTATGTATAAGAATATAACTACTATAATACTGCCCCTATGTATAAGAATATAACTACTATAATACTGCTCCTATGTACAAGAATATAACTACTACTAGATTGTGGCCCAATTCTAACGCATCGGGTATTCTAGAATATGCATGTCCCCATAGTATATGGACAATGATGATTCCAGAATTCGCGGCAGACTGTGCTCGTCGTCGCTGATTGGTCGAGGCGACCTTTATGACATCATTGTCGTCATGGCAACCATTATGACATCTACGTCGATACTGTGCCCGTCACTGAATCAGAAACGTGGGATTTCTACGTCCTTTATGACATCATCGTCGCTGTGCCCGTTGCTGATTGGTCGAGGCCGCCCGGCCTCGACCAATCAGAGACGCAGGATTTCCAGGACAGACAGACAGACAGAAAGAAAGAAAGACAGACAGACAGACGGAAAAACCCTTAGACAATTATATATATAGATAATACTGCTCCTATGTACAAGAATATAACTACTATAATACTCCCCCTATGTACAAGAATATAACTACTATAATACTGCCCCTATATACAAGAATATAACTACTATAATACTGCTCCTATATACAAGAATATAACTACTATAATACTGCTCCTATATACAAGAATATAACTACTATAATACTGCCCCTATGTACAGGAATATAACTACTATAATACTGCTCCTATGTACAAGAATATAACTACTATAATACTGCTCCTATGTACAAGAATATAACTACTATAATACTGCTCCTATGTACAAGAATATAACTACTATAATACTGCTCCTATGTACAGAATATAACTACTATAATACTGCCCCTATGTACAAGAATATGTATATATATAATTGTCTAAGGGTTTTTCCGTCTGTCTGTCTGTCTGTCTGTCTGTCCTGGAAATGCCGCGTCTCTGATTGGTCGAGGCCGTCAGGCCTCGACCAATCAGAGACCGGCACAGCATCGACGTAGAAATCCCGCGTCTCTGATTGGTCGATGCCTGGCGGCCTCGACCAATCAGCAACGGGCACAGCGACGATGATGTCATAAAGGACGTAGATATCCCACGTCTCTGATTGGTCGAGGCCGCCAGGCCTCGACCAATCAGCAACGGGCACAGCAACGATGATGTCATAATGTTTGCCATGGCGACGATGATGTGATAAAGGTCGCCTCGACCAATCAGCGACGGGCACAGTCTGCCGCGAATTCTGGAATCATCATTGTTCATATACTACTGGGACATGGCCAGGCCTCGACCAATCAGCAACGGGCACAGCGACGATGATGTCATAAAGGACGTAGAAATCCCACGTTTCTGATTCAGCGACGGGCACAGTATCGACGTAGATGTCATAATGGTTGCCATGGCGACGATGATGTCATAAAGGTTGCCTCGACCAATCAGCGACGGGCACAGTCTGCCGCGAATTCTGGAATCATCATTGTCCATATACTACGTGGACATGCATATTCTAGAATACCCGATGCGTTAGAATCGGGCCACAATCTAGTAACTACTATAATACTGCTCCTATGTACAAGAATATAACTACTATAATACTGCCCCCTATGTGGGTGACTACTCCTTTGAGCGTCTGTTCTGTCTCAGTTACCCCCCGTCAGGTTACTATTTCTTGTCTGTACAGTTAGTTTTGGACTTTCCTCCATCTTTTCGGTTTCCGGCTGTCTCTCTCTTCTCACCTGCTTGATCCATTTAGGAATTAATCTTAACTTTTCAGCGGCTTCAGGAAAGTAATGGATTGAGCGGATCTAATAGACGACGACTCTTCTTGTGCTAAGGACAGACGAAGTGTGACTATAATTCAGCGAGGGAGACGTCCGTTATGATGGGGCAGCGCTATCTCACAGGACTGTGCGGCCGCAGAGAGCCAGCGGCGGTCGGGCCTTTATCATCGGTCGTCTGACATCACTCACCTCATCCTTGAAAACCGTTCAGGACAGTTTAGCGACATCTGGCAAATCTTCAGTGTTCCCAGCACCCATCGAGGCTGTGAACAAACGAAATAACCAATAATCCGTCTTCCCATGTACCGACGGTCATTAAGGAACCCGAAAAAAGTTCACCGAGAGAATTCCACCTAAATAAACCTTTTATTAGTAGCTGTCTTTTATATCAGTTGGGTAAAGACTGAAGACATACGGACTTTATAGACTGAACTCTTCCGACTTATGGGGCGCTCCTTTTTATTTCCAATTATTTTATTTTTGCTTTTCTTCTCCTTTTTAGTTATTTTGACAACTATTTTACTTTTTAAAAGCGATTCACAACTTGCTGAAGTCCTGTCCCTTATATATTTCCTGCGTTCTGAAGAATAAAATTTGAGAAACTTATTTACGATACTTTGTTTCAGTTTTATTTGTTGCATCCACATCAGTATTTAGAATTCGGCTAAGTTTTTTGCACTGACTTCACCTTTCCCCGGCTGCTCTTCTGGTTCAGTGTCTGCTCATATACATTCTGGGTAGTCTTTAGTTTGTAGTTTATCGCTAATGCAGACGGCTCAGGTTATATTCACATGGACTTTTTAGAGGATTTTTTTTTGTCTAAAATCTGCACAAAAACTTGCTCAAAAAGACTCGAAAACCTCTTTGCATGAAAATTCTTTGAAAAAGATGCTGATAAAATCCCCTTCAAACTAAGCACTATCCAATTAAAAGGCTTCAAAAAACACTACAAGCAAAAAAAAAATACAAGCGAAAAAAAAAAAAATACTCTAAACTTTTTCAGGAAAAGGAAAACTCTTCCAAAAAAGGAACGTTTCCTGAATTGGATTATGCTTGATACAAAGTTTGTAGTTTACAAACAACTGAAAAGACTCTTTCTAAAGATAGTCTAAAAAGGGTAAAGAAAATATACCAGAATTAAGTGCAAAAACTTCATCAAACTGAGCAGAAGGCGTTTAGTGCTCTGGATTCCAAGTGATAGGAAGGAGAATTGTGAATGCAGCTCTGGAGACGACTAGGAAAGGTGTGACATAACTTGAGAACGAGGTAAAGCTCTGTAGTGTCAAAATTAATAATCTGAAATTAAGAGGGAACCTGTCAAGTTTGTAAAATACTCTTTGCTACAATGCTTGTTTCCCGCAATGTGAGGAGTCTTATTCGCACTCTATAAACCCGTCCTCACCTGTCGCTCCTACAACTGCTGCCTTGTTACAATATGTCAGTTTAGATCAGGTTGTAACAGAAGTTTATTTCTCATTGATACAATGTAACAAGCCCCCAACTAAAAGAGCAATACTGGGTTAGGATGAGGCTTCCAGCCTCTAAATCAGGGTATGGGAATGTCCGGCCCACAGATATCATCTGCTGCAGCTCGCAGCCAGTTTGCCTGTCATTGGCCGTGGGCCCTTTCATTCTGCAGAGGTGCAGGTGGATGGCTGCTCTGTGGCCCGGCAGCACCCCCATCGCTCATCCAATTCATACCGATACAGTTGAAAGCAGTGATGGAGGAGAGAGTGTTAGACGCGTCCTCTCCCATCACTCCCCCTCTGCTTGTGACTCAGCAGACATGATATTGCGTCACTTCATCGTGCGCCACACTGTTCCAGCAGTGGAGCCAATTAAACCAGAGCAGAAGAGCCTGGAGCATCGCAGGAAGCAAACAGGAGGGGTGACTCATATTGTGAGAGTACAGGGGCTGCACTATTCTGTGCATTGGGGGAGCTGCGCCTGCACTGTACTGCGTGTTGGGGGGGAGCTGCACAATAGTGTATGTTGGGGGGAGCTGCACTGTACTGTCTGTTGGGAGAGCTGCACTGTACTGTGTGTTGGGGAGCTGCACTATACTGTGTATTGGGGAGCTGCACTGTACTGTGTATTGGGGGAGCTGCACAATAGTGTATGTTGGGGAGCTGCACTGTACTGTTTGCTGGGAGAGCTGCACTGTACTGTGTGTTGGGGAGCTGCACTATACTGTGTGTGGGGGGAGCTGCACTATACTGTGTATTGGGGAGCTGCACAATAGTTTATGTTGGGGGGAGCTGCACTATACTGTGTATTGGGAGAGCTGCACTATACTGTGTGTGGGGGAGCTTCACTATACTGTGCATTGGTGGAGCTGTGCCTGCACTGTACTGTGTGTTGGGGGGAGCTGCACAATAGTGTATGTTGGGGGTAGCTGCACTATACTGTGTGTGGGGGAGCTGCACTACACTGTGTATTGGGGGAGCTGCACAATAGTGTATGTTGGGGGAGCTGCACTGTACTGTGTGCTGGGACAGTTGCACTGTACTATGTGTTGGGTGAGCTGCACTATATTGTGTGTAGGGGGAACTGCACTATACTTTGTGTGGGGGGAGCTGCACTATACTGTGTATTGGGGAGCTGCACAATACTGTATGTTGGGTAGCTGCACTGTACTGTGTGCTGGGACAGCTGCACTGTACTGTGTGTTGGGTGAGCTGCACTATACTGTATATTGGGGAGCTACACAATAGTGTATGTTGGGGGAGCTGCACTATACTGTGTATTGGGGGAGCTGCACTATACTGTGTGTGGGGTAACTGCACTATACTCTGTGTAGGGGAAGTTGCACTATACTGTGCATTGGTGGAGCTGTGCTTGCACTATACTGTGTGTTAGGAGGAGATGCACTATACTGTGTGTGAGGGGTAGGTGCATATACTATGTGTGGGGAGCTGCACTATACTGTGTGTAGGGGAACTGCACTACACTGTGGGTATGGGCAGCTGCACTATACTGTGTGGGGGGGCGCTGCAGTATACTGTGTGGGGGGGAACCGCACTAAACTGTGTGGGGGGAACCGCACTATACTGTGTGTGGGAGCTGCACTATACTGTGTGTGGGGGGAGCTGCAATATACTGTGCATTGGTGGAGCTGCACTATACTGTATGCGGGGGGAGCTGCAGTATACTGTGTGGGGGGAACTTTACTATACTGTGTGGGGGAACTGCACTATACTATGTGTGGGGGGAGCTGCACTATACTGTGCATTGGTGGAGCTGTGCCTGCACTATACTGTGTGTGGGGGAGCAGCACTATACTGTGCATTGGTGGAGCTGTGCCTGCACTATACTGTGTGTGGGGGGGACGCACTATACTGTGGGTATGGGGAGCTGCACTATACTGTATGGGGGGGAGCTGCAGTATACTATGTGGGGGGAACTGCACTATACTGTGTGTGGGGAGCTGCACTATACTATGTGTGTGGAGAGCTGCACTATATTGTATGTGGGGGAGGAGCTGCAATTTACTTAAATCTTTGAATCAATAGAGTTTGTTAATTTTTAAGTTAATATTTGTATACAGCCCCTGAACGCTATTATAACATTCCAAATGGCCCATTCCAAAAAAGGTTCCCCACCCCTGCTCTTAATATGAAACAGATGTTTTCATTCACGGATAACAAGCAGAGTTATTAGGTAATACGTTGAATATACAGAATGCTTTCTATTTTAGAAGATCATTCCTGCAATCAGAAGCATTCTGCGCCGGGATTTTGGGATAAGTTTACATGTGGGGGTGTCATTAATTTAAATGCAGCCCACTTTTATTTTCAGGTCTATATTTATAATTCAGAAGTTCTGGCAAAATGTAGCAGCGAATTGTTAGTGCAGTAAACAGAAATCTGGGTGAATTAATAATGGATCTCAGGGTTTGTTAGCAGCTAGCTAGGGGCCATTGTCTGCCGCAGAAATCCACAGCACAGCACAATGTGCTGTCTAATCATCAGGATTTACAGCGTTTCACTTATCCACAAAAATCAGCGATACAACAAAAACTGCAAAGTGTCTTCTGACATGGGAAATACACATTTAAAGGAACCTCTGACAACTGGGTAGGATCAGGACCATCAGCAATCAATTGTATGCTAGATTGTTAATTTCCCTGCAGCACCCCCACAGGAAAAATTAAGTATTACAATTATTTAATGAAATTAATGTAGAGTGAAATTTATGGATATATTGGGGCTTGCAGTACGAGAGATGCTCATTATAGCCCCCCTAACAAAAAGATGGGGAAAATCGGAACTTTCGGCACTTTTCTAACCCCAAAAAACTTTATGCGATTCTTCTATCACACATACAGGAAAAATATAGTGATTCACACTAACAGGAGCGATTCTTAAACAGCAACCCTTCTTTCTGGGTCAAGAGTGGGTGACTCCTCGTTAAGAAATTTCCATCCCCTAATTAGATGTAAGGGAAAGAGTTGTATATACGAGACAAGGGGGATTAGAAGCTTTAATTCAAATCATACTAGTTGTCATCCAGATTTCCCAGTATACAAAATAAATAATTAACACTCAAATAGTATTTTCAATAAAATAAAAATTAGGTATCAGAGGAAACTGCTGTTTAAGAGACATGTAGTCAGTTGGTGGGGTTCCCCTTTAAAAAAGGAAATTGATGTAAACACATTGATACATTGGTAACAGTATGAATAACAATGTAACATATGGGAAGCAAGAATATAAGAGAAGACGAAGAAGAAAGTGACGTAGCGCAAGGTGTTGCTATAGTAACTGACAAATATTACTTTCGCCAAATAATTAAGATAAAGCAAAATGTAAAAGGTAAAAAAAAAGCATATTTGGTGCAGCGTTAATTAATGGATTATCAGATTACGTCGGCATTTGAGGATTTACATTATAAAATTAGACACAAAGTTAGAAAACGTTCTCTGAGTTCTACAAGGATAATTAGCAGAAAATGTATCCTTCCTTTAAAAGAGTTGTTTCAAAACTATAACTCTCATTATGCTTTGACGTCTTTTGGCTGTCAGAGCACGGAAGACATTGCAGTTTTGCAAAAATGGGAAAACCACAGATGGGAAAATGTAAATCTAAAATGCACAAAGCATTTGTAAAACCAGTCATCCGACTCTCTACCAGACAGAGATACATGATAAGATCCTGTCTGCAGCCACCACTAGGGGAGCTCCCTGTATACAGAGATACATGATAAGATCCTGTCTGCAGCCACCACTAGGGGGAGCTCTCTGTATACAGAGATACATGATAAGATTCGGTCTGCAGCCACCACTAGGGGGAGCTCCCTGTATACAGAGATACATGATAAGATCCTGTCTGCAGCCACCACTAGGGGGAGCTCCCTGTATACAGAGATACATGATAAGATTCGGTCTGCAGCCACCACTAGGGGGAGCTCCCTGTATACAGAGATACATGATAAGATCCTGTCTGCAGTCACCACAAGGGGAGCTCCCTGTATACACAGATACATGATAAGATCCTGTCTGCAGCCACCACTAGGGGGAGCTCCCTGTATACAGAGATACATGATAAGATTCTGTCTGCAGCCACCACTAGGGGGAGCTCCCTGTATACAGAGATACATGATAAGATCCTGTATGCAGTCACCACTAGGGGGAGCTCCCTGTATACAGAGATACATGATAAGATCCTGTCTGCAGCCACCACGAGGGGGAGCTCCCTGTATACAGAGATACATGATAAGATCCTGTCTGCAGCCACCACTAGGGGGAGCTCCCTGTATACAGAGATACATGATAAGATCCTGTCTGCAGCCACCACTAGGGGGAGCTCCCTGTATACAGAGATACATGATAAGATCCTGTCTGCAGTCACCACTAGGGGGAGCTCCCTGTATACAGAGATACATGATAAGATCCTGTCTGCAGCCACCACTAGGGGGAGCTCCCTGTATACAGAGATACATGATAAGATCCTGTCTGCAGCCACCACTAGGTGGAGCTCCCTGTATACAGAGATACATGATAAGATCCTGTCTGCAGCCACCACTAGGGGGAGCTCCCTGTATACAGAGATACATGATAAGATCCTGTCTGCAGCCACCACTAGGGGGAGCTCCCTGTATACAGAGATACATGATAAGATCCTGTCTGCAGCCACCACTAGGTGGAGCTCCCTGTATACAGAGATACATGATAAGATTCGGTCTGCAGCCACCACTAGGGGGAGCTCCCTGTATACAGAGATACATGATAAGATCCTGTCTGCAGTCACCACAAGGGGAGCTCCCTGTATACACAGATACATGATAAGATCCTGTCTGCAGCCACCACTAGGGGGAGCTCCCTGTATACAGAGATACATGATAAGATCCTGTCTGCAGCCACCACGAGGGGGAGCTCCCTGTATACAGAGATACATGATAAGATCCTGTCTGCAGCCACCACTAGGGGGAGCTCCCTGTATACAGAGATACATGATAAGATCCTGTCTGCAGCCACCACTAGGGGGAGCTCCCTGTATACAGAGATACATGATAAGATCCTGTCTGCAGCCACCACTAGGGGGAGCTCCCTGTATACAGAGATACATGATAAGATCCTGTCTGCAGTCACCACTAGGGGGAGCTCCCTGTATACAGAGATACATGATAAGATCCTGTCTGCAGCCACCACTAGGGGGAGCTCCCTGTACACAGAGATACATGATAAGATCCTGTCTGCAGTCACCACTAGGGGGAGCTCCCTGTATACAGAGATACATAATAAGATCCTGTCTGCCGCCACCACTACGGGGAGCTCCCTGTATACAGAGATACATGATAAGATCCTGTCTGCAGCCACCACTAGAGGGAGTTCCCTATATAGAGATACATGATAAGATCCTGTCTGCAGCCACCACTAGGGGGAGCTCCCTGTATACAGAGATACATGATAAGATCCTGTCTGCAGTCACCACTAGGGGGAGCTCCCTGTATACAGAGATACAAAATAAGATTCTGTCTGCCGCCACCACTACGGGGAGCTCCCTGTATACAGAGATACATGATAAGATCCTGTCTGCAGCCACCACTAGGGGGAGCTCCCTGTATACAGAGATACATGATAAGATCCTGTCTGCAGCCACCACTAGGGGGAGCTCCCTGTATACAGAGATACATGATAAGATTCTGTCTGCAGTCACCACTATGGGGAGCTCCCTGTATACAGAGATACATGATAAGATCCTGTCTGGAGTCACCACAAGGGGGAGCTCCCTGTATACAGAGATACATGATAATATTCTGTCTGCAGCCACCACTAGGGGGAGCTCCCTGTGTACAGAGATACATGATAAGATCCTGTCTGCAGCCACCACTAGGGGGAGCTCCCTGTATACAGAGATACATGATATGAATCTGTCTGCAGCCACCACTAGGGGGAGCTCCCTGTATACAGAGATAAATGATATGAATCTGTCTGTAGCCACCACTAGGGGGAGCTCCCTGTATACAGAGATACATGATAACATCCTGTCTGCAGTCACCACTAGGGGGAGCTCCCTGTATACAGAGATACATGATAAGATCCTGTCTGCAGCCACCACAAGGGGGAGCTCCCTGTATACAGAGATACATGATAAGATCCTGTCTGCAGCCACCACTAGGGGGAGCTCCCTGTATACAGAGATACATGATAAGATCCTGTCTGCAGCCACCACTAGGGGGAGCTCCCTGTATACAGAGATACATGATAAGGTCCTTCCTGCAGTCACCACTAGAGGGAGCTCCCTGTATACAGAGATACATGATAAGACCCTGTCTGCAGTCACCACTAGAGGGAGCTCCCTGTATACAGAGATACATGATGAGATCCTGTCTGCAGCCACCACTAGGGGGAGCTCCCTGTATACAGAGATACATGATAAGGTCCTTCCTGCAGTCACCACTAGAGGGAGCTCCCTGTATACAGAGATACATGATAAGACCCTGTCTGCAGTCACCACTAGGGGGAGCTCCCTGTATACAGAGATACATGATAAGATCCTGTCTGCAGTCACCACTAGGGGGAGCTCCCTGTATACAGAGATACATGATAAGATCCTGTCTGCAGTCACCACTAGGGGGAGCTCCCTGTATACAGAGATACATGATATGAATCTGTCTGCAGCCACCACTAGGGGGAGCTCCCTGTATACAGAGATACATGATAAGGTCCTTCCTGCAGTCACCACTAGGGGGAGCTCCCTGTATACAGAGATACATGATAAGATCCTGTCTGCAGTCACCACTAGGGGGAGCTCCCTGTATACAGAGATACATGATATGAATCTGTCTGCAGTCACCACTAGGGGGAGCTCCCTGCATACAGAGATACATGATAAGGTCCTTCCTGCAGTCACCACTAGGGGGAGCTCCCAGTATACAGAGATACATGATAAGATTCTGTCTGCAGCCACCACTAGGGGGAGCTCCCTGTATACAGAGATACATGATAACATTCTGTCTGCAGCCACCACTAGGGGGAGCTCCCTGTATACAGAGATACATGATAAGATCCTGTCTGCAGTCACCACTAGGGGGAGCTCCCTGTATACAGAGATACATGATATGAATCTGTCTGCAGTCACCACTAGGGGGAGCTCCCTGTATACAGAGATACATGATAAGATTCTGTCTGCAGCCACCACTAGGGGGAGCTCTCTGTATACAGAGATACATGATAAGATTCTGTCTGCAGTCACCACTAGGGGGAGCTCTCTGTATACAGAGATACATGATAAGATTCTGTCTGCAGCCACCACTAGGGGGAGCTCCCTGTATACAGAGATACATGATAAGATCTTGTCTGCAGTCACCACTAGGGGGAGCTCTCTGTATACAGAGATACATGATAAGATCCTGTCTGCAGTCACCACTAGGGGGAGCTCTCTGTATACAGAGATACATGATAAGATTCTGTCTGCAGCCACCACTAGGGGGAGCTCCCTGTATACAGAGATACATGATAAGATCCTGTCTGCAGTCACCACTAGGGGGAGCTCCCTGTATACAGAGATACATGATAAGATTCTGTCTGCAGCCACCACTAGGGGGAGCTCTCTGTATACAGAGATACATGATAAGATTCTGTCTGCAGCCACCACTAGGGGGAGCTCCCTGTATACAGAGATACATGATAAGATCCTGTCTGCAGTCACCACTAGGGGGAGCTCTCTGTATACAGAGATACATGATAAGATCCTGTCTGCAGTCACCACTAGGGGGAGCTCTCTGTATACAGAGATACATGATAAGATTCTGTCTGCAGCCACCACTAGGGGGAGCTCCCTGTATACAGAGATACATGATAAGATCCTGTCTGCAGTCACCACTAGGGGGAGCTCTCTGTATACAGAGATACATGATAAGATCCTGTCTGCAGTCACCACTAGGGGGAGCTCCATGTATACAGAGATACATGATATGAATCTGTCTGCAGTCACCACTAGGGGGAGCTCCCTGTATACAGAGATACATGATAAGATTCTGTCTGCAGCCACCACTAGGGGGAGCTCTCTGTATACAGAGATACATGATAAGATTCTGTCTGCAGTCACCACTAGGGGGAGCTCCCTGTATACAGAGATACATGATAAGATCCTGTCTGCAGTCACCACTAGGGGGAGCTCCCTGTATACAGAGATACATGATAAGATCCTGTCTGCAGTCACCACTAGGGGGAGCTCCCTGTATACAGAGATACATGATAAGATCCTGTCTGCAGTCACCACTAGGGGGAGCTCCCTGTATACAGAGATACATGATATGAATCTGTCTGCAGTCACCACTAGGGGGAGCTCCCCGTATACAGAGATACATGATATGAATCTGTCTGCAGTCACCACTAGGGGGAGCTCCCCGTATACAGAGATACATGATATGAATCTGTCTGCAGTCACCACTAGGGGGAGCTCCCTGTATACAGAGATACATGATATGAATCTGTCTGCAGTCACCACTAGGGGGAGCTCCCTGTATATAGAGATACATGATAAGATCCTGTCTGCAGCCACCACTAGGGGGAGCTCCCTGTATACAGAGATACATGATATGAATCTGTCTGCAGTCACCACTAGGGGGAGCTCCCCGTATAAAGAGATACATGATATGAATCTGTCTGCAGCCACCACTAGGGGGAGCTCCCCGTATAAAGAGATACATGATATGAATCTGTCTGCAGCCACCACTAGGGGGAGCTACTTCACTTGATCATATTTCTTATATTTCAAATATCTTAATATATTAAAGCAAATTTGCAATTACTTTTTCTGTTTATTACACTGGTCATTATTGGCTAAAATGCTATTTAAATCCTGAGAAATTTACTGGAAATTGTCTGCTGGGCACAATACTGGATACTTGTGGATTTGTGTAAGACAATAGGCAGACGTATTTCTTGGATTGTAACCTTCTTGCTGTTCATCTTTCAGTTCATGTCACTGCCCCCTAGTGGTTACAATAACACGCACTATACCACAATGTTAGCAGAGTGTGGAGCGTCTGGGCGACATCTTCTGCAGGAGCCGCGGTCGTAATTCTTTTCTTTTACTTTTTTCCACACCTCTGAAAATTAGTATCATGTAGTGGTAAAAGCTGAGAATAAATCTCCTCTAATAAGGGGGTCCGCCGCGCCGCTGTCCCCCATGTCGAGGTTCGACTCCAATCAATGGGACTTGCAGGAGAATCTCGTAGCCAGAAAGCGTCCGTGAGGAGCGCGGAGGAATACTAACAGAAGCCGCCATTCAGCCGCAGCTTCATAGTGATCTCTGCTGCCTCAATCCAGGCTTTGTTTTCCCAGTGCCACCATTGTACGCCGCACACAGGCTGCCATTGAGAAGAGGGGAAATGAGAGGAGCAGCCAAAGTAGGAGGGAGAAGAGGAGCGAAGGCTCAACGGCCCCCGGGCGTCTCCTCTACACAGGCCTCAGCTCGGTCCAGCACAAAGAGGGTTAATGACGAGCAAAATATTACTGTGTCCTGCATCACTGGGCTTATGCTTAAAGCCACGACAAGGGGCCCCGGGGCCACAGATGGGTGTGTAGGACTCTGACGATGCACCTTGACCCCTAATTAAATTGTTATGTTCTAGATCAGAATGTCAGTGCTACCTGTTGACTGTTTCCCCCATCTGTGATAGTGAAGCCCTCCCTGCATACAGAAATACAGGATAAGATTCTGCAGAATAGTGAGTGCAGCTCTGGAGTATAATACAGGATGTAACTCAGGATCAGTAATGTAATGTATGTACACAGTGACTGCACCAGCAGAATAGTGAGTGCAGCTCTGGAGTATAATACAGGATGTAACTCAGGATCAGTAATGTAATGTATGTACACAGTGACTGCACCAGCAGAATAGTGAGTGCAGCTCTGGAGTGTCATACAGGAAGAGGCGGAGCCTGTTTGCCGTGTGCTGCCTAGAGAGAGCTCCTGGGAAGGGAGGTAAAGTTTTCCATCCAGGACTTTTTGTCTGCCCCCTTCCCAGGAAAGAAGGCTCATTTTGGGACTGGCCTCCGGGGCTGGGCCCCCGGCTCCCACCTCCCGGTCCAAGTCGGCGGGGGGTGGGAGGACTCCAACTCCGGCTAGGGCCACAAGATCTGGCCAAGGATCCAACATGAAGACCCGTAGGACCCCTGAGGCCGCGGCGGCTCCTTCCCCCGGAGGTAGGCCGAGTACGAGCAGGGGTGCTGCAGCGGTGCCTCTTGGTTGGGGCACCAAGGCGGCTAGAGAATCCGCCCTGGTCTATGGTTCCCGCGTCCATGCGCACCTCTGCGAGTATGAGGACGCCTCAAGGAAGCTAAAATCCCTCTGGGGGGAGTTGAGGGTAGCTAAGGAGAGGTCTGACAGGGCCTCCGGCAATAAGAAGGCCGAGCTATCCGCCGCGGTCAAGAAGATCAAGAAATCCATACAAGACCTGGAAAGCCGGAGATGTGAGATCCTGGATGGTAGCGGGGCCTTCCGTGAAAAGCTGGAGAACGATGACCGGTTCAGAGCCATGGCCGGTGGGGCTCTGGAGGGGTCACGGAGCTCCGGCCAGGTGGTGGAGGAGGTGGTGGAGGAGGATGATGAGGAAGAGGAATGCGAGGAGGAGGTCGTGCCCTACCCACCGCCTGGTGGCCTGGTAAGAGATCTCCAGGCGTCTCATAGCGGGATAGCCCCCGAGCAGGTGGCTCTCCCATCAGATTCTGGCCCTTCAGAGGACAGCGGGAGCGAAGGGGAGGATGAGGATGGTGGGAGTAGTAGCAGTGAGGGGGGCTGCCTCGTCATGCAGCAGATCCGGCAGATCGAGTCCCCGGTCCGTTTTAACCAGCTGAGGTTCGGGGATGAGATCTGCGAGGACGAGGCAACCAGGAGGGGGATGAAGAGAAAGGCTAAGAAGAGGAATAAGCAGAAAACATCTACTGTGCAGAAATTTGTGTATGTCCCCCTCTCTGGGGCCCCCCGGTCCCGCTGTGCGGCACCCGCTACCCACCCCGGCTCGGCCTCTGTTGTGGGTCCGCAGCGAGGGAGCGGGGAGATTACAGGCCATGACACGCAGGGCGCTGCCTCTGTTTGTGGTAACGGAGGGGGTAGTGATGTGTCTGATATGGAGCATGATGTGGAGGGCGGCCCAGTGGTGGGCAGGAGAGTGACAGCCGGGACTACATCTCCGGCGGTGAGCGCTGGGGTGTCCGGGTCCCCCACTTACGGATCCGTTAAAGCTGGATCGCTTCTGGGGACCCAGGCACCTAGTAAAGTAAAGGGTGAGGGGCCTGCGGCTCCGGCTGAACAGGCTCATAAAAAGAAAATGGTGGAAGCTCCCCTGGCGGGGTCTGCGGTGAAGTCGGGGTCTCCTGCATTGGGGGCACCGCCGCTGGTGGATGCTGAGGGGGAGTGGCCTAGCCTGGGGCCATCCGCTGGAGTTGCTGTGGCCAGGCTGTTTGTGGCCCAGGGTGTGGTGGTGGGGGGTGCTGTGCCTCGGGGGACTGGTACCGCTGGGGGGATTCCTGGGGGTGGATCCAGCTCTGGGTCGGCTCTGGGGGTCCCGCTGCGGCCGGTCTCAGGGGGCGTGGCCTCCTCGGCACCCGCTGCTCATGTAGGAGCAGCTTTGGATAGCTGTGCTGTGCGGCTGGAGGCTGGGGGTGTGGCTTCCCAAGCCAAAGAAAAAAAAATGGTCTTAGCTGCGGTCAGCAATGGTGCAGGAACTGCAGCTGCAGCAGATAGCAGCAAGGGCGCCTGCCTGGCGGGGTCCCCTGTGTCGGGGGGCTTACCTGCGGTGGGGGCTCTGGCCACAAGGCAGGATGGAGCTGGAGGCGGGTCTGCTCCTGACTTCCTACCTGCCAGTGAGGGAGGAAGCTCTGTGCCTGCTGTGGTGGAAGGTAAGACAGTGCTGCTTAAACCCAATGGCAGCAGGACTCTTAAAGGGACAGTAGCACTGTGTGTTCCAAACCCCCCAGCAGGGAAGATGCCACCAGTAGGTGGCGGTAGCAGTGGGAAAACAAAACCTGGAAATACCCAAAAGGTGAGGCAAAATAATACTGACCCCAGTGTGCATGTGAGTGAGAGTGCGGTGACTGATGGAGTGGATGAGGAGGGTGTGGGTATGGAAGTGTCTGTGGTTGAGGATGCGAGTGGTAGTGCGTCTGAGGTGGCAAGTGTGAATATCGTGGCAAGTGTGAGTACGGTGTCTGATGGTAGTGGGAGAAGGGGGGAGGGGGTCGGTCCATCTGCCCCCCCGGCCACAGGTCCTCTGAGTTATTCGGGGGTGGTGGCTGGAGCCTCGGGGCCTAATCAAGGGGTTTCCTCGCCTCTGGACCTCAGGGATAGCGTCTTGCGGCGCCGTTTCCTGGAGGCCCTCAAAAAGGGAGAACGGACGATCGAAGTAGAGGGAAGAGTGGTGGACTTGGCCTTTTGGCTGGATAGACACGGCCTGGCTGCCTTCCAAGATAAAAGGGAAGGGGAAACGGTTTGGTCCCTCCCGACAGCCGGGCAGGGGGTGGCCAGGCGGAATGTGGTCCGTCTTCGGTGGAGGGGCAGTGAAGCGTGCCCGCCAAGAGCGAGGGTTGTGGAGCTCCTTCTGAAGATGGACTTCAGGGCAACGGACATCTTTGCCCTGATTCATCTGTTTGGCACCTCCTTCTTCGATGTCAGTTTTGTTCGGCCGGAGGGCTTGGAGCTTTTCTGGTCGAATTTTGAACTGGCAAAGGGGGAGCCCGGCTGGCGAGACTTTGCCGTGCAGGCGGTGTCTCGTCAAAATAGTGTAAAGAGGGTGACCGTTCTGACAGGTAACGAGTCACTCTCTGGGGTCGACATAATGACGTGGCTTTCCCGTTATGGGGAAGTCACCGAGGTCCCTAAGAAAAATAGGGACGAGTTTGGCATTTGGTCAGGGGGCTGGACCTTCATGGTAAAGTTGAAGGTTTCAGGAGGTACGGTCACCCACATCCCCTCCTCAGCATTTCTGGGGAGGGACAGAATCCAGATCTTCTACCAGGGGCAACCGAAGGTCTGCCACAGGTGCGGTGATCCCCGCCACTTCAGCGCAGGCTGCAAGGTGCAGAAATGTGCCTTGTGTGGCGGGGTAGGCCATCTTGCCGCAGCCTGTGGTGACATTAGGTGTCACCTGTGTGGTGACCTAGGTCACCCGTATAGCCGCTGCCCCCGTTCCTTTTCCAGCACCATCTCTGGCCCGGCAGGGGGGAGCCCCGGGGGGGTCCCTGGTGGTGCAGCTTCTGCTGGGGCTGAGGGTGGAGGCTTGAGGGGAGCTGAGGGGTCAGTGAGGAAAGGCAAGGCTGGTACATCTGCCCACCAGTGGCAACAGGTGAGGCGCCGTAAGGGCAGGGGGCAGGATAAGCCTCAGGCAACTGGGGTGATGACTGCCCCCAGCCTGGACGCGGCAGCCGAAGCCTCTGAGGCCCTGGGGGAGAAGGCGGTGAGCGAGGAGATCCGGAGGATGGAGAGGGAGGAGTTGGCTGCTTCTGATAACTCTTCCCAGTATGAAAGTCTGGATGAAGAGGTGGTGGAGCAGCCTAAAAAAACGGGTGACAATCGTACCGGTAAGAGTCGGAAGAAGAAGAAGAACAAGGCTAAAAAATCTAAGCCCCCCCCCCTGGCCACTGGGGTGCCTACGGAAGGGCTCACCGACTCCCCTCTGATCCCCCTCTCCAATCGGTTCCAAGCCCTCGATGACTCTGCTGTGTCGGAGGTCGGGGGTGAGGGGCCGGACGCAACATCTGGGGTGCCTTCGGGGAATGGTGAGGTCTGTCCTCCGGGGGATTCACACTCCTCTGGGGGGGGGACTACCTCGGGGTCCAGGGGCGAGGAATCTATTTCTGGGAAGTCCTGTACTGTAAAGGAGGATATGGACACCTCGGTGTCTTTAAAGAGGAGGGGTGAATCGGGCTCCTCCTCAGAGGGGAAGAGGAAATCAGGGGGTACGGTTAAAAAACAGGCCATCTAACTCAATCACCCATGATGGCGGAACCTACCCCGTTGACTCTGGCGTCAATTAATGTCGCCAGCATAAAGTCAGATACGGCTAGATTTACGGCCTTTGATTTTTTCACCCGGGTTGAGGCTGATATTTTATTTTTGCAGGAGACCAGACTAACGGACCTGGGGTCCATCTACAAAGCAAAGAGGGAATGGAGGAGTGGGCCCTCATACTGGTCTCTTGCGGCCGAGCCGTATAGCGGGGTAGCGGTCCTTTTTAAGACCGCGGAGGTGGAATGCAGACGGGTGATTGAGGTAGAAATGGGGAGATGTTTGGTCCTTGACGTCTTCATGAGGGGACAGGAGCTTCGGCTCATCAATATCTATGGCCCGCAATCTAAGTGGGACCGTAAATGTCTCTTCCTGAGGATCAAGCCCTATCTTTTTACAAGCCGGCAGGTGGTCTTCGGTGGGGATTTTAATACTGTAACCAGACTCCGTGATAGGGGAGGCCCCGGAGACCGGCTGGCTTATGATAGCGTAGCCTTGAATAGCATAGTAAGCGAAGCTCGCCTGGTGGATGTCCACATCCGGCACACCCCAGGTCACGGGGGTTTCACCTTTTTTAGGGGAAGCAGTAGGTCTAGGATAGATAGGTTTTTTTTAAAGGAGGAAGCCGTCTCTTCTGCAGTGTCCGCTGTTGAGGTGGAGTTCTCCGATCACTGTTTCATTTTCTTTACTTTGAATGTTACAGAGACCCCCCCGCATGGGGAGAGGCCTATGGAAGCTGAATTCGTCCCTTCTGGAAGAGGCGGAAGTAAGACAGTCCTTTGAGGAATTTCTTCAGAGCCAGGTACCTCTCTTGGGTCTTTGTAGCAGTAAGTCTGAGTGGTGGGAGATCTTCAAAAGAAGGGTCGCGGGGTTCTTCCGTCAGCTCTCGAGCCTCAGGGGCCTGAACAGGTACCGCCTGTATCGGGAGCTGGGGAGGAAACTCGAGCAGCTCGTCTCGACTGGAGGGGACCGAGAGGAAATCTCCAGGGTGAAGACCTTGCTCAAGGGGTGCCAGTATGATAGGCACACATCCTTGGTTTTTGAGAGGGATTTCGGGAGGTACCGCTCACCCGACCCTTACAGAAACTGCAGGTTGTCAGTGAATTGTAAGATGGTGAGAGGACTGATTGACAGTACGGGGTCCCTGAACAGTTCCAAATCGGGGATTCTGGAGGTGGTCAGATCCTTCTACTTGCACCTCTTGGGGAGGAGGGATCCTGATCGAGATGAGATGTCGGCTTTCCTGACTGAAACCATCCCTGAGCCAGGGGATGACCCCTCTCTTCATGTTTTGACAGAAGCAATCAGGGAAGAGGAAGTGAGACGGGCGATTGATGGGCTCCGGCCCAAAAAGTCGCCCGGTCCGGATGGCTTAACATCCGAGTTCTACAAGACTTTTAGGGACTCTTTGGTCCCCCTCTTGACTGAGATGTTTAATGAGTGTCTCTCCTCGGACATTCTGCCCAGTTCAATGAGGAAGTCAGCCCTGATTATCCTGTCAAAGGGTAAAGACTCGTCCCGTATTGAGAATTGGCGTCCCATAGCGCTTCTCAATACGGACCGAAAGGTTCTGGCAAAGGTGCTTTTTAATCGGTTGGTGCAGTTTGCGCCCCGGCTCCTTTCGGGGGCCCAGCACTGCTCTGTTCCAGGCCGCAGTACATTTAGTGCTGTGCTCGGTGTCCGGGAGGCAGTGGAGCAGGGCAGGGCGGGTCACTGGAAGGGGTACTTGCTGTCCTTAGATCAGGCGAAGGCCTTTGACCGGGTTAACCATGAGTACCTCTGGTCCGTCCTTCTGAGATATGGTCTGCCTGGGAGGTTTGTTGATTGGTTGAGAGTTTTATACAATGGGGCAGAGTCTTTTCCGCTCGTGAACGGTTGGGTCGGACACCCTTTTGAGGTGAGGTCTGGTGTCCGCCAGGGCTGTCCTCTGAGCCCACTGTTATACGTGTTTGCGATCGACCCCCTTTTAAGGAGGGTGGAGCGTGGACCGTTGGTGGGAGTCAGGATGGACCAGGCGGATCCTGAGGCCGCCTTGAGGGTAGTGGCGTACGCTGACGATGTTTCCCTTTTTGTATCCTCGAGAGAGGAGGCAGATTGGGTGATGTCTGAGGTTGAACGCTACTCGGTGGCATCCGGATCCATGATCAACCGGGACAAGTGTGAGAGTCTCTGGCTGGGAGGGGGAGATCCAAGTTTTGATCTCCCGGACACCCTTCCAGGGCCTCAGGCCACAGCAAAAATATTAGGCATCAGTTTCGGCCCGGGGGACTATCCCCAGCAAAACTGGGAGGGCAGACTTAAGATTGCCGCTCAGAAGGTGAATCAGTGGAAGGGTTGGTCTTTGACCCTAAGGGAAAGGGTTAGTCTTGCCAAGGGCTATTTGCTTCCTTTGCTAATATATCTGGGCAGCGTCTGCATCTTGCCAGAGCCTCTTTGGACACGGGTTTACAGCCTGTTTTTCCAATTATTATGGGGAAATAGGCTGAACCTAATCAAGAGGGAGGTCACGTACCGCACGAGGAGACTAGGAGGGTTGGGTATGGTCAACCCAGTGGTGTTTCTAGTAAACACCTTTCTTAAGGCAAACATCGCCAACCTCTGGTTAGAGAGGGCTCCTCTGTGGGTATTCTCCTGTAGGGGGTGGTTTCGGCCTTTCTTCCAGGAATGGGAGACAGGAGGGCAGGTGAAGGACCTTCGTACACCTCATGGGCATCTTCCGGCTTATGCTACCCCAGTTCTGAAGGTGATCCGTCGGTGGGGTCTGGGAGTGTGGGAGATCAGGACCATGTTGAGAAGGTTTCTTGACAATAGGGTCCTGTTGACCCACTTTCAGAAGCCCCTGGCGCTCAGGGATTGCCCAAGCTGGGATCTGGAGGTGGGGCTCGGGTTATTGAACTCTAAGCGGATCCCCTTGAAGTTTTGGGACTTGGCTTGGCGCTGCTTCCATGGGAAGCTGTATGTGAGGGACAACCTGAAGTGCAGACGCTCTGATGACCGGGATTGTCCCCGCGAGGAGTGTGGCGGCATGCTTGAAAGCATGGAGCATTTCCTGCTTCGGTGTCCCTTTAATACAGAGGTCTATAGCAGGGTGGGTGCTTCCATTGGCTGGCCCAGGCTGGCAGGCCTTTCCTATGCGGAGTGGGCCTATGGGGCATTCAGGTCCCTTGGTGGCCGAGATCGGGGCACTGTTTTCTTAGTTAGTTTAGTAACTAGGTTCCACACGTGGAATGCACGGTGTCTAGTGTCTACTCAGCGGAAAGTCCTCCCCAGGGAAGAGGTGATTAGGAACATCCTGGGTGACCTGGCAAAAGTGCGCGTGCTGGAGTTTGAGAGGCTGGGTGCAGGGAGGGCCTCTCTTCTATGGAGGGGTTTCTCCTTTAATGTGCCCTAGGGAGAATTAGGTTCTGTGTGCCTGTGATAGGGTTGAGTTTTATCCTTTTATCTTTATTTTGTAGGGTCAGATAGATGTGTAGGGACAGGGAGGGACAGATAGGGACAGTCTTTAGGGACAGGTAGTTAGTATTAGGTTGGTAGTGAGGGTCAGTGAGGGACAGATAGGGGCAGGTAGGGTGAGATTGGTAGGGTTATAGGGACAGGATTTTCTCTTTTGTGTTGTTAGGGAGGGTCAGGGTGATGTGCGGTAGATTAGGGTGAGAGCCTCTGGTCTCCAGTTCCTGGTGGTGGGCTGTAACCCTCACTTACAGATTTTTGTTTTGTAATTGGTAACCTGGGTATAGGGCTTGCAAGCATTGAACTTGGGCCTGTTCTTTGGTCATGGTTAAGGTGTGTAGTGGTTATTATTATTATGTTATTATTGATATGTTATTATAAGGTTGTATATATATGTTACATGTGTATTATGATGCGTGTAGGGGGATTTAGTTTAGGTGGGGTGGGGGGTTTCTTGGGGGGTGGGGGGATGGGTTTTGGAGAATGGACGTCCGGCGGGATGCCAAGAAGAGGAAAAAAAGGCCATAAACTTTTATGGACCTTGCTGTATAGGAAAGGCCACAAACTTTGGTGGGACCTGGTGTGATAGGCCACAAACTCTCGTGGGACCTGGTGTGATAGGCCACAAACTTTCGTGGGACCTTTGGGGGAATGGTGGTGGTATAGTTTAGGAGGAAAAAAAAAAAAAAAATTATAAAAAAAAAATATATATATATATATATATAAAATTTAAAAATATATAAAAATATATGATTAAGTTTCGGCCAGGTGGCCTATTTACTTTGTTTAGGGCAGTTGGCCGACTTGTTTATTTTTCTAGGGATGAATGCGTGGGTATGTGTGTATGAGGGGGAAAAAGGATATAGGTTGAGGTCTCTTCCCTTGCTGGGGGTATTAATGAAATGGAGGAACATTTTGTTTGTATAAATCTGCTGGACATTGGACTTTTTGGGGATTGTAAATAATTTGTTTTGAGTTTGTCTGTAAGCTTTGCCTGTAAGTTTTGTTTGGTACTTTTATAATAAAAAGAGATACAGGATGTAACTCAGGATCAGTAATGTAATGTATGTACACAGTGACTGCACCAGCAGAATAGTGAGTGCAGCTCTGGGGTATAATACAGGATGTAACTCAGGATCAGTAATGTAATGTATGTACACAGTGACTGCACCAGCAGAATAGTGAGTGCAGCTCTGGAGTATAATACAGATGTAACTCAGGATCAGTAATGTAATGTATGTACACAGTGACTGCACCAGCAGAATAGTGAGTGCAGCTCTGGGGTATAATACAGGATGTAACTCAGGATCAGTAATGTAATGTATGTACACAGTGACTGCACCAGCAGAATAGTGAGTGCAGCTCTGGAGTATAATACAGGATGTAACTCAGGATCAGTAATGTAATGTATGTACACAGTGACTGCACCAGCAGAATAGTGAGTGCAGCTCTGGGGTATAATACAGGAGGTAACTCAGGATCAGTAATGTAATGTCTGTACACAGTGACTGCACCAGCAGAATAGTGAGTGCAGCTCTGGGGTATAATACAGGAGGTAACTCAGGATCAGTAATGTAATGTATGTACACAGTGACTGCACCAGCAGAATAGTGAGTGCAGCTCTGGGGTATAATACAGGATGTAACTCAGGATCAGTAATGTAATGTATGTACACAGTGACTGCACCAGCAGAATAGTGAGTGCAGCTCTGGGGTATAATACAGGATGTAACTCGGGATCAGTAATGTAATGTACTGTATGTACACAGTGACTGCACCAGCAGAATAGTGAGTGCAGCTCTGAAGTATAATACAGGATGTAACTCAGGATCAGTAATGTAATGTATGTACACAGTGACTGCACCAGCAGAATAGTGAGTGCAGCTCTGGAGTATAATACAGGATGTAACTCAGGATCAGTAATGTAATGTATTTATACAGTGTCTGCACCAGCAGAATAGTGAGTGCAGCTCTGGAGTATAATGCAGGCTGTAGCTCAGGATCAGTAATGTAATGTATGTATACAGTGTCTGCACCAGCAGAATAGTGAGTGCAGCTCTGGAGTATAATACAGGATGTAACTCAGGATCAGTAATGTATGTACACAGTGACTGCACCAGCAGAATAGTGAGTGCAGCTCTGGTGTATAATACAGGATGTAACTCAGGATCAGTAATGTAATGTATGTACACAGTGACTGCACCAGCATAATAGTGAGTGCAGCTCTGAAGTATAATACAGGATGTAACTCAGGATCAGTAATGTAATGTATGTATACAGTGTCTGCACCAGCAGAATAGTGAGTGCAGCTCTGGAGTATAATGCAGGATGTAGCTCAGGATCAGTAATGTATGTATACAGTGTCTGCACCAGCAGAATAGTGAGTGCAGCTCTGGAGTATAATGCAGGATGTAGCTCAGGATCAGTAATGTAATGTATGTACACAGTGATTGCACCAGCAGAATAGTGAGTGCAGCTCTGGGGTATAATACAGGATGTAACTCAGGATCAGTAATGTAATGCATGTACACAGTGACTGCACCAGCAGAATAGTGAGTGCAGCTCTGGGGTATAATACAGGATGTAACTCAGGATCAGTAATGTAATGTATGTACACAGTGACTGCACCAGCAGAATAGTGAGTGCAGCTCTGGAGTATAATACAGGATGTAACTCAGGATCAGTAATGTAATGTATGTACACAGTGACTGCACCAGCAGAATAGTGAGTGCAGCTCTGGGGTATAATACAGGATGTAACTCAGGATCAGTAATGTAATGTATGTACACAGTGACTGCACCAGCAGAATAGTGAGTGCAGCTCTGGAGTATAATACAGGATGTAACTCAGGATCAGTAATGTAATGTATGTACACAGTGACTGCACCAGCAGAATAGTGAGTGCAGCTCTGGAGTATAATACAGGATGTAACTCAGGGTCAGTAATGTAATGTATGTACACAGTGACTGCACCAGCAGAATAGTGAGTGCAGCTCTGGAGTATAATACAGGATGTAACTCAGGATCAGTAATGTAATGTATGTACACAGTGACTGCACCAGCAGAATAGTGAGTGCAGCTCTGGGGTATAATACAGGATGTAACTCAGGATCAGTAATGTAATGTATGTACACAGTGACTGCACCAGCAGAATAGTGAGTGCAGCTCTGGGGTATAATACACACAATGCTGCTCACCTTCTAGCACTATTATAGGGTGGCAGTGAATTGAGTATCTCATGAATATCCATCTTTCTTTGTATCCGCATGACCCCTTAACTGCAGTAAACCAAATGCCCCTCTTTCTTCTTGTGATATCTCTGGGTTGTGTGCGCGTCGCGGTGTCAGGAATGATCTATGACTTTATTTTATATTCCGTGAATTGCTGTTAATGGATCCGGAGCCGTTTTATAAGATACTTAATGAATTTTATTTTCCTTCTGTAATGGCTCCTCAGGGTCCTGACCTTTCTCCACAGAACTGACCAACCATCGTGTTCGGCTTCCACAGCTCCTCTGGGTTCCTCCGACACGTTGAGATGTTTTTCTGGCAGACTCCCCCCTTCCATCCTCACAAGACACTGAGCTGCTGAATGAAATGTCTGCCAGATCTGCTCTCCTATTACTGAGGCTGGACCCAGAGGAGCGCCCAGGCCATGCCCGCCGTGCTGGAAATGACGGGGGGCCCTAACTTGGCCTTAACTAATTCTCCAAGAGGCCCATCCACAGTATCCGGCCACCCGGGGCGTCACAATGACCTCTCCCACCCCAATAGGTGAACATAGTGTATCATTGGATTTTATTTATTTTATTCATTTTTTGAGTGTTGTTATTATTCTTTGTGCTGTTTTTTCTTTTTGAGTAATCTAATTATTTTTCTCCCTTTTTCAACTTTTTGACATTTTTTGGTTACTGTGAATTTGATCGTGGTTTGTTAGCCAATTCCATTTCTTTTTGCCTAAGAGACTTTTTCTTTTTTTTAGAAAATATCACAAACATTTTTTCCGCTAAAAAGAAACAAATGAAACAAAGTTAACTTAGAAAATGGTGCAAATGAAATCATGAATGAGGCGCAAAAAAAAATAAATAAATTTAAAAAAGCATGATTTTAGTACTAATGTGCTCTATAACCTTCCTGGTGGAACTTTTGTCTTTTTTTTTTTTCAATGTGACATTTTAAAGAATCATGAAACATTTTACTCTAAAGAGGAAAAAAATTGACAAGAAAAAACTAAAGTAAAATCACCTCTGAATTTGCCCAGAGCCAATCACACACTGTTTGGATGAATGAGATGTGAAAAAAGTGATAAAATGATATAAAAAAATGAATCAAGGCTTTTCTAAGTCTTTTTTGTCTTGTCTTTTTCTTTTTTTCTGCATTAAATTCATCAAAGCAAACGTAAAGTTTCATGAATTGGCGCAAAATCAAATATGTTATATTTTTGCTGTTTGTTAGGATGAAAAGCTTTAAAATGTTGCACACTGGTCTTCACCTCTATGGATGAGTGCAATTGCCCAATAATAATTTGTGGACATTAAAGAAATTAGGCTAAAATATCAGCGTAACCAAACCAGGCGCATAATACCAAACAAAGAAAAACAAAAAAGGCAGATAAATCCAAAAACAAAAATGAGATAAAAATGAGCATCAAAAGCTCATTGTGGGAACGTAGCTTTATACACAGAAGTAATGTATCATTACTTGCACCACCTATATATACAACATATGAAAAAAGATCAGACACGCTTAAAGGGGTTTGTTCATCTTATTAAAGGGAATCTGTCAGGAGATTTTTGCTATTTAATCTGAGAGAATCATTATGTGTGGGCTGAAACCCTGATTCTAGGGATGTGTCACTTATTAGGCTGTGTGCTGTAGTTTTAGTATAATCAGTGTTTTATCAGCAGTAGATTTTCACTGCTGGACTAGGTCTCACATGTAGGCCAGTCAGGCAAATTTGTGAAACTCCGCCCACACCACTGATTGGCAGCTTCCTGGGTACATTTTCAGCAAGCTGCCAATCAGTGGTGTGGGCGGGGTTATACAGAGCTCCGCAATTGAGCTCTGCTAGATCTACAGCAGAGAAAAGAGAGATTCACTGCAGTCAATGAGGAGCGGCTGGTTTCTTAGGCAAGGAGTGTGAGCCGGTTTACTGGTTCCAGCCTGTTTTAGTGCCCCCTTGCTGCACAGGAGATCACGCAGTTCAGACAAGCGGCGCGACCATGACACTGCTGATCCATCCCAGAGCCAGCAGGAAGCAGGGTGGTCCCAAATAATGTAAGTTTCAACAACCCCTTTAAGTGCTGACAATTCTGTTACTGCATCAGGTGGCTCAGGATGAACACAGTGGATGAGGTATTTTTACACTGAATGGAGGGAGGAAAGCAGAGATAATAAGCCAATCCATTGCATAAAATATTGGCGCTGGTACCTCTACCGCCCCTTTATGTACAAAAATAAAAGACCCTTTATATTCGCAGAACACAGAACACTGCAGCAGAATCAGGTCCGGCCCAGACTGGTGCACCGGCCCATTGTAACGACATCCCAGCACAGGTAGGCAGCCAGTAACCCTTCCCCTGCCTGGACGGTTCTGCTGGGCTGCGTCCCCTGCAGCATAAGGAGATTCATCAATGTGGGCCGACATCTGTCAGACTATTGAGCTCCTCGCTGTCGTTATCGGCTGCCTGCACTTCAGGCAAAGCGTCTGTGTAATATTCAGCCTCATTATCTGCCTCCCTCCACACAGGCGCACACAGCGCAGCGACGCTAAGCTCGCCACCAGCACAGGGGGTTGGCAGCCATTCAGCCGCGCTTGCCAACTCTCCTTGAACTTCACTGAGACTTTTGAAAAATTCGTAACGTTCCCCTGGTAATAAAAGACCCGAAACATGGGCTGCCGAAATAATAGCGCCAGACAGGACCAACACATAGTGCTGCACAGGGCCAAAAAGGGAACCTAGATAACAGCACCATACTGTGCAAAAAGGAGAAGATCTAGAAGAGCTCAAATCCGTGCCAAAAGGAGTGGAAATAACAGTCCGTACAGTACAAGGAGTGCAAAATAGCGCCATACAGTAGGAGTGCAAAATAGCGCCATACAGTGCCAAATGTAAGAGCGCCAAACAGTGCCAAAAGGAATGCAAATAATAGTCCATAAAGTACAAGGAGTGCAAAATAGCGCCATACAGTAGGAGTGCAAAATAGCGCCATACAGTAGGAGTTCAAAATAGCACCATACAGTGCCAAAAGGAGTGCAAATAATAGTCCATAAAGTACAAGGAGTGCAAAATAGCGCCATATAGTGCCAAAAGGAGCGCAAATAATAGTCCCTACAGTACAAGGAGTGCAAAATAGCACCATACAGTGCCAAATGTAAGAGCGCCATACAGTGCCAAATGTAAGAGCGCCAAACGGGACCAACACATAGTGCTGCACAGGGCCAAAAAGGGAACCTAGATAACAGCACCATGCCGTGCAAAAAGGAGAGGATCTAGAAGAGCTCAAATCCGTGCCAAAAGGAGTGTAAATAACAGTCCGTACAGTACAAGGAGTGCAAAATAGCGCCATACAGTGCCAAATGTAAGAGCGCCAAACAGTGCCAAAAGGAGTGGAAATGAAATTCAAGGGAAAAGAAAGCGGTCACTAGGGAGCGCTGTGAGGTTTAACCGTTGAAACGCGTTGTGGTTCAACACTAAAATCCTTGTTTTGGTCTCATTCCCAGCGCTCCTAGGACCGTTATTACTATTTACTGCAAAAGGAGTGGAAATAACAGTCCATATAGTACAAGAAGGACTGCCAAATAATGCCTAATGATGGCTACAAACACAGCGGTGCACCGAGCGGTCATATCTTGTTACTGCACCAATATATAGAACAGAAGGACGTAATTGGCACAAAAAAAGTTTTTTGTTTTTTTTCTAATATGTGAGCTTATCTTGTCCTACTGCCTACCATCAATAAACATTTTCTATAACTTTGAAACTTTCTATAACTTTTTGTATAATGTTGTTACACAAACACAAAAATTCGAAAAAAAAGTAACTTTTTGTATTATTTTCCTCCTACTAGTTCACTCATTGCAGCTTTGAAAAATAAAATAATGAAAAACTTTTTTTGTGCCTCTTGGAGAAGATTTGTATTCAACAGCGCCCCACATGGTCAGACCTGGTACTGCATGTAAAACGGATAATTGGAGTTTAAGGGGAACATTCTCAGTCATTACTTGTCTTTTAGCGTTTCACATTTGTAGCATGCTCGGATACAATGTATCATATAAATTCCTGAGAGATGACCTTGAGACAAGAGGCACTTTACAACCATAGGAGATGAGAACAGTAGGGGGCTTTATGTCTATCGGGGGGAGGCATGATATTGAATGCACACGTGCCTCCCAGGGACAGGCGGTTATAGACTGACCCCCTGCTTCATGGATCTCATTATGTTCTTATATAGACGCCTTCTGTAGTGATCCAGCACAGATGGGGACGTGGCTGCTCGTTTACAGGCCTCCACTTATAATCCCAGTTCACAATGATATGAGGATGGGGCAGAGGGGTCTCAATGTAATGGGACCCCCATCTGCCATGTGCACCTGTCCTGGGGGCTGCCACCCTCTATGGATATGGGGATGGTGGATGCTGGAATCCTCCTTATCCCGGGGACCCGGCGCCTGGAGCTCGTCTGACTCTGGAGAACACAATTCTTACTGAGAAAAGACTAATAATGTTCTGAAAACAAGAAGGATCCATCCGCTGCGGGTCTGAAGCCGATTATGGCCAAGAAAAGGAGCCAAGATCTCCATGTAGCTTTAGAATCAAACACATCATTCCTGGAAACTGGGGAAATGCAGGGGCGTAGATATTGGGAGAGGGGGGCAGTAGGCTCCAGGGATCCCTGTACCATCGCTATAAGGGGCACACGAGAGGTGGAGGTCCGAGCCCAGATGTATTCGGGCCTAGGAGCTCCGGGTTACATCTCCAGCTGGTCAATAACGAGGGACAACGAGAGATTTACTGATTTCTATCTACGACTTATTTATTATCTAGAGTTTAATGAGAATGTCCATGGCTACAGCCAATGCATGAATGGATAATAGATAGATAAATAGGTAATAGATAGATTATAGGTAATAAATAGATATAACAGATAGATAATAGATATATAGATGATAGATAGATTATAGATAATAAATAGATATAACAGATAGATAATAGATATATAGATGATAGATAGATTATAGATAATAAATAGATATAACAGATAGATAAATAGGTAACAGATAGGTAATAGATAGATGATAGATAGTAGATAGATAATATATAGATAATAGATAGATAGATAATAGATAGATTATAGATAATAAATAGATCACAGATAGATAATAGATAATAGACGATAAATAGATAGATAATAGAAATATAGATGATAGATAGATAATAGATGATAGATGATAGATAATAGATGATAGATAGATAATAGATAGATAATAGATAGATAATAGATAGATAATAAATAGATAACAGATAGATAGATATATAGATGATAGATAGATAATAGATAGATAATAGATAGAGATGATAGATAATAGATAGATTATAGATAATAAATAGATATAACAGATAGATAAATAGGTAACAGATAGGTAATAGATAGATGATAGATAGTAGATAGATAATATATAGATAATAGATAGATAGATTATAGATAATAAATAGATCACAGATAGATAATAGATAATAGACGATAAATAGATAGATAATAGATGATAGATAGATAATAGATATATTATAGATAATAAATAGATAACAGATAGATAGATATATAGATGATAGATAGATAATAGATAGTAGATAGATAATAGATAGATAAATAAGTAGTAGATATAAAAAATAGATAATATCTAATGTATACAGAATAGATAGATAATACATAGATGATAGATAGATACCGGTACATAATAATCTTTATTTTTATATAGCGCTAACATATTCCGCAGCGCTTTACAGTTTGCACACATTATCATCACTGTCCCCGATGGGGCTCACAATCTATATTCCCTATCAGTATGTCTTTGGAATGTGGGAGGAAACCGGAGAACCCGGAGGAAACCCGCACAAACACGGGGAGAACACACAAACTCCTTGCAGATGGTGTCCAAGGTGGGATTAGAAACCAGGACTCCAGTGCTGCAAGGCTGCTGTGCTAACCACTGCGCCACCGTGCTGCCCTCAATGATAGATAGATAATCGATGATAAATAGATAATAGATAATGTATAGATAATTGTCAAAAATCCATTTTGTACCTAGAAATTCTGAACTGACTCTTAGAGAACATTCTGCTTTTGTGGTCGTTTTTTTGCTCGCCCTGCGGAGCTCGGCCTCCGGTTTCTGTAGGTCCTTGGTGTCGCAGTGACCTCCGGCCACACACAATCTTTGCACTGTTTAGATGACATACACCGTCCGACACTACATTTATTATTCCACCTTATCGACCTGCAGTTCTGTAATAACGTGCGATATCGCTGCGCATCTCCCCGGCTCTGCTACATCTGCTTCACTTTAGAACAGACAATAGAAGTCCATTTTTCTCTAGTCTTCGGCGGATCGTTTCCAGGCACTGAGGACATGACATTTTCTCGGTCTATAAATGTCACCCTGTGATCCGTAGAGCTGGAGTGTATCAGGCCTCATACAATGCCGGCGCGTTATCTCGGCAGATACAAGTTGTCGGCCTATTATTGGCCAGGACAATACCCGCTGCTCCGGCCTAGCGCCAGCGCCTGTTTGCTTGTGGTGCCGTGTAAAGCTTTGAGAAAATGTCATTGCTTCTTTGTATCGGGTTGCTGTTGACTTTCTGCTGCTTCAGGTAACAAATAATGATTCCAGATCAGATCCCCTGAGATAAACGAGTTAGATAGGTTCCGCCCCTGAGTACTCTGGACACTCCCTTTAAATTGCTACTGCACAAATCCTTAGAAAGGACCTGTCACTAAAATATGTCCCTTTTCTTACCAGGTGTTAATGCTGCTGTTCTCCTGAATCCGGCGATGTCTTTATTTCGTTTCTGCGCCTCTCCGCTCCTGAGATAGGACCCTCTCTTCCCTTTATACATATACAGCCAAGTGGGTGTGGTCCAATTGTGAGCCTCTTTAGAATCACGCCCAATTGGATAAACAACTAGATTTATATACAGGAAAGAGAGTTCCATATCGAAGGAACGGAGAGGCGAAGTAACAAAAGAAAAATGTCACCAGATTCAGGAGATCAGCGGCAACATTTATAGCAAGCGAAAGGTCCTATTTAAAGGGGTTGTCCACTTCATAACAAGTATCTCCAAATATGTTTAATGTAGTAAATTGTAGTAGCTTTTACTAATATTCTGCATGCCTTAGAGGTGCCAGTTTTCCGTCATAAGCTCCTGTTAAAGCCCGCTGCTCTCTGTGAAGGGGGCTGGCTGACTACTTATTTCAAAACTTAGCCAGCCCCCTTCTCTGTCTGTACATCGTATTGGCTGAAGTGTTGAAAGTAGAAGTCAGTCAGCCCCCTTCACTGCCAGCTCTGGTCTTCATGGGGTGGCCCTGGCGCTGCCCCTATAATCAGGGAATGGTAACGCCACTCCCTTCTTTTGAACTGGGCGCACCCCTGCTTATGTGAAACTGACCAATCCCAAACATCATCGCATTCTCTCCTTACCGATCCTCTCCATCTTCAGCAGGTGACTAGTATGGATGTAACCAGAGCGTCGTAGTGGTTTTATCCCAGTCCTGTAGAAAATATAAAGTTACCACTAATCCACCATAAATATGAATTATATGGATGATAAGTGGCTGCCCTAGATCTACAGTGCCGCCTGTCTGTACAAGGAAGGCTTAGAATCAGACAGCCTTGAAGAAACTTTATCAGAAGATCTGGATTTTTTTTTTTTTTTTTGGGGGGGGGGATTTTTTCTCTGTAATTTCTATATAATATCCATCATATAATAAGTCAGAACCTTGAGATAAAACATCACTGCTGTTGGAGATTGCGATCGTACGCTTTGGCTGTGTGCTGGGTCCCCCGTCCCTTTAATTTGCTGCAGGTGGAATCGTTACAAAGCGCATCCCTCATTCCGTTTTAATCTCGCTGAATACGATGTAACATAATATATTATTTAATGCCTCCTTTTAATTTGGGAACAGAAGAGAATGAGCTGTCTGGGAGGACGCTGCGGAGCCGAACTCTGCAGAGAATTCTCCGGAATAATTAGACGCACGCCGTCTATTGCAGGACGCCGCTTTCTCCCATCCCTCACACATTTTATAAGGTGCCGTTATTACAGTTTTAATATGCCGTGTAAAATTAATTATAATTAACTTTTCAATCGAAGAAAAAAAAAAAACCATGGTTGTAATTAGATTTATAGTTTGGTTATAAATCTTGCTCACCTTTATTTTCCTTATGCTTTTGCTGCGTTTTACGGGGATTTGATCTTCCTTAACATTCCTTAGATATTTATCCAGAAATAGCGCCACGCTTCTCTAGTGGCTCTGTCTGGTATTGCAGCTCAATTCCACTGCAGAATCTTTAGCAGTGCCCCACAACGTCGTATTATTATTATTTTTGTTTTTTTAAATACTGCTCATTTCCTCTTCCGTGGCTAAGCGGTCGTTTCTTGCTTTCTAAATATCAAGGCGGGGGAGTGACCACAACTTCTGTCCCCTATAATTGCATCATTGAGTTTAGGACATGGAAATTATGGGCTTTTCTGTAGATAAAAAAGTGGCTGATTTCTTCCAAAAACAGTGCCCCCCTTGTCTACAGGTTGTATGTGGCATTGCAGCTCATCTCCATTCTCTTCGATAGAGTTGTGCTGCAATACCACACACAACCTGTAGACTGGAGGTGGCGCTGTTTTTGCAAAAAAAAAAAAAGTAGCCAATTTTTTTTTCTAACTTTTTACAACTCTTTTAAAGAGTTTGTCTTATATCATGCCACCAAACTCTTTTCCTTTTTTTTTTTTCTTTCTTGACATTGTTCTGCAAAATGACTCGGCAGGCTTTTGCTAATGTGCCCACAGAGGTTTTTTTTTTTTAAAGAATGTTTTATGAGAATTCCTGGAATATTGGAGGGATGTCTTAAAATGGTCAATCATCAATGAATGTTGGGGGAAAAGGTTCTCTACTATGGCTGGTCCACTGCTGGGGAAATGATGGCGGCGGACATGGCTGCCAGTGAAACCAGTGGGAACTCAATGAAATGCTGGGATATTAATGTTTCTGCTTTGAAGAATGGGTTTCATTGGAACCCCCCAACTACTAAGGCTACTTTCACACTAGCGTTTTCTGCAATCCGTCACAATGCGTAGTTTTGCAGAAAAAACGCATCCTGCAAAAGTGACGCATTTGCGACGGATTGCCACACATCACATCCGTCGAGCGACGGATGCGTCGTGCTTCTACGGACCGTCAGGAGCAAAAAACGCTACATGTAACGTTTTTTTCTCCTGACGGACCGCTTTTTCCGACCGCGCATGCGTGGCCGGAACTCTGCCCCCACCTCCCCGCACCTCACAATGGGGCAGCGGATGCGCCGGAGAAATGCATCCGCTGCCTCCATTGTGCAATGCGCTAAACGCTAGCGTCGGAATCTCTCCCCGACGCATTGCGAAGAGGAGATTCCGACGCTAGTGTGAAAGAAGCCTACTTGTCTAGTGAAATGACCAGATCTAAAAAACATCAACAAAACAAAAACCATGACTTTGTGTCAGTCTGTTGGGCGATGTTCCTTCTCTATGTGTTTTATGTCACGTGGATTGCGGCCTGTTAAGGGTTTTGCCATCATGCTGTCATTAATATTTTGAATTTATATTATTTAATATGGAAATCTATAACAAATCTCATGGAAAGGTCACTAGAATAATCGAGGACTCGCATATGTAAACACTATGTCTTATATTTCCAATGGTGGAGTCATCAAGGTTTTCTTAGGCTGAGGCTAAGTGGCTTCATTGTTTTAATACTTTCAAACTATGAAACAAATAATAATCTTTATTTTTTATATAGCGCTAACATATTCCGCAGCGCTTTACAGTTTGCACACATTATCATCACTGTCCCCGTTGGGGCTCACAATCTACATTCCCTATCAGTATGTCTTTGGAATGTGAGAGGAAACCGGAGAACCCGGAGGAAACCCCGGCAAACACGGAGAGAACATACAAACTCTTTGCAGATAAACAAAGACTCCGAAGAATAAACAAGATACTTCTTGTAACTGTTTCTCAATCCCGAAGCAGTGAAATAAGTAACAAAATGTTCACCTGAAAAAACAGATGTTGTGCACAGACTCACATTCCGTCATTTGCAACATTGTGCTCACGGTTTGCAACATTGTAACCAAAACGTCCTATGCTTCTTTCATAGAGCGCCTATAAAATGTCTTCTCGTCAGTATTTCGAGGAACGCCACGTCGCACATTCTTGATTCGCCCTCGTGACATTGAAGCCGGTGGAGCAGTTGGCAGAGTCCTGGCGGCATCTAAAATTTCGCTTTATCAGTGGGTCCCGGATAATCCCAACAGCAATTAAAGCCTCCCAGTCTCGGCCGGACGGTCACCTTCAATTGTTTTGTTTTCTCTTTTTTTTTACATTTTTGTTCTTCAGTAACTGGAGGAGGAAAATGAATGACAAAAATGGCGGAACAGCGAATCTTGATACAGTGAAGCTGAGGGCACAAAGGTCTGATGCTTTTCTGTTTTTGTACAGATTTTTGGGGGCTTCACAGACACCCGTGAGCACATGGAGATTATTTTTACATACAGGAGAGATTCCAAGGACTTTCATTCGTTTTATTGATCCGTTTCTGGCCTGGAACCAATTTTCAATGACTATTTTAGCAGCTCTGTAGGACACGCAATGTCTAATGGTGGCTTCTCCTCGTAAATGAAGCGTGAGACCTCTGAGTTATACCTGAGCGCCCCACCGATGGTGACCCCCCCCCCCCCCCCCGGGTGATGACTGGAGACTGGGTGCCTAGAATAACGCAGCACAGATGTAGCAGGGCTGAATGTGTTTGGACTGAAATGCATGCATCCATCTTTACAGATCGCTCGCTGCGTCGATGTGAGGTGCTGCACGGTTATTAGTTTTGAAAAATCAGTGATTGTAAATATTACGGCTCGTTCCCGACATAAAATTGGAGCAATTAACAAATTCCCTTATTCTCTGAATGTCACAGTGTCTCCTGTAGCAATACTGCGCTGTTCTGCTGCAGCAGGGGTGCTGGGCTCAGTGCTTGGGCTACCAGCGCCCGAGGCCAGAATTAAGCTCCACCTAACGATGGACGATTAGCGCTATCATGAACCCGGTAGCCTCCAAGCACAAGTCTTGCAATTTACCCTTTGGCCCTGTGCTTTTTTTCTGCATTTTGATTAAATCTAGCATGACATTATAAAAAGTTATACATTGCCCAAAAAAACTTTCCACCTTTCATTTTTGTGTTTAATTATTTTATTAACCTAGAACTAAACCTAGCACTAATTCTAGCCCTAACCCTGAGCCTACCCTATAACAAGCGCTAACCCTAGCAATGATTCTAGTCCTAAATTTAGTTCTAAGCCTAGCCCTAATTCTAGCACTAAGCCTACCCTATAACAAGCTCTAACCCTAGCAATAATTCTAGCCCTAACCCTAAGCCTACCTTATAACAAGCTCTAACCCTAGCAATGATTCTTGTCCTAAATTTAGTCCTAAGCCTAGCCCTAATTCTAGCACTAAGCCTGCCCTATAACAAGCTCTAACCCTAGCAATAATTCTAGCCCTAACCCTAAGCCTACATTATAACAAGCTCTAACCCTAGCAATGATTCTAGTCCTAAATTTAGTCCTAAGCCTAGCCCTAATTCTAGCGCTAAGCCTACTCTATAACAAGCACTAACCCTAGCAATAATTCTAGCCCTAACCCTAAGTCTACCTTATAACAAGCTCTAACCCTAGCAATAATTCTAGCCCTAAATTTAGTCCTAAGCCTAGCAATAATTCTAGCCCTAAGCCTACCCTATTAAAAGCTCTATCCCTAGCACTAATTCTAGCCCTAACTTTAGTCCTAAGCCTAGCCCTAGTTCTAGCTCTAACCCTATCACCAACTCTAGCTCTAAGCCTACCCTATTAAAAGTTCTAACCCTAGCCCTAACTTTAACCCTATCCCTAGCCTTAACTTTAGCCCTATCCCTAGCACTAATTCTAGCCCTAAGCCTACCCTATTAAAAGCGCTAACCCTAGCACTAATTCTAGCCCTAACTTTAGCCCTATCCCTAGCACTAATTCTAGTCCTAAGCCTACCCTATTAAAAGCTGTAACCCTAGCACTAATTCTAGCCCTAACTTTAGTTCTAAGCCTAGCCCTAGTTCTAGCTCTAACCCTAGCACTAACTCTAGCCCTAAGCCTACCCTGTTACCAGCTCTAACCCTACCTGTAACCCTGTTGCCAACCCTGGCTTCAATCCTAGCCGTAAGGGAGACTGAGATGGTCACCTCTGAGCCCCCTCTCCACGACTATGCCACTGCCTGGGGCCTTCAGTCTTCAGGGCTATCATGAAGATTTTTTTCACTCTGAAATCAAATTTTGAACGGGAACACCACACCTTTTTTTTGTTCTAGAATAAGGAACATGGCGGAGGGTGAAATGGGCTCACATAAATCTTGGGACCCTCTGAGTGGCATTTCTGTCCCTGCCATAGATGATACTTATTTTGAGCCCTGGATGAGGGAAAGCCGAGCTACAGCTCATGAGAAGATCTTCACGCGTGAGTCTTTTTCACTAGAAGAACCCTGGTACTAGAGTCAATGTCAAGTGCAGAAAAGCCGGCGATGTGCTTCATCTTGAGATTTGAAGAGAAGAAAAGGAAGATGGACAGCGATGGTTGAGCCTCGTACGGCTGGGAAGTGGGAGCGACGCTCAGGCTGAAGACAGTTGCCTCATTAGGATGTCAGGACTGGAAGTGACAGAGCTCTTTGTCCTCAATTCGAGACAATTGAATTAAGAAGCTCCCTGTCCACCCCATCACTCCTAATTATGATATATGATGAGACTGTCGCTCTTGTGTCTCCTGGCAGACGCTTCCGTTGGATGTCTACAGCTTGACCTGTTCACTGCTGGAAACCTCTCCGGTCTACAGGAGGATTGGCCATCAATGCCAGGCTGGTAGTTAATAAGCCTCAGATTGCTGAGATCCAGAGAAGCGGACAACCTCCGCGTTAGTGGGACACGTCTCCCAAATGTACAGTTCTCCCGCTGACACCATGATTGATGAGGGAAGATGAGGTGCTACTGACTTGAATTTTCAATTACCTTTTTTCAGAGGCCCAGAAAGCACCAGGCAAACTATATATAGATCCATCGCCCATGAACGCCTGGTGAGATATTCCGTCATTGGCTTGGGTTTCATCTCCATCAATCAATCTTTTTAGAGTAAACACCACAAGCATCAGAAGGAACAGAGGAAATATAGGAGCAGTGAAAACCAGAAATGTCGCAGAACGATCAAGACTTGCTTTTGTAAAATGTTGTCAGATTTTAATTTAAAATTCTTATAATTTTTGTATTAATATGGCAGTATTATAGCAGTTATAACATCATGTCCTCCCTCTATCTGAAACTAAACCTGTCAAAAACTGAACTCCTCGTGTTCTCTCCCTCTACTAACCTACCTTTGCCTGACATTGCCATCTCCGTGTGCGGTTCCACCATTACTCCAAAGCAACATGCCCGCTGCCTTGGGGTCATCCTTGATTCTGACCTTTCATTCACCCCCTACATCCGATCACTGGCTCGCTCTTCTTACCTGCATCTCAAAAACATTTCTAGAATTCGCCCTTTTTTTACTTTCGACTCTGCAAAAACTCTTACTGTTTCACTTATTCATTCTCGTCTGGACTATTGTAACTCTCTACTAATCGGCCTCCCTCTTACCAAACTCTCCCCGCTCCAATCTGTCCTGAATGCTGCAGCCAGGATCATATTCCTCACCAACCGTTACACCGATGCCTCTACCTTGTGCCAGTCATTACACTGGTTACCCATCCACTCCAGAATCCAGTACAAAACTACTACCCTCATCCACAAAGCACTCCATGGCTCAGCACCACCCTACATCTCCTCCCTGGTATCAGTCTACCACCCTACCCGTGCCCTCCGCTCCGCTAATGACCTCAGGTTAGCATCCTCAATAATCAGAACCTCCCACTCCCGTCTACAAGACTTTACACGTGCTGCGCCGATTCTTTGGAATGCACTACCTAGGTTAATACGAATAATCCCCAATCCCCACAGTTTTAAGCGTGCCCTAAAAACTCATTTGTTCAGACTGGCCTACCGCCTCAATGCATTAACCTAACGATCCCTGTGTGGCCTATTTATAATAAAAAAAAAAAAATAAAAAAAAGGTTCCTCGCATCATGTTCTCATACACTTTATGCAGTATTAGCCCTCTGTGTCTGTACTGCTACATACTTAGGCAGATAACTGGTTCATGCAGCTTTACATGAACACCCGAGCCTTACACTATGGCCGGTCCGAATAACTAAAGCAATTGTTACCATCCACCTCTCGTGTCTCCCCTTTTCCTCATAGTTTGTAGCTTGCGAGCAGCAGGGCCCTCACTCCTCCTGGTATCTGTTTTGAACTGTGATTTCTGTTATGCTGTAATGTCTATTGTCTGTACAAGTCCCCTCTATAATTTGTAAAGCGCTGCGGAATATGTTGGCGCTATATAAATAAAAATTATTATTATAATTATTATTATTAGTTATATTCTTACTAGATCGTGGCCCGATTCTAACGCATCGGGTATTCTAGAATATGCATGTCCCCGTAGTATATGGACAATGATGATTCCAGAATTCGCGGCAGACTGTGCCCGTCGCTGATTGGTCGAGGCAACCTTTATGACATCATCGTCGCCATGGCAACCATTATGACATCTACGTCGATACTGTGCCCGTCGCTGAATCAGAGACGCGGGATGTCTACGTCCTTTATGACATCATCGTCGCTGTGCCCGTTGCTGATTGGTCGAGGCCTGGCCGCCTCGACCAATCAGAGACGCGGGATTTCCAGGACAGACAGACAGAAAGAAAGACAGACGGAAAAACCCTTAGACAATTATATATATAGATACATAGGGACAGTATTATAGTAGTTATATTCTTGTACATAGGAGCAGTATTATAGTAGTTATATTCTTGTACATAGGGACAGTATTATAGTAGTTATATTCTTGTACATAGGAGCAGTATTATAGTAGTTATATTCTTGTATATAGGGGCAGTATTATAGTAGTTATATTTTTGTACATAGGAGCAGTATTATAGTAGTTATATTCTTGTACATAGGAGCAGTATTATAGTAGCTATATTCTTGTATATAGGGGCAGTATTATAGTAGTTATATTCTTGTACATAGGAGCAGTATTATAGTAGTTATATTCTTGTACATAGGAGCAGTATTATAGCAGTTATATTCTTGTACATAGGGGCAGTATTATAGTAGTTATATTCTTGTACATAGGGGCAGTATTATAGTAGTTATATTCTTGTACATAGGAGCAGTATTATAGCAGTTATATTCTTGTACATAGGGGCAGTATTATAGTAGTTATATTCTTGTACATAGGGGCAGTATTATAGTAGTTATATTCTTGTACATAGGGGCAGTATTATAGTAATTATATTCTTGTACAGTACAGACCTAAAGTTTGGACACACCTTCTCATTTAAAGATTTTTCTGTATTTTCATGACTATGAAAATTGTACAATCACACTGAAGGCATCAAAACTATGAATTAACACATGTGGAATTATATACTTAACAAAAAAGTGTGAAACACCTGAAATTATGTCTTATATTCTAGGTTCTTCACGGTAGCCACCTTTTGCTTTGATGACTACTTTGCGCACTCTTGACATTCTCTTGATGAGCTTCAAGAGGTAGTCACCGGGAATGGTTTTCACTTCACATGTGTGCCCTGTCAGGTTTAATAAGTGGGATTTCTTGCCTTATAAATGGGGTTGGGACCATCAGTTGTGTTGAGCAGAAGTCTGGTGGATACCCAGCTGATAGTCCTACTGAATAGACTGTTAGAATTTGTATTATGGCAAGAAAAAAGCAGCTAAGTAAAGAAAAACAAGTGGCCATCATTATTTATAGAAATGAAGGTCAGTCAGTCAGAAAACTTGGGAAAACTTTGAAAGTGTCGCCAATTGCAGTGGCAAAAGCCATCAAGCGCTACAAAGAAACTGGCTCACATGAGGACCGCCCCAGGAAAGGAAGACCAAGAGTCACCTCTGCTTCTGAGGATAAAGGCACCGTCACATTAAGCGACGCTGCAGCGATATAGACAACGATGCCGATCGCTGCAGCGTCGCTGTTTAGATCGTTGTGTGGTCGCTGGAGAGCTGTCACACAGACAGCTCTCCAGCGACCAACGATGCCGAAGACCCCAGGTAACCAGGGTAAACATCGGGTTACTAAGCGCAGGGCCACGCTTAGTAACCCGATGTTTACCCTGGTTACCATTGTAAATGTAAAAAAAAAAAAAAACACTACATACTTACATTCCGGTGTCTGTCCCGTCCCCCGGCATCAGCTTCCCTGCCCTGTGTAAGCGCCGGCCATAAAGCAGAGCGGTGACATCACCGCTGTGCTCTGCTTTACGGCCGGCCGGCGCTGACACAGTGCAGGGAAGCTGATGCCGGGGGACGGGACAGACATCGGAATGTAAGTATGTAGTGTTTTTTTTTTTTTACATTTACAATGGTAACCAGGGTAAAAAGCGCTGACACACTTTTTTGTTAAGTATATAATTCCACATGTGTTAATTCATAGATTTGATGCCTTCAGTGTGAATGTACAATTCTCATAGTCATGAAAATACAGAAAAATCTTTAAATGAGAAGGTGTGTCCAAACTTTTGGTCTGTACCGTATATCTGTACTTAATGGCCGTTACCCACCCTGTTCTTTTTCTCTTTATTTTAATAGTCGTCCTTTGTTTGACCATGAAATACGTGTTTGTCGTGTACCAGAATAACTGAGATTACCCTGTAGAGCTTTACTGATCCTATATTCAGTTTAGGTCACGAAGCCTAAGATTAGGGTGAGTAGGATCTGTCTGTACAATAATCCCATAGAATCATTGCCTTCCTCTTCAATCACACAGGATTCTTTTTTCAGTATTATGTATCTATCGATTATTTTACTTTTGCATTGAAAGGTGAATAATTTACCTTTATGCTTTTTGATTCCTTTAATTTCTTTCCCACAATATTTCACATATATCTATTAAATCAACCCCTTTCTGACCTCGGACATGATAGTACGTCCGAGGTCAGCTCCCCTGCGTTGATGCAGGGCTCCGCGGTGAGCCCGCACCAAAGCCAGGACATGTCAGCTGTTTTGAACAGCTGACATGTGCCCGTAATAGGCGCGGGCAGAATCGCGATCTGCCCGCACCTATTAACTAGTTAAATGCCGCTTTCAAACGCAGACAGCGGCATCTAACTACCGCTTCCGGCCAGGCGGCCGGAAATGACGTCATCGCCGACCCCCGTCACATGATCAGGGGTCGGCGATGCGTCTCCATTGTAACCATAGAGGTCCTTAAGACCTCTATGGTTACTGATCGCCGGTGGCTGTGAGCACCACCCTGTGGTCGGCGCTCACAGCACACCTGATTTTCTGCTACTTAGCAGCGATCAGCAGTTCGCTGCTATGTAGCAGAGGCGATCGAGTTGTGCCTGCTTCTAGCCTCCCATGGAGGCTATTGAAGCATGGCAAAAGTTAAAAAAAAAAGTTGAAAAAAAGTTAAAAAAATAAAAAAAAATAAAAGTTTAAATCACCCCCCTTTCGACCCAATCAAAATAAATCCATAAAAAAAATATCAAATCTACACATATTTGGTATCGCCGCGCTCAGAATCACCCGATCTATCAATTAAAAAAAAGCATTAACCTGATCGCTAAACAGCATAGCGGGAAAAAAATTCGAAATGCCAGAATTACGTTTTTTTGGTCGCCGCAACATTGCATTAAAATGCAATAACGGGCGATCAAAAGAACTTATCTGCACCGAAATGCTATCATTAAAAACGTCATCTCGGCACGCAAAAAATAAGCCCTCAACCGACCCCAGATCACAAAAAATGGAGACGCTACGAGTATCGGAAAATGGCGCAATTTTTTTTTATTTATTTTTTTAGCAAAGTTTGGAATTTTTTTTCACCACTTAGATAAAAAATAACCTAGTCATGTTAGGTGTCTATGAACTCGTACTGACCTAGAGAATCATAATGGCAGGTCATTTTTAGCATTTAGTGAACCTAGCAAAAAAGCCAAACAAAAAACAAGTGTGGGATTGCACTTTTTTTTTTGTAATTTCACCGCACTTGGAATTTTTTTCCCGTTTTCTAGTACACGACATGCTAAAACCAATGATGTCGTTCAAAAGTCCAACTCGTCCCGCAAAAAATAAGCCCTCACATGGCCAAATTGACGGAAAAATAAAAAAGTTATGGCTCTGGGAAGGAGGGGAGTGAAAAACGAACACGGAAAAACGAAAAATCCCAAGGTCGTGAAGGGGTTAATGATCAATTGACCATTGGGAGTAAGAGCGTTCACTTTGATACATTTGTGACCCGCCATAATTATATAAATGTGGGTTTTCCAACCTTTTGGTGGAGTGATACAACCAGTGATACCCAAATATCCACCACACTTAATCCCGCAGCGTAGGATACGGTATGGCGCCACTTTGTTGTCAATGTGAGTTCCGCTGTCCCTTCTTTTTTTTACCCATCAATGATACATTGAGATTCCATCATTAAAATGGGCAATTAAGTAATATTCCTATCAAATAGGGGGAGGCGTCGGCGGGTCCGAAATGGAGGCTATTTTGATACGTGGCTCTTAGGTTGGGGTCCTCGTTAAAGAAACCCAATTTATGATGTCTACAAACCTTATTACAGTGCAGTGATCTTAAAGGGGTTGTCCATCACTTAAAGGGGGAGAGGCACAACTGACATGCCATTCATTTACATTCAGACCCTGGCGTCCCCTTGTAGGGGATCAGGAGATGTCGATGAGTCCGTGGAAGGTTAAGTAACATCTTTCATCGCCACAAAAGAGACACTAAATATCCCCTTTAACGAAGAAACCTCTTTATTAAAAGCCTTTATTGTCACCATCATGCATACAAAAATGTCATACAAGGAGCCCCAGAAATTGTGGGGTTCAGTTTAGAAGATGGGAGACTCCATGTTAAAGGTCTATGCGGGAGATTAGCATCCTGAAGAAGAAGTAATTACTTTAAGTCAAAGACTAAATGCGGGCGCTCGTTAAGGGTCAGTGGAAGGCGAGTGCTACTGAGCTAATAATTAATTACCGGGGATTTCACCGCCAATCCGTTTAGCCCTGATCTTTGAGGAGGTGATACAGTAGATGGCTCGGACCAGTCTTAATTAACAGTTGGACCATGCGTCAGAAGGGATTTAGAGGGGAATCTTAAAATTACTTTTTTCGAGCTGAGGAAGATTGACGGGCTGATAATATGTCCGAGATAGAAGATCCGTGTTTATTAAAATCCGTGGAAATATCAATATGGAGATCGTTTTAGAAAGCCGACACCCCCTGACTGCCGGGACACGAGGCCCCGGACTCCCGTAAATTCAAGAGCATGAGATTGTGGGTGAAAAAAAAAAGCCGAAAATGTTTGATTATTGAAAACTCCCAGGACACGGGCAGCTTTTTAATGAGATCATTTTCCGTGCGCTTTGAAGGAGCCTGGCAGCGCGGAGCCGATAGTTGGAGAAATAGATTAATTAAACTCGATAAAAAAAAAGGGAAAAAAAACAATTTCAAACAAAGACGTCGAGAATTCATCTCCTTCTGCAGCCGTTTTTAATCACAGTTTTTTTTAGGGGGAAAGGATATTGTGGGGCTGCTGATGCTTTGTTTCTGCATCTTAGTCATCAGCCGACGCGTTTCTTGGACTTTCATTAAATCTGAGACTAATATGAATTGCAAAAAGAGTTTTAATACTTATCTCCTTAGAGCTTCTGCATGCGGGAGTGTTAGCGGCCAGGGCGCACTGCGCAATGACTCTTGCTGCACAATACAGCGCACATATAAGGACTTGCCGGATCTCCGGACTTCGCCATTTGTATGAGGTTACATTTAATTAAATACGTGGAGGGTTCGCTGGATTTGTATCATGGATTCATTGACTTTCTGGCCATTTAGATCTGCTGGCAGCGCTGCAGTCATAAAGCATCATCATTCCCATTGTATCCAGTTATAGTGCACGATTGTAGCAACCATCAGAGTGACACATTGTAACAATATTCAAAGAGGAAAACAAGGAGTAACTGGCTGACAGTGGACTTCTCTAGGGCTTCTCCTCTCTTCTTCATTATTCTGTACACTTTCTTTTGCACTTTTCATGGTAGAGGAACAATGAAATGGACTTCATATGCGAATTGTATCTGTTGCATTACTGATATAAACAGAAATAAGAGGCCCCGTCGATTATTACGGCGTTTGTTTGGAGTCTGTTTTTACAACAGAAGGAAAATCACAGCAATTTTCTAAAAAATTGATACAAATTGGAACCCAGACGGATCCTATAATAATACTGTTTGTATTAGGCCGCTTTCACACATAAGTTTTTTTGCCATCAGTCACAATCCGTCGAATTTAGAAAAAAAACAGATACGGAAAAAGCTGCCGCCGGATGCGTTTTTTTTCTCATAGACTTGTATTAGCCACGGATTGAGGCGGATAGTCTCATTTTTCATCAGATCCTTCGAAAATTGGTTTTCTGGCAGCCGGAGAAAACGGACATAGTAACGTTTTTTTGTGTCCATCGAAAAAAAGGAAGGTGGCGGATCCATCGCTGTCCATCATTTGCTAGAATGGAACCCTATGGGCGACGGATTCCGTTTTTTTTAACTGAGCATGCTCCGATTTTTTTTTCTATGCAATTAGCTGGATCAGCTAGTTGGATCCGTTGAAAAAACGGATCCGTTGCATCAGTTTTTCACAGTCTGCGACAGATCGGTTTTTTTTTCAACATTCGACGGCTTGTGCCTCATGTCAAAAAACTGATGTGTGAAAGCAGCCTGAGTGATGTAATATATTATTTTTGGGAATTAATTCTATTTATTGTACAGACTAAAAGGAGTGTTTTGGATCAGTATGTCCTTAGTGTTTGGCCCGTGTGCCCATTTTTACTATCAATGTCACCAGTGTTTTTCATGGATGGACGGATGAATGAATGGCAGCTTCTCTTTTTTGGGGGGATTTTATATACAGATATCACGTAGATTGCACACTGGTGCCCGCCATGCGCTGTGCGTGTTTTTTCTCGGAATCGGAGACTTGTATTGGCCCTGGTCATCAATGCTGCCTGCAAAAAACGGACGTGTCTCTTAATGTTTTGCACAGATACACAGTCCAGGAAAAAACATAAACATGTTATTATTACTGTAGATTATAATAGGGAACGTGTTCTATCCATGAAAAGCACAGAAGGCAAAACTGGAAGATAAGGGAAGCCGGAGAGGAGAGCTGGACAGGAGGACCGCTGGATATTTAGGGAACTGCTCAATGGCTCATGACAAGGATGCAAATCTGAGGGCAAAGTGGGCAAAAAAGAAAAAAGAAAGAGCAATGTAAGAGAGATAGGAAGCACGAGAGAAGACTTGTATGCAAGGGGCGATCACAATGATAGGAGACATTGGAAGGTGTGATTCTCTTGGCCAGATCCGATTCTTATATTAACCCTGCGTATAGTTGGCTGACTGCATGCAATCATCAGGGCAGTGCACAATGAGCAGAATATAACAATGTCTTAGTGCAACAAGTGAATATAAGACAAATGAGGAGGCTGTTCAAGATAATTGTGCTAACCTCAATTAAATACATTTTTTACCCATTAACTTGTTAAGTTGTAATATCCAAAGCAGCCTGTGGACAGGAGTGGCGCTGTTGCTGGAGGAAAGAAATCATATTTTTCATATACACAACCTCATTAAATGTTTATTTTTTTAGGGGAGACTCTTTTAAGAGCTCCCAGTGCTGTCAGTATACAAGGTGAATTTGGGTCACCGCCCCTTTAAGAAGCTCCAGTTGTTAATGTTCTGCGATGGTCTTGAGATCTGCCAGTCGTCGGCTCGTCTTCTCACAAAGGTTTGTAGATCAGCGGGGACAGTCACGAGGCTGAATGTCTTCCTACAGGTGGAAGAAGATTGGGGGGGATTTTCTTTCCCTTTAATCATCTGGTTTAACCCCCTGCGGTGCAGATGGTCGCCGCACTGCAATAATGACTTGAGCGCTCATCACCTGACAGCTCCAAGAAGCGTCATAGACGGAGATTGAAATGAAATCTTGTCCCCCTCTTATTCACCCGTCATCCGTCATGTCACTGAATGGACATCAGCTGGAAGAAAAAGAGATTAAAAGGTTAAGATTGGATTACCGGGTCAGGAAAAATCACTTTATCACTGCTGCAGCAGCGCAGAGGGGCCCTGACAATGTGCACAAGAGCCCCCCTCTCGTGTCTTATGGGGGGTGCCAAGTCATGAAGGGGCGCCGTGCCCCGCAAAGATGTGAGCACCAAGGATCGCGAGACGGAAATAAGCTGAAGAACGGCTTTCCTTCCATCAGAAATGACAATTCTCATTATACCTTCATAATCCTCATGGCTACTTTCAATGATTCATCCTATACTCACATCCGAAGCTGCAGCAAGGAGTGTAAAGCAGTGGTTTACCTGCAAGAATCCACATGCAATGACTGCTTTGGCCTCCAGTGAGCTGATGACTATTGGGGAAGGTCATGGAGGAGATTAGTGCCAGGGCAGTGTGGGGGCCATTACATTGGTGTGTTGGGGCCATCATACTGTGTTGAGGCCACTGTGGGGCCATCATACTATAAGGAGGGCGGTGTTGGGGCCATTATATTGTGTAGTGGGCTGTGTTGGGGCCATCTTACTGTGTTGGGGCCATCATACTGTGTTGAGGCCACTGTGGGGCCATCATACTATAAGGAGGGTGGTGTTGGGGTCATTAAATTGTGTAGTGGCCTGTGTTGGGGCCATCATACTGTGCTGAGGCCACTGTGGGGCCATCATACTGTAAGGAGGGCTGTGTGGGGCCATTACATTGTGTAGTGGGCTCTGTTGCCGCAAATTGACTGTGTGTTGGGGCCATCATGCCGTGTTGAGGCCACTTTGGGGCCATCATACCATATGGAGGACTGTGTGGGGGCCTTTACATTGTTTGGTGGGCTGTTTTGGGGCCATCATATTGCATTAAGGCGACTATGGGGCCATCATACTGTATGGCTATGTTGGGGGCCATTACATTGTGTAGAGGGCTGTGTTGGGGCCATCTTACTGTGTGTTGGGGACTATAGGGGCCATCATACTGTGTTGGGGTCACTCTGGGGGAATCATACTTTGCGGTGGGTACTGTAGGGTCATCATATTGTGCGAGTGGAGGTTACTGTGGAGAAATTCACTGTGGGTATAGCTTACTGTTTTTGGGGACACATTTTTTGCCATCATACTTAATAAGAACCATGAAAAGAGTATGTTAATGCGTGGGAACACAAGGGGCTTCAGTAGGGGCAGCATTACCATGTAAGGGATGCAAAGTTGTGCGATATGCTCTTCTGTAAACCCAACAAATGCTTTTTTTAGAGCTGGTGGGGGGACCCAGTTAGGACTTCAGCTGAGTCCTCATGATTTGTATGCATGTGAATGTTTCCTAGACATTGTGCTGAACACAGCAGCTGCCATTTCATCTAACATTTTATTATTATTATTATTAATATTTGTAAACACCGTTGCTTCCACGTTGCTGCACATGTGAAGGACCTGGCCGGTGACCATGATTCAGTAAAGAGCAGGACACATCGTCATCTCTCTGTAGTCATGCCATTGCAGCCACGACGCGATGGCGTTGTCCAGAGGGCACTAGATTCCCTTAGTAGGGCGACATGTAAAAATGTAAAGTTAAATACTGACTGGTGTTTATTCTACCGTGGCCTATTAGAGCCCTATTTTGGGGATTATTGGGGGTCCTAGGATTTAGACCCCATCCGTCAGTAAGTTAATACCTATCCAGATAAGTTCCTACAATGGTAAAGTCTCCGTCTAAGATCTCTGTATTTACACGACTGGTGCCAGAGCTGTGGTCCGCAGTCAGGGTGGGTACAGGGGTGCTGTATGGGGTATGGCGGCAGCAGTTGTGGTGCATAAAGGGGTTTAAGGCTCCTCCGTCTTCCTGTAATCTGTTCTGAACATTCTATGGAAATCAGATTTTCCTTCCAATCTTGAGATTTTGGACACCTGCATCTTGTGAATCTGCACTAACTGCAGTGCAGACAGGCGGCGCGGAAGTTTCGTCTGTGCCCACCTGTAACGTCTGACTTGGTCCCGCTAATGCCCAGCCACAAAAGTCAGAAAAAGCAGATAGGGCCTGATTAGAAATGAGCGGAGAACGTTCCTAAACTCGGGACACTTCCTAAACCGCACTATGCAGAATGCCGCCCAGCTGTGCCGTCTGCCCGCCGCAACAACGACGCCATCACCAGCCGGTCTGGGAGGCCACAGATCACCGCGGCGTGCAGGATGCAAAATGTAACGGTTTGTAGGAAGCGATAACATTCATGGGATCCACATAAACACTTTACCTACAGGAGTCCGGGAGCGACACATGCGCCTCCGCTGCCTGCAATGATGGATGGCATCAGTGGGCGACGACCGCACTTGGCGCTGCCCCCGCGGTGACGCTACCTGGGGCAAACTGGCACCGTCCAGACCGTAAAGTGCAATGATGGATTCTATCCCTGAGAACATTCTGTCACTTTGGAAATGATCCATTTTGTCATTAAATGTAGCAAATCGTCTGCACCGAACCTGCATGGCGAAGTTAACCCTTCATGGTGATATATAGCAGGCACAATGATCTCAGTGGCTGCCGGCAAACTCTACAGTGAAAATTACAGGGATCCCGAACTGCGATTCTCCAGCTGCTGCAAAACTACACACCCCATCATGTCCTGACCAAGCACACTGAGAGTTATGGTTCTGCTATTCACTAACTCAGGATCAGTAATGTAATGTATGTCCACAGTGACTGCACCAGCAGAATAGTGAGTGCAGCTCTGGAGTATAATACAGGAGGTAACTCAGGATCAGTAATGTAATGTATGTACACAGTGACTGCACCAGCAGAATAGTGAGTGCAGCTCTGGAGTATAATACAGGAGGTAACTCAGGATCAGTAATGTAATGTATGTACACAGTGACTACACCAGCAGAATAGTGAGTACAGCTCTGGAGAATAATACAGGATGTAACTCAGGATCAGTAATGTAATGTATGTACACAGTGACTGCACCAGCAGAATAGTGAGTGCAGCTCTGGGGTATAATACAGGAGGTAACTCAGGATCAGTAATGTAATGTATGTCCACAGTGACTGCACCAGCAGAATAGTGAGTGCAGCTCTGGAGTATAATACAGGATGTAACTCAGGATCAGTAATGTAATGTATGTACACAGTGACTGCACCAGCAGAATAGTGAGTGCAGCTCTGGGGTATAATACAGGATGTAACTCAGGGTCAGTAATGTAATGTATGTACACAGTGACTGCACCAGCAGAATAGTGAGTGCAGCTCCGGAGTATAATACAGGATGTAACTCAGGGTCAGTAATGTAATGTATGTACACAGTGACTGCACCAGCAGAATAGTGAGTGCAGCTCTGGAGTATAATACAGGATGTAACTCAGGATCAGTAATGTAATGTATGTACACAGTGACTACACCAGCAGAATAGTGAGTACAGCTCTGGAGAATAATACAGGATGTAACTCAGGATCAGTAATGTAATGTATGTACACAGTGACTGCACCAGCAGAATAGTGAGTGCAGCTCTGGGGTATAATACAGGAGGTAACTCAGGATCAGTAATGTAATGTATGTCCACAGTGACTGCACCAGCAGAATAGTGAGTGCAGCTCTGGAGTATAATACAGGATGTAACTCAGGATCAGTAATGTAATGTATGTACACAGTGACTGCACCAGCAGAATAGTGAGTGCAGCTCTGGGGTATAATACAGGATGTAACTCAGGGTCAGTAATGTAATGTATGTACACAGTGACTGCACCAGCAGAATAGTGAGTGCAGCTCCGGAGTATAATACAGGATGTAACTCAGGGTCAGTAATGTAATGTATGTACACAGTGACTGCACCAGCAGAATAGTGAGTGCAGCTCTGGAGTATAATACAGGATGTAACTCAGGATCAGTAATGTAATGTATGTACACAGTGACTGCACCAGCAGAATAGTGAGTGCAGCTCTGGAGTATAATACAGGATGTAACTCAGGATCAGTAATGTAATGTATGTACACAGTGACTGCACCAGCAGAATAGTGAGTGCAGCTCTGGGGTATAATACAGGATGTAACTCAGGATCAGTAATGTAATGTATGTACACAGTGACTGCACCAGCAGAATAGTGAGTGCAGCTCTGGAGTATAATACAGGATGTAACTCAGGATCAGTAATGTAATGTATGTACACAGTGACTGCACCAGCAGAATAGTGAGTGCAGCTCTGGAGTATAATACAGGATGTAACTCAGGATCAGTAATGTAATGTATGTACACAGTGACTGCACCAGCAGAATAGTGAGTGCAGCTCTGGGGTATAATACAGGATGTAACTCAGGATCAGTAATGTAATGTATGTACACAGTGACTGCACCAGCAGAATAGTGAGTGCAGCTCTGGGGTATAATACAGGATGTAAGTTAGGATCAGTAATGTAATGTATGTACACAGTGACTGCACTAGCAGAATAGTGAGTGCAGCTCTGGGGTATAATACAGGATGTAACTCAGGATCAGTAATGTAATGTATGTACACAGTGACTGCACCAGCAGAATAGTGAGTGCAGCTCTGGAGTATAATACAGGATGTAACTCAGGATCAGTAATGTAATGTATGTACACAGTGACTGCACCAGCAGAATAGTGAGTGCAGCTCTGGAGTATAATACAGGATGTAACTCATGATCAGTAATGTATGTACACAGTGACTGCACCAGCAGAATAGTGAGTGCAGCTCTGGGGTATAATACAGGATGTAACTCAGGATCAGTAATGTAATGCATGTGCACAGTGACTGCACCAGCAGAATAGTGAGTGCAGCTCTGGAGTATAATACAGGATGTAACTCAGGATCAGTAATGTAATGTATGTACACAGTGACGGCACCAGCAGAATAGTGAGTGCAGCTCTGGAGTATAATACAGGATGCAACTCAGGATCAGTAATGTAATGTATGTACACAGTGACTACACCAGCAGAATAGTGAGTGCAGCTCTGGAGTATAATACAGGATGTAACTCAGGATCAGTAATGTAATGTATGTACACAGTGACTGCACCAGCAGAATAGTGAGTGCAGCTCTGGAGTATAATACAGGATGTAACTCAGGATCAGTAATGTATGTATGTCACGATTCCCCTGACCGCTGTCACCACTGGGTCAGGATTCACACCGTGACCGTCACCCCTACGTCACGGATCAGGGTGACTTTAGGCCAACAGACGGCTATCACATGTGCAGGGGGGCTTATCTTAGTTATCCCTCCACTGCTAACAATGTGATGAAAAACCACACACAAGGCTATTGACCTCTTAGTTTACAGCAGGGGCTTATTCTAGGTATCCCACTGCTTTTCTATATACCACGAACTGCAGGGATTTATGTATATCCCGCTTACAGTTCCACTTAACACTTGCAGCTCTCTGGCGCCCCCATTACTCTCAGGTCAGATTAGGTACTGCACCCTGGGTAATTAGTCGCCAGAAAGGCTGCCTGCTATGTACTGGCTATTGGGCACGCTGCAGCGACGCGATAACTACTCCCACACAGGCAGGAACAATAATTATCAAACCCGCAGTTGCTTCAGCATAATCCAACCGTCAGCACACTTTCGCTGCCACCAGCTTCGATTAAACGGGTCCGAAGCTAACCCAACACAACAGTAACAGTAGCGTATTTTCCCTTCAAGAGACTTAGGGTACGGTTTAGAGCGGGAGAACGAACTAATATATAATAGTATATCCCATTCAAAATAACTAGGCAGTGCGTTATTAAAAATAGTTTATAAAGATGTTATACATGAGACAATTGCAAATATGTACATGGGTAATTATAACATAAAGGGAATAAATGAGAAAAGCAACACTTACATGTTTAAAGCATGACAAGCAACCAGGCTAGTGGAGTTTTTCCATACGTCCCAGCTCATTGGGACGTGAGCAGGGCTCTTCCAGGACAGGACAAGAAATCCAGCAGCAAGTGACTCCTCAGAGCCTGCCAGACACTTAAAACATTAAGGCTGTGACATCACAGAAAGGCTGGCTTATCCAGACCCTCCTCTCTCTACATTCTGCCTAAACTTTAAACTATTCTCTCTGATTTCTATAACTTCACTACAAAACATGTCAGCGTCCTAAAAAGCTCATCATTCATCTCAGATTAACGTGAGCATTCTAATGAGATCAAATATGTCCTATCTGGGATACATATTTACAGAGAAAACCCTACTTCTTTACCAGATGGAGTTAGAAACCCGAGTGTCATGAGATGTGTAGCTACACCGAGTGGGACTACGAATATATATTTTCGTATTTCTAGCTTAAATCGTTTGCCTAATATCTAACAAAAACTAAACAAAGAATCTTTCATGGATTTTTGGAGCCATTTTTCCTGTTCTAGCTGGACAAGAGCTTACACAGGAAATGCCAGTCGTAAATTCCGTTCGGCCATAAAACTTCTAACCCCCACACTCTCTGAGAAGGAAAGCCAGGAATTTGCAGCTACAACTGTTACTCCAAGAAGGGGGGGCTTAGCCCACACAGGCTAGAGAACTACTTATGATATTTCATACCATATCGTGACACCTCCCCCTTTTGGTGTGCGCTAGGGAGGCAGGACCTGATGGTTCTCCTCCATGCGCACCTCAGCAGGTTCACCCTGGTGGGCCAACCCATCACCATTGCCATGATCTGGCTCCATGGTGCCTTCGCCTACCCGGTTTCCCAGGTAGTGAACCTCCCTCTTGCCCATCTGACACTTCCCCGGCTTGATAGTCAGTCCTGCTTGGTGAATCCGCCTGAGCACCTCCTCGAGATGCTGCAGGTGTTCCTTCCAGGAGGGACTGAAGATGGCAATGTCATCCAAGTACGCCACGGCGTACGTCTCCAGTCCCTGAAGCAGGAGGTTGACCATCCGCTGGAAAGTGGCAGGGGCATTCTTCATGCCGAAGGGCATGACCGTGGACTCGTACAGTCCAAAGGGTGTGATAAAGGCGGACTTTTCCTGCGCCTCGGGGCTCAGGGGAATCTGCCAGTATCCTCTACTCAAATCCATTATTGTTAGGTAATCTGCGCCAGCTAACTTCTCAAGCAGCTCCTCGATGCGCGGCATTGGGTGCGCGTCCGAGGCTGTGATGGCGTTGAGCCCCCTGTAGTCCACGCAGAACCGTGTGGTCCGGTCCTTCTTTGGCACGAGAACTACAGGCGACGCCCACGCGCTCTTTGACCGTCGAATCACCCCCAGCTGTAACATCTCATCGATCTCTTGGCGCATAGTCTGCTGCACCTGGTCAGAGATTCGATAGGGTGTTCGCCGTAGTGGGGCGTGATTCCCGGTGTCCACCTCGTGGACGGCTAACTCAGTCCTCCCAGGTCGGTTGGAGAACACGACCCGGAAAGGTTCCAGGGTGGTTTGCAACTGCACCCGCTGGGGTTCAGTTAACGAGGCGCTTACCTCCACATCCTCGATGGACCCATTGGCCTTGGCTTGGGCCAGCAAGTCCAGGAGGGTGTCTTCCTCACCGTCTTCGGGCAAGCTGCAGACCGGTAGGACGAAAGGTTCACGTTCGTGATGAGCCTTCATCATGTTGACGTGAAAGGCCTTTCGCCTACCCCGAGCGTGGTCAAGCGTGACCACGTAAGTGACCGGGTTGAGCTGTTGGTGGACGACGTACGGGCCCTCCCAGGCTGCCTGAAGCTTATCCGTTGGTACGGGGACCAGCACCCACACCTTTTGACCCACGTGGTAGGTCCGCTCCCGGGCGTTCTGGTCGTACCAGTGCTTCTGATCAGCCTGAGCCTGCGTCATGTTGTCATGCACCAACTGCGTCAAGGTCTGCATCTTGTCACGGAAGCGCATGACATACTCCACTATGGACACTTCAGAAGGGTTCGGCTCCTCTTCCCAGGATTCTCTTACCAACCCAAGGGGTCCCCGAACTCGCCTGCCGTACAGGAGCTCGAAGGGGGAGAACCCCGTCGAGGCCTGCGGAACCTCTCGGTAAGCGAACAGCAGGTGTGGGAGGTACCGCTCCCAGTCGCGCCCTTGAGTCTCAACCAGCATGCGTAGCATCTGTTTGAGGGTACCATTGAAGCGTTCACACAAGCCATTGGTCTGTGGGTGGTACGCACTCGATACCAGGTGCTTCACCTGCATTTTCTTACAGAGAGCCTCCATTAGGCGAGACATAAATTGGGTCCCTTGATCAGTAAGCATTTCCCTGGGAAATCCTACACGTGAAAAGATGGCCAACAGGGCATCCGCCACCTTATCTGCCCTAGTGGACGACAGAGCTACTGCCTCTGGGTACCGGGTAGCGTAGTCTACCACAGTAAGGATGTATTGCTTTCCAGAGCTGCTGGGGACGGCCAGCGGGCCCACAATGTCCACCGCGATCCTCTGGAAAGGCTCTTCTATCACTGGCAAAGGGATCAGGGGAGCCTTAAGAGCAGGCCCTGCCTTCCCCACTCTTTGACAGGTGACACAGGAGCGGCAGTAGTTTGACACATCTGTCCCCATCTTAGGCCAATAGAAGTGTTGAGACAGCCGGGCCTTAGTTTTGCTGATCCCCAAGTGTCCAGCTAGCGGGATCTCATGGGCAATCCGCAACAACTCACCCCGGAATTGCTGCGGGACGACCAGCTGTCTTTCCCTCAACCACTCCTTTTGTGATTCTCCGGGTACTGTCTCCCGGTACAACCTTCCTTGTTCCCAGAACACCTTCTCCTTATCAGTCTCGGAGAAGCGCGTCCCGGCGAGTTGTCTCAAACTCTCTAGGCTCGCATCTGTGTGCAGAGCGGCCTGAAACTCCTGGCTAGGGGAAGCCAAAAGCGACGTCAGGGTCCCTTCCCCACGGGAACCCTCTTGGACCTGCTCTGGGTCCACCTCTGGTTCAGTCACAGTGATGACTGAGGAGGGTCCGGAAGGCAGACAGTTATCTGCGTTCCGGGCACTCTGACTGCGGGTGACAGCAGCTACATAGGCTGTCTCCCCGGGGGTTTCTACAGGCCCATCAGCCGGCGCTGCTATGGGCTCTACCTCCCCATCCACCCCCAACACTCCAGGGGCTGTGCTACTTATGGGCCAGTTACCTTCCTCGGTGGCACTGGTCACTTTCATGGCGTCACCTTCCTCACGGTTCCCATGCATCTCCCCATTTCCTGTAGCACCGACACTTGCCCCTGTTAGGGGTTCCTCAGCCGTCTCACTCCGCAGAGCGACGTGGCTGGGCACACCTGTACCTATGGACACATTAACCTTCACAGAAAAATCATTATCAGGTTCAGCTGGCACAGGTACAACATTTTCACCATCAATCCTAGGAAAAAAATCATTAGTAGATGCATCAACACAAGATAAAGCATGGTCAGGTAACACATGCGATTTCCCATCATCATCATCATCAGGGTTAACTTTACCCTCATTAGTAGATTGGGGAGGGGTGTCAGGAACGTAGTATGCATACATCCTCCCCAAATCAGTCCCCAACAAAACATCAGTGGGCAAATTATCAGACAGCCCCACTTCCTTCACCCCGCTCCCAGCACCCCAATCAATAAAAACCCGGGCCATTGGTAAGGGACAGCTGATGCCCCCAATCCCAGTGACAGTTAGGGTTTTCCCCGGAATGATTTCTTCAGGGGCCGCCAGTTCGGGTCGGATGAGGGTTCGTTCAGCCCCGGTGTCCTTGAGGCCTGTAGCAACATGGCCTCCCACAGTGACGGGCTGTACGTTGTCACACACCCTCCCAACCACACCACCCACCAAAAGAACTGCTGCATTAGGCCCTGGGGCCTTGGCTGGGGGGTTCTTCGGCCTGTCTGGACAGAAGGTACTGATATGCCCAGGCCGCTTGCAGGTGTAACACGCGCGAGGTTCGGTGGTAGGTCTGGTGCTGTTGGCCACAGGGCCAGGACCTCGGGTGTGCTGGCTGGCAGGGGTACTGGCGTTGGTTGCCGGCTTACCCCCTCTCCAGCTGGTGGTGACTGGCTTCCGCACTTCCGATCTACGGTTGGCCTCATAGGCATCGGCAATCTGCGCTGCTTTCGTCACGTCTTTGGGTTCTCTGTCCATCACGAACTGTCGCACCTCAGCTGGGCAAAGATGAAAGAACTGGTCTTTGATCATCAGGTCTCGCAGCTGCGCAAAGGTGGTCACTGACAGTCCTTGGGTCCACTGGTCAAAGTGGATCCCCAGTCCATGCACCACATCACTGTAACTGTCGTGTGGGCCACGTTGGAGGGTCCGGAACTTTCTACGGTACACCTCGGGTGTAAGCTGGTACTTGGCTATCAAAGCCTTTTTGATGGCCTCATAGTCACCATCTTGTTCTTGAGGGAGGGCAGCAAACGCCTCCAGAGCTTTACCTTTCAGCCCTGGTGTCAGGTATCGGGCCCATTCATCTGTAGGCAGCTGGTACTGCCTGCAGGCTTTCTCAAAGGCCCGCAGAAAAGTGTCCAAGTCCCCGTCCTTCTCCATAACAGGAAAGTGATCGGGTCGGGGCTTAGGTATCTGAGCGCTGCTGTGCTCACGTCTCTGGGCGGTGGAGGGCATCCCCCCCTGCCGGAGCATCTCCAGTTCATGTTCTCGCTGGGCTTGGCGCTCGGCTCGCTCAGCCTCCCGCTCGGCTCGCTGGGCCTGGGCCTCTCGCTCGGCTCGCTCCTGGTATTGCTGGATCAGCTGCAGACGTCTCTCATGGTCGTCAGTGGGGAATTCTTTCAAGGCCGCCTGCAGGTGGGGGTCCAATTCGCCCGGATTGCTAACAGGGCCAGCATTCAGTGGTTGGACCTCTGCTGCAGCACCATGTTCGCTGGTGCTGGCTTCTGCGGCCTCTGAGCTCTGAGATTGGTCTCGAGCGGCTTCCCATTGCACCAGATCTGCGACCAGTTGGGCTTTGTTTTTGCTTGCAAAGTCAATGTGCTGTGTCTTGCATAAGGCAACAAGGGTGTCTCTGGTCTGCTGCTCATAGAAGGTTTCTCCCAGCACAACCATGGTTGCCAAATAAAAGATAGGATAGAAAAACGAAGAGAAAGGGAGGGGATAATTACCAGTACGCAATTGTCTCACAACTAAAAAGCACTGAGTTCGTTCTCCAAACTTATTTGCGCAGAGTCCTCGCAAGAACTTTCTGCAAGTTTTTAGTGAGAGGAATGATTACTCAAACCAAATCACTAATGCTCTAAGATATCCCACCGCCTTGCCACCAATTGTCACGATTCCCCTGACCGCTGTCACCACTGGGTCAGGATTCACACCGTGACCGTCACCCCTACGTCACGGATCAGGGTGACTTTAGGCCAACAGACGGCTATCACATGTGCAGGGGGGCTTATCTTAGTTATCCCTCCACTGCTAACAATGTGATGAAAAACCACACACAAGGCTATTGACCTCTTAGTTTACAGCAGGGGCTTATTCTAGGTATCCCACTGCTTTTCTATATACCACGAACTGCAGGGATTTATGTATATCCCGCTTACAGTTCCACTTAACACTTGCAGCTCTCTGGCGCCCCCATTACTCTCAGGTCAGATTAGGTACTGCACCCTGGGTAATTAGTCGCCAGAAAGGCTGCCTGCTATGTACTGGCTATTGGGCACGCTGCAGCGACGCGATAACTACTCCCACACAGGCAGGAACAATAATTATCAAACCCGCAGTTGCTTCAGCATAATCCAACCGTCAGCACACTTTCGCTGCCACCAGCTTCGATTAAACGGGTCCGAAGCTAACCCAACACAACAGTAACAGTAGCGTATTTTCCCTTCAAGAGACTTAGGGTACGGTTTAGAGCGGGAGAACGAACTAATATATAATAGTATATCCCATTCAAAATAACTAGGCAGTGCGTTATTAAAAATAGTTTATAAAGATGTTATACATGAGACAATTGCAAATATGTACATGGGTAATTATAACATAAAGGGAATAAATGAGAAAAGCAACACTTACATGTTTAAAGCATGACAAGCAACCAGGCTAGTGGAGTTTTTCCATACGTCCCAGCTCATTGGGACGTGAGCAGGGCTCTTCCAGGACAGGACAAGAAATCCAGCAGCAAGTGACTCCTCAGAGCCTGCCAGACACTTAAAACATTAAGGCTGTGACATCACAGAAAGGCTGGCTTATCCAGACCCTCCTCTCTCTACATTCTGCCTAAACTTTAAACTATTCTCTCTGATTTCTATAACTTCACTACAAAACATGTCAGCGTCCTAAAAAGCTCATCATTCATCTCAGATTAACGTGAGCATTCTAATGAGATCAAATATGTCCTATCTGGGATACATATTTACAGAGAAAACCCTACTTCTTTACCAGATGGAGTTAGAAACCCGAGTGTCATGAGATGTGTAGCTACACCGAGTGGGACTACGAATATATATTTTCGTATTTCTAGCTTAAATCGTTTGCCTAATATCTAACAAAAACTAAACAAAGAATCTTTCATGGATTTTTGGAGCCATTTTTCCTGTTCTAGCTGGACAAGAGCTTACACAGGAAATGCCAGTCGTAAATTCCGTTCGGCCATAAAACTTCTAACCCCCACACTCTCTGAGAAGGAAAGCCAGGAATTTGCAGCTACAACTGTTACTCCAAGAAGGGGGGGCTTAGCCCACACAGGCTAGAGAACTACTTATGATATTTCATACCATATCGTGACAATGTACACAGTGACTGCACCAGCAGAATAGTGAGTGCAGCTCTGGGGTATAATACAGGATGTAACTCAGGATCAGTAATGTAATGCATGTGCACAGTGACTGCACCAGCAGAATAGTGAGTGCAGCTCTGGAGTATAATACAGGATGTAACTCAGGATCAGTAATGTAATGTATGTACACAGTGACTGCACCAGCAGAATAGTGAGTGCAGCTCTGGAGTATAATACAGGAGGTAACTCAGGATCAGTAATGTAATGTATGTACACAGTGACTGCACCAGCCGAATAGTGAGTGCAGCTCTGGAGTATAATACAGGATGTAACTCAGGATCAGTAATGTATGTACACAGTGACTGCACCAGCAGAATAGTGAGTGCAGCTCTGGGGTATAATGCAGGAGGTAACTCAGGATCAGTACTGTAATGTATGTACACAGTGACTACACCAGCAGAATAGTGAGTGCAGCTCTGGGGTATGATACAGGATGTAACTCAGGATCAGTAATGTAATGTATGTACACAGTGACTGCACCAGCAGAATAGTGAGTGCAGCTCTGGAGTATAATACAGGATGTAACTCAGGATCAGTAATGTAATGTATGTACACAGTGACTGCACCAGCAGAATAGTGAGTGCAGCTCTGGGGTATAATACAGGATGTAACTCAGGATCAGTAATGTAATGTATGTACACAGTGACTGCACCAGCAGAATAGTGAGTGCAGCTCTGGGGTATAATACAGGATGTAAGTTAGGATCAGTAATGTAATGTATGTACACAGTGACTGCACTAGCAGAATAGTGAGTGCAGCTCTGGGGTATAATACAGGATGTAACTCAGGATCAGTAATGTAATGTATGTACACAGTGACTGCACCAGCAGAATAGTGAGTGCAGCTCTGGAGTATAATACAGGATGTAACTCAGGATCAGTAATGTAATGTATGTACACAGTGACTGCACCAGCAGAATAGTGAGTGCAGCTCTGGGGTATAATACAGGATGTAACTCAGGATCAGTAATGTAATGTATGTACACAGTGACTGCACCAGCAGAATAGTGAGTGCAGCTCTGGGGTATAATACAGGATGTAAGTTAGGATCAGTAATGTAATGTATGTACACAGTGACTGCACTAGCAGAATAGTGAGTGCAGCTCTGGGGTATAATACAGGATGTAACTCAGGATCAGTAATGTAATGTATGTACACAGTGACTGCACCAGCAGAATAGTGAGTGCAGCTCTGGAGTATAATACAGGATGTAACTCAGGATCAGTAATGTAATGTATGTACACAGTGACTGCACCAGCAGAATAGTGAGTGCAGCTCTGGAGTATAATACAGGATGTAACTCATGATCAGTAATGTATGTACACAGTGACTGCACCAGCAGAATAGTGAGTGCAGCTCTGGGGTATAATACAGGATGTAACTCAGGATCAGTAATGTAATGCATGTGCACAGTGACTGCACCAGCAGAATAGTGAGTGCAGCTCTGGAGTATAATACAGGATGTAACTCAGGATCAGTAATGTAATGTATGTACACAGTGACGGCACCAGCAGAATAGTGAGTGCAGCTCTGGAGTATAATACAGGATGCAACTCAGGATCAGTAATGTAATGTATGTACACAGTGACTACACCAGCAGAATAGTGAGTGCAGCTCTGGAGTATAATACAGGATGTAACTCAGGATCAGTAATGTAATGTATGTACACAGTGACTGCACCAGCAGAATAGTGAGTGCAGCTCTGGAGTATAATACAGGATGTAACTCAGGATCAGTAATGTATGTACACAGTGACTGCACCAGCAGAATAGTGAGTGCAGCTCTGGGGTATAATACAGGATGTAACTCAGGATCAGTAATGTAATGCATGTGCACAGTGACTGCACCAGCAGAATAGTGAGTGCAGCTCTGGAGTATAATACAGGATGTAACTCAGGATCAGTAATGTAATGTATGTACACAGTGACTGCACCAGCAGAATAGTGAGTGCAGCTCTGGAGTATAATACAGGAGGTAACTCAGGATCAGTAATGTAATGTATGTACACAGTGACTGCACCAGCCGAATAGTGAGTGCAGCTCTGGAGTATAATACAGGATGTAACTCAGGATCAGTAATGTATGTACACAGTGACTGCACCAGCAGAATAGTGAGTGCAGCTCCGGAGTATAATACAGGAGGTAACTCAGGATCAGTAATGTATGTACACAGTGACTGCACCAGCATAATAGTGAGTGCAGCTCTGGGGTATAATACAGGATGTAACTCAGGATCAGTAATGTAATGTATGTACACAGTGACTGCACCAGCAGAATAGTGAGTGCAGCTCTGGAGTATAATACAGGATGTAACTCAGGATCAGTAATGTAATGTATGTACACAGTGACTGCACCAGCAGAATAGTGAGTGCAGCTCCGGAGTATAATACAGGATGTAACTCAGGGTCAGTAATGTAATGTATGTACACAGTGACTGCACCAGCAGAATAGTGAGTGCAGCTCTGGAGTATAATACAGGATGTAACTCAGGATCAGTAATGTAATGTATGTACACAGTGACTGCACCAGCAGAATAGTGAGTGCAGCTCTGGAGTATAATACAGGATGTAACTCAGGATCAGTAATGTAATGTATGTACACAGTGACTGCACCAGCAGAATAGTGAGTGCAGCTCTGGGGTATAATACAGGATGTAACTCAGGATCAGTAATGTAATGTATGTACACAGTGACTGCACCAGCAGAATAGTGAGTGCAGCTCTGGGGTATAATACAGGATGTAAGTTAGGATCAGTAATGTAATGTATGTACACAGTGACTGCACTAGCAGAATAGTGAGTGCAGCTCTGGGGTATAATACAGGATGTAACTCAGGATCAGTAATGTAATGTATGTACACAGTGACTGCACCAGCAGAATAGTGAGTGCAGCTCTGGGGTATAATACAGGATGTAAGTTAGGATCAGTAATGTAATGTATGTACACAGTGACTGCACTAGCAGAATAGTGAGTGCAGCTCTGGGGTATAATACAGGATGTAACTCAGGATCAGTAATGTAATGTATGTACACAGTGACTGCACCAGCAGAATAGTGAGTGCAGCTCTGGAGTATAATACAGGATGTAACTCAGGATCAGTAATGTATGTACACAGTGACTGCACCAGCAGAATAGTGAGTGCAGCTCTGGAGTATAATACAGGATGTAACTCATGATCAGTAATGTATGTACACAGTGGCTGCACCAGCAGAATAGTGAGTGCAGCTCTGGGGTATAATACAGGATGTAACTCAGGATCAGTAATGTAATGCATGTGCACAGTGACTGCACCAGCAGAATAGTGAGTGCAGCTCTGGAGTATAATACAGGATGTAACTCAGGATCAGTAATGTAATGTATGTACACAGTGACGGCACCAGCAGAATAGTGAGTGCAGCTCTGGAGTATAATACAGGATGCAACTCAGGATCAGTAATGTAATGTATGTACACAGTGACTACACCAGCAGAATATTGAGTGCAGCTCTGGAGTATAATACAGGATGTAACTCAGGATCAGTAATGTAATGTATGTACACAGTGACTGCACCAGCAGAATAGTGAGTGCAGCTCTGGAGTATAATACAGGATGTAACTCAGGATCAGTAATGTATGTACACAGTGACTGCACCAGCAGAATAGTGAGTGCAGCTCTGGGGTATAATACAGGATGTAACTCAGGATCAGTAATGTAATGCATGTGCACAGTGACTGCACCAGCAGAATAGTGAGTGCAGCTCTGGAGTATAATACAGGATGTAACTCAGGATCAGTAATGTAATGTATGTACACAGTGACTGCACCAGCAGAATAGTGAGTGCAGCTCTGGAGTATAATACAGGAGGTAACTCAGGATCAGTAATGTAATGTATGTACACAGTGACTGCACCAGCCGAATAGTGAGTGCAGCTCTGGAGTATAATACAGGATGTAACTCAGGATCAGTAATGTATGTACACAGTGACTGCACCAGCAGAATAGTGAGTGCAGCTCTGGGGTATAATGCAGGAGGTAACTCAGGATCAGTACTGTAATGTATGTACACAGTGACTGCATCAGCAGAATAGTGAGTGCAGCTCTGGGGTATGATACAGGATGTAACTCAGGATCAGTAATGTAATGTATGTACACAGTGACTGCACCAGCAGAATAGTGAGTGCAGCTCTGGAGTATAATACAGGATGTAACTCAGGATCAGTAATGTAATGTATGTACACAGTGACTGCACCAGCAGAATAGTGAGTGCAGCTCTGGGGTATAATACAGGATGTAAGTTAGGATCAGTAATGTAATGTATGTACACAGTGACTGCACTAGCAGAATAGTGAGTGCAGCTCTGGGGTATAATACAGGATGTAACTCAGGATCAGTAATGTAATGTATGTACACAGTGACTGCACCAGCAGAATAGTGAGTGCAGCTCTGGAGTATAATACAGGATGTAACTCAGGATCAGTAATGTAATGTATGTACACAGTGACTGCACCAGCAGAATAGTGAGTGCAGCTCTGGAGTATAATACAGGATGTAACTCATGATCAGTAATGTATGTACACAGTGACTGCACCAGCAGAATAGTGAGTGCAGCTCTGGGGTATAATACAGGATGTAACTCAGGATCAGTAATGTAATGCATGTGCACAGTGACTGCACCAGCAGAATAGTGAGTGCAGCTCTGGAGTATAATACAGGATGTAACTCAGGATCAGTAATGTAATGTATGTACACAGTGACTGCACCAGCAGAATAGTGAGTGCAGCTCTGGAGTATAATACAGGATGTAACTCAGGATCAGTAATGTATGTACACAGTGACTGCACCAGCAGAATAGTGAGTGCAGCTCTGGGGTATAATACAGGATGTAACTCAGGATCAGTAATGTAATGTATGTACACAGTGACTGCACCAGCCGAATAGTGAGTGCAGCTCTGGAGTATAATACAGGAGGTAACTCAGGATCAGTAATGTAATGTATGTACACAGTGACTGCACCAGCCGAATAGTGAGTGCAGCTCTGGAGTATAATACAGGATGTAACTCAGGATCAGTAATGTATGTACACAGTGACTGCACCAGCAGAATAGTGAGTGCAGCTCCGGAGTATAATACAGGAGGTAACTCAGGATCAGTAATGTATGTACACAGTGACTGCACCAGCATAATAGTGAGTACAGCTCTGGAGTATAATACAGGAGGTAACTCAGGATCAGTAATGTAATGTATGTACACAGTGACTGCACCAGCAGAATAATGAGTGCAGCTCTGGAGTATAATACAGGAGGTAACTCAGGATCAGTAATGTATGTACACAGTGACTGCACCAGCATAATAGTGAGTGCAGCTCTGGGGTATAATACAGGATGTAACTCAGGATCAGTAATGTAATGTATGTACACAGTGACTGCACCAGCAGAATAGTGAGTGCAGCTCTGGAGTATAATACAGGATGTAACTCAGGATCAGTATTGCAATGTATGTACACAGTGATTGCACCAGCGGAATAGTGAGTGCAGCTCTGGGGTATAATACAGGATGTAACTCAGGATCAGTAATGTAATGTATGTACACAGTGACTGCACCAGCAGAATAGTGAGTGCAGCTCTGGGGTATAATACAGGATGTAACTCAGGATCAGTAATGTATGTACACAGTGACTGCACCAGCATAATAGTGAGTACAGCTCTGGAGTATAATACAGGAGGTAACTCAGGATCAGTAATGTAATGTATGTACACAGTGACTGCACCAGCAGACTAGTGAGTGCAGCTCTGGAGTATAACACAGGATGTTACTCAGGATCAGTAATGTATGTACACAGTGACTGCACCAGCATAATAGTGAGTACAGCTCTGGAGTATAATACAGGAGGTAACTCAGGATCAGTAATGTAATGTATGTACACAGTGACTGCACCAGCAGACTAGTGAGTACAGCTCTGGGGTATAATACAGGATGTAACTCAGGATCAGTAATGTAATGTATGTACACAGTGACTGCACCAGCAGAATAGTGAGTGCAGCTCTGGGGTATAATACAGGAGGTAACTCAGGATCAGTAATGTAATGTAAGTAGACAGTGACTGCACCAGCAGAAGAGTGAGTGCAGCTCTGGGGTATAATACAGGATGTAACTCAGGATCAGTAATGGAATGTCCTGCAATACCCTTTGAGTACGGTATATCTGATGGCTGATTAATATTTTGGTGTTTTTGCTCCTTTTCCAGCTTTTTATGATTTTCCCTGTGTCACAGCTGCAGTCTGAGAATAGATATAACAGGGAGAGAGCGCAGTAATTTTTACATTTCTACGGCCCATTCAGTGCCCTTTTTTAGTAACGCGAGGGTTAAGGATTCGGCCTGGGAATAATGTGGGTCCTGTGTGATGACACCAGATCTGCTTCATCTTTACCTTTGCTGATAGAGCAGCGGGGAGATCTGAGCCCCTCGGTCCGGACTCTCCGGGGGGTCGTGTTCTCCTACATTAGACTGTCACAGAATCCATGAACGGAGCCGCGGAGATCAGAGCTCAGTGTTTCCTAAAAAATAGCAATCTGGACTTTTACAGAAGAGGATTTTTTTCTAGAGTTTTTTTTAGATCTCTTTTAAGCTCTCACTAGTTTTGTGCACTATTTTAAAGACATTTATTCTGATGAGAATGTGACTACTCACATCCATTGTTACTTTTCATCCTAATTTGGGGAGTTTTACCCCTGATAGACCCTCATCACTTCCTAGGTTGCAGTTCTAGGCCATGGAAACCAGTGGTCCCCTATAAATTACATTTGAGAGCTGTCAGGTGCTCCCATTATACAGGTTGCACCCACGACCTCCTCTCGGTTTGCAATTTCTCCCTAATATGGGGTCGACATCATACGGCTCATTCCTGTATCAGAGGGGTAGCTTCTCCCATTTCTGCCTTACCCTTTTATTGCATGTTCACCCAAAACACCTTGTGACCCCCAAAGTCCAAAATTCATTGGATTCTCCCAATCTGCCTACTTAAAGGGGTTGACTCACACAAGACATCCCCTTTAATCGGCGGGCTGCATGGGACAGGTTCTTGATGACTGCAAGGAATTTTAATGATACATGGCGGCCACTCAGATCAAAAGTCTCTGTGGCTCAAAAAGGGATAATTAACTCCAAAATTGTAACCTCCAACTGAGATAATAGCGCACATAGACAGTGGGTGTCCTGATGTCCCTTTAAGGAGGGGTATGGGAACTGTGATATCATTTACTTATAGAGCTTGTAAACCCTGGAGTCATGAGATCGTCCTGTATTTGAGGTCATTTCTCCTTTAAATCCCTGCTGTATCCCCAGGTTGCTACATTGTGATTCCTCCTTGTCTGGATCCATGTGACAATGGACCATCTATGACGCGACACCGTGACCGCGGATCACTAAGTGGTTGTCACATCTCATCTTAGGTGACCAAGTGTAAAAACCGCCATTATGTCATCTGTACCCAAGTAACAATGGCGGACGCCCCCGGTGTGACCCGAATCTGCGCCGATCTCCTGCGGCTTCATATTTTATCGCTTTGGAGAATACAATGTTGCAATCATCCGTGTATATAGTCCAAGCTGTCAATTCCTGCATTATTCATGGTCACTATAAGAGAGGAGGGGAAATGATGCATTTTATGGATGTAGCAGAGCTCAGCGTGTCAGATGGGTTTGTCATGACGCACAATTCCTGATGGGTCCTCGGTGGATATCCGTAACTCTGCGGCTAAAGGCAAGACACACCACAACCCTAATATATGTATAATATACTATATAATCTAAGATATATATATAACTACCGTAATAATATACCATAGTATAGAAGAGATACAGTTCAGACATATTGAGCTCTGCTACATCAGTCCATAACCATTTTATGGATTTGTATTATAATCCCTACATTAAAAAAAAAAAGTCTTGCTAATGTTGCCTGAGCTGATCAAGTCTGTTATGCTAGGTCTACCTACCTACAATATCTGTCAGTGGCAATATCAGCCCTGCTACATCTGTATGTGGAATTTCTCAGAAAGGACCATAACTACAGGTCCTTCTCAAAAAATTAGCATATAGTGTTAAATTTCATTATTTACCATAATGTAATGATTACAATTAAACTTTCATATATTATAGATTCATTATCCACCAACTGAAATTTGTCAGGTCTTTTATTGTTTTAATACTGATGATTTTGGCATACAACTCCTGATAACCCAAAAAACCTGTCTCAATAAATTAGCATATTTCACCCATCCAATCAAATAAAAGTGTTTTTTAATAACAAACAAAAAAACCAACAAATAATAATGTTCAGTTATGCACTCAATACTTGGTGGGGAATCCTTTGGCAGAAATGACTGCTTCAATGCGGCGTGGCATGGAGGCAATCAGCCTGTGACACTGCTGAGATGTTATGGAGGCCCAGGATGCTGCAATAGCGGCCTTAAGCTCATCCAGAGTGTTGGGTCTTGCGTCTCTCAACTTTCTCTTCACAATATCCCACAGATTCTCTGGGGTTCAGGTCAGGAGAGTTGGCCGGCCAATTGAGCACAGTAATACCAAACCATTTACCAGTGGTTTTGGCACTGTGAGCAGGTGCCAGGTCGTGCTGAAAAATGAAATCTTCATCTCCATAAAGCATTTCAGCCGATGGAAGCATGAAGTGCTCCAAAATCTCCTGATAGCTAGCTGCATTGACCCTGCCCTTGATGAAACACAGTGGACCAACACCAGCAGCTGACATGGCACCCCACACCATCACTGACTGTGGGTACTTGACACTGGACTTCAGGCATTTTGGCATTTCCTTCTCCCCAGTCTTCCTCCAGACTCTGGCACCTTGATTTCCGAATGACATGCAAAATTTGCTTTCATCAGAAAAAAGTACTTGGGACCACTTAGCAACAGTCCAGTGCTGCTTCTCTGTAGCCCAGGTCAGGCGCCTCTGCCGCTGTTTATGGCTCAAAAGTGGCTTTACCTGGGGAATGCGGCACCTGTAGCCCATTTCCTGCACACGCCTGTGCACGGTGGCTCTGGATGTTTCCACACCAGACTCAGTCCACTGCTTCCTCAGGTTCCCCAAGGTCTGGAATCGCTCCTTCTCCACAATCTTCCTCAGGGTCCGGTCTCCTCTTCTCGTTGTACAGCGTTTTCTGCCACATTGTTTCCTTCCAACAGACTTACCATTGAGGTGCCTTGATACAGCACTCTGGGAACAGCCTATTTGTTGAGAAATTTCTTTCTGGGTCTTACCCTCTTGCTTGAGGGTGTCAATGATGGCCTTCTTGACATCTGTCAGGTCGCTAGTCTTACCCATGATGGGGGTTTTGAGTAATGAACCCGGCAGGGAGTTTATAAAAGCCTCAGGTATCTTTTGCATGTGTTTAGAGTTAATTAGTTGATTCAGAAGATTAGGGTAATAGGTCGTTTAGAGAACCTTTTCTTGATATGCTAATTTATTGAGACAGGTTTTTTGGGTTATCAGGAGTTGTATGCCAAAATCATCAGTATTAAAACAATAAAAGACCTGACAAATTTCAGTTGGTGGATAATGAATCTATAATATATGAAAGTTTAATTGTAATCATTACATTATGGTAAATAATGAAATTTAACACTATATGCTAATTTTTTGAGAAGGACCTGTATATTCTCTATAGCATTGAAAAGTTTCTCAACTTATGCTCCAGTCACAACCAGAGCTGCACTCACAGTTCTGCCGATTTATGGTTACATTTCAATCTGCAAGGCGGGTTACCTCACTACTGCCCCCTGCTGGTTAGTTGTGTGTATTACATAGGTGCTGTCCTTGCAGGATGTGGTGCTGAAGTTGCAGAGACCTTTCCCTTACTAGCAGAATCAGTGACCCAACCCAGTGACAAACACTGTGCTTAGTGATATGAAAGGCAAGCTGGAGAGATGTAGCAGAGCTGAATGTGCTACTTACTGTGTGTGAGGAAAATGTATAATATAAGTTTTAGTTCTCTGCCAGCACATATAGGGTGGGCGTGCTGAGGGATTTTTGCACTTCTAACCATGGTCCTGAAAAACACATGGCAGCTGTAAAACCCCCCTCTCCCCCCCCCGCCCCCCCAATACAACAAACCAGCCCTATGGCAGACACTGGGTAACCTGAAGTTTGTGTGTGAGCAGGGTGTGGCTTTGTGGCTTTAAACTGCAGGTGACCAATCCTGCAAAGCCACCTGTGGTCCCTCCCTTCTCAGTCAGGAATTTCTTTGTCTCCAGCGTCTGAATTTCTTTGTCACCAGGTCAAAGATATTTGACCTCATTGAATATCATTAACCAGCCTTTTGTGAGGTCACGAGGCTGTGGTTATTTAAGTGACTCCACATTTTTCCCCAGCCTGTAGAGTCTGAGTTTTTTGCCTGAGGAGCTGTACTATGCATTGGGATATTTGGGAGCACTGCGTATCAGCATGGTTTTGCCTGAAATGACCTGAGAACATGTGAGTTTTACCTTTTCTCATTTAATCCCTTTATTTTATAATTACTTTGTACATATTTCAATTGTCTCTTTTGTAACATCTTTATATGCCTTTTTATAAACACTGCCTTAAACTTTCGGAGTAAAATATATAAATTACTAGTTTCGTTCTTCCTGCTCTAAAACGTACCCTAAGTCTTTTGAAGGGAATTACGCTACTGTTTTGGGTTAGCTTTGGACCCGTTTAAACGAAGCTGGTGGCAGCATACCATGTGCTGTGCCTTTGGGAGTCGTAGCGACTGCGGCGTTGATAATTATTGTTCCTCCCTGAGTGGGAGTAGTTATCGCCTCGCTGCAGCGTGCCCAATAGCCAGTACATAGCAGGCAGCCTTTCTGGCAACTAAATACCCTAGGTGCAGTACCTAATCTGACCTGAGGGTAAGGGGGGGGGGCGCCAGAGAGCTGCAAGTTCAAGCAGAACTGTAAAGCGGGATATACATAAATCCCTGCATTTCGTGGTATATTGAAGAGCAGTGGGATAACTAGAATAAGCCCCAGCTGTAAACTAAGAGGTCCATAGACTTGTGTGTGTTTTTTTTTCATCACGTTGTAGCAGTGGAGGGATAACTAAGATAAGCCCCCCTGCACATGTGATAGCCGTCTGTTGGCCAAAAGTCACCCCGATCCGTGACGTGGGGGTGACGGTCACGGAGTGAATCATGACACTGTGCCTCTTTGTGCAGCTCTGCTACATCTGCTGTGCAGTCTGTAGATTAGTTTTGGGTCAATGCTCTCTCAGGGAAGCCTCCTCTTTCCTATCCCGAGCTCACTTATGGCGTTCGGTGAGATTCACTCTGCAGTCGGCCATTTCTCGCCTCCTTCCAAACTCAATTCTTGAATAAAAGATGTGGAATCTTCTGGCCATTTACACCCAGAAAACCTTTCTATCAATTACTTGCATGTTGCTGCCCCGGCCTGGGATGCGTTTCGCTGGTAGATTGCGTGATTCCTTTAAGAAAGGGCTCTGCGCTAATGGTGGTCAGGAAGCCGACCGACTATCAATTATTAAAATCAGACTTGGCTGCTTTCGAGAGGGATCCAACCGTAACTCTATGACTGCTGGATGGAAGAAGAAAAGTCTTGGGACTCTAAGCCTGAACCATGACACATGCATGACACCATGGGAGTTGTAATCTTGGGATCAACAGGTGGAAGAGCTTCCAGTGGATGAGGTGCAATCTGGGCCATCGAGAAAACTTTGACCCTTGAATGTCAGAGGAACGGTGTTACATAATAGCGTTCCTTTATGATGTCCAATCTTGCGTCCTCATGATTGCTCTGGTTCTCCCCACACATCTTTATGATACTCCTTATCTTTCTCTCTTTGTTTCCTTTCTCCATTTAGTTGATTCTTCTCACAATATGTAAGGAATTAGATGTTTGGCTTGGTCCATGGTGATCTGGCCCTGTCTTGTGTTGAAGTCTTTAAGAGGAACGACCCTCTAGTCAAGGATTGTTTGGTTCTTTTCCTTTCTGGCTTTGTCAAATCTATGTCAACACCAAAGGTCAATGACTTCATACTTTTCATGCATTGTCTCTTTATTGTCCGCTTTTGGCTTCTACTGTAGATTTTTTCTATGTTTCTTGTGTCTATCATGGGACCAAAGGTTCTCCAAAATGCTTTATCTCGTGTTGTGCTCCTCAGACTTCCTACCTTCATGAATTTTGTTGCTTTCTCCATCCAAATTGCTGCCACTTCTGGTCTTCATTTCCTTTCTCCATTATTGCCTTCTCCAATGAGCAGGATAATTCTCTTGATATATGATGAAGCTTCAGTCAGATCATTTGTGATTTAAGGGGAAGATCAAAGATCCAACCTGATCTTCTTTAAGACTTTTCCTCATTTTCCAACATTTAGATAAGTCTGAGCCAACCTAAGAGGTCAACTAGGTCAATACATTTTGCTGCATTTGGATAAAATATCATCATTACTATGTTCTATTGTGTTTTGTGGTCTTCAGGCTTTATGTCTTCATGATTCCTGATGTTGTCTCCATCCATCTTGTTGCTACGTCTCATCTTATTTGTTTCTTTTGCTGCCCCTATAAGCTAGACCAAAGTACAATATTTGATGAAGCTTAAGTCTTCTCCTTTGACCTAAAAAATTAAGCTTACATTTTATCTTCTAAATTATTTTCATGAATGAAAAGGTCAATGCCAAATGCTAAGTATTTTTTCTCCTGCTCCATTATTTTCTAGATTTTGTTTTAATATCACTTGCGTATTTCTCATGAATCCCATAGTAACGATGTTCCTCTAGAATACCCTTGTGTTCCGAGGTCTTCATGCTTCATCACGATGTCATCATTCTTGTGGTGGTCTTCATCCATTTTGCTGCTTCTCTTCCTCTTTGATTTTTTTCTTTATGATTGTCTTATTCACTAGAAATGATCTTATTATTAAGTCTAGAGCAAGATGAAACTTCAGTCTGGTTACTTGAGGAGATCCAGCTCTATGTGTTCAAGGATTCACCAGTCACTTTTTCTTGCTCTCCGAGACTTTGCCAGGTCTATACCAACACCAAAGGTCAACACCATCAATACAATTTTCAGGTTTCATTTGAGGTTACGTACAGGCTCCATAGCCATGATTACTTAATTTGTGTTATTGCTAGTCACTTCATTTTTATTTCCTTTCCTCCTAAGTGTCTTCTCCGGTAATCTGGACCTTCTCAAATTCAGTTTGGTCTTTTGATCTGAAGATCTGTTTGGATGTAGTTGAGGATTTTCATTATCCATGAGTTAAAATGTTAATGCACACTAGAGGTCAAATACCTAATATTTCTTCCTCACATTTTTCTTTATTGTCCAACACGTTAAGGCATGGAACTAGATGGACTTAAAGTCTTCCTTCAACCTTAATAACTAGGTTAATAACACTTAGTTTAACTTCTCTTCTATGTTTCTCCTGGCTCCCAATAGACCAATATTCCTCCAGAACACTAAGTATGGTGCTCTGGCATCTTCAAGCTTCTCACGGTCATCTTCTCGATTCCTGTGGTTGTCTTCATCTATCTTGCGGATACTCTTTTTTTTATTTCCTTCTGTTTCTCTCCTCTGTTGGACTAGATCTCCTTACTATATGTCAAAAGTGAGCAGAAGCTTCATTCCGGTCACTTGAGAAGGTCCAAGCTAGATCTGATCAAGCATCTACTTGTTTCTTTCCCTTTCTAAGACTTTGTTGAGTCTACAAAAACACTAGAAGTCCATGGCGTCTTTTTTTTTCTATCTTTGGGTTGAAGTCAGATGTTCTTTCCTCCTCTAAATACCAGGTGGTGTTGCAGAGTAGAACTTATTGGACACAATGTATCCATGGAGGCTTTCCCATCCATCTGTGTCATCTGTGGTCACAATGCAGAAAAGAAACCAAGAAACTTTTACTATTTCTTATGTTCCTCCCATTATAACTCTACATAATAAGGTAATAAAGCAGTTTTTTTCTGAAATCCCACAAAGAAAAGGAACTCTTAGGAATGGCAAACTAAGCTTTGCTCCATGGCTGATAAATGTCTCTTTTATAAAGATGTAGCGGAGCTGACTTTGTCATGTGCAGCTCATCATGGCATATTATGGTTTCTTATGGAATTGCAATTGTTTCATTGTCTCCAGTTCCTTGACGCAGAGGATAGACCTAGTACGTTCAGCTCTGCTACATCAGTAGATAATAATGGACATTAAGCTCCTGTTCCTGGCTCCGTATAACCGTAATAATGGTAATAATAATAATCATGATGAATGATACAAATACTGCTACAAAGTGCCGTAAATCCTAAACTACGGAGCTTTCTTCTCCCCAAGACATCTAGAATTTCCTCCTAACATTTCTAACTAGATCTGAGATATCATCCAGTAATTACGGAGCGCACAACCATCGGATCAGCCTCTCCACGGCGAGCTCGCCAACAAAAGGGAATTAGGCCCGGGAAGCGGAAAGTGTGGAGCGCTACACATCCCAGCCTCAGGTAACGCGGGCGGTGATGACGGATTTCAGGCCGCCGATTGAGTGTCAGGACTTAGGACTGATAAAGCGCCATGAAATAAATGGCGCTATAATAATAAATAATAATAAAAGAAGCAACAAATTACATGTAATCCGCTCAGTGATGACTCAGCGACCGAAGAACACCGAGAACCGCACAGATCCCAAACTCCGGCTACAAGAAGGCGCCACATTATTGTAGACACCTATTACACAAGTCAGATGACATAATCCGGCAATAATCAGATAACAATGTCATTCACGTGTCCTCTATCTATGCAGCTCTACGGTATCCAGTGGCGGAACTAAAGTCTGATAGGCCCAAATGCAAAATTTGGATGTTGGTTCCCACTAGCAAGTTGATCAAATATAAAGGACCCTGTAATAATGTCCTCCATCCTGGCCTCTATTTTGTAAAAATGTTCTCCCTCCCGGCCCCATCCTGTAATAATGTGCTCCATCCTAGTCCCATCCTGTAATAATGTCCTAAGTCCTGGCCCCATCCTGTAATAATGTCCTCCATCCTAGCCCCATCCTGTAATAATGTCCTAAATCCTGGCCCCATCCTGTAATAATGTCCTCCATCTTGGCCCCATTCTGTAATAATGTCCTCCGGCCTGGCTCCATCCTGTAATAATGTCCTCCGTCCTGGCTCCATCCTGTAATAATGTCCTCCGTCCTGGCCCCATCCTGTAATAATGTTTTCCGGCCTGGCCCCATCCTGTAATAATGTCCTCCGGCCTGGCTCCATCCTGTAATAATGTCCTCCGGCCTGGCTCCATCCTGTAATAATGTCCTCCGTCCTAGTCCCATCCTGTAATAATGTCCTCCGTCCTGGCCCCATCCTGTAATAATGTCCTCCGGCCTGGCTCCATCCTGTAATAATGTCCTCCGGCCTGGCCCCATCCTGTAATAATGTCCTCTGTCCTAATCCCATCCTGTAATAATGTCCAGTGTCCTAGTCTCATCCTGTAATAATGTCCTCCGGCCTGGCTCCATCCTGCAATAATGTCCTCCGTCCTGGCCCCATCCTGTAATAATGTCCTCCGGCCTGGCTCCATCCTGTAATAATGTCCTCCGTCCTAGTCCCATCCTGTAATAATGTCCTCCGTCCTGGCCCCATCCTGTAATAATGTCCTCCATCCTGGCCCCATCCTCTAATAATGTCCTCCGGCCTGGCTCCATCCTGTAATAATGTCCTCCGTCCTGGCCTCATCCTGTAATAATGTCCTCCATCCTAGTCCCATCCTGTAATAATGTCCTCAGTCCTGGCCTCATCCTGTAATAATGTCCTCTGTCCTAGTCCCATCCTGTAATAATGTCCTCCGTCCTGGCCCCATCCTGTAATAATGTCCTCCGTCCTGGCCCCATCCTGTAATAATGTCCTCCGTCCTGGCCCCATCCTGTAATAATGTCCTCCGTCCTGGCCCCATCCTGTAATAATGTCCTCCGGCCTGGCTCCAACCTGTAATAATGTCCTCTGTCGTAGTCCCATCCTGTAATAATGTCCTCCATCCTGGCCCCATCCTGTAATAATGTCTTCCGGCCTGGCTCCATCCTGTAATAATGTCCTCTGTCCTAGTCCCATCCTGTAATAATGTCCTTCGGCCTGGCTCCATCCTGTAATAATGTCCTCCGTCCTAGTCTCATCCTGTAATAATGTCCTCTGTCCTGGCCCCATCCGGTAAAAATGTCCTCAGTCCTGTAATAATGACTCTCAGCCTATAATACTATCCCCATCCTGACCCTTTTCTTTAATAATGTCCTCTGTCCTGATCCTTTTCATTAATAATGTCCCCTGTGCAGGTCTCTGTCCTGTAATAATGCCTCTGTCCTATTAAAATGCTCCCATACTCTAATAATGTCCTCCTGCCTGACTCCAGCCTGTAATAATGTCCTCCATCCTAGTCCCATCCTGTAATAATATCCTCCGTCCTGGCCCCATCCTGTAATAATGTCCTCCGTCCTAGCCCCATCCTGTAATAATGTCCTCCGTCCTGGCCCCATCCTGTAATAATGTCCTCTGTCCTGGCCCCATCCGGTAAAAATGTCCTCAGTCATGTAATAATGACACTCATCCTATAATACTATCCCCATCCTGACCCTTTTCTTTAATCATGTCCTCTGTCCTGATCCTTTTCATTAATAATGTCCCCTGTGCAGGTCTCTGTCTTGTAATAATGCCTCCATTCTATTAAAATGCCCCCATACTCTAATAATGTTGCTATAACCTGTCCCCACTCCCAGGGTGAGCAGTGTGCGCCTCCTCGGGGTCGGAAGTGCACGGCAGTTTCTTTTATCCCTCTGTATCTATAGATATAATGATATTTTGTATATATGATGTAGACAGAATGGCGGCTTTGCGTTACTTTGTAACCTCTCTGTTATTGCTTTGCTCCTGTGATGCCAGCAGTCATATTATGTCACAAAGTCTTTAGGGAGGAAGATTAATTCTGAATGAAATTATTCTTACACTTGTGATGCCCCCGATGACTTTGGAGATGAATAATCTGAAATATTTGATTAAATTAAACTTTTCACAGCCTTTTACTTATAGAAATAAAACTGTGGTGCACTTGGACATTTTCATCTTAAACATAGTAAATTCTGGTCGGCCATTGGAGACACGTATAGGTCGTGGAGACGAGCGTCTCAAGATGTGACAATGTAGAAACCGTTCTGTAACACAGACCTGAGCAAACTGCCGCCGCCAAAGGGCTGAAACAGTGGCCCACGGGCCACACCATGCCCCGGCCCACCGCCCATCCACCGCCGCCCTCTGGCACCACTATCTGCATCCTCAAGATACAAACAATGGTGAATACATTGGTGGAGGACGGGGCCACCGGCTCCATCGTCCACGAATCAGTGTGTGAGACAGCAGACATATGGAGGCTATGTGAGGCTCACACTGTATATATGGAGGCTATGTGAGGCTCACACTGTGTATATGGAGGCTATGTGGGGCTCACACTGTGTATATGGAGGCTATGTGGGGCTCACACTGTATATATGGAGGCTATGTGAGGCTCACACTATATATGGAGGCTATGTGAGGCTCACACTATATATATGGAGGATATGTGAGGCTCACACTGTATATATGGAGGCTATGTGAGGCTCACACTGTGTATATGGAGGTTATGTGAGGCTCACACTGTATATATGGAGGCTATGTGAGGCTCACACTATATATGGAGGCTATGTTAGGCTCACACTGTATATATGGAGGCTATGTGGGGCTCACACTGTGTATATGGAGGTTATGTGAGGCTCACACTGTATATATGGAGGCTATGTGGGGCTCACACTGTATATATGGAGGCTATGTGAGGTTCACACTATATATGGAGGCTATGTGAGGCTCACACTATATATATGGAGGATATGTGAGGCTCACACTATATATGGAGGCTATGTGAGGCTCACACTATATATATGGAGGATATGTGAGGCTCACACTGTATATATGGAGGCTATGTGAGGCTCACACTGTGTATATGGAGGTTATGTGAGGCTCACACTGTATATATGGAGGCTATGTGAGGCTCACACTATATATGGAGGCTATGTTAGGCTCACACTGTATATATGGAGGCTATGTGGGGCTCACACTGTGTATATGGAGGTTATGTGAGGCTCACACTGTATATATGGAGGCTATGTGGGGCTCACACTGTATATATGGAGGCTATGTGAGGCTCACACTATATATGGAGGCTATGTGAGGCTCACACTATATATATGGAGGATATGTGAGGCTCACACTATATATGGAGGCTATGTGAGGCTCACACTATATATATGGAGGATATGTGAGGCTCACACTGTATATATGGAGGCTATGTGAGGCTCACACTGTGTATATGGAGGTTATGTGAGGCTCACACTGTATATATGGAGGCTATGTGAGGCTCACACTATATATGGAGGCTATGTTAGGCTCACACTGTATATATGGAGGCTATGTGGGGCTCACACTGTGTATATGGAGGTTATGTGAGGCTCACACTGTATATATGGAGGCTATGTGGGGCTCACACTGTGTATATGGAGGTTATGTGAGGCTCACACTGTATATATGGAGGCTATGTGAGGCTCACACTATATATGGAGGCTATGTGAGGCTCACACTGTATATATGGAGGCTATGTGAGGCTCACACTATATATGGAGGCTATGTGAGGCTCACACTGTATATATGGAGGCTATGTGAGGCTCACACTATATATGGAGGCTATGTGAGGCTCACACTGTATATATGGAGGCTATGTGAGGCTCACACTGTATATAGTTGGGTATGTGGGGGCTTATACTGTACATAGAAGGCTATGTGGGGTTCACACTGTATATATGGAGGCTATGTGGGGGCTCATACTGTATATAGTAATGGTATTTGGGGGGCTCATACAGTGTATGATGAGGCAATGTGGGGCACCTGTTTTGTATCAGAGGCTATATGCGAGCTCATACTGTATATAAGAATCTATGTGGAGGCTCACACTGTATATATGGAGGTTATGTGGGTTCTGATACTGTATATAGAAGGCTATATGGGGGCTTGTATTGTATATAGTGGCTAAGTGAGGGCTCATACAGTATATAGAGGACTGTGTGTGGGTTCATACAGTATATAGAGGACTGTGTGTGGGTTCATATGGTATATAGGAGCAATTTAGGGTTTCATGCTGTATATTGGAGGCTATGTGGGGGCTCATACTGAATGTGGGGGCTCATACTGTATATAGTGGCTATGTGGGGGCTCATACAGTATATAGTGGCTATGTGGGGGCTCATACAGTATATAGGGGGTTGTGTGTAGGCTCACACGGTATATAGGGGGATGTCAGCATACTTAATTCTATTCAATATTAAGTGATGCAATTAATGTTAATATAAATAATTCTAATTAATATGTTAATATTAATATTAATATTGAGTAGAAACATAATTTCAGCCTATTAGTCCTCCACAACAGTCATGGTCTCTCTTGTGGCCCCTCGGGAAAACCAATTGCCCACCACAGCTGTAACATCAGGTAGATCTAGAACATGGGCATCATCATATCAAAGACTGACAAAGTTTCACTTGACTTTTCCTTGAAGCTTCTTTCTAGAAAACACAGATGTGATAAACCCTGGGCATTGTCTGAATCATCAAAGAGGACCATGATTTTTTGGGCAGGTGGGACGGAAAAAGTCAGGACAAAGAAGACAAATTCTGATCTGTTGAAAATTTCACTTTAGAGAGATGTGGCCTTTCTGGAGTTACCTCGCACCTAGCCCATCCATCAGCAGTGGTCGGAGGGAGCTGTCAGCGCCCAACACAGGCGGCGAGAACACAACGTGCCGGACGCATCCTTTGTTTTATAGAGCTCCACACAAGGGTGAAGGAGATGGCGATATTTCTAACCGTGAAAGGTCTGATGAGTTAGGCGAGAAACAAATCCTGAAGTCAGTACATTACCAGTGAGCCCAGAAAGCTGCTCTACCAGACGGCGCTATGCTCACTACACAGCTCATCAGCTACACAGGACCAGAGACCGGGGCCTGCACCAGGAACCGAATAAGAGACAATGTAAGAGAGTGTTTTAATAGGATTTTATGTGATTCCAACACAAAGTAGCGAGTATTTGATCAAGGAAATTATGCGATGCTTTCTAAATAATTTATAAATGTCAATCTGAAAATTGCAAGGTGCATTTGTATTGGGACCCTGAGTCAGTGCTTTGCTGCCACCATGTGTGACGGTGGGGATGGTGTTTTCAGGGTGATGTGCTGTGTTAGTTTTCTGCCACACATAACGTTTTGTATATAGACGAAAATGTTCTTCTTTGGTCTCATCTGACCAGAGTTCCTTCTTCCACATGCTTTCTGTGTGCCCTACATGGCTTTTACAAAAAACTTCAAATGGGGCTTCTTATGGTTTGCTTTCAATAATATCTTTTTTTATTGCCACTCTTCCATAAAGGCCAGATTTATGGAGTATACCACTAATAGTTCTCCTGAGGACAGATTCTCTCTCCTGAACTGTGGATCTCTCCAGCTCCTCCAGCCTCACCATGGACCTCCCGGCTGCTTCTCCTATTAGTGCTCTCCTTGTTTGGGATGTCAGGTTAGGTGGACGGCCATGTCTTGGTAGGTTTTCAGTTGTGCCATACTCCTTTCAATTTTGGATGATGAATTTATTAGTGTTCCGTATGGTGTTCAGAGCTTGGGCTATTTCTTTTTACCTAGCTCTGCTTCTCTCTTCTACACGACTTTATCCCTGACCTGTCTGGTGAGCTCCTCGGTTTTCATAACCTTGTTTGTTCTCTAATGTTAATCAAGCGTCAGTCTAAGCCTCTTATATTGTGGAGGAGATATCTGATTACCCCGGACTTCATTAGACCATGGAGTCACTAATCATAGCTGTTTCCTTACAGAGCAAAACTGAAGTGGCGCATAAAATTAAAGAGTGGAGAAAGAAACATTTTAGAAATATTCAAAAGCAAATCCACGTGCTGCACATTCTCATATATTTCGGCTGAGATTTCTACTCAAATTGCGCCCAGAACACGATTTTCTGTTCGTTATCTGGAATGTGAAGGGTTAATAGCATAATGAGCCTAAATGGCGTGAAATCTTCATTTAATTGTTTTTTTTTTCCTTCCCGCCGTCATAATTGTTGGTTTTGTTCCCGTGCCTGATGCTGCATACGAGGGCTCACTTTTCAGGTGGTGCTTGCCCCTCCGCAGGTTGCAGCGAAATGATGCGGGCAGCGAGAGGGAGGCTAAGTGGCGCTTTTAGATGCCGATATGCTAACGAGCACAAGATGGCACGTAATCAATGTGTGAAGAATGGGTAATTGTCACTAATGCCTGCTAATGTTCTCATAATGATCTGTCAGAGCACCGCAGCTAATTACCATCGTGGAAATTTGGCACACATCCGGTGAAGGTATCGCCAATGCTGTCCAACGTGAAATGCGCATTGTCCTCCGTCTCCCCCGTGGCACCATGTCTCCTCTTCTCATCCTTTTATTTTGCGCCCATGTTTCATTGTAGTGTATCACTCAGGTAACTTGTTTCTTCTTATGGGGTCCGCCACTCCTGGGCCCACTCAGGAGACACCTGGAGAAATGCAGCCACCCATGAAAGCTTCCAGAATTGTCTTCATGACGTTCTATAGGATACAACAGAAAAAGGCTTTTTTTTGACCAATGCAGGCGGCTGTAAGTAAGCCCCACCGGTGGCCATTTCCAGCCTTCAGAATGATAAATTAACATCTTCAGTTTCTTCAGATGCACAAACGGATGTGACAAGATAACGAGATACAATGTATTTCTAGCAGGTCTCATGTCTTAGTCAAATATACAGGTAATAAGCAAAAGACATCTGGTTATTACCATCCAATGTGTGATCGAGATGATACAAATGACTGCTGCGTCCAACATAGAGAGGAGAACTCTGCAAACTCCAACGTGAACGATAAAGGATGGAACAAATGGTCAATGCTTTCAGGGAATGATGACAGAAGTGGTATCAAACCAGTAAATTGTTGGTCTTCTAAACCAAGCCAATTATTTTATCCATGCCAGCATTATTATAACGGTGCCTGCCTGCGCCGAACACGGACAGAAAAGGGCCCCTGGGCAAGAACAGTATATGGGCCCCTCTGTACAAAAAGCTGGTTACTGATTTAGGGTTGGAAGTGGCACCCCTTACGTCATGGGTCCCTGTGCAGCTGCCAAGTATCACCTATGGTATATCCACTCTGCTGCCAGTATACACAAGCATATATCTTATAGCAAAGCTTCATTCCTATGTACAGTACAGACCAAAAGTTTGGACACACCTTCTTATTTAAAGATTTTTCTGTATTTTCATGACTTTTACATTCACACTGAAGGCATCAAGACTATGAATTATTACATGTGGAATTATATACTTAACAATAAAGTGTGAAACGACTGAAAATATGTCTTATATTCTAGGTTCTACAAAGTAGCCACCTTTTGCTTTGATGACTGCTTTGCACACTCTTGGCATTCTCTTGATGATCTTCAAGAGGTAGTCACCGGGAATGGTCTTCCAACAATCTTGAAGGAGTTCCCAGAGATGCTCAGCACTTTTTGGCCCTTTTGCCTTCACTCTGCGGTCCAGCTCACCCCAAACCATCTCGATTGGGTTCAGGTCTGGTGACTGTGGAGGCCAGGTCATCTGGCGTAGCCCCCCATCACTCTCCTTCTTGGTCAAATAGCCCTTACACAGCCTGGAGGTGTGTTTGGGGTCATTGTCCTGTTGAAAAATAAATGATGGTCCAACTAAACACAAACCGAATGGAATAGCATGCCGCTACAAGATGCTGTGGTAGCCATGCTGGTTCAGTATGCTTTCAATTTTGAATAAATCCCCAACAGTGTCACCAGCAAAGCCCCCCCACACCATCACACCTCCTCCTCCATGCTTCACGGTGGGAACCAGGCATGTAGAGTCCATCCGTTCACCTTTTCTGCGTCGCACAAAGACACGGTGGTTGGAACCAAAGATCTCAAATTTGGACTCATCAGACCAAAGCACAGATTTCCACTGGTCTAATATCCATTCCTTGTGTTCTTTAGCCCAAACAAGTCTCTTCTGATTGTTGCCTGTCCTTAGCAGTGGTTTCCTAGCAGATATTTTACCATGAAGGCCTGCTGCACAAAGTCTCCTCTTAACAGTTGTAGAGATGTGTCTGCTGCTAGAACTCTGTGTGGCATTGACCTGGTCTTTAATCTGAGCTGCTGTTAACCTGCGATTTCTGAGGCTGGTGACTCGGATAAACTTATCCTCAGAAGCAGAGGTGACTCTTGGTCTTCCTTTCCTGGGGCGGTCCTCATGTGAGCCAGTTTCTTTTTAGCACTTGATGGTTTTTGCAACTGCACTTGGGGACACTTTCAAAGTTTTTCCAATTTTTTGGACTGACTGACCTTCGTTTCTTAAAGTAATGATGGCCACTCGTTTTTCTTTACTTAGCTGCTTTTTTCTTGCCATAATACAAATTCTAACAGTCTATTCAGTAGGACTATCAGCTGTGTATCCACCAGACTTCTGCTCAACACAACTGATGGTCCCAACCCCATTTATAAGGCAAAAAAATCCCACTTATTAAACCTGACAGGGCACACCAGTGAAGTGAAAACCATTCCCGGTGACTACCTCTTGAAGCTCATCAAGAGAATGCCAAGAGTGTGCAAAGCAGCCATCAAAGCAAAAGGTGGCTACTTTGAAGAACCTACAATATAAGATATATTTTCAGTTGTTTCACACTTTTTTGTTATGCAAATTGCCTCTTCTGAGAAAAAGAGGACTTAAACTCTATAGCGCCACCTATTGGAAGTAGCGATCCTACAAGTCACAATCAACCCATTAACGAGTCGTGCAATATGACTTAGAATAAAAGCCAAATCAGTATCTCAATTCGCAGACACGGTGTTTTGGGCTGTTGGCCCTCGTCAGTGCGAAGCATGAGAACTGATTTGGCTAGGTGAGAGGCTCTGGACTGGGGTCTAAGGGGGTCTTTTTTGTTAAGTATTTAATTCCAAGTGTTAATTCACAGTTTTGATGCCTTCAGTGTGAAAATACAGAAAAATCTTTAAATGAAAAGGTGTGTCCAAACTTTTGGTCTGTACTGTATATAACTAGTAAGTCATTGCACCCTATATGCAAGAATATAACTACTATAATACTGCCCCTATGTAAAAGAATATAACTACTATAATACTGCTCCTATGTACAAGAATATAACTACTATAATACTGCCCCTATGTACAAGAATATAACTACTATAATACTGCTCTTATGTACAAGAATATAACTACTATAATACTGCTCTTATGTACAAGAATATAACTACTATAAATACTGCTCCCTATGTACAAGAATATAACTACTATAATACTGCCCCTATGTACAAGAATATAATTACTATAATACTGCTCCTATGTACAAGAATATAACTACTATAATACTGCCCCTATGTACAAGAATATAACTACTATAATACTGCTCCTATGTACAAGAATATAACTACTATAATACTGCTCCTATGTACAAGAATATAACTACTATAATACTGCCCCTATGTGCAAGAATATAACTACTATAATACTGCTCCTATGTGCAAGAATATAACTACTATAATACTGCTCCTATGTACAAGAATATAACTACTATAATACTGCTGCTATGTACAAGAATATAACTACTATAATACTGCTCCTATGTGCAAGAATATAACTACTATAATACTGCTCCTATGTGCAAGAATATAACTACTATAATACTGCTCCTATGTACAAGAATATAACTACTATAATACTGCTGCTATGTACAAGAATATAACTACTATAATACTGCTCCTATGTACAAGAATATAACTACTATAATACTGCTCCTATGTACAAGAATATAACTACTATAATACTGCTCCTATGTACAAGAATATAACTACTATAATACTGCTCCTATGTACAAGAATATAACTACTATAATACTGCTCCTATGTACAAGAATATAACTACTATAATACTGCCCCTATGTACAAGAATATAACTACTATAATACTGCCCCTATGTACAAGAATATAACTAATATAATACTGCTCCTATACAAGAATATAACTACTATAATACTGCCCCCTATGTACAAGAATATAACTACTATAATACTGCTGCTATGTACAAGAATATAACTACTATAATACTGCTTCATGTACAAGAATATAACTACTATAATACTGCTCCTATGTACAAGAATATAACTACTATAATACTGCTCCTATATATAAGAATATAACTACTATAATACTGCTCCTATGTACAAGAATATAACTACTATAATACTGCTCCTATGTATGAGAATATAACTACTGTAATATTGTCTTTTATATTCTACCGTAATAATGCTGCTATAATCCAGAAGTACATCATCGCTGACTGGGTTGGATGAGTCATCGATCAATCTTGCTGGCAAAGAATATATAATAATATAATAAAATGTCAAGGTCTTAAAACGTAATGAATCTGCTATTGCTTTTTGTGTGCTTCTTTGCCTGATCTTCAGGACTCCTCGTCGCTCTTCATTTTGGTATAATTTCTCCTTTTATGTTCGCTTCTCCTCTTTAGATGGACTTTGCCTCCAGCTTTCTTGGCGCTTCCTCGTGCTTCCCGCTGTAAATTCTCCTAGCAGGAGCCGATCACGGAGGAGACCGCAGAGTGTTCTCTGTTTGAAAATTCACATTGTTGTTATGAAAATTTCTTGTGATTCTCGAATTGTCGGGAGCGACGGGGTCGTAAAATGCCGAGGGGTAATAATCAGAGAATGGAGGATATGTCGCCCCCCCCACTTCTCATGTGCAGGACGGGATGGAAAAGTGAAAAATAGTGGAATTTTCAATCACCGGGATAATTTTCGACATCAGCTCAGTATATAGGAGTGTATTGCTAAGAAGTGCAGGACACAAATTTTTCTTTTACCGCTTTTTCCATGTGCCGGTGATTGTTTGCAGTATCTGGTGCGAGGAGCGGAGATTTGCGCTGTCGTTGACGCCAGGGTCTTTTACGCCTTGTCTGCTCTTTGGTGCTGGAGACGATCACAGGAATCATAATATAATATTAGCTCCCAGGTAGCAAAGAAGAGCGAATCTGCCAAAAATCAGAGTTTGGCAAATTGACCTCAACTCAGCCAGAAAATTTGATTTGCATCAGATTTATTGGATGTGACTTTAATGAGCCCCGATGGCCATGAAAGCTCTTGTATTTTATACCATGAAGTCTCCTGACACTGGTGGGTAAAAAAAAACAAGCAATTTTTAATTTTGGGGAATTCGACAAATCCAATTTTTGCTTTATTTATAAGGACCAGGAAGGAGTTAAAATACCATAAAATAAATTAGTCACCTCGTCAGTTTCCTGTTACTGCCGCCTCAGGTCCCCGCCAGTTCTCTGCTCGCTCCCTACGGATCCCCTCCACCTCTGGTCTTCACTGCTTTCCTCGTCAACCCTAGCCCTTAACGTTCATTTTGATGCGCATTTTCCCTTTTTTGACTGCAACGTCATAACGTAAGAGGTGCGAATTGGAGACCAGATCCGGAGTGGGAGCCGGTGGAGGACTGGGGGTTACTGCGGTGGCAGAGTCAGGAGAAGATTGAGCGTAGTATGATTTTTTTTATAGATTTTTAATCCCCTATGGTCTGTAAGAGTCCAGCAAGATGATGGCAATCTGGATTACGTGATTCCAATTAACCAAAAATGTATATTTGCAAGAATCCACAAATATTTGGAAATTTGAAACAAAATTGCTTTTTTTTTATTGATTTGTTCATCCGTACCTGATACAGTTATGCAATAATGCAATCTCAGGAAGATATGAATTAGTTTCCATCTTTGGGGGATACAACAAGAGCTGGCCTACTCCTCCTCCCATGATTGGTTTCTGTAGGACCAAGACCTACCCTCTCTCTCTCTCTCTGTGAATTTCCACCCACCTCTCTCCAGGCAAATGGTCAGTATGGAATGTGAGTTAGCTGCCAGCTAGCAGAGCTGAATGTGTTTTCCTTCTGAAAATCCCTTTGTCTTCTAGGCATGACATTCAAAGTCCAATTCAATAACACACATTAATCCCAGAAACATGAAAATTAGATTTCCAGGATCTGGGCATTTGGGGTTACGCATGGCAGCGTTTTGCGGCATTTAGGGCCATCAGAAATCTGGGAAATGAATTTATGTCCACCAGCAAATCACAGACATATACCATGTTTGGACTCTAAAGAACGGTAAAATCGCAGGGAGAAAACTAATGCCAATATCATTGGGCTGTGAGCTTCCAGGCGCCAAAGATATGAAGAAAAGGAGTTATTGGTAACTTTCCTAGCTATGTGTACTCCAGAAAACAGTTCATATGTGAGGTCAGCAAAGTGGGAGTACCTAATTTTATTGCCCAAGCACAAAACAAGAACGTCCATCTTTGGCATTTATCCAGAGCCAGGAGAGACAGCTGAAACACCATGCTGTGGTACTGGATCATTTCTTTGGGATCTTTCCACCCCTTTATTGACACTTCATACCTGTGACTGAGATTTAGCAAGTTTTGAATTTTCAACCCTTTTATTTCATAACTGTCTGTACATACTTGTATTTTGTCTCTTTTGTATTATCATTTGTATCTTTTGTAAACACTGCCAATTTTTTTCTGGAGTAAACTTATAAATTCGCTAGCTTTGTTCTTCTTGCTCTGTGAGCGATCTGCCATGTACTTCGTACAAATTCATGTTACCAACTGGTGTCCGATCCAATTAAAAGAGGTCGGTGGTGGCAGCATAGTTTTCGTATTTATGTGGTGCTGGGGACTTGATGATGACTGGATCAGGGTATATATATATGTTACTATCAGGAACTGATGGTATATATATACATCCCGTCACATCACGTGCCGCAATACTCAACATAAATTAGAGCAGCTGTGCCCTTTTCCTTATCCTCTATCAGGACCCTTATTGGCCAGCAGGATAGGGGGGCACCAGAGAACTGCAAGTCCCTGACTAAAAGAGAAGTGTTTCCTGAGATGCAACATTTGTGATACAGTGCTATGTATAAGACATTGTTTAGGCTCCTCTGACCTCCCTGACCGCCTTCCAGGACGCTTAGGTTTGGGGTGCTGTTTTGTGCCGTCGTTGTACATGATATCAGGCCGTGCATTCTGAGTTTTCAGCTGTCTTCCTATAGGGAATATAACATAATTCTAGCCCCCTCGTGTTGTGGATGGCACTTTCCCCACCACATACACTCCAGGTGCCGCTGATCCCCCATCACGTTCCCACGTCAATGTGTAGCAGCTTCATTTTTCTGACATATGTGCTGCAAGGTTACAGAAGGCAGGATTAATATTTGCTCAGCAATGTCATGACTTTGTGAGACCCAACAGAGAGTGGCGCAGCATGGCGCAGCGGGGATTAACCCCTTCCTGCCTCCACCGGTCAGGGGCAGGATTATCCCCCAGCTTCTCCCCACAGGTCACACTGAGGATTAGATTTGACTATTTATCTCCTGATCTCCCGTGCTGACCCCATCATCTCCTCGGATTAACCCATTTACAGCCCACTGAGTTTTACACCATCGCAACCCAAACCAAGCAAACGACCTTGGACTTTTTGAGACTTGCTTGTCGTGATCGTGGTGCTTTCAGGGTTGCAGCGCGGACCCATTCGCTAGTATTGTGCTGCGGTGGAACAGCAACACGTTGAGGACTTTGACCGCGTCGACAGGTCTCATGGGCAAAGTCATCTAACACTTTCCCACCTGTTTAAGGTCAAATTCCCTCATACAACAAGTTTGCAAAGAGCTTTTTTTTATTTGTTTGTTTGCTTTTTTAGCAGATTCTCTCAAAAATCCGTCCCCAGAACTGCTTGAATAACACTTGGAAAAGTCTTCCACTTCACTTCCATGAGAAATCCACTTTGCTTTTCATACAAAGAGTTATAGACTTATTTTGCAACTTTTATGCAGAAATCGAATCATCTCTAGATCCTACTGTGCGGGTTAACCTTGTCATTTTCAAGTTTTGATGCAGGGACTAAAGATGGCGTAAAGAAAGCGATAAATTTAGGTCAGGAATTAACAACAATGAAACGTAAAAGATTATTGCAAATGCAATCGTAAATATCCAAGACTTTGATGCCTTCATAATTATTAGAACCTTCTACTTGAGAATCTTTGAGATATCCACCCAACATTGCAAGTGGTCTTCGAGAGGGAGGTCTTCTAAAAGAACATTGCCAATATATATATATATATATATATATATATATATATATATATATATATATATAGTGGAAGTGAATATCTAGAGTACCTGGATGAGGAGTTGGTCTCCTGGGGAGATTGCATATATTTTATCTTCCAAATCAGAGGAGAGATACAATGTATCCTTGTGACTATTCGCTCCTTTCTTTCCTCATTGGCAGTATTATTAGTTGGTGTTCTGGGACATAACCTTCCCCATCGGAGCGGTGAAGAGGCGTCCATATCCGCCCTACCGGTGTGTAGTGGACAGATGGATCACTGACCTAGATTTTCTCTCCGATGACGACGATGAGCACAGATGATGTTTGGCCGACCCAGTCATTGGCGTGTTCATCCCTTCTGCACTGTCAGGTGTGGTGTGACACGTCCTATTGTCAGGAGTTCTGCCAATTAATCTAGGTCACGTTATAAAACGGGCAATTAAATTGAACAAAATCTAAAAATAACTGACTATAGAAAACCATTGGAATGGAGTAACTAAATAATCTTCTCCTTTTCTCCATGGGTTTTATTTTGGGGCATTCACCATCCTTATCTGCCAGTTTATGATTTGTTTTCCTTTTTTTTATTTGTTTATTTTTTGTTGCTGTAAGATTTACAAACAACTGTTCAAAGCGAAACATAAAATAATTCAATATAAAACAAGCCCCTGTTCCGAATCATGGAGAGAGGAAGATAAAAAAAACATTAAAAAATCAAATATTATTGTCCATTTATTTAGGGTCTTACACTAACTTGTGCAAACATGTAGCGAATTTCGGATTTTTCTTTCTTTTAGCCAAGTAACTTTTCTGAAAAAGTTGATGGAGGCCAACTGCATCCCGAGAGATTCAGTATAGATTACGCAAGAAAGAGGCGTAAATTATAGCAAAAAAAAAAATTATCTCCAGCTCATAGCTGGCGCCCAACATGGATTCTGGCCGGAGAAATACGCTCCAAATTCATTAAGTGGTTTTCAGCTTTTAATAAATTTGGCGCAACTTACGCCTGCAGAATGTGTTTTATGTTAGATGAATTGGTCCTTAAGGTTGAGGACGAGTAAATGCATCCCCAAATATACACAGAAATGCTCACTTAATTCTAATACATAAAGTACTGAATGCAGATTCGGGAACCCCATTCATCTGCATGTGTTCGTTTTTACACGGATTAAGCGCACCACAATGAATCCGGTTTTTAGCTTTAAACATAACAAACATGGACGCGGTAGATTTGTTAAAAAAAATAGTTAAGGACTCACGTTTTGGAAATAGTTTGAATAATGCGCTGCAATTTACCAGGGAGGAGGGAGATGCAGCTGCAGGAAATTAGACAAGATGGAGATTATCCCATTTATACTGTAAGCATGGACGGGGTCCAAGTTTGCTTAGCGAGAATTAGTAAATTGTCCACATTATGACATGACTATGGCGCTTATACTATGGAGGGGAATGTCTGTAATAATATCATCATTCCATCCCCCAGAAAATATAAGTCTTGTGTGAGCCACCTCGATTCACAGACACGTTTTCCATCCACGACTGTAATAAGTGCTGAGGTCAACTGGAAATATTACCAGTGCAAATAGGGACTGTGATTCCTTAATGGGGGACATTAATTGCAATTGTTTTGGAAGCATTTGATGATGCCCATCTAAGAGAAGGCTACATTTCGATTTTGTAACTTTTATATAACTATTATAGGTCCAACTATGATTTCCAAGTCATGCCTAAGGGATAATGGAATTTATAAAAAAAAGCTTGTTCCTGTACAATATTAATAAATTCGAAGTTAATAGATCTGTGATTAATTTTTTTGGACAAAATGTAGAGACGTTGAAAAGACCATCCCTCTGGAGGACTTAAACCGTCACTTGAATGGGTTCTGTGTAATACCCGAGTTAGCCTGCGGGAGTGCTGTAGAAAGCCTAAACACTCACTAATTAAAGCTGATTGCAGGTGATGTCAGCAGTTGGACACTTAACGAATAGATTGTTGACGGTGACCCTACTAAACAGTTTGTCCAAAGCGGAGAATGTCCTTTAAAACCTCTGTTAATGCTTGAGATGGGATTTATGGGAATTATCTATAATTCTGAGCAATCATCTTGTACAGAAGGATTAGACCTGTACGCGACTCGTAGATCTCCTGGTATCAACAGGTGCCGCAAGAAAACAATTAAAAACAATCATTATGTGAACAGTGCGCTGCTCTCTGTTCGTTAATTAGCGGAGTTAGTGCGCTGCCGTAGGAGGTTTAAACAGTAGGTGTTTGGTCTTTACTCTCGTCTTCACGAGATATCGTGCCACTTTTGCAAAGAAATAATACCGCACTTCTGCACTTCCCTGCCGAGTTCTGCGATCATCTTCTGGAACATAATCACCATTATCCACTCAAGACCCTCTGTGCAAAATAAAGAGAAAATGAAAAAAAAAAACAAAAAAAGAAAAACAACAACATCAACTCTTCCCCGTTCATTTCACAATTCCCTCTCAAACGCGACTTCGCTCTTCCATCTGTTGTCTCTGGCAGATTTCTGCATCCAATTAGTCACATTTAATGCTGCTGTCAAGTTTTCGGAAGGGCTGTAGTTTGGAATAAATTATTAGTAAAGGCTTTACAGACGTTTGGGGCGATTTAGAGTTTACTCGTAACTGTAAAAATAAAGGCTTGTAAAATTCTGGAGAGGAGGAGGAGGGAAGGAGGAGGGATGTGTGATCACGAAGATGCGGAGTAAACTGGAAAAGTTCATATGTGCAACTAGAGAAGAGATCAAGTGCTGGACAATGGATTATATTCATAGAGGTGATACAATATAATGATTGTGCTACTATGTAATTGTCACCATATTGTAGCAGTTAAATTCTTGTATATAAGGGCAGTATTATAGTAGTTATATTCTTCTACATAGGAGCAGTATTATAGTGGTTATATTCTTGTACATAGGGGCAGTATTATAGTAGATATATTCTTGTACATAGGAGCAGTATTATAGTAGTTATATTCTTGTACATAGGGGCAGTATTATAGTAGTTATATTCTTCTACATAGGAGCAGTATTATAGTGGTTATATTCTTGTACATAGGGGCAGTATTATAGTAGTTATATTCTTGTACATAGGAGACAGTATTATAGTAGTTATATTCTTGTATATAAGGGCAGTATTATAGTAGTTATATTCTTGTACATAGGAGCAGTATTATAGTAGTTATATTCTTGTACAGTGGGGCAAAAAAGTATTTAGTCAGTCAGCAATAGTGCAAGTTCCACCACTTAAAAAGATGAGAGGCGTCTGTAATTTACATCATAGGTAGACCTCAACTATGGGAGACAAACTGAGAAAAAAAAATCCAGAAAATCACATTGTCTGTTTTTTTAACATTTTATTTGCATATTATGGTGGAAAATAAGTATTTGGTCAGAAACAAACAATCAGGATTTCTGGCTCTCACAGACCTGTAACTTCTTCTTTAAGAGTCTCCTCTTTCCTCCACTCATTACCTGTAGTAATGGCACCTGTTTAAACTTGTTATCAGTATAAAAAGACACCTGTGCACATCCTCAAACAGTCTGACTCCAAACTCCACTATGGTGAAGACCAAAGAGCTGTCAAAGGACACCAGAAACAAAATTGTAGCCCTGCACCAGGCTGGGAAGACTGAATCTGCAATAGCCAACCAGGTTGGAGTGAAGAAATCAACAGTGGGAGCAATAATTAGAAAATGGAAGACATACAAGACCACTGATAATCTCCCTCGATCTGGGGCTCCACGCAAAATCCCACCCCGTGGGGTCAGAATGATCACAAGAACGGTGAGCAAAAATCCCAGAACCACGCGGGGGGACCTAGTGAATGAACTGCAGAGAGCTGGGACCAATGTAACAAGGCCTACCATAAGTAACACACTACGCCACCATGGACTCAGATCCTGCAGTGCCAGACGTGTCCCACTGCTTAAGCCAGTACATGTCCGGGCCCGTCTGAAGTTTGCTAGAGAGCATTTGGATGATCCAGAGGAGTTTTGGGAGAATGTCCTATGGTCTGATGAAACCAAACTGGAACTGTTTGGTAGAAACACAACTTGTCGTGTTTGGAGGAAAAAGAATACTGAGTTGCATCCATCAAACACCATACCTACTGTAAAGCATGATGGTGGAAACATCATGCTTTGGGGCTGTTTCTCTGCAAAGGGGCCAGGACGACTGATCCGGGTACATGAAAGAATGAATGGGGCCATGTATCGTGAGATTTTGAGTGCAAACCTCCTTCCATCAGCAAGGGCATTGAAGATGAAACGTGGCTGGGTCTTTCAACATGACAATGATCCAAAGCACACCGCCAGGGCAACGAAGGAGTGGCTTCGTAAGAAGCATTTCAAGGTCCTGGAGTGGCCTAGCCAGTCTCCAGATCTCAACCCTATAGAAAACCTTTGGAGGGAGTTGAAAGTCCGTGTTGCCAAGCGAAAAGCCAAAAACATCACTGCTCTAGAGGAGATCTGCATGGAGGAATGGGCCAAGATACCAACAACAGTGTGTGGCAACCTTGTGAAGACTTACAGAAAACGTTTGACCTCTGTCATTGCAAACAAAGGATATATTACAAAGTATTGAGATGAAATTTTGTTTCTGACCAAATACTTATTTTCCACCATAATATGCAAATAAAATGTTAAAAAAAACAGACAATGTGATTTTCTGGATTTTTTTTCTCAGTTTGTCTCCCATAGTTGAGGTCTACCTATGATGTAAATTACAGACGCCTCTCATCTTTTTAAGTGGTGGAACTTGCACTATTGCTGACTGACTAAATAATTTTTTGCCCCACTGTACATAGGAGCAGTATTATAGTAGTTATATTCTTGTACATAAGGGCAGTATTATAGTAGTTATATTCCTGTACATAGGAGCAGTATTATAGTAGTTATATTCTTGTACATAGGGGCAGTATTATAGTAGTTATATTCTTGTACATATGGGGCAGTATTATAGTAGTTATATTCCTGTACATAGGAGCAGTATTATAGTAGTTATATTCTTGTATATAGGGGCAGTATTATAGTAGTTATATTCTTGTATATAGGGACAGTATTATAGTAGTTATATTCTTGTACATAGGAGACAGTATTATAGTAGTTATATTCTTGTACATGGAGCAGTATTATAGTAGTTATATTCTTGTACATAGGGGCAGTATTATAGTAGTTATATTCTTGTACATAGGAGCAGTATTATAGTAGTTATATTCCTGTACATAGGAGCAGTATTATAGTAGTTATAGTCTTGTACATAGGAGCAGTATTATAGTAGTTATATTCTTGTACATAGGGGCAGTATTATAGTAGCTATATTCTTGTACATAGGGGCAGTATTATAGTAGTTATATTCTTGTACATAGGGGCAGTATTATAGTAGTTATATTCTTGTACATAGGAGCAGTATTATAGTAGTTATATTCTTGTACATAGGGGGCAGTATTATAGTAGTTATATTCTTGTACATGGGGCAGTATTGTAGTAGTTATATTCTTGTACATAGGAGCAGTATTATAGTAGTTATATTCTTGTACATAGGGGCAGTATTATAGTAGTTATATTCTTGTACATAGGGGCAGTATTATAGTAGTTATATTCTTGTACATAGGGGCAGTATTATAGTAGTTATATTCTTGTACATAGGAGCAGTATTATAGTAGTTATATTCCTGTACATAGGAGCAGTATTATAGTAGTTATAGTCTTGTACATAGGAGCAGTATTATAGTAGTTATATTCCTGTACATAGGAGCAGTATTATAGTAGTTATAGTCTTGTACATAGGAGCAGTATTATAGTAGTTATATTCTTGTACATAGGGGCAGTATTATAGTAGCTATATTCTTGTACATAGGGGCAGTATTATAGTAGTTATATTCTTGTACATAGGGGCAGTATTATAGTAGTTATATTCTTGTACATAGGAGCAGTATTATAGTAGTTATATTCTTGTACATAGGGGGCAGTATTATAGTAGTTATATTCTTGTACATGGGGCAGTATTGTAGTAGTTATATTCTTGTACATAGGAGCAGTATTATAGTAGTTATATTCTTGTACATAGGGGCAGTATTATAGTAGTTATATTCTTGTACATAGGGGCAGTATTATAGTAGTTATATTCTTGTACATAGGGGCAGTATTATAGTAGTTATATTCTTGTACATAGGGGCAGTATTATAGTAGTTATATTCTTGTACATAGGGGCAGTATTATAGTAGTTATATTCTTGTACATAGGGGCAGTATTATAGTAGTTATATTCTTGTACATAGGGGCAGTATTATAGTAGTTATATTCTTGTACATAGGAGCAGTATTATAGTAGTTATATTCCTGTACATAGGAGCAGTATTATAGTAGTTATAGTCTTGTACATAGGAACAGTATTATAGTAGTTATATTCTTGTACATAGGAGCAGTATTATAGTAGTTATATTCTTGTACATAGGAGCAGTATTATAGTAGTTATATTCTTGTACATAGGGGCAGTATTATAGTAGTTATATTCTTGTACATAGGAGCAGTATTATAGTAGTTATATTCTTGTACATAGGGGCAGTATTATAGTAGTTATATTCTTGTACATGGGGCAGTATTGTAGTAGTTATATTCTTGTACATAGGAGCAGTATTATAGTAGTTATATTCTTGTACATGGGAACATGGTAGGCGGTAATACTAGGGACAAGAGTTAACTGCTATCAGTGTGTAGGTGATTGTCTTCTGACAGCTCCTGGTCTGTGATTGGCTAATTTATTACATTATAAGCCTCCCTGAATTTGAAATTACTTGTCACCACTGTTCGGTCAGTAAGGTGAAATACTAGTGTGCTGGATTCATTGTTTTTCTCTGTGATGTTTTGTCGTGTTTTCTTGCGTAGCATATTATACTCTCTACAAACGGCAGAGACTGCGTGATAATTACCAGAAAATGGGCGAGTTCCCTTCTGTCCGCAGGATGAGACTCATTAATATTGTAAGGAGCCCAGATGTTTACTGTGAGACACCAAGGACCTTCCAGAGCTGTCGCCATGCGATCACGGACATCTGTCACTGACCCATCCAGCGTCCTCCACTGTGGGTATAACATGCAATATTCCGCACATCTAAGGTTCCGTACAAAGTGTCGTCCTGTCTATTACTCTCCAGTAATGGGCAGAATAATGGTGTAGAGCGAAAACCCAACCGATGTCACCAAACGCTGCTAAAGCCTTAGGTAACATAGGCTGCAGGAGGCTTCAATGGCAGCCTAACGGACATTAGGGGGGTACAGAGGGATAGCTTGGAGGGGGTCTGGGGTTGGGGAGGGGGTCTGGGGTTGGGGGATGCTAGGCCAAGAAAAAGGGTCATGGTTTCAGCTAATGGTTGTGAGCCGTATGGGCATATTAGCACTGGTGTCTACAATGATGGTCCAGACTTGGTCGCCTTTAGAAGTGGCATTCCGTAAAATACCGAACACTATGCTGGTCTGGATGAGTTCACTTTGTGCAGGTTTTTATTTATTTTCTTGAGAATTTCGGGGATTTTTCACCACTGTTTTCCCACAAGTCCATCTCAAATACAATATTACACGATTTCCATAAACTTTTCCATAATAATTGTTGACCAAATACGGTTGCAAGTTTTGAAGACATTGTGGTCATTGGAGTCGGAGGAGAGAACAATGCTTGTCCTACGGAAGCTCCGGACTTCTGCAAAAGGTTACAAATTGGCTTCATTGGTTAAGGAATATGACTTCTTTGGTGGAAGGGAGTCTAATATTTGGTTTGGATGTAACCAGAGAAGAATTCAGGATGTAGAAAATGATCAGTGCGAGATCAGAAACGCAAAGTATTTGCAAAGTTACTGAAAAGACATTAATGCAAAGTTCACCTTTAAGTTCCCCCGAGACCCAGCAGCACCGAGGGCGTCCAATCCTCGTTTTTGACTTTTGATTTCAGTCCCCTCCAACGTTAGCTTCACGGTTTAATTTTCCACCTTTAAATATTTTAATATTTAAAAAAAAAAATTCCTTAATATTTAATATTCCTCTTAAGTAGCGCAGACTTGTAATATTCATGTTTAATAAGGATTGCTACAATGTATGTTACAGACATTTTAAATGTCTGTCTTTTTTTTTTTTTTGAAGGCGAAAGTGCAAAGAATGTAAATCATTTTCAACCTTTTCGGGAAGACGCGGAGCTGAGGAAACTTGTAAAATACCTGCCTGGCTCCAAAGTCACACTGAATGTGAATCGATCTAGAACAAGAAAGTATCAATAAATAGATCTGATTTTTGGGGAGAATTGTTTGTTTATTTTATAGTGAAATCCCAATGGAATTTTCTCTTGTATTCAGCAGGAGGGATCAGAGGAGTCATTGATGTCTACCATTAAAGAACTCGCAAATGGGACTCTGAAATGGTGGTCTGGCCTCTGACACCCCCACACATTTTGAGTACGGATTTCCACCGATCCATTTATTGTCTATGGGACTGCTGCATATTGTCCCGTGCAATAATTTCCAATCTCATACAATCCCATGGACGATGAGTAGAGCGGTGACGTACGTGTGTGACCACGGGAGCATTTCAGAGCCTCATTATTAAGGTCAGCGGCCATCCCCCAAACATCAGCTTACTGTCACCTATCCGGCGCTTTGGTTCCACCTTCCCAGGATAGGATACCCCATCGATTTAGATATACCCTTTACTTCAACATTATGTGACTAGGAAAAAGAATGCTAAAGTGCTAAAAGTAGTCATCAATGTCGGCTAACACAACAAATATGGAAGAGGGAGGAGGGGGATGAAGCTGCAGCTTCTTTATTTCTCAGCATGTTGTAAGAGAGAAACAAATATAAAAAAAAAGCCTCTGATTGGCTCAAATGGCTGTAAATTGTGAGCAGCAAGAAACAAGACGCAGGTAATGGCATACAACACTCGGAAAAGTAATCCGAGGTAGGATAGACAAAAGTGCGTAGGCTCGTCTAAAAATCATCAGCTGCCCTGCCACTCATATACACGTACAGCTGCAAAATGAGGGATTGGGATTCTTCCCGAATTTGTTAACTTTCATGTTGGATTTCTAGAAACTTTGTACTAGCAGAAGTATAAAAACCAAGGAAAAAGTAGAATTTATGAACAATAGTTTTCAAGTGTTGCGCGTGAACAACGGATCTTGTCTCTTTTTTTGGAATCTGTCAGCAGATTTTTTGTTTGTAATCCGAGATCAGCATGATGTAGGTAGGGGATGTAACAATGTATCACTTGCTGGGCTGCTTGCTGTCATTTTGATACAATCACGGTGTTCTCTGCAGATCTAGCGTTGCTCAGAATGTTGAGCTCTGTGTTACCACGCCCACACCACTGATTGGCAGCTTTCTGTGTACACTCTGCATAGGCAGAAAGCTGCTAATTAGAGATGGGACGGGGTTATACAGAGCAGGAGGACTAGGCGTGATAATCTCCTGCTGATAAAATTCTGATTGTCTTGAAACAACATAACCAAACCCAGTAAGTGATACTTTGCTGAAATCAGGACTCTGCCTCATACATATTCCCAAATTACGTTTTAAAAAAAAAACTGTTGACGGATTCCTTTAAGGTGATTTAACGCTGATTTTTTAATTGAGTTTTTGGAAGCACAAAACTCCAAATCTTGAAGTTTCTACACTGAAAGGTTTGTTGTCATGATATTGTCTTCTCAATCTTAAAAACATAGGCAGAATTAAGAAGGGGCATTGATATCACTCCATCATTTGGTCTTGTCCCCAGGATGTCCCACCTGATCCTCCGCCACATACTGTCCATATTACTGACGTATATTGGGAGAGCTCGGTAATGGCCGCCGTATCTTCTCATCACTACAAGGATTGTGATTGCACATCGATAAAGAATCTATAAAGAATACAATTGCGTTCAGGATATTTCTTCCATGTTCTGACGTCACCATCTTTCGGCTCGCCGGCTCGGTTCCCTTCCCACTTTGTAGACCACACGTGACTCAGAGATCAGGGTTAATGGTTTCCGCGCCACGTCTCCATGCAGTCTTGGCATTGGAACGACTGTCACAGCTGTGTTTATGTTCGGGAGGCGACATGGGTGTCTTCGTTGGAGCCTCGAGACGACTTTGTTTTTGTAGTTTTTTTTTATTCTGTTCTAATTAACCAGCAGTAAAACTATCCATATGTTACCAAAGTGATAGAGTGAGATGGATACATGTATAAATTACCTCCGAGACTCTAATTAGGCTCCTCAGAAATAAAATATCTTTATAAAGCTATGGAGGCTGACCTTCTGCTTTACGACGTCTCGGATGCACCTCCCGAGCTCGGCGGGAAGGATATATTGATGCTAATGGAAAAGCCAAGACCATGTGCGGCTCGCAAACGGTTTTCTAGCGTATTGTATTTTATCCCACTATGTCCGTTGATTATTGAGTCGTTAGGAAAGTAGACATTGTCCAAGAGACTACACGGTGTGAGCCACCGAGGAGGAACTGCCGGGAATGTAGCCATGGAACAAGATCAAAGACCCGAGACCTCAGGTGTTGGGAAGTCTCAGCTTAGAGATACTTCCCCGGGAAACACCGTCCATAGAAATGCAATAGATGGCGGCACACCGGAGGACTGCGGGTAGGCTTCTGTAACCCACTCACCTCCTCTACTTTTGAGGTCCTCTGTAATCTAAGTGATGGGCGAAACTTGTTGATCGGTGGGGGTCCAACCACTGGGATCCTCTGTTGATTATTGAGTCATTGGGAAAGTAGACATTGTCCAAGAGACTACACGGTGCGAGCCACCGAGGAGGAACTGCCGGGAATGTAGACATGGAACAAGGTCAAAGACCCGAAACCTCAGGTGTTGGGAAGTCTCAGCTTAGAGATACTTCCTCGGGAAACACCGTCCATAGAAATGCAATAGATGGTGGCACACCGGAGGACTGCGGGTAGGCTTCTGTAACCCACTCATCTCCTCTACTTTTGAGGTCCTCTGAAATCTAAGTGATGGGCGAAACTTGTTGATCGGTGGGGGTCCAACCACTGGGAACCTCACGATTGGCAGAACGAGGCTCTTAAATCCCTGTTAGGGTGGAGTGTTCGACTGTCGCTCCATTCATCCCTTATAGGACTGTCTACTTAGCTTTATTTCCAGAAACCTCATTGAGAATGAATGGAGCGACAGTCAAGGGTCTGACCTTCCATGCCATGATGTAACAGAGATAAAATTGCCATCACCGTCCATACTAAACGCCATCTGTCTCGATGGAGTTGAGCTGCAGTACCAGTCACGACCTGCGGAGAGTTGTGGCGCTGTCTTTTTTCTGGAATATAGTCATTTTGTTTCTATATCTGGACACAATCATTCCATTGATAATTGTCAGATCTCTGGGGGTAAAACTGCTTGAACCCCCCAACGATCCCGATAAAAGTGGGAATAGACCACTCCACCATATATTATAATATCAATCACAAAACAGATAATGAACAGTGACCCCCGTATCATTCAACGACAAACTTTCAGATAGTGAAGAACATGATCTGAGACGTGGTCATCGGGGTCCTTGCCAAGAGCCCTTGAAAGAAAATGGAGGTTTGGTTGCAAATGTCCTGAGGAATAATAGGCACCATGAGGGTTTATGCTGCCGAGACCTTGATGCCCTGGAGACGTAAACACGAAGACGTTCTGCCATCGAGGCTTCTGGTTCTGCTGGACATAAACAGCCGCTCATAACTCATACGTGGAAATGGACGCAACGTATCCTGGATGGACGCAGTAATGACAGAGAATTGTTACTAAATAGACGGATTAATGAGCGGCTCCAGCTGAGAGCGATGTCTTAATCCTCCGTCTATTGACTGTTGGGGGGTCAGAGATTATTAATAACGTAATTTAGTGACTAAAGATTGTACAGTAACAAGGCGTCCTGCAGGGAAAGGACAGTCAGTTTATAGCCACGGAATATGACATGTTATGGGATTTATAGGGGTCTTCTTATTGATCAGATGAAATGTAAAGTATGAAAAGGAACCAATTAGAAAATTGATATTCTGTAAACACAGATTTTTACCCACAATTACTCCATGTAAAGGAATTGATGGCTATATATCTTATGACTAAGAAATAAGGGTACACAGTTTTAATAGGTATGCAGAAAAAAAAAAAATTCTCTGTTAGTGGAACTATAAAACTATTATACTGCCCCCTAGTGTAAGAAAATAACTGCTATAATACTGTCCCTTTGTACAAGAATATAACTACTACTAGATTGTGGCCCGATTCTAACGCATCGGGTATTCTAGAATATGCATGTCCCCGTAGTATATGGACAATGATGATTCCAGAATTCGCGGCAGACTGTGCCCATCGCTGATTGGTCGAGGCAACCTTTATGACATCATCGTCGCCATGGCAACCATTATGACATCTATGTCGATACTGTGCCCGTCGCTGAATCAGAAACGTGAGATGTCTACGTCCTTTATGACATCATCGTCGCTGTGTCCGTTGCTGATTGGTCGAGGCCTGGCGGTCTCGACCAATCAGAGAAGCGGGATGTCTACGTCCTTTATGACATCATCGTCGCTGTGCCCATTGCTGATTGGTCGAGGCCTGGCAGCCTCGACCAATAAGAGACGCGGGATTTCTACGTCGATGCTGTGCCGGTCTCTGATTGGTCGAGGCCTGGCGGCCTCGACCAATCAGAGAGCCGGGATTTCCAGGACAGACAGACAGACAGACAGACGGAAAAACCCTTAGACAATTATATATATAGATAATACTGCTCCTATGTACAAGAATATAACTACTATAATACTGCTCCTATGTACAAGAATTATTATTATTATTATTTATTTATATAGCACCATTAATTCCATGGTGCTGTACATGAGAAAGGGGTTACATCAAAATACAAATATCACTTACAGTAAACAAAACTAACAATGACAGACTGGTACAGAGGGGAGAGAAACCTGCCCTTGTGGGCTCACATTCTACAGAATATAACTACTATAATACTGCTACTATGTACAAGAATATAACTATTATAATAATACTGCTACTATGTACAAGAATATAACTACTATAATACTGCCTCTATGTACAAGAATATAACTACTATAATACTGCTCCTATGTACAAGAATATAACTACTATAATACTGCCCCTATGTAGAAGAATATAACTACTATAATACTGCCTCTATGTACAAGAATATAACTACTATAATACTGCTCCTATGTACAAGAATATAACTACTATAATACTGCACCTATGTACAAGAATATAACTACTATAATACTGCCTCTATGTACAAGAATATAACTACTATAATACTGCTCCTATGTACAAGAATAGAACTACTATAATACTGCTCCTATGTACAAGAATATAACTACTATAATACTGCGCAATGTACAAGAATATAACTACTATAATACTGCTCCTATGTACAAGAATATAACTACTATAATACTGCCCCTATGTACAAGAATATAACTACTATAATACTGTCCCTATGTACAAGAATATAACTACTATAATACTGCCTCTATGTACAAGAATATAACTACTATAATACTGCTCCTATGTACAAGAATATAACTACTATAATACTGCCCCTATATACAAGAATATAACTACTATAATACTGCTTCTATATACAAGAATATAACTACTATAATACTGCTCCTATGTACAAGAATATAACTACTAAAATACTGCTCCCATGTACAAGAATATAACTACTATAATACTGCCCCTATATACAAGAATATAACTACTATAATACTGCCTCTATGTACAAGAATATAACTACTATAATACTGCTCCTACGTATAAGAATATAACTACTATAATACTGCTTCTACATACAAGAATATAACTACTATAATACTGCTCCTATGTACAAGAATATAACTACTAAAATACTGCTCCCATGTACAAGAATATAACTACTATAATACTGCTCTTATATACAAGAATATAACTACTATAATACTGCCCCTATGTACAAGAATATAACTACTATAATACTGCTCCTATATACAAGAATATAACTACTATAATACTGCCCCTATGTACAAGAATAAAACTACTATAATACTGCTCCTATATACACGAATATAACTACTATAATACTGCTCCCTATGTACAAGAATATAACTACTATAATACTGCTCCTATGTACAAGAATATAACTACTATCATACTGCCCCTATGTACAAGAATATAACTACTATAATACTGCTCCTATATACACGAATATAACTACTATAATACTGCTCCCTATGTACAAGAATATAACTATTATAATACTGCTCCCTATGTACAAGAATATAACTATTATAATACTGCTCCCTATGTACAAGAATATAACTACTATAATACTGCCCCCTATGTACAAGAATATAACTTCTATAATACTGCTCCTATGTACAAGAATATAACTACTATAATACTGCTCCTATGTACAAGAATATAACTACTATAATACTGCTCCTGTGTACAAGAATATAACTACTATAATACTGCTCCTGTGTACAAGAATATAACTACTATAATACTGCCCCCTATGTGCAAGAATATAACTACTATAATACTGCTCCTGTGTACAAGAATATTACTATAATACTGCCCCCTATGTACAAGAATATAACTACTATAATACTGCCCCCTATATACAAGAATATAACTACTATAATACTGCTCCTGTGTACAAGAATATAACTACTATAATACTGCACCTATGTACAAGAATATAACTACTATAATACTGCACCTATGTACAAGAATATAACTACTATAATACTGCTCCTATGTACAAGAATATAACTACTATAATACTGCTCCTATGTACAAGAATATAACTACTATAATACTGCACCTATGTACAAGAATATAACTATTATAATACTGCTCCCTATGTACAAGAATATAACTATTATAATACTGCTCCCTATGTACAAGAATATAACTACTATAATACTGCACCTATGTACAAGAATATAACTACTACTAGATTGTGGCCCGATTCTAACGCATCGGGTATTCTAGAATATGCATGTCCCCGTAGTATATGGTCAATGATGATTCCAGAATTCGCGGCAGACTGTGCCCGTCGCTGATTGGTCGAGGCAACCTTTATGACATCATTGTCGCCATGGCAACCATTATGACATCTACGTCGATACTGTGCCTGTCGCTGAATCAGAGACGCGGGATGTCTACGTCCTTTATGACATCATCGTCGCTGTGCCCGTCGCTGATTGGTCGAGGCTCCTGTGTACAAGAATATAACTACTATAATACTGCCCCCTATGTACAAGAATATAACTACTATAATACTGCTCCTGTGTACAAGAATATAACTACTATAATACTGCCCCCTATGTACAAGAATATAACTTCTATAATACTGCTCCTATGTACAAGAATATAACTACTATAATACTGCTCCTATGTACAAGAATATAACTACTATAATACTGCTCCTATGTACAAGAATATAACTACTATAATACTGCTCCTGTGTACAAGAATATAACTACTATAATACTGCCCCCTATGTGCAAGAATATAACTACTATAATACTGCTCCTGTGTACAAGAATATAACTACTATAATACTGCCCCCTATGTACAAGAATATAACTACTATAATACTGCTCCTGTGTACAAGAATATAACTACTATAATACTGCCCCCTATGTGCAAGAATATAACTACTATAATACTGCTCCTATGTACAAGAATATAACTACTATAATACTGCCCCCTATATACAAGAATATAACTACTATAATACTGCTCCTGTGTACAAGAATATAACTACTATAATACTGCCCTCTATATACAAGAATATAACTTCTATAATACTGCTCCTATGTACAAGAATATAACTTCTATAATACTGCTCCTATGTACAAGAATATAACTACTATAATATTGCTCCTATGTACAAGAATATAACTACTATAATACTGCTCCTATGTACAAGAATATAACTACTATAATACTGCTCCTATGTACAAGAATATAACTACTATAATACTGCTCCTGTGTACAAGAATATAACTACTATAATACTGCCCCCTATGTACAAGAATATAACTACTATAATACTGCCCCCTATGTGCAAGAATATAACTACTATAATACTGCTCCTGTGTACAAGAATATTACTATAATACTGCCCCCTATGTACAAGAATATAACTACTATAATACTGCCCCCTATATACAAGAATATAACTACTATAATACTGCTCCTGTGTACAAGAATATAACTACTATAATACTGCCCCCTATGTACAAGAATATAACTTCTATAATACTGCTCCTATGTACAAGAATATAACTACTATAATATTGCTCCTATGTACAAGAATATAACTACTATAATACTGCTCCTATGTACAAGAATATAACTACTATAATACTGCTCCTATGTACAAGAATATAACTACTATAATACTGCTCCTGTGTACAAGAATATAACTACTATAATACTGCCCCCTATGTACAAGAATATAACTACTATAATACTGGTCATGTGTACAAGAATATAACTACTATAATACTGCCCCTATGTACAAGAATATAACTACTATAATACTGCCCCCTATGTACAAGAATATAACTACTATAATACTGCTCCTGTGTACAAGAATATAACTACTATAATACTGCTCCTATGTACAAGAATATAACTACTATAATACTGCCCCCTATGTACAAGAATATAACTTCTATAATACTGCCCCTATGTACAAGAATATAACTACTATAATACTGCTCCTATGTACAAGAATATAACTACTATAATACTGCCCCCTATGTACAAGAATATAACTACTATAATACTGCTCCTATGTACAAGAATATAACTACTATAATATTGCTCCTATGTACAAGAATATAACTACTATAATACTGCTCCTATGTACAAGAATATAACTACTATAATACTGCTCCTATGTACAAGAATATAACTACTATAATACTGCCCCCTATGTACAAGAATATAACTTCTATAATACTGCCCCTATGTACAAGAATATAACTACTATAATACTGCCCCTATGTACAAGAATATAACTACTATAATACTGCCCCCTATGTACAAGAATATAACTTCTATAATACTGCCCCTATGTACAAGAATATAACTACTATAATACTGCCCCTATGTACAAGAATATAACTACTATAATACTGCCCCCTATGTACAAGAATATAACTACTATAATACTGCCCCTATGTACAAGAATATAACTACTATAATACTGCCCCCTATGTACAAGAATATAACTACTATAATACTGCTCCTATGTACAAGAATATAACTACTATAATATTGCTCCTATGTACAAGAATATAACTACTATAATACTGCTCCTATGTACAAGAATATAACTACTATAATACTGCTCCTATGTACAAGAATATAACTACTATAATACTGCCCCCTATGTACAAGAATATAACTACTATAATACTGCTCCTGTGTACAAGAATATAACTACTATAATACTGCCCCCTATGTACAAGAATATAACTTCTATAATACTGCTCCTATGTACAAGAATATAACTACTATAATACTGCTCCTATGTACAAGAATATAACTACTATAATACTGCTCCTATGTACAAGAATATAACTACTATAATACTGCTCCTGTGTACAAGAATATAACTACTATAATACTGCCCCCTATGTTCAAGAATATAACTACTATAATACTGCTCCTGTGTACAAGAATATAACTACTATAATACTGCCCCCTATGTACAAGAATATAACTTCTATAATACTGCTCCTATGTACAAGAATATAACTACTATAATACTGCTCCTATGTACAAGAATATAACTACTATAATACTGCTCCTATGTACAAGAATATAACTACTATAATACTGCTCCTGTGTACAAGAATATAACTACTATAATACTGCCCCCTATGTACAAGAATATAACTACTATAATACTGCTCCTGTGTACAAGAATATAACTACTATAATACTGCCCCCTATGTGCAAGAATATAACTACTATAATACTGCTCCTATGTACAAGAATATAACTACTATAATACTGCCCCCTATATACAAGAATATAACTACTATAATACTGCTCCTGTGTACAAGAATATAACTACTATAATACTGCCCTCTATGTACAAGAATATAACTTCTATAATACTGCTCCTATGTACAAGAATATAACTTCTATAATACTGCTCCTATGTACAAGAATATAACTACTATAATATTGCTCCTATGTACAAGAATATAACTACTATAATACTGCTCCTATGTACAAGAATATAACTACTATAATACTGCTCCTATGTACAAGAATATAACTACTATAATACTGCTCCTGTGTACAAGAATATAACTACTATAATACTGCCCCCTATGTACAAGAATATAACTACTATAATACTGCCCCCTATGTGCAAGAATATAACTACTATAATACTGCTCCTGTGTACAAGAATATTACTATAATACTGCCCCCTATGTACAAGAATATAACTACTATAATACTGCCCCCTATATACAAGAATATAACTACTATAATACTGCTCCTGTGTACAAGAATATAACTACTATAATACTGCCCCCTATGTACAAGAATATAACTTCTATAATACTGCTCCTATGTACAAGAATATAACTACTATAATATTGCTCCTATGTACAAGAATATAACTACTATAATACTGCTCCTATGTACAAGAATATAACTACTATAATACTGCTCCTATGTACAAGAATATAACTACTATAATACTGCTCCTGTGTACAAGAATATAACTACTATAATACTGCCCCCTATGTACAAGAATATAACTACTATAATACTGGTCATGTGTACAAGAATATAACTACTATAATACTGCCCCTATGTACAAGAATATAACTACTATAATACTGCCCCCTATGTACAAGAATATAACTACTATAATACTGCTCCTGTGTACAAGAATATAACTACTATAATACTGCTCCTATGTACAAGAATATAACTACTATAATACTGCCCCCTATGTACAAGAATATAACTTCTATAATACTGCCCCTATGTACAAGAATATAACTACTATAATACTGCTCCTATGTACAAGAATATAACTACTATAATACTGCCCCCTATGTACAAGAATATAACTACTATAATACTGCTCCTATGTACAAGAATATAACTACTATAATATTGCTCCTATGTACAAGAATATAACTACTATAATACTGCTCCTATGTACAAGAATATAACTACTATAATACTGCTCCTATGTACAAGAATATAACTACTATAATACTGCCCCCTATGTACAAGAATATAACTTCTATAATACTGCCCCTATGTACAAGAATATAACTACTATAATACTGCCCCTATGTACAAGAATATAACTACTATAATACTGCCCCCTATGTACAAGAATATAACTTCTATAATACTGCCCCTATGTACAAGAATATAACTACTATAATACTGCCCCTATGTACAAGAATATAACTACTATAATACTGCCCCCTATGTACAAGAATATAACTACTATAATACTGCCCCTATGTACAAGAATATAACTACTATAATACTGCCCCCTATGTACAAGAATATAACTACTATAATACTGCTCCTATGTACAAGAATATAACTACTATAATATTGCTCCTATGTACAAGAATATAACTACTATAATACTGCTCCTATGTACAAGAATATAACTACTATAATACTGCTCCTATGTACAAGAATATAACTACTATAATACTGCCCCCTATGTACAAGAATATAACTTCTATAATACTGCCCCCTATGTACAAGAATATAACTACTATAATACTGCTCTTATGTACAAGAATATAACTACTATAATATTGCTCCTATGTACAAGAATATAACTACTATAATATTGCTCCTATGTACAAGAATATAACTACTATAATATTGCTCCTATGTACAAGAATATAACTACTATAATATTGCTCCTGTGTACAAGAATATAACTACTATAATACTGCTCCTGTGTACAAGAATATAACTACTATAATACTGCCCCCTATGTACAAGAATATAACTACTATAATACTGCTCCTGTGTACAAGAATATAACTACTATAATACTGCCCCCTATGTGCAAGAATATAACTACTATAATACTGCTCCTATGTACAAGAATATAACTACTATAATACTGCCCCCTATATACAAGAATATAACTACTATAATACTGCTCCTGTGTACAAGAATATAACTACTATAATACTGCCCCCTATGTACAAGAATATAACTTCTATAATACTGCTCCTATGTACAAGAATATAACTACTATAATATTGCTCCTATGTACAAGAATATAACTACTATAATACTGCTCCTATGTACAAGAATATAACTACTATAATACTGCTCCTGTGTACAAGAATATAACTACTATAATACTGCCCCCTATGTACAAGAATATAACTACTATAATACTGCCCCCTATGTGCAAGAATATAACTACTATTATACTGCTCCTGTGTACAAGAATATTACTATAATACTGCCCCCTATGTACAAGAATATAACTACTATAATACTGCCCCCTATATACAAGAATATAACTACTATAATACTGCTCCTGTGTACAAGAATATAACTACTATAATACTGCCCCCTATGTACAACAATATAACTTCTATAATACTGCTCCTATGTACAAGAATATAACTACTATAATATTGCTCCTATGTACAAGAATATAACTACTATAATACTGCTCCTATGTACAAGAATATAACTACTATAATACTGCTCCTATGTACAAGAATATAACTACTATAATACTGCTCCTGTGTACAAGAATATAACTACTATAATACTGCCCCCTATGTACAAGAATATAACTACTATAATACTGGTCATGTGTACAAGAATATAACTACTATAATACTGCCCCTATGTACAAGAATATAACTACTATAATACTGCCCCCTATGTACAAGAATATAACTACTATAATACTGCTCCTGTGTACAAGAATATAACTACTATAATACTGCTCCTATGTACAAGAATATAACTACTATAATACTGCCCCCTATGTACAAGAATATAACTTCTATAATACTGCCCCTATGTACAAGAATATAACTACTATAATACTGCTCCTATGTACAAGAATATAACTACTATAATACTGCCCCCTATGTACAAGAATATAACTACTATAATACTGCTCCTATGTACAAGAATATAACTACTATAATATTGCTCCTATGTACAAGAATATAACTACTATAATACTGCTCCTATGTACAAGAATATAACTACTATAATACTGCTCCTATGTACAAGAATATAACTACTATAATACTGCCCCCTATGTACAAGAATATAACTTCTATAATACTGCCCCTATGTACAAGAATATAACTACTATAATACTGCTCCTATGTACAAGAATATAACTACTATAATACTGCCCCCTATGTACAAGAATATAACTACTATAATACTGCTCTTATGTACAAGAATATAACTACTATAATATTGCTCCTATGTACAAGAATATAACTACTATAATATTGCTCCTATGTACAAGAATATAACTACTATAATATTGCTCCTATGTACAAGAATATAACTACTATAATACTGCTCCTATGTACAAGAATATAACTACTATAATACTGCTCCTATGTACAAGAATATAACTACTATAATACTGCCCCTGTGTACAAGAATATAACTACTATAATACTGCCCCTATGTACAAGAATATAACTACTATAATACTGCCCCTATGTACAAGAATATAACTACTATAATACTGCCCCTGTGTACAAGAATATAACTACTATAATATTGCTCCTATGTACAAGAATATAACTACTATAATACTGCTTCCTATGTACAAGAATATAACTACTATAATACTGTCCCCTATGTACAAGAATATAACTACTATAATACTGTCCCTATGTACAAGAATATAACTACTATAATACTGCTCCTATGTACAAGAATATAACTACTATAATACTGCTCCTATGTACAAGAATATAACTACTATAATGCTGCTCCTATGTACAAGAATATAACTATCATAATACTGCTCCCTATGTACAAGAATATAACTACTATAATACTGCACCTATGTACAAGAATATAACTACTATAATACTGCCTCTACGTACAAGAATATAACTACTATAATACTGCTCCTATGTACAAGAATATAACTACTATAATACTGCTCCTATGTACAAGAATATAACTACTATAATACAGCTCCTATGTACAAGAATATGACTATCATAATACTGCTCCCTATGTACAAGAATATAACTACTATAATACTGCTCCTATGTACAAGAATATAACTACTATAATACATTCTTCAATCGAGACTTTTTTTGACTTTTAATATAAAGTGCGAATGAACCTTGGCAATCTTGTATCAATTGGAAATCCATTAGCATAATTAGTGCGTCGCCCACGTGGCCGCGTTGTTGAGGTATAATTAGCAAAACTTACAATAAAGTGATAATTTCCCCTTTTGATCACATCTACCCGTGGATCTGTTCTTTCTATTTGCTATTTTTTTTTACTTTAATTCTAAATTGAGTTATTATTTTATAATCAATGCAAAGAACAACATTTCTGATACAAATGACCTTACTTATGTTCTGAAGATTTATATAAAAGCCGAACCCCAAAAATAACTGCAAGTTCCCCATCTCGACTGCAAGTGAGCAGCATTTTTTCAGAAAGGACTTACTTCCTTTTCTCCTTTCTTGCATCCATACACCTTCAAGAGCCGAACCTGCAATCAACCGTCCCCTGTTCCTCTGATCCCCCACCCATGAGGGACTCTACTACTTCATAGTCAAGGAAAAGGGCTTACATATGAAGAAGGGGGTGTTACATGTTCGGGTTGACCTCTGCCATCTCCAATCTTGAGACGCCCTTTCACTTTCTAGAAGGTTGCAATCTCTCCTCACTTTTTTTCAACTTTGCTTCTTTATCTTTTCTCTGCATTGGGGTCGACATTCGTAGGTGGAAAACTGGGAAATGTTCAGGATCACTTTTTCTTAGGGGTCCCATCTAGAAAAGGACCCACCAGAAGCAACCTAAATTTACAAATGACCTCTTCGTTGCCCTAGACCAGTGTCCCCAACTCCGGTCCTCAAGAGCCACCAACAGGTCATGTTTTCAGGATTTCCTTAGTATGGCCCAGGTGATGGAATTATTGCCTGTGCAGGAGATGCAATTATCACCTGTGCAAATACTAAGGAAATCCTGAAAACATGACCTGTTGGTGGCTCTTGAGGACCGGAGTTGGGGAACACTGCCCTAGACCATCAGCAAGCGTGGCATTAAACCCTTAGTCCACTAATGGATTTAAAATTAACCTTACCCCCAGGAATTTGGGGAATTCTTTTTATTTATACAGCTTTTGTTTTGCCTTCCTCTGGAACAACAGCATGCCATCATACATCCATTACTTAAAAAACCATCCCTCGATCAAAACTGTGCCGCTAACTATAGACCTGTCTCTAATCTTCCCTTCATCTCTAAACTCCTCGAACGCCTGGTCCACTCCCGTCTTACCCGCTATCTCTCAGATAACTCTCTTCTCGACCCTCTTCAATCTGGCTTCCGCTCTTTACACTCTACTGAAACTGCCCTCACTAAAGTCTCTAATGATCTACTAACAGCTAAATCTAATGGTCACTACTCCATGCTAATTCTCTTGGATCTCTCTGCAGCATTCGACACTGTGGATCATCAGCTCCTCCTCACTATGCTCCGCTCCATCGGCCTCAAGGACACCGTTCTCTCCTGGTTCTCCTCCTATCTCTCTGACCGCTCCTTCACTGTATGTTTTGCTGGTTCCTCCTCCTCTCACCTTCCCCTTACTGTTGGGGTTCCTCAAGGATCAGTCCTAGGCCCCCTCCTCTTCTCGTTGTATACTGCCCCTATTGGACAAACAATCAGTAGATTTGGTTTCCAGTACCATCTCTATGCTGACGACACCCAATTATACACTTCTGCTCCCGATATCACACCGACCTTTTTAGAAAACACCAGTGATTGTCTTACCGCTGTCTCTAACATCATGTCCTCCCTCTATCTGAAACTAAACCTGTCAAAAAACTGAACTCCTCGTGTTCTCTCCCTCTACTAACCTACCTTTGCCTGACATTGCCATCTCCGTGTGCGGTTCCACCATTACTCCAAAGCAACATGCCCGCTGCCTTGGGGTCATCCTTGATTCTGACCTTTCATTCACCCCCCACATCCGATCACTGGCTCGCTCTTCTTATCTGCATCTCAAAAACATTTCTAGAATTCGCTCTTTTCTTACTTTCGACTCTGCAAAAACTCTTACTGTTTCACTTATTCATTCTCGTCTGGACTATTGTAACTCTCTACTAATCGGCCTCCCTCTTACCAAACTTTCCCCGCTCCAATCTGTGCTGAATGCTGCTGCCAGGATCATATTCCTCACCAACCGTTACACCGATGCCTCTACCCTGTGCCAGTCATTACACTGGCTACCCATCCACTCCAGAATCCAGTACAAAACTACTACCCTCATCCACAAAGCACTCCATGGCTCAGCACCACCCTACATCTCCTCCCTGGTATCAGTCTACCACCCTACCCGTGCCCTCCGCTCCGCTAATGACCTCAGGTTAGCATCCTCAATAATCAGGACCTCCCACTCCCATCTCCAAGACTTTACACGTGCTGCGCCGATTCTTTGGAATGCACTACCTAGGTTAATACGATTAATCCCCACAGTTTTAAGCGTACCCTAAAAACTCATTTGTTCAGACTGGCCTACCGCCTCAATGCATTAACCTAACGATCCCGGTGTGGCCTATTTATAAAAAAAAAAAAAAAAAAAAACAGGTTCCTCGCATCATGTTCTCATACACTTTATGCAGTATTAGCCCTCTGTGTCTGTACTGCTACATACTTAGGCAGGTAACTGGTTCATGCAGCTTTACATGAACACCTGAGCCTTACACTATGACCGGTCCGAATAACTAAAGCAATTGTTACCATCCACCTCTCGTGTCTCCCCTTTTCCTCATAGTTTGTAGCTTGCGAGCAGCAGGGCCCTCACTCCTCCTGGTATCTGTTCTGAACTGTATTTCTGTTATGCTGTAATGTCTATTGTCTGTACAAGTCCCCTCCTGCGGAATATGTTGGCGCTATATAAATAAAAAATTATTATTATTATTATTATTATTATTATTATTATTATTATCAACATGTTAGGGCATGTTAGGTTAGTCTATGGGTTGAACTAGATGGACTTAAAGTCTTCCTAATAACTTGGCATAAACCCTGAAAATGTAAGAATAGATTAATTATTAGTGGCTCTTCTATCATCCATCCCAGACCTCTCGCTCGGCTGCCTGGACTTTTTTCTCGGCAATATATCGGTGGGTCTATAAAAAGTACCTAAATTTAGCCCAAAACATTAAAGATCCCATCTCCATTTGATCTCTCTCATCTCTTCTTATCAGAACGATTTTGCTTGTCCTTAACCAGCTGCTTGAGGAATCCCTCGGCAGAGCGAGGCATCTCACGGACAGTCCCAACCTATTACAGAGACTGATTACTCCGGGAGGCCCGGAGATTATTTTTTGGCAGGTTGGCTACAAGTCTCCGGCCCTCCTCCCTTTCCTGTCAAAAATACGAAGCCTTTCCTCCCCCATGCCAAATCCTATGCTCATGAGTGTCACGCTGCTTCAGACCCAAGAGAGGTGGTAAATAAGGAGATGGTGCTATGCTGATAAAATCAAATCCCGAATAATAGAATAAAAATAATTAAAATATTACAAAATAAAAACCAAAAATATAGAAATTAACCCCTTCCCGACCTTTGATGCATACGCTGCGTCATGAAAGTCGGTGCCATTACGACCCATGACGCAGCATATGCGTCATGGAAAGATCGCGTCCCTGCAGATCGGGTGAAAGGGTTAACTCCCATTTCACCCGATCTGCAGGGACAGGGGGAGTGGTAGTTTAGCCCAGGGGGGGGTGGCTTCACCCCCCCCCCCCCCCGTGGCTACGATCGCTCTGATTGGCTGTTGAAAGTGAAACTGCCAATCAGAGCGATTTGTAATATTTCACCTAAAAAACTGGTGAAATATTACAATCCAGCCATGGCCGATGCTGCAATATCATCGGCCATGGCTGGAAACACTAATGTGCCCCCACCCCACCGATCGCCCCCCCAGCACTCCGATCTGTGGTCCGCTCCCCTCCGTCCTGTGCTCCGCTCCCCCGTCCTCCTGTCCGCTCCCCCCGTGCTCCAATCACACCCCCCGTGCTCCAATCCAACCCCCCCGCACTCCGATCCCCCCACCACACAGCGATCCCCCCCGTGCTCCGATCCACCCCCCCGCACAGCAATCACCCACCCCGTGCTCCAATCCACACCCCCCTTGTTCCGATCCACCCCCGTGCTCCGATCCACCCCCCCGTGCTCCGACGCCCCCCCCCCGTGCCCTGATCTCCCCCCCCCCTTATACTTACCTAGCCTCCCGGGGTCCGTCCGTCTTCTTTCCTGGGCGCCGCCATCTTCCAAAATGGCGGGCGCATGTGCAGTGCGCCCGCCGAATCTGCCAGCCGGCAGATTCTTTCCAGAGTGAATTTTGATCACTGAGATATAACCTATCTCAGTGATCAAAATAAAAAAAAATAGTAAATGAGGGGTTAGGGGTAGGGTTAGGGGTAGGGTTAGGGGTAGGGGTAGGGTTAGGGTTAGGGGTAGGGATGTGCACACGTATTCTGGTCCTCTGCGGATTTTTCCGCAGAGAATTTGATAAATCCGTAGTGCTAAACCGCTGTGGATTTACCGCGGTTTTTCTGTGCATTTCACTGCGGTTTTACAACTGCGATTTTCTATTGGAGCAGTTGTAAAACCGCTGCGGAATCCGCAGAAAGAAGTGACATGCTGCGGAATGTAAACCGCTGCGTTTCCGTGCAGTTTTTCCGCAGCATGTGTGCAGCGATTTTTGTTTCCCATAGGTTTACATTGAACTGTAAACTCATGGGAAACTGCTGCGGATCCGCAGCGTTTTCCGCAGCGTGTGCACATACCTTTAGAATTAGGCTATGTGCACACGGTGCGGATTGGCCGCTGCGGATTCGCAGCAGTGTTCCATCAGGTTTACAGTACCATGTAAACATATGGAAAACCAAATCCGCTGTGCCCATGGTGCAGAAAATACCGCACGGAAAAGCTGCGTTGTATTTTCCGCAGCATGTCAATTCTTTGTGCGGATTCCGCAGCGTTTTACACATGTTCCTCAATAGGAATCTACAGGTGAAATCCGCACAAAAAACACTGGCAATCCGCGGTAAATCCGCAGGTAAAACGCAGTGCCTTTTACCCGCGGATTTTTCAAAAATGGTGCTGAAAAATCTCATACGAATCCGCAACGTTGGCACATAGCCTTAGGGTTAGGGTTGGGTTGGAATTAGGGTTGTGGTTAGGGGTGTGTTGGGGTTAGGGTTGTGATTAGGGTTACGGCTACAGTTGGGATAAGGGTTAGGGGTGTGTTGGAGTTAGAATTGAGGGGTTTCCACTGTTTAGGCACATCAGGGGGTCTCCAAACGCAACATGGCGCCACCATTGATTCCAGCCAATCTTGTATTCAAAAAGTCAAATGGTGCTCCCTCACTTCCGAGCCCCGACGTGTGCCCAAACAGTGGTTTACCCCCACATATGGGGTACCAGCATACTCAGGACAAACTGCGCAACAATTACTGGGGTCCAATTTCTCCTGTTACCCTTGAGAAAATAAAAAAATGCTTGCTAAAACATCATTTTTGAGGAAAGAAAAATTATTTTTTATTTTCACGGCTCTGCGTTGTAAACGTCTGTGAAGCACTTGGGGGTTCAAAGTGCTCACCACATATCTAGATAAGTTCCTTGGGGGGTGTAGTTTCCAAAATGGGGTCACTTGTGGGGGGTTTCTACTGTTTAGGCACACCAAGGGCTCTGCAAACGCAACGTGACGTCCGCAGACCATTCCATCAAAGTCTGCATTTCAAAAGTCACTACTTCCCTTCTGAGCCCCGACGTGTGCCCAAACAGTGGTTTACCCCCACACATGGGGTATCAGCGTACTCAGGAGAAACTGGACAACAACTTTTGGGGTCCAATTTCTCCTGTAACCCTTGGGAAAATAAAAAATTCTGGGCTAAAAAATTATTTTTGAGGAAAGAAAACGTATTTATTATTTTCACGGCTCTGCGTTATAAACTTCTGTAAAGCACTTGGGGGTTGAAAGTGCTCACCACATATCTAGATATGTTCCTTTGGGGGTCTAGTTTCCAAAATGGGGTCACTTGTGGGGGGTTTCTACTGTTTAGGCACACCAGGGGCTCTGCAAACGCAACGTGACGTCCGCAGACCATTCCATCAAAGTCTGCATTTCAAAAGTCACTACTTCCCTTCTGAGCCCCGACGTGTGCCCAAACAGTGGTTTACCCCCACACATGGGGTATCAGCGTACTCAGGAGAAACTGGACAACAACTTTTGGGGTCCAATTTCTCCTGTAACCCTTGGGAAAATAAAAAATTCTGCTGTAAAAAATTATTTTTGAGGAAAGAAAACGTATTTATTATTTTCACTGCTCTGTGTTATGAACTTCTGTGAAGCACTTGGGGGTTCAAAGTGCTCACCTCACATCTAGATAAGTTCCTTTCGGGGTCTAGTTTCCAAAATGGGGTCACTTGTGGGGGGTTTCTACTGTTAAGCCACATCAGGGGCTCTGCAAACGCAACGTGACGCCCGCAGAGCATTCCATCAAAGTCTGCATTTCAAAACGTCACTACTTCACTTCCGAGCCCCAGCATGTGCCTAAACAGTGGTTTACCCCACATATGGGGTATCAGCGTACTCAGGAGAAACTGGACAACAACTTTTGGGGTCAAATTTCTCCTGTTACCCTTGGGAAAATAAAAAATTGCGGGCTAAAAATCATTTTTGAGAAAAGAATTTTTTATTTTTATTTTCATGGCTCTGCGTTATAAACTTCTGTGAAGCACTTGAGGGTTCAAAGTGCTCACCACACATCTAGATTAGTTCCTTTGGGGGTCTAGTTTCCAAAATGGGGTCATTTGTGGGGGATCTCCAATGTTTAGGCACACAGGGGCTCTCCAAACGCGACATGGTGTCCGCTAATGATTGGAGCTAATTTTCCATTTAAAAAGCCAAATGGCGTGCCTTCCCTTCTGAGCCCTGCCGTGCGCCCAAACAGTGGTTTACCCCCACATATGGGGTATCTGCGTACTCAGGACAAACTGGACAACAACATTTGTGGTCCAATTTCTCCTATTACCATTGGCAAAATAGAAAATTTCAGGCTAAAAAATCATTTTTGAGAAAAGAAAAATTATTTATTATTTTCATGGCTCTGCATTATAAACTTCTGTGAAGCACCTGGGGGTTTAAAGTGCTTATTATGCATCTAGATAAGTTCCTTGGGGGGTCTAGTTTCCAAAATGGGGTCACTTGTGGGGGAGCTCCAATGCATAGGCACACAGGGTCTCTCCAAACGCGACATGGTGTCCGCTAACGATGGAGATAATTTTTCATTCAAAAAGTCAAATGGCGCTCCTTCCTTCCGAGCCTTACCATGTGCCCAAACAGTGGTTTACCCCCACATGTGAGGTATCGGTGTACTCAGGAGAAACTGGACAACAACTTTTGGGGTCAAATTTCTCCTGTTACCCTTGGGAAAATAAAAAATTGCGGGCTAAAAATCATTGCCCAACAAATTTTAGGATCTATTTTATCCTGTTGTCCAGGTGAAAATGAAAAAATTGAGGCTAAAAGAATTTTTTTGTGAAAAAAAAGTACTTTTTCATTTTTACGGATCAATTTGTGAAGCACCTGGGGGTTTAAAGGGCTCACTATGCATCTAGATAAGTTCCTTGGGGCGTCTAGTTTCCAAAATGGGGTCACTTGTGGGGGAGCTCCAATTTTTAGGCACACGGGGGCTCTCCAAACGTGACATGGTGTCCGCTAAAGAGTGCAGCCAATTTTTCATTCAAAAAGTCAAATGGCGCTCCTTCCCTTCCAAGCCCTGCCGTGCGCCCAAACAGTGGTTTACCCCCACATATGAGGTATCAGCGTACTCAGGACAAATTGCACAACAACTTTCGTTTTTCAGTTTCTCCTTTTACCATTGGGAAAATAAAAAAATTGTTGCTGAAGAATCATTTTTGTGACTAAAAAGTTAAATGTTCATTTTTTCCTTCCATGTTGCTTCTGCTGCTGTGAAGTACCTGAAGGGTTAATAAACTTCTTGAATGTGGTTTTGTGCACCTTGAGGGGTGCAGTTTTTAGAATGTTGTCACTTTTGGGTATTTTCAGCCATATAGACCCCTCAAACTGACTTCAAATGTGAGGTGGTCCCTAAAAAAAATGTTTTTGTAAATTTCGTTGTAAAAATGAGAAATTGCTGGTCAAATTTTAACCCTTATAACTTCCTAGCAAAAAAAAATTTTGTTTCCAAAATTGTGCTGATGTAAAGTAGACGTGTGGGAAATGTTATTTATTAACTATTTTGTGTCACATAACTCTCTGGTTTAACAGAATAAACATTCAAAATGTGAAAATTGCGAAACTGGTGACATCATTGACGTGGGAAGGTTAGATGATCAATAATCTGTGGCAAAAACTAATCCAGACTATTGAAGGCATCAGGGGTGGGAATGTCCGAGAGCAACACCCTGCATAGGGCTGAGAATGTTTAGGAGGCATCACCCAAGTTCGTGATCATGAAGTCCCTTCTCATGTCAACCTATCTATATATAAATAGATGTGTTCTATATATATATTCCTCTTGGATCAAAGTATCTTGGGATTATTGACACAGATACTGGGAAAATATTGAATTTATTGTGTGTGAAAATGGAGTCCTTAACCAAATTCATGAAAAGACTTTTGCACTTTAAAGTCTCCGAACAGGCACCAATTCATTTATTGAAGCATACAATCCATGGAGACAGGACTTGATGGTCACCTTTGCATCTCAAGAGGACCAAATGGTCATATTACTATATTGATAGTGCTCAACTATTGCCTCCATGCCTCAACAGAACTCAATGGTAGCCTTCATACCTCAGTAGAACTTAATAGTCTCCTGCCTGTCATGATAAGACTCAATGGTCATCTCAACAGAACTCACATTCTTGTTTCAATAGAGCTAATGGCCATATTACTATATTGATATGACCCAATAGTTTCCTCTCTGCCTCGATAAGACTCAATTGTCACCTTCCTACTTAGTAGGGCTTAATAGTCACCTTCCTGCCTTGCTAAGACTCAATGGTCAACTCAACTGGACTCAGTGGTTGCCTCCCTATCTCAACAGGACTCAATGGTTGTCTCCCTGTCTTAACAGGACTCAGTGGTTGTCTCCCTGTCTCAACAGGACTCAATGGTTGCCTCCCTATCTCAACAGGACTCAATGGTTGTATCCCTGTCTCAACAGGACTCATTGGTGGTATCCCTGTCTCAACAGGACTCAATGGTTGTATCCCTGTCTCAACAGGACTCAATGGTTGTCTCCCTGTCTCAAAAGGACCCAATGGTTGTCTCCCTGTCTCAACAGGACTCAATGGTTGCCTTTTTGCCTCAGGAGGACCCAATGATCACATTACTGTATTGATTGGACATAACAGTTGGACATAACCTCCCTACCTTGATAAGACTGAATGGTCATCTCAACAGGGCGCAATTGTCAGTTTCTTGCTTTAATAGGAATCAATGGTCATAATACTACATTAATATAACCCAAAAATGGCTCACTGGTAGCCTCCCTGTCTCAATAATACTCAGTTGTCCCGTCTTTGCCTCAATAGGACACAATGGTCATAGTGATACATTTATAGGACCCAACTATTAAGTGCCTGCCTCAATATAAGTCAATGGTCACCTTCCTACTTCAGTAGGACTCAATAATCACCTTCCTTCCTTGCTAAGACTGAACGGTCTTCTCAACAGGAATCATTTGTCACTTATTCACTTCAATAGGACTCATTGGTCTTATTACCACATTGATAAGAGCCAATAGTTGCCTCTATAACTCGATAGGACTCAATAGTCATCTTCCTATTTCGGTAGGACTCAATAGTCACCCTCCTACCTTGATAAGTCTCAATGGTCAACTCAAGAGAACTCAGTTGTTACGTTGGAACTCAATAACCATCTCATCTGCCTCAAAAGGTATTAAGTGCTGCCTTCCAGCCTTGATGAGATTCAATTGCCATCTCCGTGCCTCAATGGGACTCAGTGGTCACTTCCATTTATTAATAGGACTCAATAGTCACCTCTTTTCACTAGGAATCAATGGTAGCCTCCCTGCCTTGATAGGTCAATGATATTTTCTCTATTTTTCCTTCCTGCCACAATAAAAGTCTATGGCCATTTTCCTGCCTTGATAAAACTCAGTGGTCACCTCCTTGCCTCGATCAGACTCAATATTCCCCTTCTTGTCTGCATTCTGTATGGGTACAGTGTTCAGTAAATATATTGTCCCCAGCTCCATATTCCATGCTCTTTACTTGTCTACTTGATGTATGAATCAAGTTATACGTTCTGCAATGCACCTGCTGACACCGGGGTCATGAGAAGTTGCCTCAATCTTCCCTGTGAGAGCTGGAGAGCATTAAACAAGGAGCAGCGGTTCCTGGCCTCAATCCAACACGTCCTCCACCTCCCTTTCTCCAATGCAATAATATAAACTCCTCCTGGACTCTACAACCTAAATAATGGGCCCTGCTGCCTCCGAGGAGCTGGGCAATATTTACTGAACCAGACGGCTTCATTATCCCCCTATACCTCCCACACTAATGGCTGGCTGCAGGGAATTCAGCTGAGAGACACCGAACATGAGCAATGGCTGAGTAGGACCCATGCGACAGGGGAAACGAATGGTCTTATTAAAGGCAGTTTCCAAAGACCTAAACACAGGCCCTTTTTTCTCGGAGTCTGCAAGAAGTGGGTCATTTAACTGCATGTCAGGAACAGCGGTGTTGGCGGCTTCTGGCTGATCACCCGGCTGCTCGGATGACTTGTGTTCTGGAAGCAAAACAGGGAGAACTACAAAAATCACAAGTCCTCGTAGCCATCAGAATTAATTCTTATAGCCCACCTCATTATAATGGGACATTCTTTGTATTGTGCATGTGATATTTGCATCACCTATGTACCTCGGACTTATCACACATTGTTGCATCTGCCTCAATATTGATACAACTAGATGGTGGCCCGATTCTAACACATCGGGTATTCTAGAATATGTATGTATGTATATAGCAGCCACACAGTATATAGCACAGGCCACGTAGTATATAGCACAGCCACGTAGTATATAGCACAGCCACGTAGTATATAGCACAACCATGTAGTATATTGCCCAGCCACGTAGTATATTGCACAGCCACATAGTATATAGCACAGAGACGTAGTATATAACACAGCCCAGGAAGTATATAACACAGGCCACGTAGTATAGAGCACAGCGATGTAGTATATTGCCCAACCACGTAATATATACCACAGCCACGTAGTATATAGCATAGCCCACATAGTATATAGCACAGAGATGTAGTATATAGCACAGCCCACGCAGTACCTAACACAGCCCACGTAGTATATAGCAATGTGGGCATCATATCCTGTTAAAAATAGAATTAAAATAAAAAATAGTTCTATACTCGCCGTTGGCCCCCGGATCCAGGCGAGGTGTTTACCGACGCTCCTCGTGACGCTCCGGTCCCAAGAGTGCATTGCGGTCTCACGAGATGATGACGTAGTGGTCTCGCGAGATCGCTACGTCATCATCTCGTGAGACCGCAATGCATGGACCGGTCACTGGAGCGGCGCGCGAGGAGCGGGAAAGGCCTCGGCTGAATTCGAGGGGCCAACGAAGGCTGAGTATATAATGATTTTTTAAAATTATTTTTAACATTAGATCTTTTTACTATTGATGCTGCATAGGCAGCACCAATAGTAAAAAGTTGGTCACACAGGGTTAATAGCAGCTTTAACGCAGTGCGTTACACCGCGGCATAGCGCAGTCCGGTACCGCTGCCATTAACCCTGTGTGAGCACTGACTGCAGGGGAGTAGGGAGCGGCCATTTTGCCGCCGGACTGTGCCCGTCGCGACTTGCGATTTCCGTGACAGAAAGAAAGACAGACAGACGGAGAGACAGAAAGACGGAAGTGACCCTTAGACAATTATATAGTAGATGTTGCAACTTCCTCAGACCTAAGAAACACAATGTTACATCTTCCTCAAACCTCTGATACAATGCTGTATATTTTGCAGACTTGTTACCATTTTGCACCTTTCTTGGTCCTGTGATAAATTGTTGCTCCTGCCTCAGACCTATGATACAATGCTGCACCGTGCACCTTCTCTAATACTGAAATACAATGCTCTACCTGCCTTGGACCTATGATACCATGCTACATCTTCCTCTACCCTGCAATACAATGCCATACCTTTTTCAGACTTCTGTTACTATTTTGCACCTTTCTTAGTTATTTAATAAATTGTTGCACCTGCCTCAGACCTATGATACAATGTTGCACCTGCCTCAGACCTTTGATACAATGTTCCACCTGCCTCAGACCTATAATACAATATTCCACCTGCCTCAGACCTTTGATACAATGTTGCACCTGTCTCAGACCTATGATGCAATGTTGTACCTGCCTCAGACCTTTGATACAATGTTGCACCTGTCTCAGACCTATGATGCAATGTTGTACCTGCCTCAGACCTTTGATACAATGTTCCACCTGCCTAAGACCTTTGATACAATATTGCACCTGCCTAAGACCTTTGATACAATGTTGCACCTGCCTCAGACCTTTGATACAATGTTGCACCTGCCTCAGACCTTTGATACAATGTTGCACCTGCCTCAGACCTTTGATACAATGTTGCACATGCCTCAGACCTTTTGATACAATGTTGCACCTGCCTCAGACCTTTGATACAGTGTTGCACCTGCCTCAGACCTTTGATACAATGTTGCACCTGCCTCAGACCTTTGATACAATGTTGCACCTGCCTCAGACCTTTGATACAATGTTGCACCTGCCTCAGTCCTAAACCCCATTCCGACATCCATAAATCGCTGATGTTTTCTATTCGTAAATTTCACGGATAAATCATGTTCCCATTCTCGCGTATGGTCTTAATCATATATCTGTGTTTTACTGTGGACTGTGCGTCCCAGAGATATGTCTGGGTTTGAGTGAAGTCACAAATCAAAATTATCCATATAAGTCAATGGATCTGTGACAATCACTAACACATGGACGGCATCAGCGGGCACTCTGGGTGCAGTCTGTGATTAACAATGCGATTCAACCTTGTCGTTTATGGATTTTCTGTGTTTTCTATTTTTGCTGCTAATAGATGTTTTGTAACGTTCCCTTTCCATTGTGTTACATTGTGTTATTATCCCTGGATGATCAGGACACTGATGGCCACCGGCGTTCCCATCTATGTAATATGTGGCACATTGCATGGATACAATGGTGATGGCTGCAGGGCCATAGAGGAAAGTCCTCAGCCTCCATATAGCGCAGCCTCCATAGGACGAGCCATTAACCGCTCGGCTGATTGTATAGGAGCAGATGTGACCTGGAAATTATGCACCGGGAAAGTCTTCCTCTCACAAAGTGACTTTCATCCGCAGACCTTCGCGCGTCGGGGAGTCTGTGTGACTTTTATTCTTTTTCATTCCATAGAGACCTGTAATCAGTCTCATTCTGCCCCTCCTCCGCCTCATCCAAAAAACGTTATCAACTCACAGATTGCTGGGGAGGGGCACGCTCTTTAATTGGCACATTGTACAAGTTGTGCAGATTACTCAGGATCTGTACAATGAGATACAATCACTTTTGAGATATGAGTAGAAAAACAGAAGTTCTGATCTATTTCTGTCTCACTTGTAGAACACTATAAATGAAAGCAAATAAAAGTGACTTTATAATATCTTTGTTCAGAAAAATCACTTTCTTTCTCCGCTTATGAGCCATTTCTCCTCCCACTTCCTCATCTTATAAACTGTCCCCTCAAGTCTATGAAGAGAGAGGGTAAGGGCGAGACAGAAAAAAATACACGTAAGCCCTTTGGATTACCTGTGCTGGATGCACACATACCCTGCTCAGTTCTGTTGTGTAATTTTTTTCCCTGATGCATTGTAGTAAATGTTTTATATCACTTCAGTGCTGGATTCTTAGCCACACTACTCAGTGCTTATGTATAATTCCTCCATGCTGTTCTAGTCTAGTTAGTGTTTTATTTCACCCCTGAGCTGGATTCACGACTGCGCAGCAGAGTTATCTTGTACAACAGCCTCCGTTTTGAAGCTTTTTATTAAGTGTATTATCTCACAAGCTAGATTCACAACCACACTGTTCAGTACTGCTTTAAAATGTCCAAAATGCTGCTTTCTACTTAGTGTGTATTTCTCAATCAGAGCTGAATTCACAGCTCCATTACTCAACACTGCTTTATAATGCGCTCTGTGTGACTGTTTCCTGTAAGTGCTTATTTAGCCCCACAGCTAGATTCACAGCTACACTGCTCAGTCTTTCAGTATGATGTTCCTCATGCTGCTGCTTTTCATTAAGTATTTTATCTCAATCTCACAGCAGAAGAAGGTATAGCGCTATAATTTGCATCGGGACTTTGCGCCTCATCGGCAGGAGGTATTATGTCTTTACATTGTGCATCCAAGAAAAAAATGAAAAGCGACACTCATCAGGTATGCGATTAAAAAAGTGCTTTATTTCCATTGCATTGGAATAGAAACTAGCAGAGTTGAGGGCACGGAGTGTTCAGGGGATAAACAGAGAATGACGGTCGTTTCACACATCTGCGCTTGAACGCGTTCAACGGTGCTTCACCGGCAGGAGGTATTATGTCTTTACATGTTACTGATGCTCTACATTTACCAGCTTAAGGTTAAACAGACCCTATTGAGTAAATGTGATTTCCATACACTGTATGGACAGAAATGTTTTTGAATAATCCGGTCATACAGTGGGGCAAAAAAGTATTTAGTCAGTCAGCAATAGTGCAAGTTCCACCACTTAAAAAGATGAGAGGCGTCTGTAATTTACATCATAGGTAGACCTCAACTATGGGAGACAAACTGAGAAAAAAAAATCCAGAAAATCACAGTCTGTTTTTTTAACATTTTATTTGCATATTATGGTGGAAAATAAGTATTTGGTCAGAAACCAAATTTCATCTCAATACTTTGTAATATATCCTTTGTTGGCAATGACAGAGGTCAAACGTTTTCTGTAAGTCTTCACAAGGTTGCCACACACTGTTGTTGGTATGTTGGCCCATTCCTCCATGCAGATCTCCTCTAGAGCAGTGATGTTTTTGGCTTTTCGCTTGGCAACACGGACTTTCAACTCCCTCCAAAGGTTTTCTATAGGGTTGAGATCTGGAGACTGGCTAGGCCACTCCAGGACCTTGAAATGCTTCTTACGAAGCCACTCCTTCGTTGCCCTGGCGGTGTGCTTTGGATCATTGTCATGTTGAAAGACCCAGCCACGTTTCATCTTCAATGCCCTTGCTGATGGAAGGAGGTTTGCACTCAAAATCTCACGATACATGGCCCCATTCATTCTTTCATGTACCCGGATCAGTCGTCCTGGCCCCTTTGCAGAGAAACAGCCCCAAAGCATGATGTTTCTACCACCATGCTATACAGTAGGTATGGTGTTTGATGGATGCAACTCAGTATTCTTTTTCCTCCAAACACGACAAGTTGTGTTTCTACCAAACAGTTCCAGTTTGGTTTCATCAGACCATAGGACATTCTCCCAAAACTCCTCTGGATCATCCAAATGCTCTCTAGCAAACTTCAGACGGGCCCGGACATGTACTGGCTTAAGCAGTGGGACACGTCTGGCACTGCAGGATCTGAGTCCATGGTGGCGTAGTGTGTTACTTATGGTAGGCCTTGTTACATTGGTCCCAGCTCTCTGCAGTTCATTCACTAGGTCCCCCCGCGTGGTTCTGGGATTTTTGCTCACCGTTCTTGTGATCATTCTGACCCCACGGGGTGGGATTTTGCGTGGAGCACCAGGTCGAGGGAGATTATCAGTGGTCTTGTATGTCTTCCATTTTCTAATTATTGCTCCCACTGTTGATTTCTTCACTTCAAGCTGGTTGGCTATTGCAGATTCAGTCTTCCCAGCCTGGTGCAGGGCTACAATTTTGTTTCTGGTGTCCTTTGACAGCTCTTTGGTCTTCACCATAGTGGAGTTTGGAGTCAGACTGTTTGAGGGTGTGCACAGGTGTCTTTTTATACTGATAACAAGTTTAAACAGGTGCCATTACTACAGGTAATGAGTGGAGGAAAGAGGAGACTCTTAAAGAAGAAGTTACAGGTCTGTGAGAGCCAGAAATCTTGATTGTTTGTTTCTGACCAAATACTTATTTTCCACCATAATATGCAACTAAAATGTTCAAAAAACAGACAATGTGATTTTCTGGATTTTTTTTTCTCAGTTTGTCTCCCATAGTTGAGGTCTACCTATGATGTAAATTGCAGACGCCTCTCATCTTTTTAAGTGGTGGAACTTGCACTATTGCTGACTGACTAAATACTTTTTTGCCCCACTGTATGTTCACTATTTTCTTGAAGGAATATTGCTGGATTCACATCTACATTGCTCAGTACTGCATTATATTGTCCTCCATGCTGATACTTCGCAATAATCTCACCCTATAGCTGGATTCACAGCTACACTGCTCAGTGCTGCTCTAACATATCCTCCATGCTGCTGCAGAAACGGTGCTACAAAGAAAAGGGAGCAGTAATCCCTCCTGTCTCTGTGCACTGTGTATGGGAGACATCACAGCAGCTAGTGCCTTCCCACCAGCTCAGAGACAAGTGAAAATTAGAGATAAAACCATCGACGTGCAGAATTAGTGAAAAATGCAGGTTACAAATCATATAATGACTAGAAATACTGTTGTTATATATATATACATATATATATATGTGACGTATTAGTGTGAACTGTCACCTGAAATGAAAGGTTCAAGTTATTCATCAGTCTCAGCATGATATATAAAACTTATCTGAAAGGCATTCATCTATTTATGTAATACCCGATGTCAACGGAGACATAAAAAAAGATTGAAAATAACATATTGGTCTTCATTAATGCCAATCTCATTTACTACATCATAGAAATGTATCTAAGGTTAATGTCTTAATATGCATGAGCTTTTTCCTGTGTATGTATAGTAAAGGAGGAAGCGGAAAGAGTTAATATAAATTACCTTTAAATCAATCTATTATAATTATTTATCACATCCAAAGTGATAAAAGAGCAAAACGGAGCAGATCTAGGAATGTATCAATTCTGATTGACGAAATCCCTTTTAAGCCAACATGTGATGTGCCGTCAGATGCCCGATACACCAGACCACAATGACTAATTCTCATATAATATCATGGATGGCTGTAAACAATTCTATCCCACATTCATTTTTGTTATTCCATCTTTGGTTTCCAAAATATCTGTGGTCTTCAATTAATAGGTTCTGTTGGGTCTGACTTGTGCTGAATTTGCTAAATCTGCTGTAGAAAGTATAAATTATTTATCAGGCGGAAGGTGTTAATACCCCGCATACAATTACCTTCCCACCTCTGCAACCACAAAGTATCTCAATAGAACTGGAGAACTGAGAGAGGAAATGCTCCTGGTCACCTTACTATGTGCAGAAATAAAGAAGTGACGATGGTAAATGTGTAACAAATGGTGATACAAGTAAGGAAAAATATCAAAATTCCTATAAATAAAATTCTTGGGGAAATGAATGAGAGGAATCCCTAAGTGATAACAGGATCTCACGATTCCCTGCTGCTGCTGGAACCTTCAGCAATTAGTGTGAACCTGGAGGAGGAACTTTATAGCTAATTTTTAATTTCCTTATAGCTCGCTGCAGAGGGGAAGTGAAACCATACATTTTAGTCATTAAAAAAACAAGCAGAACATGCCAAGTCCTCCCAAGTTCTACAAAAGTGTGATGGAATGTTGAATGGAGGATCATCAGTAAAAACTTGGAAATTCTTGAAGGAGTAGTTTAGCATTGCTGCTTACTTTCGCTTAATACCCTATAAAATGCTTTTACAAAGGGTGTCACCAAACAGGTAGCCAGGTTAGATGCACTCATATCCAAAACATTACACATCTGTTCTGGATCTGGGCTTTGCACTCTTTATCCCGGTCCTTAGAATTTCTTGTGCTTCACTTTGGGTTTTGCAAGTAGCTTTGTGTGCTTCCAGGTAATGTGCTTCCTAGGCTTACTGTATATAAGGCCAAGGTCTTGGAATTAAGACTCTATGTTTGTCTGTGCACCTTGACAGTACTTTTCTGCAGTCTTCAGTCTTCTTGAGTGCCTGCAGTTTCCAGTATCTCAGCTACCTGTCTGCATCTCCAGGATGTCTCCTGCCTGCCTGTGGTTTCTAGTATCCCAGCTACCTGTCTGCATCTTCAGGATGTCTCCTGCCTGCCTGCAGTTTCCAGTATCTCAGTTACCTCTCTGCATCTTCAGGATGTCTCCTGCCTGCCTGCAGTTTCCAGTATATCAGCTACATGTGTGCATCTCCAGGATGTCTCCTGCATACCTGTGGTTTCCAGTATCTCAGTTACCTGTCTGCATCTCCAGGATGTCTCCTGACTGCCTGTGATTTCCAGTATTTCAGTTACCTGTCTGCATCTTCAGGATGCCTCCTACCTGCCTGCAGTTTCCAGTATCTCAGCTACCTGTCTGCATCTTCAGGATGTCTCCTGCATGCCTGTGATTTCCAGTATATCAGCTACATGTCTGCATCTCCAGGAAGTCTCCTGCCTGCCTGTGGTTTCCAGTATCTCAGTTACCTGTCTGCATCTACAGTATGTATCTTGCCTGCCTGTGGTTTCCAATGTCTCAGCTACCTATCTGCATCTCCAGGATGTCTCTTGCCTGCCTGTGGTTTCCAGTATCTCAGCTACCTGTTTGCCATCTCCAGGATATTTCCTGCCAGCCTGTAGTTTCCAGTATCTCTGTAACATGTCTGCAGTCTCCAGGACATATTTGTTTTCCTGCAGCTTCCAGTTCTTGAGCTGCCAGTCTGCTTGCAGCCCTCAATAACTCTGTAACCTGTCTGCAGTATTCAGGACATCTTCTGTTTGCCTGCGGCTTCCAGTACATCTGCTACAGTCTGTTGTTTACAGACCCTCTCGTATATTTGTGAATGCTTTTGCTGCACCGATGCCCATGGCCTGTGTGACCCCAAGGACCAATGCTGTGCCTAACACAGACTAGATCATAATTACATTAAAATAGAACATGATGATTCTCAAAAAAACATCTACAATGGGGTAGCACCCATAGACTATTAAGAACTTGCACAAAGCCAACCACAAATATGTCACAAGGGGCCAGAAAAAAATATTTTTAACTTGGTAAACAAAAATATTGTTTTCAATTTATGGTCACATCGACTCAAACTTTAATTTAGCGGAACTCAACTTACGTTCCTTTGTTGGGTCCATTCTCTAGGCAGTCAACATTTACTAATTAGGCTTTATTTCCATAATGAAACTCTTTAACTCTTTGTCTAGGCTCACAGCCTACAATTGGGCCCTGGCAGTTTAAGGAATTTAACATCACAGAGATGACAAAGACACATTGTTGCAGATGAAACATTGTTTAGCGTTATTCTAATATGTTCACAGTTCCAAAGAAATACAAAGGGTTCAAAGACTAAGAATCCCAAACCATTAATACAATGGCAAACCTTGGAGGTTACATGCAAAGATCCAAGAGCATCTCACCAGCTAAGCCCAAAGTTACAGAGAACAGCCTGAGGCTTGAGGAAGAAGATAATGAGAGGAAGAAAAGTGTAGAGACATTGCAGAAGCTCAGAGAGACAAAGCACCAATCTTTATACACCATGATAATACACCGTGATCTCCTGTCCACACGGGCTATCAGAAAACTGTTATCCTATAGAGTTCATGGAGAATATGACTGAAACACTGCATGAAAGAATGTCACTAGCTTATCATTTCATAACATTTCAAACCTAGAAAGGAAATAAATCACTAATTAAAATCCATGTTCTTTCACATGTTGGCCAGTATAATAGTAGTTATATTCTTGTACATAGGAGCAGTATTATAGTAGTTATATTCTTGTACAAAGGGGCAGTATTGTAGTAGATATATTCTTGCACATAGGAGCAGTATTATAGTAGTTATATTCTTGTACATAGGAGCAGTATTATAGTAGTTATATTCTTGTACATAGGGACAGTATTATAGTAGTTATATTCTTGTGCATAGGGGCAGTATTATAGTAGTTATATTCTTGTGCATAGGGGCAGTATTATAGTAGTTATATTCATGTACATAGGGGGAGTATTATAGTAGTTATATTCTTGTACATAGGAGCAGTATTATAGTAGTTATATTCTTGTACATAGGGGCAGTATTATAGTAGTTATATTCTTGTACATAGGAGCAGTATTATAGTAGTTATATTCTTGTATATAGGAGCAGTATTATAGTAGTTATATTCTTGTATATAGGGGCAGTATTATAGTAGTTATATTCTTGTACATAGGAGCAGTATTATAGTAGTTATATTCTTGTACATAGGAGCAGCATTATAGTAGTTATATACTTGTACAAAGGGGCAGTATTATAGTAGTTATATCCTTGTACATAGGAGCAGTATTATAGTAGTTATATTCTTGTACAAAGGGGCAGTATTATAGTAGATATATTCTTTTGCAAAGGGGCAGTATTATAGTAGTTATATTCTTGTACATGGGGCAGTATTATAGTAGTTATATTCTTGTACATAGGAGCAGTATTATAGTAGTTATATTCTTGTACATAGGAGAAGCATTATAGTAGTTATATACTTGTACAAACGCGCAGTATTATAGTAGTTATATCCTTGTACATAGGAGCAGTATTATAGTAGTTATATTCTTGTACAAAGGGGCAGTATTATAGTAGATATATTCTTGTGCAAAGGGGCAGTATTATAGTAGTTATATTCTTGTACAAAGGGGCACTATTATAATGGTTATATTCTTGTACATAGGAGCAGTATTATAGTAGTTATATTGTTGTACATAGGAGCAGTATTATAGTAGTTATATTCTTGTACATAGGAGCAGTATTATAGTAGTTATTTTCTTGCACAAAGGGGCAGTATTATAGCAGTTATATTCTTGTAGATAGGAGCAGTATTATAGCAGCTATATTCTTGTATATAGGGTGTTGTGAATTCTGTGGCCAAGCTTCCTCCTGTGGGATTCCTTTGGTGGATGAGAGTGGTACTGCGGCTTCTGAGTTTCCTTCCTCAGGTGATGAAGTTAAGTCGTTAGGTGCTGCTCTATTTAACTCCACCTGGTGCTTTGATCCTGGCCTCCAGTCAATGTTCTAGTATTGGTCTTGCTTCCTCCTGGATCGTTCCTGTGGCCTCTCTATCCTGCATAAGCTAAGTTCTGCTTGTGTTATTTTTTGTTTACTATATTTTCTATCCAGCTTGCTATTTTGGTTTTTCTTGCTTGCTGGAAGCTCTGAGACGCAGAGGGAGCACCTCTGTACCGTTAGTCGGTGCGGAGGGTCTTTTTGCCCCTCTGCGTGGTTGTTTGTAGGTTTTTGTGTTGACCGCAAAGCTATCTTTCCTATCCTCGGTCTATTCAGTAAGTCGGGCCTCACTTTGCTAAATCTATTTCATCTCTGTGTTTGTATTTTCATCTTAACTCACAGTCATTATATGTGGGGGGCTGCCTTTTCCTTTGGGGAATTTCTCTGAGTCAAGGTAGGCTTATTTTTCTATCTTCAGGCTAGTTAGTTTCTAAGGCTGTGCCGAGTTGCATAGGGAGCGTTAGGCGCAATCCACGGCTATCTCTAGTGTTGTTTGGAGAGGATTAGGGATTGCGGTCAGCAGAGTTTCCACGTCTCAGAGCTCGTCCTATGTTTTTGGTAAATGTCAGGTCACCTTGTGTGCTCTGAACTTCAAGGTCCATTGTGGTTCTGAATTACCTGTTCATAACAATAGGGGCAGTATTATAGTAGTTATATTCTTGTACATAGGAGCAATATTATAGTAGTTAAATTCCTGTACATAGGGGCAGTATGACAGTAGTTATATTCTTGTACATAGGGGCAGTATTATAGTAGTTATATTCTTGTATATAGGCAGCAGTATTATAGTAGTTATATTCTTGTACATAGGGGACAGTATTATAGCAGTTATATTCTTGTGCATAGGGACAGTATTATAGTAGTTATATTCTTGTACATAGGGGCAGTATTATAGTAGTTACATTCTTGTACATAGGGGCAGTATTATAGTAGTTACATTCTTGTACATAGGGGCAGTATTATAGCAGCTATATTCTTGTATATAGGGGCAGTATTATAGTAGTTATATTCTTGTACATAGGAGCAGTATTATAGTAGTTAAATTCCTGTACATAGGGGCAGTATGATAGTAGTTATATTCTTGTACATAGGGGCAGTATTATAGTAGTTATATTCTTGTACATAGGAGCAGTATTATAGTAGTTATATTCTTGTACATAGGGACAGTATTATAGTAGTTATATTCTTGTACATAGGAGCAGTGTTATAGTAGTTATATTCTTGTACATAGGGGCTGTATTATAGTAGTTATATTCTTGTACATAGGAGCAGTGTTATAGTAGTTATATTCTTGTACATAGGGGCTGTATTATAGTAGTTATATTCTTGTACATAGGAGCGGTATTATAGTAGTTATATACTTGTACAGAGGAGCGGTATTATAGTAGTTATATTCTTATACATAAGGGCAGTATTATAGTAGTTACAGTACAGACCAAAAGTTTGGACACACCTTCTCATTTAAAGAATTTTTTTGTAATTTCATAACTATGAAAATTGTACATTCACACTGAAGGCATCAAAAAAATGAATTAACACATGTGGAATTATATACTTAACAAAAAGTGTGAAACAACTGAAATGTCTTATATTCTAGGTCCTTCAAAGTAGCCAACTCTTGCTTTGATGACTGCTTTGCACACTCTTGGCATTCTCTTGATGAGCTTCAAAAGGTAGTCAGCAGAAATAGTTTTCACTTCACATGTGTGCCCTGTCAGGTTTAATAAGTGGGACTTCTTGCCTTATAAATGGGGTTGGGATCATCAGTTGTGCTGTGCAGACGTCTGGTGATTACACAGCTGAATAGACTGTTAGAATTTGTATTATGGCAAGAAAAAAGCAGCTAAGTAAAGGAAAACGAGTGGCCATCATTACTTTAAGAAATGAAGGTCAGTCAGTCCGAAAAATTGGGAAAACTTTGAAAGTGTCCCCAAGTGCAGTGGCAAAAACCATCAAGCGCTACGAAGAAACTGGCTCACATGAGGACCGCCCCAGGAAAGGAAGACCAAGAGTCACCTCTGCTTCTGAGGATAAGTTTATCCGAGTCACCAGTCTCAGAAATCGCAGGTTAACAGCAGCTCGGATTAGAGACCAGGTCAATGCCACACAGAGTTCTAGCAGAAGACACATCTCTACAACAACTGTAAAGAGGAGACTTTGTGCAGCAGGCCTTCATGGTAAAATAGCTGCTAGGAAAACACTGCTAAGGACAGGCAACAAGCAGAAGAGACTTGTTTGGGCTAAAGAACACAAGGAATGGACATTAGATCAGTGGAAATCTGTGCCTTGGTCAGATGAGTCCAAATTTGAGATCTTTGGTTCCAACCACCGTGTCTTTGTGCGACGCAGAAAAGGTGAACGGATGGACTCTACATACCTGGTTCCCACCGTGAAGCATGGAGGGGGAGGTGTGATGGTGTGGGGGGGCTTTGCTGGTGACACTGTTGGGGATTTATTCAAAATTGAAGGCATACTGAACCAGCATGGCTACCACAGCATCTTGCAGCGGCATGCTATTCCATCCGGGTTGCGTTTAGTTGGACCATCATTTATTTTTCAACAGGACAATGACCCCAAACACACCTCCAGGCTGTGTAAGGGCTATTTGACCAAGAAGGAGAGTGATGGGGGCTACACCAGATGACCTGGCCTCCACAGTCACCAGACCTGAACCCAATCGAGATGGTTTGGGGTGAGCTGGACCGCAGAGTGAAGGCAAAAGGGCCAACAAGTGCTAAGCATCTCTGGGAACTCCTTCAAGATTGTTGGAAGACCATTCCCGGTGACTACCTCTTGAAGCTCATCAAGAGAATGCCAAGAGTGTGCAAAGCAGTCATCAAAGCAAAAGGTGGCTACTTTGAAGAACCTAGAATATAAGACATAATTTCAGTTGTTTCACACTTTCTTGTTAATTATATAATTCCACATATGTTAATTCATAGTTTTGATGCCTTCAGTGTGAATGTACAATTTTTATAGTCATGAAAACACAGAAAAATCTTTAAATGAGAAGGTGTGTCCAAACTTTTGGTCTGTACTGTTCTTCTCAGTATGGATATAGAATAGCCTCCATGTTTCTGATTTCTAGTAAGTGTTTGATGTCACACCGGTGCACGATATATAGCTACACGCTTCAGTACTGATATTTAATATCCACTAATTTGCTGGTTTCTAGTAAGGGTTTTATTTCATCAGTGCAGGATTTGCAGCTACACTGCTCAGTACTGCTATTTAATATATTCTATACTGGTGGTTTCTGGTAAGTATTTTATCTCACTCAGTGCAGGATTATAACTACACTGCTCAGGACTGCTGTATAATATCCTTCATGTTCCTCTTTTTTTAATTATTTTATCTCACCTAGGATTTGCAGCCGCATTGCTCAGAACTTCTGTATAATATCCTCAAGAATGCTGCAAATCAGTAGGTTGAACACAATGGTCTAATCTCAACCTCAAAAGCATGTACCATGTAGGGAGAAGACAACAGGACCCCTGAATGTCTGTGTGCTGTGCATAGGAGACATTATAGCAACTAGTCTCCACCCACTAGCTCAGAGACAACTGAAAATAGAGACTTCAGAGGGTAAAACTGATAAAAAAATGGAGATAAAAGAGCATTATGCTCCTTGTATTTTGCATAACTTGAAGTAAAGTAATGGGTTTTCCCTTCTGCTAAATTGACATGCATGCTCAGCCGAGCTGAGTGTGCATGTGTAAGGGGATTTTGGGAGGAATAGCTGTCAGACGAACAGCTAAAGTTAAATATGAAAAAAGAGAACCTTGGATGATCAACATGTTAATATCCAAACTCCAAGTATAAGGAAGTAATATATATATTGTGCCGCTATAACATAAGCGCCTCATAAGCAATAGGATTTATAGAGATAATGGGATTATCCATTCAGATCCCGAATAGCAACGCAAAATACTTCAGTCACGAAGCTCAGACTCCAAGGCCAATGTATCATGAGAAGAACTCTATTACAGAACCTTTCTTCGGACCTCCTAGAAGAATCGTCAGCGAGCGCCGGAGGAGTTTCTATGTCGCCCTCTACTTACCTTTCTTCCCTTGGATGTGACTTTCAATGAAGTTTTTGCGAGACCCTGGAGACCTTCTAATGTATTCCTCAACATTACTTCCATCATCCTATCACTATAAATCTGAAATGTGAGGAGGACCTTATCTGTCCCGGTTGTAGCCCTCCATCTATGTGCATGGAGAGGCCAGGAGGACCCCCAATGGGCAGTGATTAAAGGGGGCAACGATATAAAACCTTTCAATGCAGAATCACTGATTTTACAAAGTTGGTTCATACCCTATAAAACATAATCAGCATTTTATTTATTTTTTTCATCAATCAATGTTGCGTGTGATAATATGAGAATTTGTAAGATATGTTCATAGAGAAAATTGCTGGTTGATCACCTATTCTCTAAATTGTCAAATCATGGGTAAAATCTGGCGAATACAGATTTTCCCATTACTGACATAGAAGCTCACGGTTGGTGCTCATAACATTCTATGGAGAACTGTAACTGTTGCTTGCAGTAGAATGTCTGTATCTGCTCCCTCCGCCATAGAATTTTCCAAGCACCAACTGTCCTCCACTGTCTTAGTAATGGGACAGTCTGACTTTACTGAACACCGATTGTACACATGAATGGAGACTGAATGATCAGTCCGGGAGAAGAAAGAAGCAGATTTATTTGATGAGATTCATTACAAACTTTCTTATTTTTACTTGTACTATCATTTTATGAACTGATAAAGTAAAGCGAAGGCTTCCCTTTAAGTGTCGGACATGAGGACGGAGCTGTTTTTCTTCTTTTCTTACAATTAGACGGAACGTATAGTCCTAAAATAACAGCTTAAATTACCAAATATTTTTTTCCCCGGACTTTCTATGCCATTAAAATGCTTGGGGGAACTTACCCCTTTGAGTGTATGAAAGAATTAGAAGCGGGGATGTGACTCAAATCTTGAAGTATGAAGAGTATTTGACCAGAGTTCAGAAGGTCAGAAAGTAGCCGAGGTCGCGAACAAGGAGACGTTGTCTGAGCCGAGACCCAAGTGTGGAGCGAGGAGGCCAATATTTCTGGGCAGTTAGTGGATACTTTGTAACTTTCTTCTCTGGTCACAAAGATGATGCTGAGAATTATGGAGTGTGGTGTCCACCATCTATTCTCAATGTATCAATTCGCTGTAAATTGCTAATTTGTAACATGCTGAGGTCTCGTATGAATGTATCCAGCCGCCTTCAAGCTTTAAGTCCAACACAGCCTTTGTAATGTCCAAGTTACCTCCACATTTATGGTTAGGGGAAGTGGATGACGATGATTTTTCACTGCTGAGCTGTCACACACTACCTGTAATGTTTATTCAGTGTTTTATGGCTTTCTCCTCCCCTTCTCTGTTGGTGAGCTGTGACGTCCTCTCCCTATGCAGATTCAACCTACAATGGTCGCTGCATTCCCTGCCTTGGTTTTTATGCAGGCTTATACTAGCAGCCCATATAAAAGCGGCAGCCCAATGTTATGCGAGCCTTTTCTGACTGATGAAATCTTTTGCATTTTGTATAATGTTTTCAGGCTTTTTTGGCGATTTGTGAAAGTCGTTTGAATTCACCAAATTATCAAAAAAAAGTGACAACAACTCAATTTGCATCAATCCACCCATCTCCGGTATCTACAGTATAGAGCTGCAGAGGAAGCCGTCGCAACCGGGCATCTGTGTCCGATCTATGAAAGCAAAGTAGACGCTCAGCAGCGGCTCATTGCAGGTAGGAGAAGAATTGACTATTTTTCATTAAGGAACAGTCATTTTTCAGGGGTAGAGAACCCCCTTATGTCTGATTATTGGTTTCATTAGCTCCTGTTCCTGCAGACTCAAACTGTCCTTGTATTATGGAGTCTTAGCAAATGTCATGTCCTGGCCGCACATAGAAGCGTCCTAAGGATGACATGTAATCCATCCGGCCACCGTCGCTCATGGTGCAGAGGTTGGATCTGACATTATGCCCTTGGGGTAACTCACAAGGTATGTTCCTAGGAACAGCCCTCCATAATACATGGACAGTAGCACATCCGGAGCAGATGCCTCATGAGTCATTTATCTGAAGGATCTGATTAACTTTGCTTTCAGCAATTTGTCGTCTCCTTCGCTCAGATTCTCCATTAACGACCCCATAAAAGCGCCTGCTCCGTAACGGTCCGGGTGCTCTGCACAAACCAGTAAAACCCTTTCATTTGCCGTAGTGAAGATGTCATTAATGTGCCATCTCTGTCAATCCTTCTGTTAGTAATTTATGCTCCATACAGAAGGCTACGAGAACGGATTAGGGGTCATTATAGTGGCGTGGACACATGGTGCTCATTACATCTGGCAGATTTGAGGTCTCTGAAATAGCGGTCCTAACTACGGTAGAGGTCATCTCCTACCACTTGGAACATCTACGAGGCCTCCGCTTCCCAAAAGTGGCAACTGTATGGTGGTGTAATCCAGGATCGGCACACAAATTGACATTTGCTCTGCCTTTCTTGTGTGCATGCTTAACTCACCAGGTGAGGTGGATCCCCAGGCCCAAAGTCTGGATGGGCACATAGGCCACATGCATTGGGCAGCAGATAAGTGGGGCATTCGGCATTCAGGCAGCCCAAGGATAAGGAGGCTGAATGTAGGGAACCACAGGCAGATAGATGGGGTGTAGAAAACTGCAGGCAAGCAGACGACATGCAGGAAGCTGCAGGCAGGGGGGAGACGTGCGGAGACTGCGAGTAGGCCAGCGGAGTTCAGGGAACCACAGGCAGTCGGAAGACGTCCAGGAGACCACAGGCAATCAGGCAATAGATTTCCAGGAGAACGCAGGTAGTAAGCTGGAAACCGCTGGCAGGCAGGAGACATCAGGCAAGTGGGTAGGAGATGTCTAGGAGACCATAGGCAAGCAGGCGGGATGCTGGAAATGGTTGCAGGTAATAGACTTCCAGAACACAACAGGCATGCAAGAGGGGGACATACAGGAGACAGCAGGCAAGCAGGCAGATACTGGAAACTGCAGGCAGGTGGGAGACATCAAGGAGATTGCAGACAGCAGCTGAGCAGGTAAAGGTGTGTAGAGCAAGCAGTGTAGCAGCACTAAAGTCTTAATACCAAACAGAACCCACAGGAAGAGGAGTCACTGTTTCTGGAAAAAATCATGGACAAAAATCTTAAAGGAAGGTGAAATTTGCAAATGAGCTTCTTTCCTGTAATTGAGGGGCACTCCCTTTAACCATAACAAATGACGCATTATCCGCCGGGCCCCAAGGCTCACTAGGAGGAATCAGCGCCCTCCTCGGCTATAGACTTGTCTTTTAAGCTCTGAATAGGTGGTAATTGTGCATGAAATCAGCATTTCAAATCCCCAAATCTGAGTTCGCCTGTCGTGTCCCCTGCACCTATCTGAGCTGCCCGGATTGTGTAATTTAATTTGTATGCAATTCCACGACAGACATGAGATTGATTGCCGGGGATACGGGAGGAATAAATATACATTCACAATCGCTTCCCATCTTAGTAAATTGGGCCCATAGTCAGAAACCACAGGATTGGGAAGAATTGTTATTAACCGAGTTCATGTAAATGTAAATCATCGCAAGTTCCTGAGCGAATTCTGCCATCGCCTGGATGATGGGATTGACACGTGTCCGGAGCGGCGAGTGATTGATTAAGGGGAGAATAAGCTGCAATAACGCCGAGCGACCCGAGCGCTGCACAATCATAACATCAATAGTCTCTGGAAAGCTCTTACCTGCATTATCGTAGATTGTCAGGACAGATGTAGCAGATCTAGGTTTGCTTCTAACCAGCCTTTATATTTACATTAGAACTTATACATCATAAACAATGTAACAATGTAACAAATGTATCTACAAAGAAAGAAATATGTCCTTACCCTTCCATACAAACGCATTACTGTGTCTTAAAGTTCAGTGTTTTTCTTCTGCCCTCATAATTAGCCACATTCCCTCTTAATCAGATGCAAATCAATGCAGCTTTTCCTAATGGATACATTCACCTCTGGGTTTGGTTTCGCACCTGCTGTTGTGTCACATAATGTTATCAGAATCAACTCTTTCCCATTATAAACTTTTAAGACTCAGTGTTTATAAACATATAAATAGCTTGATGATTACTTCTAATGACAAGATGACAATGTATCATATGTGACAGAAGACGTCTCTACCCGACTGCTGCAGAGCCAATTATTAATCACCGCCACCAGCAGGAAAGTGCCTGCTCGTTAGACGGCACTGGTACTTATGGCGAGCGGCTGGTTGTGCCATTTGTTCATTTGGTGCATGATACATCTCTGCTATGTTTGCACACGGCATTGTATACAGTACATGGACTCTCCATTTATTTTCAGAACTTGTGGATTGTGACTTAATACAAACTGAAATGATTGGATCCTAATCCATAATAGTAACCATGCTCTCTACTCCCTTTATTAACTGGCATTCACTATTAGGTTTTTAGGTCCAATTTTCCGTGCTCATCTACTATATAATTGTCTAAGGGGTACTTCCGTCTGTCTGTCCTTCTGTCACGGATATTCATTGGTCGCGGCCTCTGTCTGTCATGGAAATCCAAGTCGCTGATTGGTCGCGGCAAAACAGCTACGACCAATCAGCGATGGGCACAGTCCGGAAGAAAATGGCCGCTCCTTCCTCCCCGCAGTCAGTGCCCGGCGCCCGCTCCATACTCCCCTCCGTTCAGCGCTCACACAGGGTTAATGGCAGCGTTGACCGCGGTGTAACGCACTCGGTTAACGCTGCTATTAACCCCATGTGACCAACTTTTTACTATTCATGCTGCCTATGCAGCATGAATAGTGAAAAGATCTAATGTGGGTGGCCCCCCCGGATCAAAGGTGGCCCCCCGGATCGAAGTGGTTACCGACGCTCCTCGCGACGCCCTGGTGACCGTTCCATGCATTGCGGTCTCGCGAGATGATGACCATCATCTCGCGAGACCGCAATGCACTCTTCAGACTGGAGCGCAAGAGGAGCGTCGGTAACCACTTCGATCCGGGGGCCAACGGAGGGCAGCACGGTGGCGCAGTGGTTAGCACTGCAGCCTTGCAGCGCTGGGGTCCTGGGACCCACCCAGGACAACATTCTGCAAAGAGTTTGTATGTTCTCTCCGTGTTTGCGTGGGTTTCCTCCGGGTACTCCGGTTTCCTCCCACATTCCAAAAGACATACTGATACGGATTCTAGATTGTGAGCCCCATCGGGAACAGCGATGATAATGTGTGCAAACTGTAAAGCGCTGCAGAATATGTTAGCGCTATACAAAAATAAAGATTATTATTATTATTATTATATAACTATTTTTTATTTTAATTCTTTTTTTAACAGGGATATGATGCCCACACTGCTATATACTACGTGGGCTGTGTAATATACTACATGGACTGTGCAATATACAACGTGGGCTGCGCAATATACTACGTGGGCTGTGGAATATACAACGTGGGCTGTGGAATATACAACGTGGGCTGCGCAATATACTACGTGGGTTGCGCAATATACTACGTGGGCTGGGCAATATACTACGTGGGCTGCGCAATATACAACGTGGGCTGCGCAATATACAACGTGGGTTGTGCAATATACAACGTGGGCTGTGCAATACACTACGTGGGCTGCGCAATATACTACGTGGGTTGCGCAATATACTACGTGGGCTGCGCAATATACTATGTGGGCTGTGCAATGTACAACGTGGGCTGCGCAATATACAATGTGGGCTGCACAATGTACTACGTGGGCTGGGCAATATACTACGTGGGCTGCGCAATATACTACGTGGGCTACGCAATATACAACGCGTACTGCGTGGGCTGCGCAATGTACTGCGTGGGCTGCACAATGTACTGCGTGGGCTGCGCAATGTACTGCGTGGGCTGCGCAATGTACTGCGTGGGCTGTGCTATACAATGCACATAAATATTCTAGAATACCTGATGCGTTAGAATCGGGCCACCATCTAGTTCATTTAATAAATCCTGAGTAGATATGCACGACTAGAGAGTCCTCACTGAATGCAAGGTGCTTAGATGATAAGATTCTGTCTGCAGCCACCACTAGGGGGAGCTTCCTGTATACAGAGATACATGATAAGATCCTGTCTGTAGCCACCACTAGGGGGAGCTCCCTGTATACAGAGATACATGATAAGATTCTGTCTGCAGCCACCACTAGGGGGAGCTCTCTGTATACAGAGATACATGATAAGATTCTGTCTGCAGCCACCACTAGGGGGAGCTCCCTGTATACAGAGATACATGATAAGATCCTGTCTGCAGCCACCACTATGGGGAGCTCCCTGTATACAGTGATACATGATATGAATCTGTCTGCAGCCACCACTAGGGGGAGCTCCCTGTATACAGAGATACATGATATGAATCTGTCTGCAGCCACCACTAGGGGGAGCTCCCTGTATACAGAGATACATGATAAGAACCTGTCTGTAGCCACCACTAGGGGGAGCTCCCTGTATACAGAGATACATGATAAGATCCTGTCTGCAGCCACCACTATGGGGAGCTCCCTGTATACAGTGATACATGATATGAATCTGTCTGCAGCCACCACTAGGGGGAGCTCCCTGTATACAGAGATACATGATATGAATCTGTCTGCAGCCACCACTAGGGGGAGCTCCCTGTATACAGAGATACATGATAAGAACCTGTCTGCAGCCACCACTAGGGGGAGCTCCCTGTATACAGAGATACATGATAAGATCCTGTCTGCAGCCACCATTAGGGGGAGCTCCCTGTATGCAGAGATACATAAGATCCTGTCTGCAGTCACCACTAGGGGGAGCTCCCTGTATACAGAGATACATGATAAGATCCTGTCTGCAGTCACCACTAGGGGGAGCTCCCTGTATACAGAGATACATGATAAGATCCTGTCTGCAGCCACCACTAGGGGGAGCTCCCGGTATACAGAGATACATGATATGATCCTGTCTGCAGCCACCACTAGGGGGAGCTCCCTGTATACAGAGATACATGATAAGATCCTCTCTGCAGCCACTACTAGGGGGAGCTCCCTGTATACAGAGATACATGATAAGATCCTGTCTGCAGTCACCACTAGGGGGAGCTCCCTGTATACAGAGATACATGATAAGATCCTGTCTGCAGCCACCACTAGGGGGAGCTCTCTGTATACAGAGATACATGATAAGATCCTGTCTGCAGTCACCACTAGGGGGAGCTCCCTGTATACAGAGATACATGATAGATCCTGTCTGCATCCACCACTAGGGGGAGCTTCCTGTATACAGATATACATAAGATTATGTCTGCAGCCACCACTAGGGGGACCTCCCTGTATACAGAGATACATGATAAGGGTCTGTCTACAGCCACCACTAGGGGAGCTCCCTGTATACAAAGATACATGATAAGATCCTGTCTGCAGTCACCACTAGGGGGAGCTCCCTGTATACAGCTATACATAAGATTCTGTCTGCAGCCACCACTAGGGGGAGCGCCCTGTATACAGATATACATAAGATTCTGTCTGCAGCCACCACTAGGGGGAGCTCCCTGTATACAGATATACATAAGATTCTGTCTGCAGCCACCACTAGGGAGCTCCCTGTATACAGAGATACATGAAAAGATTCTGTCTGCAGCCACCACTAGGGGGAGCTCCCAGTATACAGAGACACATGATAAGATCCTGTCTGCAGTCACCACTAGGGGGAGCTCCCTGTATACAGAGATACATGATAAGGGTCTGTCTACAGCCACCACTAGGGGAGCAGAGCTTCAGAGACTAGCGATGACATCACTGAACTGCGCTGACTCACAGCCTGAACTCAAATGAACTCTAGAGAATAGGAGAATCAGCTGATATATTGTTGGTTTGTTATTTTATCATTTATTACAGGAGATCAAGGGCATCGTTTGGAATGGTAGACGAATAAAGGTGGCAAAACTGTGTGTTCTTTCATTTCATTAAAATACTATATTCTGCATGTGTGTGTTTATTTATCCCTGGACAAACTTTAGGATAAGTATTGGATAGGTGTCTTATTGACACCTCTCCATTACTAAGCCAGGCTTAATGTCACTGTCACGATTCACACCGTGACCGTCACTCCCACGTCATGGATCGGGGTGACTTTAGGCCAACAGACGGCTATCACATGTGCAGCAGGCTTATCTTAGTTATCCCTCCACTGCTACAATGTGATGAAAAAACACACACAAGTCTATGGACCTCTTAGTTTACAGCAGGGGCTTATTCTAGCTATCCCACTGCTCTTCAATATACCACGAACTGCAGGGATTTATGTATATCCCGCTTTACAGTTCTGCTTGAACTTGCAGCTCTCTGGCGCCCCCCTTACCCTCAGGTCAGATTAGGTACTGCACCTAGGGTAATTAGTTGCCAGAAAGTCTGCCTGCTATGTACTGGCTATTGGGCACGCTGCAGTGAAGCAATATAACTACTCCCACTCAGGCAGGAACAATAATTATCAACGCCACAGTCGCTACAACGACTCCCAAAGGCACAGCACACGGTATGCTGCCACCAGCTTCGTTTAAACGGGTCCGAAGCTAACCCAAAACAGTAGCGTAATTCCCTTCAGAAGACTTAGGGTACATTTTAGAGCAGAAGAACGAATCTAGTATTTTAAATATTATACTCCATAAAAGATTTAAGGCAGTGTTTATAAAAAGTTATATAAAGATGTTACAATATGTGACAATTGAAAATATGTACAAGGTAATTATAAAAATAACGGGTTAAATGAGAAATTAACACTTACATGTGTTCAGGTCATTTCAGGCAAAACCAGGCTAGTGGGCGGAGCTCCCAAATGTCCCAATGCATCAGGACTGGCAGTGAGGGCTCCTCAAGTCAGACTCAGACAGACTCTCAAGGCTGGGTAAAGTGGAGTCACTTAAATAACCACAGCCTTGTGACATCACTAACAGGGCTGGTTTCCTCAGACCCTACTATCTCTTCAGTCTTACCAAATTTAACACAACTTTGTCTAATGCCTGTATCTCCACTACAGAACATGTCAGAATCATAACACACCCAGCATTCATCTTGTATTAACATTGGCGTTCTAATGAGACCAAATTTGGGCTTGATGGGATGCATAGTTCCAGAGAAATCCATACTCTGTCCCTGTTGGAACTAGAAGCCCGCGCTTACCGTGGCTGATAGATGCGTCGATGGAGATTCACAAACAGGACTTATTATTTTCCTAGCCTAAACTGTTGGCCCAATATCTCACTATAATGGAACAAAGGACTGCTTGCCTTTAAAGAAGGAGATCAGACCAGTTCCTGCTGGAGGAAGGTTTGAGCCGACACCAGCGATCGTAAAAATTCTTTTGGGAGGGGCATGAGGGGTTTGGGAGCCGCACATACACATCTCAGAACAGGAACACAGAGAAGGGGGGGTTTAGCCCACAGCATGGGCTAGCAAGAAGCAATAGAAGCTCTTCTACACCCATTGAAAAGAAAAGCTAAACCCTGAAGTAAAGGGGGGTCAACGCCCACCCTATAGGTGCTGGCAATGAGAGACTAAAACTTATATTGTGCATTATCCTCACAGTCACCTTACAATACAAAAGGTGACATTAACCCCTATTTACCCCATATCCCACCGCTACACGCGAGTGGGAAGAGAGAGGCCAAGTGCCAGAATAGGCGCATCTTCCAGATGTGCCTTTTCTGGGGTGGCTGGGGGCAGATGTTTTTAGCATGGGGGGGGGCAATATCCATGGTCCCTCTCTAGGCAATTAATATCTGCCCTCAGTCACTGGCTTTCCCACTCTGGTGCAGAATATTGCGCGGGAGACCACGTCAGTTTTTTCCGTGAATACATTCTTTTAGTAACATAGTAACATAGTAACATAGTTAGTAAGGCCGAAAAAAGACATTTGTCCATCCAGTTCAGCCTATATTCCATCATAATAAATCCCCAGATCTACGTCCTTCTACAGAACCTAATAATTGTATGATACAATATTGTTCTGCTCCAGGAAGACATCCAGGCCTCTCTTGAACCCCTCGACTGAGTTCGCCATCACCACCTCCTCAGGCAAGCAATTCCAGATTCTCACTGCCCTAACAGTAAAGAATCCTCTTCTATGTTGGTGGAAAAACCTTCTCTCCTCCAGACGCAAAGAATGCCCCCTTGTGCCCGTCACCTTCCTTGGTATAAACAGATCCTCAGCGAGATATTTGTATTGTCCCCTTATATACTTATACATGGTTATTAGATCGCCCCTCAGTCGTCTTTTTTCTAGACTAAATAATCCTAATTTCGCTAATCTATCTGGGTATTGTAGTTCTCCCATCCCCTTTATTAATTTTGTTGCCCTCCTTTGTACTCTCTCTAGTTCCATTATATCCTTCCTGAGCACCGGTGCCCAAAACTGGACACAGTACTCCATGTGCGGTCTAACTAGGGATTTGTACAGAGGCAGTATAATGCTCTCATCATGTGTATCCAGACCTCTTTTAATGCACCCCATGATCCTGTTTGCCTTGGCAGCTGCTGCCTGGCACTGGCTGCTCCAGGTAAGTTTATCATTAACTAGGATCCCCAAGTCCTTCTCCCTGTCAGATTTACCCAGTGGTTTCCCGTTCAGTGTGTAATGGTGATATTGATTCCCTCTTCCCATGTGTATAACCTTACATTTATCATTGTTAAACCTCATCTGCCACCTTTCAGCCCAAGTTTCCAACTTATCCAGATCCATCTGTAGCAGAATACTATCTTCTCTTGTATTAACTGCTTTACATAGTTTTGTATCATCTGCAAATATCGATATTTTACTGTGTAAACCTTCTACCAGATCATTAATGAATATGTTGAAGAGAACAGGTCCCAATACTGACCCCTGCGGTACCCCACTGGTCACAGCGACCCAGTTAGAGACTATACCATTTATAACCACCCTCTGCTTTCTATCACTAAGCCAGTTACTAACCCATTTACACACATTTTCCCCCAGACCAAGCATTCTCATTTTGTGTACCAACCTCTTGTGCGGCACGGTATCAAACGCTTTGGAAAAATCGAGATATACCACGTCCAATGACTCACCGTGGTCCAGTCTATAGCTTACCTCTTCATAAAAACTGATTAGATTGGTTTGACAGGAGCGATTTCTCATAAACCCATGCTGATATGGAGTTAAACAGTTATTCTCATTGAGATAATCCAGAATAACATCCCTCAGAAACCCTTCAAATATTTTACCAACAATAGAGGTTAGACTTACTGGCCTATAATTTCCAGGTTCACTTTTAGAGCCCTTTTTGAATATTGGCACCACATTTGCTATGCGCCAGTCCTGCGGAACAGACCCTGTCGCTATAGAGTCACTAAAAATAAGAAATAATGGTTTATCTATTACATTACTTAGTTCTCTTAGTACTCGTGGGTGTATGCCATCCGGACCCGGAGATTTATCTATTTTAATCTTATTTAGCCGGTTTCGCACCTCTTCTTGGGTTAGATTGGTGACTCTTAATATAGGGTTTTCATTGTTTCTTGGGATTTCACCTAGCATTTCATTTTCCACCGTGAATACCGTGGAGAAGAAGGTGTTTAATATGTTAGCTTTTTCCTCGTCATCTACAACCATTCTTTCCTCACTATTTTTTAAGGGGCCTACATTTTCAGTTTTTATTCTTTTACTATTGATATAGTTGAAGAACAGTTTGGGATTAGTTTTACTCTCCTTAGCAATGTGCTTCTCTGTTTCCTTTTTGGCAGCTTTAATTAGTTTTTTAGATAAAGTATTTTTCTCCCTATAGTTTTTTAGAGCTTCAATGGTGCCATCCTGCTTTAGTAGTGCAAATGCTTTCTTTTTACTGTTAATTGCCTGTCTTACTTCTTTGTTTAGCCACATTGGGTTTTTCCTATTTCTAGTCCTTTTATTCCCACAAGGTATAAACCGCTTACACTGCCTATTTAGGATGTTCTTAAACATTTCCCATTTATTATCTGTATTCTCATTTCTGAGGATATTGTCCCAGTCTACCAGATTAAGGGCATCTCTAAGCTGTTCAAACTTTGCCTTCCTAAAGTTCAATGTTTTTGTGACTCCCTGACAAGTCCCCCTAGTGAAAGACAGGTGAAACTGCACAATATTGTGGTCGCTATTTCCTAAATGCCCAACCACCTGCAGATTTGTTATTCTGTCAGGTCTATTAGATAGTATTAGGTCTAAAAGTGCTGCTCCTCTGGTTGGATTCTGCACCAATTGTGAAAGATAATTTTTCTTGGTTATTAGCAGAAACCTGTTGCCTTTATGGGTTTCACAGGTTTCTGTTTCCCAGTTAATATCCGGGTAGTTAAAGTCCCCCATAACCAGGACCTCATTATGGGTTGCAGCTTCATCTATCTGCTTTAGAAGTAGACTTTCCATGCTTTCTGTTATATTTGGGGGTTTGTAACAGACCCCAATGAGAATTTTGTTACCATTTTTCCCTCCATGAATTTCAACCCATATGGACTCGACATCCTCATTCCCTTCGCTAATATCCTCCCTTAAAGTGGACTTTAGACAAGACTTTACATAGAGACAAACCCCTCCTCCTCTCCGATTTTTACGATCCTTTCTAAACAGACTGTAAATACATACAAGTCCCAAATTGTAAACACACAAACTACTCACAATATAACACACTGACATCAATAAATCTAAGTGTTCTGCAATGGTTTAGTGTATGCAAACCATGTCTCGTATCCTGTCGGGTTCTGCAATGATTTTACAGAAGCCGACAAATGAATTACCGGCTGTTCTATCTATTTCTCTATTAAATATAAAGATATAGATATGTCAATGGCATATACATGCCGAGAAAACAATGTCTTTACATATCTACAAATGCGTCATTGGACTCGATATCTGTTGAAATTAGTAGAAGAATCCAAACTTCCTCTTCAGTTGAAGACGCGACTGAACTTTTTAGTGCTCCAGTTTTTATAGCTTTTATCTCCTATGTCTGGATTACTGACATGGCCACAAATTTACCTCTCTCCCCGAGAATGAAAACTTCCGCACGTTTCCTACAATGATGGCCCGTGGTCCTACTTACACAGATAAAATAAATGGGATTTGTCAGAAGTGGCGGCGCGGAGAGAGGGAAGTCATTTCCTACGCCGGCTCCTATCCCCCCGTGGTGATCATTGTGTAGGGATCTTGATTAGACATTTTCATCTTTGTTTTTACTTGTGATTTTTATGTTCATGTAAAAGAAGCCTGTGAAATCGAAGCCTCCGCAAATCACATTATCTCTAATGGGAAATCTCTGCGCTGGATGACAGAACAGATGCCATCCCGGGAACCTACTAACCTTTCATTCTAAATTATTAGAGGCGTCTTTGTCATCTTCTCAGCAATGAAGGAGTGCGGAGGGGCAAATCCTTCATGTGGAAGCAACGGGGGCAACATCTGTCTCCATGATGAGCTGCTACAAGTGACATTTCTCGCAGAATTATTGGGACCGAAGCCGATCAGACATTGCTAACTATAACCCATCAAGGTGTATTAGACTCCCTGCAAGAATATCTAATGAGGGGATATACTGAGGTCGGGGGAGAAAACCTCCTGCACGTCATACAGAGAGGTGGGGGAGAGAATATCAGCGTCAGAAACTGCAACACACTCTATAGAAGGTAATATATGCATACATTACATTACTGATCCTGCATTATACCCCAGAGCTGCACTCACTATTCTGCTGGTGCAGTCACTGTGTACATACATTACATTACTGATCCTGAGTTACATCCTGTATTATACGCCAGAGCTGCACTCACTATTCTGCTGGTGCAGTCACTGTGTACATACATTACATTACTGATCCTGAGTTACATCCTGTATTATACGCCAGAGCTGCACTCACTATTCTGCTGGTGCAGTCATTGTGTACATACATTACATTACTGATCCTGAGTTACATCCTGTATTATACTCCAGAGCTGCACTCACTATTCTGCTGGTGCAGTCACTGTATACATACATTACATTACTGATCCTGAGTTACATCCTGTATTATACCCCAGAGCTGCACTCACTATTCTGCTGGTGCAGTCATTGTGTAACATAGTAAAATAGTAAGGCCGAAAAAAGACATTTGTCCATCCAGTTCAGCCTATATTACATCATAATAAATCCCCAGATCTACGTTCTTCTACAGAACCTAATTGTATGATACAATATTGTTCTGCTCCAGGAAGACATACATTACATTACTGATCCTGAGTTACATCCTGTATTATACCCCAGAGCTGCACTCACTATTCTGCTGGTGCAGTCACTGTGTACATACATTACATTACTGATCCTGAGTTACCTCCTGTATTATACTCCAGCGCTGCACTCACGGCAAATTTTAGGCCACGCCTCTGACCACACCCATTCACTAGTCCCACCCATATCCACGTCTCAACCACACCCATTTAGCACTGCTGATCACACTGTTCATAAAGAATAATCATCAACAAAAAAATATGGCCACACAGAGCTCCATACTGTATAATGACCGCACATGATGCTCAATACTGTATAATGACCGCACATGATGCTCCATACTGTATAATGACCTCACATGATGCTCAATACTGTATAATGACTGCACATGATGCTCCATACTGTATAATGACCGCACATGATGCTCCATACTGTATAATGGCCGCACATGATGCTCAATACTGTATAATGACCGCACATGATGCTCCATAGTGTATAATGACCGCACATGATGCTCCATAGTGTATAATGACCGCACATGATGCTCCATACTGTATAATGGCCGCACATGATGCTCAATACTGTATAATGACCGCACATGATGCTCCATACTGTATAATGACCGCACATGATGCTCCATACTGTATAATGACCACACATGATGCTCAATACTGTATAATGACCGCACATGATGCTCCATACTGTATAATAGCCGCACATGATGCTCCATACTGTATAATGACCGCACATGATGCTCCATACTGTATAATGGCCACACATGATGCTCCATACTGTATAATGGCCACACATGATGCTCCATACTGTATAATGACCGCACATGATGCTCCATACTGTATAATAGCCACACATGATGCTCCATACTGTATAATGGCCCCATATGATGCTTCATACTGTATAATGGCCGCACATGATGCTCCATACTGTATAATAGCCACACATGATGCTCCATACTGTATAATGGCCCCATATGATGCTTCATACTGTATAATGACTGCACATGATGCTCCATACTGTATACTGGCCACACAGTGCTCCATACTGCATAATGGCCCCACATGATGCTCCATACTGTATAATGACCGCACATGATGCTCCATACTGTATAATGGCCCCACATGATGCTCCATACTGTATAATGACCGCACATGATGCTCCATACTGTATAATGACCGCACATGATGCTCCATACTGTATAATGACCGCACATGATGCTCCATACTGTATAATGGCCCCACATGATGCTCCATACTGTATAATGGCCCCACATGATGCTCCATACTGTATAATGGCCCCACATGATGCTCCATACTGTATAATGACCGCACATGATGCTCCATACTGTATAATGGCCCCACATGATACTTCGTACCGTATAATGGCCACACATAGCTACTCCTACACACGCGGTTGCGCTCTGTACACTTTGCACACACGGCTCCGCTCCGTTCACACGGCTCCACTCCATACATCTCATACACACACGGCTCCGCTCCGTACACCTCGTACACATTCAGCTCCGCTCCATACACCTCATACACGGCTCCACTCCATACACCTCATGCACACACGGCTCCGCTCCATACATCTCGTACACACAGCACTACTCCGTACACCTCATACACACACCGCTCCGCTCCATACACATTGCACAAGCTGCTCCGCTCCGTATACCTTGCACACACACGGCTCCACTGCGTACACCTCATACACATACGGCTCCTCTCCATACATCTCGTACACACACGGCACTACTCCGTACACCTCGTACACACACGGCTGTGCTCCATACACCTCGTACACACGCGGCTGCGCTCTGTACACCTCATGCACACGGCTCCGTACACCTCGTACACACGCGGCTGTGCTCCGTACACCTCGTACACACGTGGCTGTGCTCCGTACACCTCGTACACACGCGGCTGTGCTCCGTACACCTCGTACACACGGCTCCGTACACCTCGTACACACGCGGCTGCGCTCCGTACACCTAGTACACACGCGGCTGTGCTCCGTACACCTCGTACACACGCAGCTGTGCTCCGTGCACCTCGTACACACGGCTGTGCTCCGTACACCTCGTTCACACGCAGCTGTGCTCCGTACACCTCATACACACGGCTCCGTACACCTCGTACACACGCGGCTGTGCTCCGTACACCTCGTACACACGCGGCTGTGCTCCGTACACCTCATACACACGGCTCCGTACACCTCGTACACACGCGGCTGTGCTCCGTACACCTCGTACACACGCGGCTGTGCTCCGTACACCTCATACACACGGCTCCGTACACCTCGTACACACGCGGCTGTGCTCCGTACACCTCGTACACACGCGGCTGTGCTCCGTACACCTCGTACACACGCGGCTGTGCTCCGTACACCTCGTACACACGCGGCTGTGCTCCGTACACCTCGTACACACGCGGCTGTGCGCCGTACACCTCGTACACACGCGGCTGTGCTCCGTACACCCCATACACACGGCTCCGTACACCTCATACACACGCAGCTGTGCTCCGTACACCTCGTACACACGGCTCCGTACACCTCATAAACACGCGGCTGTGCTCCGTACACCTCATACACACGGCTCCGTACACCTCGTACACACGCGGCTGTGCTCCGTACACCTCGTACACACGCGGCTGTGCTCCGTACACCTCGTACACACGGCTCCGTACACCTCGTACACACGCAGCTGTGCTCCGTACACCTCGTACACACGCGGCTGTGCTCCGTACACCTCATACACACGGCTCCGTACACCTCGTACACACGCGGCTGTGCTCCGTACACCTCGTACACACGGCTCCGTACACCTCGTACACACGCAGCTGTGCTCCGTACACCTCATACACACGGCTCCGTACACCTCATACACACGCGGCTGTGCTCCGTACACCTCATACACACGGCTCCGTACACCTCGTACACACGCAGCTGTGCTCCGTACACCTCATACACACGGCTCCGTACACCTCGTACACACGCGGCTGTGCTCCGTACACCTCGTACACACGGCTCCGTACACCTCGTACACACGCAGCTGTGCTCCGTACACCTCATACACACGGCTCCGTACACCTCATACACACGCGGCTGTGCTCCGTACACCTCATACACACGGCTCCCTACACCTCGTACACACGCGGCTGTGCTCCGTACACCTCGTACACACGCAGCTGTGCTCCGTACACCTCATACACACGGCTCCGTACACATCGTACACACGCGGCTGTGCTCCGCACACCTCATACACACGGCTCCGTACACGTCGTACACACGCAGCTGTGCTCCGTACACCTCATACACACGGCTCCGTACACCTCGTACACACGCGGCTGTGCTCCGTACACCTCATACACACGGCTCCGTACACCTCGTACACACGCGGCTGTGCTCCGTACACCTCGTACACACGCAGCTGTGCTCCGTACACCTCATACACACGGCTCCGTACACCTCATACACACGCGGCTGTGCTCCGTACACCTCGTACACACGCGGCTGTGCTCTGTACACCTCATACACACGGCTCCGTACACCTCGTACACACGCGGCTGTGCTCTGTACACCTCATGCACACGGCTCCGTACACATCGTACACACACGACTCTGCTCCATACACCTTTCACACGCTGCCCTGATCCATACACCTAGTACACACATGGCTCTGCTACATCCACACTGTAAACACCTCCTGACCTCACACATACGCTGCCTTACCCTCCTCCGGCGCCATGGCAACCAGCAAAGTCCTGTACACGGAGGTCCTCCTCCCGATCATGTGACACCCTGACTCCGCCCATCCTGTGACCTCATCACAGGTCCTGTGCACAGAGCAGCCATCATGTGGTGTGCTGCTCTGCAGGCCGGGTGCAGGGACTCGGAGCTCTCAGCTGACCGGGTGATATCACATACCTCCCAACCAGTGCGGGACAATTAATGTCCCGCCCGGGATCGCGGGGCTGACTGTCAAAATCAGGACAGTCCCGCTGGATCCGGGACGGTTGGGAGGTATGATTACATTACTGATCCTGAGTTACCTCCTGTATTATACTCCAGAGCTGCACTCACTATTCTGCTGGTGCAGTCACTGTGTACATACATTACATTACTGATCCTGAGTTACATCCTGTATTATCCTCCAGAGCTGCACTCACTATTCTACTGGTGCAGTCACTGTGTACATACATTACATTACTGATCCTGAGTTACATCCTGTATTATACTCCAGAGCTGCACTCACTATTCTGCTGGTGCAGTCACTGTGTACATACATTACATTACTGATCCTGAGTTACATCCTGTATTATACTCCAGAGCTGCACTCACTATTCTGCTGGTGCAGTCACTGTGTACATACATTACATTACTGATCCTGAGTTACATCCTGTATTATACTCCAGAGCTGCACTCACTATTCTGCTGGTGCAGTCACTGTGTACATACATTACATTACTGATCCTGAGTTACCTCCTGTATTATACTCCAGAGCTGCACTCACTATTCTGCTGGTGCAATCACTGTGTACATACATTACTGATCCTGAGTTACATCCTGTATTATACCCCAGAGTTGCACTCACTATTCTGCTGGTGCAGGCACTGTGTACATACATTACATTACTGATCCTGAGTTACATCTTGTATTATACTCCAGAGCTGCACTCACTATTCTGCTGGTGCAGTCACTGTGTACATACATTACATTACTGATCCTGAGTTACATCCTATATTATACCCCAGAGCTGCACTCACTATTCTGCTGGTGCAGTCACTGTGTACATACATTACATTACTGATCCTGAGTTACATCCTGTATTATACTCCAGAGCTGCACTCACTATTCTGCTGGTGCAGTCACTGTGTACATACATTACATTACTGATCCTGAGTTACATCCTGTATTATACCCCAGAGCTGCACTCACTATTCTGCTGGTGCAGTCACTGTGTACATAATTACATTACTGATCCTGAGTTACATCATGTATTATACCCCAGAGCTGCACTCACTATTCTGCTGGTGCAGTCACTGTGTACATACATTACGTTACTGATCCTGAGTTACATCCTGTATTGTACTCCAGAGCTGCACTCACTATTCTGCTGGTGCAATCACTGTGTACATACATTACTGATCCTGAGTTACATCCTGTATTATACTCAAGAGCTGCACTCACTATTCTGCTGGTGCAATCACTGTGTACATACATTACTGATCCTGAGTTACCTCCTGTATTATACTCCAGAGCTGCACTCACTATTCTGCTGGTGCAGTCACTGTGTACATACATTACATTACTGATCCTGAGTTACATCCTGTATTATACCCCAGAGCTGCACTCACTATTCTGCTGGTGCAGTCACTGTGTACATACATTACATTACTGATCCTGAGTTACCTCCTGTATTGTACTCCAGAGCTGCACTCACTATTCTGCTGGTGCAGTCACTGTGTACATACATTACATTACTGATCCTGAGTTACATCCTGTATTATACTCCAGAGCTGCACTCACTATTCTGCTGGTGCAGTCACTGTGTACATACATTACATTACTGATCCTGAGTTACATCCTGTATTATACTCCAGAGCTGCACTCACTATTCTGCTGGTGCAGTCACTGTGTACATACATTACTTATCCTGTACAGAATACATATTTGGTCGTACCAAACACGCAGCTTATGGAGCAGGATACTCTCTTTTTGGAGTGACATTATAGACCCCGTCTGTTTCCTTCAGCTATAAGAAGTAAGCAGCTATAATTGTATGTTCCTGCTCTTGTGGACGGCCGGCACCGGGCGCCGTTCATCTTTCATGGACGTTTTGAAATAATTTCTCCGTACTTGTTTTGCCCTATGTAATGGAGCCTATACACTCACTATTCTGCTGGTGCAGTCACTGTGTACATACACAGTGATCTCCTGCAAGGTCTGCGCACTCATCTCCTGAAATACTCTGTGCTTCTTTTAACATGCATTGCGAGGACACTGCTTCTTTCACTATGTAACTATCAGTCTGTGACTTCCGAAATGATCAGCTCGCAATATCTGTAGATTCGCTGCAGTCTTGATATTCATTGGATTTTCCTGATATCCGGTGGGCCGACCATCTTGATATCTGGCGGACCATCCTGATGTACAGCTGACTGTCCTGATATCCGGCGGACCACCTTGATATTTATTGGACCGTCCTGATATCCCGCGGACCGTCCTAATATTCAGTGGCCCGTCCTGACATCTGGTGACCGTCCTGGTATCCATCGGACCACCTTGATATTCATCGGACTATCCTGATATCCTGCGGGCCGTCCTAATATTCAGGGGTCTGTCCTGATATGCAGTGGACTGTCCTGATATCTGGTGACCGTCCTGATATCCCGCGGACAGTCCTAATATTCAGTGGCCCGTCCTGTGAACAAGGCTGCGGAGGGAATTTACTGGTCAATATTAAGTGGCGCTTCTGCCTTGGAGCCGGACTGGGATCCCGAATTCTAACAACCTCAAATTACAAATACTGGAAAGCATCAGCACATTTCCGAGTATTTCAGGAAAGTAGAAGTGTCAGGGTTTTCCCCGCAGCACAGAGTATTTTAGAAGAACATTGGGGTGATCTTAAGGGATGTGACAGAGTGCAAGAAGCAGGGTCTCCAGCAGCACAGAGTATTTTTTGGAGCTGAAATCGCTGATCTTCTGGACGGTCACAAGCTAACAGCTTATAATGTTACGCAGCACAGAGTATTTTAGAAGAGGAGAGTATCAGGATAAAAAAGGAGTTATACAGTATAATGCAGTCCCAGCAGCACAGAGTACTTCAGGAGAGGTCAGAAATACAGACGAGTGAGCCAGAAAGCAAAAGTTCAGCTAAACCCCGAACACAGACTTCACCTGGAAGACAAATATATACAAGTGCTTGTCACAAAATGAGAATATCATCAAAAAGTGAATTTATTTCTGTTCTTCAATGCAAAAAGTGAATCTCCTATATTCTATAGTCTCATTACACACAGAGTGATCTATTTCACGTGTTTATTTCTGTTAATGTTGATGATTATGGCTTACAGCCAATGGTAACCCAAAAGTCATTATCTCAGTAAATTAGAATACTTTATAACACCAGCTTGAAAAATACTCCTGTTCTGAAATACTCTGTGCTGCTGAGAATATAATGTTTCTAATCACTGCCACAACAGTAGTGAATGACGACGTCCGTTAATGGTACAAATAAGAGAATGTGGATGTGTTACAAGGTTATTACAGCAGTTACTGATTCCGATAATGATGTGAATGTAATGTATGTGGCTGTGACGCCCGCCGATGTGTCAGAAGCCCGACTCTGAATGATTGGTATGAATTATGTGGACGTCAATTATCACCTAACTAAAACCTAATATATAACTCCACCAGGTAACATTGTTTCGAGGAGGGGTAACAAGGGACAGTCCTTCTAATAAATATAAATGTTCAGATACAATCACAATTCTGGGCAGAATGTTCCATATCACAGTGGAAGTCGTATTGTGATGTATTAATATTGTAACATGGGTCGTAATGGTCGATACAGACAAGGGCAATAATGGTGATAATCGAGGCTCTTTCCAGCCATTACAGTCAGGATCATTCCTCCAGATCCGGGCTCAGTCTGTAATTCGCATCTCGCTCTCTCAATCTTACACTTATCACATCTTCAGTAAGTAACTAAAGTTGTGATTTTACTTCTAGCAGTTTATGGTCTTAAACATTTAGATCTGAAAATAATCCTCTCCAGTGAGTAAATGCAATTAGAGATGAGCGAATGTGATCGGGTCAGGGCTCATTCAGCAATATATAGCACTTACCGAATAATCTGCAGAGGGATCCCGGATACATGGATCGCTCCGGCTGATCCGCTATCTGGTGCTCCAGCTGCATGTATGTCACCCGGCCGCCGCGACACATGATCAGCTGGAGCGATCCAGGAAGCCATGTTCCCTCTGCGGTAAGCGCTATATCGTGCAAATAAGAGAGAACCCGAACAAATTCGCTCACCTCTAAATAAAACCTCCTGACAATCAAACAAAATCTGCCACTTCACATGAAAAACTAATTCATCTTTTTATGGTTTCTTCAAAATTCCCAGAGCTGATAAGCACAGAACATAGTACTACACAGGACAGGTAAACCGTACATGGTACATCATACATGGAAGATACTCTTGTACTATGATAACATAGCTCTCCTTCTAGATAAAATCAATATGTATCACTAACTACTTTAATACTGCCGTCTGTATAAGAACTTAACTACTATAATACTGCCCCTATGTACAAGAATATAACTACTATAACACTGCCCCTATGTACAAGAATATAACTACTATAATACTGCTCCTATGTACAAGAATATAACTACTATAATACTGCTCCTATGTACAAGAATATAACTACTATAACACTGCCCCTATGTACAAGAATATAACTACTATAATACTGTCCATATGTACAAGAATATAACTACTATAATACTGCCCCTATGTACAGGAATATAACTACTATAATACTGCCCCTATATACAAGAATATAACTACTATAATACTGCCCCTATATACAAGAATATAACTACTATAGTACTGCCCCTATGTACAGGAATATAACTACTATAATACTGCCCCTATGTACAAGAATATAACTACTATAATACTGCCTCTATGTACAAGAATATAACTACTATAATACTACCCCTATGTACAAGAATATAACTACTATAATACTGCTCCTATATACAAGAATATAACTACTATAATACTGCCCCTATATACAAGAATATAACTACTATAATACTGTCCATATGTACAAGAATATAACTACTATAATACTGCTCCTATATACAAGAATATAACTACTATAACACTGCCCCTATATACAAGAATATAACTACTATAATACTGCTCCTATGTACAAGAATATAACTACTATAATACTGTCCATATGTACAAGAATATAACTACTATAATACTGCCCGTATGTACAAGAATATAACTATTATAATACTGCCCCTATGTACAAGAATATAACTACTATAATACTGCTCCTATGTACAATCATATAACTACTATAATACTGCCCCTATATACAAGAATATAACTACTATAATACTGCCCCTATGTACAAGAATATAACTACTATAATACTGCCCCTATATACAAGAATATAACTACTATAATACTGCTCCCTATGTACAAGAATATAACTACTATAATACTGCTCCTATATACAAGAATATAACTACTATAATACTGCTCCCTATGTACAAGAATATAACTACTATAATACTGCTCCTATATACAAGAATATAACTACTATAATACTGTTCCTATGTACAAGCATATAACTACTATAATACTGCCCCTATATACAAAAATATAACTACTATAATACTGCTCCCTATGTACAAGAATATAACTACTATAATACTGCTCCTATATACAAGAATATAACTACTATAATACTGCTCCTATGTACAAGCATATAACTACTATAATACTGCCCCTATATACAAGAATATAACTACTATAATACTGCTCCTATGTACAAGCATATAACTACTATAATACTGCCCCTATATACAAGAATATAACTACTATAATACTGTCCATATGTACAAGAATATAACTACTACAATACTGCCGCTATGTACAAGAATATAACTACTATAATACTGCTCCTATGTACAAGAATATAACTACTATAATACTGCCCCTATGTACAAGAATATAACTACTATAATACTGCTCCTATGTACAAGAATATAACTACTATAATACTGCTCCTATGTACAAGAATATAACTACTATAATACTGCCCCCTATGTACAAGAATATAACTACTATTATACTGCCCCTCTGTACAAGAATATAACTACTATAATACTGCTCCTATGTACAAGAATATAACTACTATAATACTGCCCCTCTGTACAAGAATATAACTACTATTATACTGCCCCTATGTACAAGAATATAACTACTATAATACTGCTCCTATGTGCAAGAATATAACTACTATAATACTGCTCCTATATACAAGAATATAACTACTATAATACTGCCCCTATGTACAAGAATATAACTACTATAATACTGCTCCTATGTACAAGAATATAACTACTATAATACTGCCCCTATGTACAAGAATATAACTACTATAATACTGCTCCTATATACAAGAATATAACTACTATAATACTGCCCCTATGTACAAGAATATAACTACTATAATACTGCTCCTATGTACAAGAATATAACTACTATAATACTGCTCCTATATACAAGAATATAACTACTATAATACTGCCCCTATGTACAAGAATATAACTACTATAATACTGCTCCTATGTACAAGAATATAACTACTATAATACTGCTCCTATATACAAGAATATAACTACTATAATACTGCCCCTATGTACAAGAATATAACTACTATAATACTGCCCCCTAAGTACAAGAATATAACTACTATAATACTGCTCCATACGCGTACAGCTTCTCATATATTACAGATATAATTGGAGTACTTTTTTCCATTGATTTTTCTTCTATTTCAGGTTTGTTTTTGGCTCTCACCATACATACTGTATATATTATTTTTTTTCTTCACTTCATTATAAATAAATCTCCATTGATAAGGTAAATGATCATTAGATCGGCTGGAATCCCTCAGCTGAACTCTCTGTGACTTCTCCGTCTTGTCTTCTTCTCTTACAAGAAAGATAAAATTCATTAAATATTTGCTCACATCTTTAAGTGCTGCCTGTCGATCATTCCAAGGTCGTCGTCATCTCATCGGTTTCTGCAGAACAGACCTGCTCGGGTTTATAGAGGACGGGGCTATCAGGATGTGACGAAGACGATGTGTAAAAAGAAAGTTGATACAAAGTATAGACCGGCGACGTTCCATTAGTAGGGGGCGATTCGTTGAATGAAACGTTCCGTGTTTTCAGAATTCTTTCTGTCTCGTTCCTGGAGGTTTTTCAGGATCTCTACTTGCCATCATTTAAGAGCAACCTTCATTATTCATCCACACAGGATAGACCCCCGTCCTGGCCATATGGGGGCTCCTGAGCTGTGATTTGTGTGCACAGGACCAGGACAGATTTTAGTCAAATCACAACAAATATTTTGTGATCCTTAAAGGGACCTGTCATTAGGATTTTACATATGACGGTAATGGAACGGCTGGATTCATATTTTCTCCTCCTATAAAATTGATACTTTTTTGTAGAGATCCCAGGTGCCAGTAATCAAGTATAGAAGTCATGTGCAAATTAGTCAGGATGTGCACTGGGGGCGTCACTATATGTACTTACAAGTGCATTGGCACGCCCCTTGTGCACTTACAGCCTCATCTGCATATGGCTCATACATTAGATGACTCAAATCCAATCTCTACAGAAAAGGAATCATTTTAATTGGTGGATAAGGCTTTACATTGTGCTTCTGCATCACCTAGAAGTGGCCCAAAACCTTTCCAGGACCCGGCTCCAGTGGTCCCATGGGTCGTCCGCTCCCTCTGGGCCGGATCCCTATGAATAGTAATGTCACTGTTGTGGTGATTGTGTGCTCCGCTGGCTGGCGTTATGTTTGAGGGGTCCTCTTAGTATCACTGATGTGGTGCTTTGGTCTCTGGAATGGTCTCCTTTTGCAGACCCTATTTTGCGGGGTGTCCTTGATATCACTGTTAGGGGGGTCCAATGGCAGACCCTGCATTCGGCTGTACTCTTGCCATCACTGTTATGACCCTGTATGTGGGGGTCTCCGTTGATGTCACTGTTATGAAGGTACTGTAGCAGACCCTGTATGTGGGTGTTCCACTCATGTCACCATTATGGGAGTCTAGTAGTAGACTCTATATTTAGGGGTACTTTTGATGACCATTATGGGGGTGTTGTAGTAGACTGTGTGTTTGAGGGGTTCCCTGAATGTCACTTTTGGGGGATCCAATAGCAGACCTTGTATTTGGGGTTCTCTTGATGATCCTGTTATAGGGGACCAATAGCAGACCTTGTATTTAGGGGTACACTTGATGACCCTGATATGGGGGTACATGTGTTTGAGGAGTCCCCTGGATGCCACTTTTGGTGGTGCTGTAGATGACCCTGTATTTGGGGTTCTCTTGATGTCACTGTTATAGTGTTCCAATAGCAGACCCTTTATTTAGGGGTACCCTTGATGACCCTGATATGGGGGTACATGTGTTTGAGGAGTCCCCTGGATGCCACTTTTGGGGGTGCTGTAGATGACCCTGTATTTGGGGATCTCTTGATGTCACTGTTATAGGGTTCCGATAGCAGACCCTTTATTTACCCTTGATGACCCTGATATGGGGGTGCAGTAGCAGACCCTATATTTGGTTATCCCCACTGTTATAGTAACAAACCCTGTATTTGGGGTTGATGATCCTGTTATGGGGGTGCAGTAGCAGGCCGTGTATTTGAGGGGTCCCTTGGATGTCACTTTTGGGGGTGCTGGTGCAGACCCTGCATTTGGGGGGTCTCTCGCTGTCCCTATTAAGAGGACACTGTTGGTATCACTATTGCTGAAGTCCTGTAACATTTCCTCCATGTCACTATTTCCTTTCCGGACGGGGCAGACAATCTCAGGACCCTTCTCTCTGTTTTTGCGCTTTTGCGGTGGCCTTACCCTTCTTGGTACGTCGGCTCTGTAGAGAATCTCTGTGTGACTTTTCCGTGTTGTTTCTCAGATGACATTAACCATATAATGTCAAGTAAATAAGGCAGCACACTGCAGCGCTAAAACATGCACACATGAAACACGAAAATTGAACTGCATTACTGCACTAGAAATATGAAAAATTAGAGTGTTTAGCGCATAAAAATGGCCAATTTTATGTGTACCTGGTAGCCACTTTACGGCATCTCTCTTATACCAGGTCCTACACTTGCCTTACCTCGCTGAGAATAAACGTCTCCATCTGAATGGGTACCTGTGAAACCTCTTCTTAGACTAAAATTCTCTCTCTCTGTGGAGGGGGTATGGACCTGCTGTAATTTAAACACCTGTGGCTAGGAGGCGGAGTGCTCGATCAGAAGGCTAAAGAATACATTTCAAAAAACTGACCGTCACATCCAAACATAGACTAAGTGTGAACAGGTGCTGAACCCAGAGTCGCCAACTCGTATATAGTCAAGTAAATAAGGCATTATTATGCGCTAAACACTCTAATTTTTCATATTCTAGTGCAGTAATGCAGTTCAATTTTCGTGTTTCATGTTTGCTTGTTTTAGCGCTGCAGTGTGCTGCCTTATTTACTTGACTGTATACGAGTTGGCGACTCTAGGTTCAGCACCTGTTCACACTTAGTCTATGTTTGGATGTGACGGTCAGTTTTTTTAAATGTATTCTCTAGCCTTCTGATCGTGCACTCCGCCTTCTAGCCACAGGTGTTTTAATTACAGCAGGTCCAATACCCCTCCACAGAGAGAGAGAATTTTAGTCTAGGAAGAGGTTTCACATGTACCCATTCAGATGGAGACGTTTATTCTCAGCGAGGAAAGGCAAGTGTAGGACCTGGTATAAGAGAGATGCCGTAAAGTGGCTACCAGGTACACATAAAATTGGCCATTTTTATGCGCTAAACACTCTAATTTTTCATATTTCTAGTGCAGTAATGCAGTTCAATTTTCGTGTTTCATGTTTGCTTGTTTTAGCGCTGCAGTGTGCTGCCTTATTTACTTGACTATATACGAGTTGGCGACTCTAGGTTCAGCACCTGTTCACACTTAGTCTATGTTTGGATGTGACGGTCAGTTTTTTGAAATTAACCATATAATGGACCCAATTTCGGATGACGAAGCTTCTGATGAACGTTCTGCCCCTTATTTTAGTGTTACTGTTAGGTGTGCTTTTCCTTTGATCTGCCGCTATATCCGTTGCTGGGCTCATTTGACCTTTCTCGTCAAAAGGTCGGAGATGTTGGACGTCTTGGAGCCTTGTCGCAGTTCCTGTTGGCCGCTTCTTTCTTCTGTCCTTCCGCGTAGAACATCACCAGCTACATAAAACATTACAAATTGCCTTCAGATCTTGACCGGTTGCGCTCGGCTTTGTGCGTTGGAGGCAGAGAACAGATTGTGCTGATATCCCGACCTTATCAAGCCTTCAGGAACCGGAACCCGACTGGCCGGCCGTCTTTTATCACTCGCTCCGCCGGGGCCCAGGAACTTGATCTACATTAACGTGTTTAGTTTCTTTCTTTTGTCATCCTTGATACTACGAATATAAAGAAAAACGCAAGTACAGCGGAAATCCAAGTGGTAGACATCCGATCGTGCCGCTATCTGTCACTGGCCGGCGGCTCGTCAGCAGCTCTGCGGCTGTTTAACCACCTAAATGCCATTATTATGTTGCACATTCCAGATTGAGGGTCCATTCCGCCACCAATTTCCCCCCATTTCACAATGAGAATCTTTAGACTTCTGTTGCCACCATCTTGGTACACCTAAGATACTCAACCTTACAGGTTCGACTCCCTAATGTGGAAATTAAAGATACAAAAAAGTTTTAAAATCTAATTTTAAAAAATCAACAAACTTGTTATTGCGCCACATAAGTTTCATCCATCAGCAATTTTATTTAAGATTTCCGTTACATGACTTAAAGGGGGTTGTCCACTACTGGAAGAGCCTCTTGTCAATCTGTATGTTTTCCCCCCTAGTAACATAATAACGAGGTTGTTCCAGCGGTTGTTTCTTCCAGGGCTCATTGTTACGTCACCTTGTGGCCAATCAGCGACAGTTTCTCTTTCCTCGCCGTCACACTTCATCCAGAAGACAATCCCTTTAAAGAAAATCGAAGGTCAAAATTGTCCCTTTCTTTGTCGCCGCAAATCTCCTAGAAAAAGTACAAAATCAAAATGTCATAAACTCTGCAAAATGAAGTCAATAAAAAACTACTGCTCGGTCGGAAAAAAAAAAAAAAAATGTGCCCGAAAGAAAAATAAAAAGTAACAGGTCTTGGAAAATTGGCAACATAAAACACCTTTTTAATAGAAAGTTCAGACATTTTTAACTATTAAAATCTAAAAAAAAAAAATGATACAACCTTGTTCTTGTTATTGCCGTTATGGTACTGACCTGAAGGTTATTTTTACCGCATAGTGAGCACAGGAAAAAAGAAAACAAAAGGCATTAAACAATGACGGAATCTTGTATTTGAACTTCTATTCTCATGGCACAAAGTGGAGGTGGCATCTGCTGTAACTGGAGGTGTGAAGGGTGTGATGGTGCCCAAACATCTCCAACATTGAAGGGAATCCATCAGCAGGTTTTTGCTGTGCAATCTGACAGCAGCATAATGTAGAGGCAGAGACCCTGATTCCAGCGATATGTCGCTTAGTTTTCTGGGTGCAGCAGGTGTGATAGAAAACTCCCTGTTTTCTCTGCTGCTGATCTAGCAGAGCTCAGAATGCTGAGCCGTGAATGACCCCACTCATACATTGACAGAGAGAAGCTGACCAGTGCTAAGGGGCGAGGTTGGACTAGGAGGCATGAGACACCTAGTCCTGTACGGATAATCTCCTGCTGATAAAACGGTGATTGTATTGTACCATCGAAACAGACAAGTGACACATCACCGGAACCAGTCAATCATCCCTTAAAACATGCTGATCTCAGCTTACACAGCAAACACCTGCTAAAAATGCTAAGGTAAATGTTTTAACCCCTTCAGCAACAAAACTTAGTAACTATCTTGCAATTTTTACAGTGGCCACTGGAGCTTTCTTAGACTCATACTTTCCTTTAAGAAAGAGTTTACAACAGGAGCATTATCTTAAGAGGCAGGATTACAATGATCGGAATTACTTCTATACACAACTGATAGGATCAACATTTACAATAGATGATGTCACAGCTCACCTCCTCCTGTACAATGGCTGATAACTCCTCTATATACAGTAGATAACACAGGACCCACCATTCACAATAGGTGATGTCACAGCTCACCTCCTCCTGTACAATGACTGATAACGCCTCTATATACAGTAGATAGCACAGGATCCACCATTCACAATAGATGATGTCACAGCTCACCTCCTCCTCCTGTACAATGACTGATAACACCTCTATATACAGTAGATAACACAGGATCCACCATTCACAATAGGTGGTGTCACAGCTCACCTCCTCCTGTACAATGACTGATAACACCTCTATATACAGTAGATAACACAGGATCCAACATTCTCAATAGGTGATGTCACAGCTCACCTCCTCCTGTACAATGACTGATAACACCTCTATATATAGTAGATAACACAGGATCCACCATTCACAATAGGTGATATCACAGCTCACCTCCTCCTCCTGTACAAAGACTGATAACACCTCTATATACAATAGATAACACAGGATCCACCATTCACAATAGGTGATGTCACAGCTCACCTCCTCCTCCTGTACAATGACTGATAACACCTCTATATACAGTAGATAACACAGGATCCACCATTCACAATAGGTGATGTCACAGCTCACCTCCTCCTCCTGTACAATGACTGATAACACCTCTATATACAGTAAATAACACAGGATCCACCATTCACAATAGGTGATGTCACAGCTCACCTCCTCCTCCTGTACAATGACTGATAACACCTCTATATACAGTAGATAACACAGGACCCACCAGTCACAATAGGTGATGTCACAGCTCACCTCCTCCTGTACAATGACAGATAAGACCTCTATATACAGTAGATAACACAGGATCCACCATTCACAATAGGTGATATCACAGCTCACCTCCTCCTCCTGTACAAAGACTGATAACACCTCTATTGTTATGATCTGGTGGTTTAGGAGCAACATGGAACGAGCTCTGAAGGAAGTGGTAACTGTACTGACCGCAGTCCCTAAGCTCAACACAACACTAGAAGTAGCCGTGGGATGCTCCTAACTCTCCCTAGGCACCTCGTCACAGCCTGAGAACTAACTAGCCCTAAAGATAGAAACAGGAAAACTGTCTTGCCTCAGAGAAAATCCCCAAAGGATAGATTAGCCCCCCACAAGTAATGACTGTGAGTGGAGAGGGAAAAGACATACACAGAATGAAACCAGGATGAGCACAGGAGGCCAGTCTAGCTAGATAGATAGGACAGGATGGAATACTGTGCGGTCAGTATAAAACACTACAAAATATCCACACAGAGTTTACAAAAATCTCCACACCTGACTAAAGGTGTGGAGGGTAAATCTGTTTCCCAGAGCTTCCAGCTTCACTGAATTAATTCATACTGACAAGCTGGACAAACATAGAAAGCACAGAACGGATAAGTCCACAATCTGTGGACAGAAAAGAGCAAGCAAGGACTTAGCTTTGCTGAACTGGTCAGGATAACAGGGAAATCCAAAGAGATGTGAATCCAACCAGGAACCATTGACAAGTGGCACAAGCTGAAGGAAAGAGCCAGGCTAAATAGCCGAGCAGAATAGACAATCAGTGGAAGCAGCTGCTGACTGCTAAATCCAAGGAGCAGCCATACCACTTAAAACCACCGGAGGGAGCCCAAGAGCAGAACTCACAAAAGTGCCACTTACAACCACCGGAGGGAGCCCAAGAGCGGAATTCACAACACTCTATATACAGTAGATAGCACAGGATCCACCATTCACAATAGGTGATGTCACAGCTTACCTCCTCCTCCTGTACAATGATGACACCTCTATATACAGTAGATAACACAGGACCCACAATTCACAATAGGTGATATCACAGCTCACCTCCTCCTGTACAATGACTGATAACACCTCTATATACCTTAGATAACACAGGATCCACCATTCACAATAGGTGATGTCACAGCTCACCTCCTCCTCCTGTACACTGACTGATAACACCTCGATATACAGTAGATAACACAGGATCCACCATTCACAATAGGTGATGTCACAGCTCATCTCCTCCTCCTGTACAATGACTGATAACACCTCTGTATACAGTAGATAACACAGGATCCATCAATCACAATAGGTGATGTCACAGCTCACCTCCTCCTCCTCCTGTACAATGACTGATAACACCTCTATATACAGTAGATAACACAGGATCCACCATTCACAATAGGTGATGTCACAGCTCACCTCCTCCTCCTGTACAATGACTGATAACACCTCTGTATACAGTAGATAACACAGGATCCATCAATCACAGCTCACCTCCTCCAACTTCCTTCACAATGGCCTTTGCACACGCTCATAAGATGCTTTAATACAAAATAATGTGTCTAAGTTTGTTCTTAGCTGATAATTTAAAATAAAATGTCTTGAAACAACAGGAAATTTGAGTCTAAAAAAGCCTCAGTGACCGGGGAGAAAATTGCAAGATTTCTCATTTTGATTTTTAAATTAGAATGTGATATATGTTAAAATTACATTTAACACAGAAAGTTGATTTAGTCAATAGGTCATTTCCTGGTGACACCTTCCCTTTAAATTCACTCTCCCCTAACTAACATCCATAATGTTGTAATCCGGGATGTGCGCAGTGCTGGACCATCACCATTCACCACATCTCCCCTGGATGGATCGCTAATGAGCGGAGAACATCCGCGTAGATGTCACTTCTGAGAACTTACTTACTGTAATCCGCTTCCATATGTCATGTATTTAGGCGTTTTCTCCAATTTAATGTGATCTCCGCGATCTCGGGACGAGTGGTGGTAGCACCTGGGACCGCCAGAGGAACGTTCTCTCCTCCTTAATTGAGAGCGACTTAACTAATATTTCAATTCTTAATTAGTTCTTGTCAGTTGCTGGAAGGCCCAGTACGCAGCTGGCTCCGCGCCCGCCGCCCTCTTAGCTCAACACTTCTCGACATATGTTGGAGAGTAAGGCTGCGTGTCCACGATCAGGATGGCCGGCGGTATCGTCGAAGCGGCTTAGCCGCTCTGCGGTAAGCCCCGCCCCCTTTCTGGGACGCGATGATGCCGGATGTGTTCACAGCACACATCCGGCATCATCGCTCTCCACCATAGGGCCCTGTGCTATATCTTGCGGCGACGCAGCGTCGCCGCAAGATATACGGACATGCTGCGATCTGAAAAGACGCGCAGCATGTCCGGAGTCGCAGGGCCGCCGCGTGCGTGTTACCACGCATAGTGGAGACGGGATTTCATTAAATCCCCTCCACTATGCTGTAACATCTGGACGCTGCGTGTTTGACGCTGCGTCCCTATGCAGCGTCAAACACGCAGCGTTTCCTGCACGTGGACACATACCCTAACCCTCTCTCCTCTATCGTACAGTATGGTAACATTGTATTCGGCGGGGGTCCGACCTCAGGACACTTCTCCCTCTATTTATTACACTTTGGGGTCTCCTTCTATCCCAAGAAACGATAAGTCTTAATTAGCGATATAAGTGAATCGATTAGTAACAAATTCCTTGTTGATTTCTCAAAAATTCCAATTTCTGCTGAATCAAAAAAAAATGTTCCTGTTTTGGGGTCTGGAGAGACCTCCGATTACAGGAAACGTCACTTCATGGCAATGGCGGAAGTTAGAACTAGGACTGAATTTATTCCAGCTGCTCCAAATCTGCCCAAGATGAACTTTAGGTGATTGACTGATCTCTGATCCTTCCTCTGACAGCTGAGGACGAGTATTTTATGTTGCGGAATCTGCAGATTTGATTTATTTACTAACAATCACTTCTGGTTTCTTTCTTTTTGATTGGCCAGCAGGTTCTTCCTGTGCCGCATGCTCTGAACCAATGAGATTTTCCCACTGCTGTTACCTCTTCCTTTGCTGTTTACAGTGAAATGTTGCAGCCACATCTCCCTCCTCCCCCTGTTACTCATCCATTATTAAGCTGTAGCCTGCCAGATACGGTACTTTATGTATCTTTTCCTCCAGCCCCCACATACACATATATTCTCAGTTCAGCAGCGCATACATGTTTTCGGAGTAAGGGAGGGTATATCAGTATTATTTATATACAGTATTTTGGCAATATTCACTTAGTATATCACAGTAATGTTCATGTACAATATTGCTGTATTTATATACAATACAGTGGAAATATTTCAGTATGTTACGGTGGTATTATCCACATAGAGTATAACAGTGATATTTATGCACAGTATTGCGGTAATATTCATTTATGTATGGTTAAAAAAAATGGTACAGTATGGTGTTAATCACAGAGTTTAGTATAGCGGTAATATTTATGTACAGTATAGTGATAATATTCACATAGGCTACAGCAGTAATATTTATGTAGAGTATGGTAATCATTGTTATAAGATGCAGTTTTGTGGTAATTAAACATAGTATTGTGGTAATATTCATTCATAGTGTGGCAGTAATATTTATGTACAGTATAGTGATAATATTCACATAGGCTATAGCAGTAATATTTATGTTTAGTATAGTGATAATATTCACATAGGCTATAGCAGTAATATTTATGTTTAGTATAGTGATAATATTCACATAGGCTATAGCAGTAATATTTATGTATAGTATAGTGATAATATTCACATAGGCTATAGCAGTAATATTTATGTTTAGTATAGTGATAATATTCACATACGCTATAGCAGTAATATTTATGTATAGTATAGTGATAATATTCACATACGCTATAGCAGTAATATTTATGTATAGTATAGTGATAATATTCACATACGCTATAGCAGTAATATTTATGTATAGTATAGTGATAATATTCACATAGGCTATAGCAGTAATATTTATGTTTAGTATAGTGATAATATTCACATAGGCTATAGCAGTAATATTTATGTATAGTATAGTGATAATATTCACATAGGCTATAGCAGTAATATTTATGTATAGTATAGTGATAATATTCACATAGGCTATAGCAGTAATATTTATGTATAGTATAGTGATAATATTCACATACGCTATAGCAGTAATATTTATGTATAGTATAGTGATAATATTCACATAGGCTATAGCAGTAATATTTATGTTTAGTATAGTGATAATATTCACATACGCTATAGCAGTAATATTTATGTATAGTATAGTGATAATATTCACATACGCTATAGCAGTAATATTTATGTATAGTATAGTGATAATATTCACATACGCTATAGCAGTAATATTTATGCAGAGTATGGTAATCATTGTTATAAGATGCAGTTTTGTGGTAATTAAACATAGTATTGTGGTAATATTCATTTATAGTGTGGCAGTAATATTTATGTACAGTATAGTGATTATATTCACATAGGCTATAACAGTAATATTTATGGAGAGTATGGTAATCATTCTTATAAGGTGCAGTTTTGTGGTAATTAAACATAGTATTGTGGTAATATTCATTTATAGTGTGGCAGTAATATTTATGTACAGTATAGTGATTATATTCACATAGGCTATAACAGTAATATTTATGTTGAGTATAGTAATCATTCTTATAAGGTGCAGGTTTGCGATAATTAAACATAGTATTGTGGTAATATTCATTTACAGTGTGGCACTAATATTTATGTATAGTATAGTGATAATATTCACATAGGCTATAGCAGTAATATTTATGTGGAGTATGGTAATCATTCTTATAAGGTGCAGTGTGGCATGAATTAAACACAGTATTGTGGTAATCATTTATAGTGTGGCGGTAATATTTATTTACAGTATAGTGATAATAATCACCTAGGGTAGAGCAGTAACATTTGTGTACACCATGGTGATAATCTCACAGTATAGCAGTAATATTTATGCATAAAATGTGATAATATTTACTTACAGTAGAGCGGTAATATTTATGTACAGTATGGTGATAAACTTCATATGGCTATTGCAGCAATATTTATGTAGCGTATGGTAATCATATTCATATAAGGTGCAGTATAGCAGTAATTAAACACAGTATGGCGGTAATATTCATTTAAAGTATGGCAGTAATATCTATGTACAGTAAATTGATAATCTCCTGAGGTTGATTATACCAGTAATATTTATAATCAGTATAGTGTTATGTTCACACAGGCTATAGCACTGATGTTTATGTAATCATACCCACAAAGTACAGTATGGCGGTATTTATGCACAGTATGGTGGTAGTCACTCACAGTATGACGGTAATTGTGTACAATATGGTGATGATATTCTCATACAGTAATATTTAGATATTGAAAGGTATAATATTCACATTGGGTATAGCAGGAATATGTATGCACAGTGTGGCAGTAATATGCACTGATGATGATGATGATGGCAACATGCACAGGCTATTTACGGTATGTGTTATCTTTATGAAAGCTCAGAAACACATGTGCCCTGGCAATAATTGCTCAGTGTAAATGAAACTTTCATGGCAATGTATTTGTATTGAACACCCATAAGATGGCGTGTATAGGACAGTTTGTTTTTTTAATAAATTTGCCAAAATTTCTACATTTCTGTTTTTTTTCAGTGAAGATGGGGTGCAGGGTGCACATTAATGACAAAAAAAATTAACTTTTTTGAATTTACCAAATGGCTGCAATGAAACAAAGAGTGAAAAATGTAAAGTGGTCTGAATACTTTCCGTACCCATTGTATATGTTTAGTACATGGAAGTATTCTTCATAAATCTTCAGTGCCGATGCATTAATAGATTATGTTGTTCCTCTGTTTCTCCTCTTGGAAATGTATAAACAAATTAATATCTAAGTGTAATTGATTATCGGGGTGTCAACTCTTGTCTAATCTGGGCACTTAATGTGAGACCGTGCAGAAACACAACCCAAACTGCATGCACAGAGAGATTAATGTACTCATACGTTATCAGGAGGAACAGCAGAGGGACGGTGAATAGTAATCAGAAAGGAGAGAGCAGAGTTGTTATTTTATGGGGAATACATATATGTCATTTATTGTGAGAAAGCTTAGATCTTAATGAAATTCAAGGCAAGTTAAGGAACAGCACATGTGTAAAGTTTATGTGGGCATATTATGTACAGTACAGACCAAAAGTTTAGACACACCTTCTCCTTTAAAGAATTTAAGAGAATGCCAAGAGTGTGCAAAGCAGTCATCAAAGCAAAAGGTGGCTACTTTGAAGAACCTAGAATATAAGACATAATTTCAGTTGTTTCACACTGTTTTGTTAAGTATATAATTCCACATGTGTTAATACATAGTTCTGATGCCTTCAGTGTGAATGTACAATTTTCATAGTCATGAAAATACAGAAAAATCTTTAAATGAGAAGCTGTGTCCAAACTTTTGGTCTATACTGTATATACACTGCTAAAAAAAAAAGGGAACACTAAAATCCCACATCCTAGATATCATTGAATGAAATATTCCAGTTGTAAATCTTTATTCATTACATAGTGGAATGTGTTGAGAACAAAAAAAATTATCAACGTAAATCACAACTAATATCCCACGGAGGTCTGGAGTTGGAATGATGCTCAAAATCAAAGTGGAAAATGAAGTTACAGGCTGATCCAACTTCATTGGAAATGCCTCAAGACAAGGAAATGATGCTCAGTAGTGTGTGTGGCCTCCATGTGCCTGTATGACCTCCCTACAATGCCTGGGCATGCTCCTGATGAGGCGGCGGATGTTCTCCTTAGGGATCTGCTCCCTGACCTGGACTAATGGCAGTCAGGCTACCTCTGGCGATCACATGGAGGGCTGTGCGGCCCTCCAAAGAAATGCTACCCCACACCATTACTGACCCACTGCCAAACCGGTCAATGTTGCAGGAAGCAGATTGCTCTCCATGGCGTCTCCAGACTCTGTCACGTCTGTCACATGTGCTCAGTGTGAACCTGCTCTCATCTGTGAAGAGCACAGGGCGCCAGTGGTGAATTTGCCAATCCTGGTGTTCTGTGGCAAGTACCAAATGTCCTGCACGACGTTGGGCTGTGAACACAACCCCCATCTGTGGACATCGGGTGTAAGAGGGTGAACTGTAGTCCCACTGAGAGGGCACTAGGACCCTGTGGTTTTTGCCTGTTGCAGCAGAGGACAGACCTCCCAGAGACAATGTGTGCTGCGGGGTGGGGTCTAGTGTCTCGAGTGTAAAGTGAAAGTAGGAAGTGAGAGCTGAGAGAGAAAAGGCGGGAAGAAAAGGAGAAGCTGCTGTGAGATCTTAAAAAGAGACTGTGTGGATTTACTGCAAGTGTTTTTGGAGGAAAAGAAGCTTTTGAGAGACTTTTTGTTGCTAACGTTCCCCTGGAGAAGAGCTAACCTTTTGTTTAACTCTGTGAGAGACTTGTGTTGCTAACGTTTCCTGGAGAGGAGTTAACCCTTTATTTAACAAAAGACGGAGACTTTACTAAGAACCCAGTACGTATTTGGAAGTCTGTGGATTCCCTGTGCATTGAGTGGAGAACCAAGTCTGGACAGACGGCTGATACAGAGACGGACGGATTGTCGTGGAAGCATTCCTAGGAGCTACAGAAGCAGAGACTACATCGTGAGACCACTAACTAAGTCCCCGGCGTTTGGGCTCGGCATCGGCCGACAAGACAAGAGGAGCTTGCTGTAACTTATTGGCGCTGAAGATATGAACTGGCTACAGCCTCTGCGGATTCCTGCCTGAGAGGAAATCCATCTCAGGATACGGTATCATAGTTATAGATACCCGGGTATCTCTGCTCAGAGTGTTAAATTGTTACTTTAGAGGTGTATCTTATATTAGAGTTGTGTAAGTTATACTCAATGTGCCATTCCAGGGGCTCCCTTAATAACACTACATTCAATTTACACTTGTTCCTGTTTTTAGTTGCCTGTTAGGTAAATTTCTTACTAGTCTGTTGTAGTACACAGTTCTCAGGAGAACTTTGAGTGGCACAGTGATTTCAGCTGCTGCTGAATTAGTGTATCTTTGGGGTGCATCTGCCTTAATATTCTCCATATTACCTTGATTAATTTGCCTTTGAGTAAATACCGTTGGAGATTTCTGCCTAGGTCTTGGTTTGTGACTCACTGGATCTTATTCGGACCTCTGGTCATTACATTTTTGGCGTAGTCGGCAGGATCCAGTGTTTGTCATGGACGAGGGCGAGGGTGGAAATGACCCCGCTGTATCCGCATCCTCCTCGGGGGTTGGGGTTCCCCTGGCAGCCGCGGCGACCCCAGGAGGGTATGTGCCTGTAGGAGCTTTACTTCAGCACATGCCGAAATACGATGGGCGCAATATGGCGTTGCAAGATTGGGCTGAGAGAATCCGGAGTATTCTGCGCATGTGTAATTTGACCCCCGCGTTACGCGCTGAGCTGGCATTAAATGCACTGGAGGGTGATATTAGGCGTATGGTGATGGTGCGCCCAGAATCAGAGAGGGATACATTAGAAAAGATTTTGGAACTGTTAGAGGGGAGTTTGGGGGGTCGAGCGCGTGTGGCTCAGCTTCGGTCCCTATTCTTTAATCGTCCCCAGAGAGAGTGTGAGTCCCTGATGCAGTACTCTAATATTTTACAAGAGATGTTGAATGAGATGCAGCGACTAGACCCGGGGGCCATGGGGGCGTTCCGGGAGGTAGACCGCTTGCTCCGAGACCAATTCATCACCGGTTTAGCCCATAGACTTCTCCGGGACAAGCTGTTGGAAATGGCCCGGGTTGCACCAGAGTTATCTTTCTGGCAGATTTACCGAGCTGCAGTGGAAAGGGAAGAGAAATCAGCCTATGATCCCGAGGGGTCAGTGAACAGTGCCCAGCTGGAGGAAGGTGGGTCATCAGGGTCGGGGGGAGAGGGGCTTGTAAGCGTGGTACAAGCTTTGCGTGCTGAGGTGAAGGAGTTGAAGCAGACATTGTCTCAACTGACAGTTGATCCCGCCTCTACCACTTCACGGGAACCTCCTGCCCCACCCCCTGGAACGGTGACCCCGCAAATGGCCAGGTCATCCTATCAGAATGAGTCAAGCCCTCGCCCACGAGGAACAATCACCTGCTGGAAGTGTGGTCGCCAGGGACACATCTCGCGTTACTGCCGGACGCGTACAGCCCCAGAAACCCCGTCGCCGGCTTTAAACTTCCGGCCGCTGCCATGAGAGGGCAAGCAGCAGCGGCCCCACCCACACAAAGCCCTCGACGGAATGAACAAGATTTGTTTGCATGTAGTCCAGTGATAGAAGCAGAGTTTGAAGGGCGGAAGATGAGGTGCTTGGTTGACACGGGATCCGAATGTACTATAATGCCTCTAGAAGTATATGAGAGATACTTCAGTCGACTAGTGATTCCAGAGGATGGCCGAGTGATACGACTGACTGCCGCAAATAATGGTCAATTGTCAGTCAAAGGGATCGTGTGGATGCAACTAAAAATGTTTGGTCAAGAGCTGGGGCAGAAAGGGGTAGTACTGGTGGATCACCCCCCTAGAAGAGGGATGGAAGTGACGCTCGGAATGAACGTGCTGCGAGATTTGAATCACCAGATGTATGCCAGTGAAGGACCCCGATACTGGGCCCGTGCGACAAGACACCGACCCACACAGAGAATTCTACACCGTCTAGTGCTGAGTTGCGACTTGCTGAAAAGTGCGGTCCCAGGTGGCCGGGTGGGCCGGGTCCGAGTGACTTCGAGGGCCCCGATCCTGCTGGGACCCAGACAAGAGGAACTCTTAATGCTGCCTGTGGGAGCTGCACAGAGATTGAATGGGCTTGAAGTGCTACTTGAGCCCGCCCGAGAGGGTTCCTCATTTGCCAAGGTACATGTGGCCCGGTCTTTGGCGATTGTGAAGAATGGACGAGTGCCGGTCCGATGCATCAATGTTTTAGATGAAGCTGTTGCAATTCCCGCTGGGACCATACTGGCTGAACTGTTCGTGCCGGCAGAGAAGGTGCCGGAAAATGCAGGGTTCGAATTGCGACCAGACCAACAGTCATCCTGGACATTCGCGGTCGAGGTAGGCCGGACTGAACCTCCTACGGAGGAATGGAATGTTCATGTGATCATGGAGCAGATGGGAGTGGATCGGGAGAAGCTGACCCCCGTGCAGTTGGAGAGAGTTTTGTGGGAACATCAAGAGACATTTTCCCGACATGGAGAGGACTTCGGGTGTACCCAGACGATTGAGCATGAGATTCCAACGGGGGATACTCCACCCATTAGAGAAAGATATCGTCAAATTCCTCCGGCGCTCTATCAAGAGGTGAAGAGCATGGTGGCCAGTATGCTGGACAACCAAGTGATCCGAGAGAGCCGGAGTCCCTGGGCGGCCCCTGTAGTCTTGGTCCGCAAGAAGGATGGGACACTCCGGTTTTGTGTGGACTATCGGAAATTGAATGCCCACACCGTACGGGACGCATATCCTTTACCCCGTATTGAAGAATCCCTGTCGGCCCTGGGTCGGGCCAAGTATTTCTCAACGTTGGATTTGGCAAGCGGGTACTGGCAGGTCCCAATGGCTGAAAAAGATCGGGCCAAGACGGCGTTTGTCTTGCCAATGGGGCTCTTTGAGTTCAACCGGATGACCTTTGGCCTCGCTACCGCCCCAGGAACCTTCCAACGCCTGATGGAACATTGCTTGGGCGATCTAAATTTTGAATCAGTCCTGATATATCTAGACGACATTGTGGTGTTCGGAACCTCATTTGAAGATCATCTGGAGAAGCTGCGTCAAGTTCTCCGGCTGCTCAAGAGCTACGGCCTGAAAATAAAGCCAAAAAAATGTCAACTGTTACGAAACCAGATTGAATATTTGGGGCATCTGGTGACCCCGGACGGGGTACTACCTTTAGCCAGTAAGATTAAGGCGGTACAAGAGTGGCCACCTCCTTGTGACCTGCGAGAAGTGCGGGCCTTCCTGGGCCTAGCAGGATACGATCGGCGGTTTGTGCCCAAATTCTCACAAGTGGTGAGTCCCTTGAATGAACTTTTGAGAGGGACAGCGCTGGGTCCTCGAAATCGCCCCATTCCATGGGGGCCCCTACAGAAAAAGGCATTTGATGGAGTGAAAACCGCCCTAACGAGTGCCCCATTGCTGGCCTACGCCCGGTTTGACACCCCTTTTTTGTTGTATACCGATGGTAGTCTTCATGGGTTGGGGGCAGTACTAGCACAGGTGCAGGACGGCCGAGAACGAGTGATTTCTTATGGCAGCAGATCTTTAAGAGACTCTGAGCGAAATCCGGCTAACTACAGCTCATTCCGGCTGGAATTGCTGGCCCTGGTGTGGGCAATGACAGAACGCTTCGCCGAGTATCTAACAGGGGCTGAGGTGCTAGTCATGACAGATAACAACCCGCTAGCTCACTTAGAGAATGCAAAACTGGGGGCGTTGGAGCAGCGGTGGGTCGCCAGACTGGCCAAGTTCAATTACCGCATTAAATTTAGCTCTGGTCGAGAGAACGGCAATGCAGATGCATTGTCAAGGGTGCCCCTTGGGTCATCCGGGGAAGATGTTGATGAACAACTTGAGGATACTGAAACTCCAGCTTTGGGGCAGATACCTATCTTCCAAAGTGTGGTACACTCAAGTGGGGTGGCCACCGGGATGCCCTGTGTCCTGGGTAAAACACCCTCAGATTGGACAAGAGTCCAGGATGAGTGTCCGGACATTGCACTTGTGCGCCGTTGGGTACAAAACAAGGCCTGGCCCAGTGCAGAGGACAAGGCTCAGTTGTCCATGGAAGGAATGAAACTCCTTCGACAATGGGATAAATTGTGTGTGGAGCAAGGTCTTTTGTATCGTAAGGTGTACCTGCCATCGGAGCTGCAGCATCGGTACCAACTGATAATTCCTGTGGGGATGGGGCCAGTGGTCGCTCGTGAGGCGCATGAGAAGGGGGCCCATTTTGGAAGTGAAAAGACACTTCAGTGGTTGCAGCGAGTCCTCTACTGCCCTGAGTTGGGAGGGATGGTGGCCGACGCGTGTCGGCAGTGCCGAATTTGTGGGCTCAACAAAAGCCCTGAGCAGCGGGCTCCCACACAGTCTATTAAGACTTCAGCTCCACTGGAGCTACTCATGATTGACTACGTGTTGATAGGGTACTCTACGTCAGGGTACTCCTATTGCCTGGTGATGACAGATCACTTTACCAAGTATGCTGTAGCGGTGCCGACAAGAGATCAGACGGCCAAGTCGGCGGCTGAGGCAGTGTGCCGACATTTCTTCCAAGTGTTCGGGTGTCCGCAGAGAATACATTCAGATCAAGGGGCCTGCTTTCAGGGGACGCTGATGAAAGAGTTGCACCAGCTCTATGGTATCGAGCAGTCGAGAACAACGCCTTACCACCCTCAGGGTAACGGGGCGTGTGAGCGTTTTAATCGGACCCTGTTGCAAATGTTGAGGTCCTTAGAGAGTCAGCAACAGACATGCTGGCCTGAGTATCTCCCCGAATTGATGTGGGCTTACAATAACAGGGTGCACAGTACTACTGGTTACTCACCACACATGTTGATGTTTGGTAGACCTGGCCGAGACATTGAGGATTTGAACATGCCAGATCCCTCCTCCGCCCCCCTTCGGACTGCATCCGAGTGGGTACGAGAGCATCGGCGGCGGTTGAGGGTGGTGCATCAGGTGGTGGGCGACCGCCTTCGACAGGTGGTCCATAAGGACACGCGACCTGTACAAACAGAGCTGTTCTCTCCGGGGGACAGAGTGTTGGTGAGGACAAAACGACGGTCAGGAAAGCTGAGTGACCGATGGGAGGCGATACCGTATCTGATAAAAAAACAGGTGAACCCTGAGATTCCAGTGTACGAGGTCGAACCGGTGGGGACAGGGGGGCCAACCCGTAATTTGCATCGTAACATGTTACAACGGTGCTGGTTTGAAGATTTGGCGCCTACCCCCCTAGAGCCAGAGGCCATGTTCCAAGGGGCGGAAGCTCTGAATGATCTTGAGTTTGATGGTGTGCTTACTCCTGCGCCTGCTTATTTGCCCCCTGTGACCGATCTGGCCTCGGGTGATGAGAATGTTGGGGATATGGAGGATGTTGTTGAGGAGAGTGCATCAGGTCAACTGCTTGGTCCTGACGCTGTATCACAGGACATCGAGCCGCAGGAGGAGACAACTCCACTTACGCCCACTAACACGACCACGGAAGAGACTCTAGCTCCCTCTAAGGTCGCACCTGTTGATGTAGGACTCAGGAGAACTACACGATCTACGGCAGGAATACCGCCTCAGCGATATGCTCAAGATGAATTTGAGTGGGAAGGTATGTCGAGGACGCCAACCTCTAGTGGGGTGGCATGTAAGAGGGTGAACTGTAGTCCCACTGAGAGGGCACTAGGACCCTGTGGTTTTTGCCTGTTGCAGCAGAGGACAGACCTCCCAGAGACAATGTGTGCTGGGGGGTGGGGTCTAGTGTCTCGAGTGTAAAGTAAAAGTAGGAAGTGAGAGCTGGGAGAGAAAAGGCGGGAAGAAAAGGAGAAGCTGCTGTGAGATCTTAAAAAGAGACTGTGTGGATTTACTGCAAGTGTTTTTGGAGGAAAAGAAGCTTTTGAGAGACTTTTTGTTGCTAACGTTCCCCTGGAGAAGAGCTAACCTTTTGTTTAACTCTGTGAGAGACTTGTGTTGCTAACGTTTCCTGGAGAGGAGCTAACCCTTTATCTAAGAAAAGACGGAGACTTTGCTAAGAACCCAGTACGAATTTGGAAGTCTGTGGATTCCCTGTGCATTGAGTGGAGGAACAAGTCTGGACAGACTGCTGATACAGAGACGGACGGATTGTCGTGGAAGCATTCCTAGGAGCTACAGAAGCAGAGACTACATCGTGAGACCACTAACTAAGTCCCCGGCGTTTGGGCTCGGCATCGGCCGACAAGACAAGAGGAGCTTGCTGTAACTTATTGGCGCTGAAGATATGAACTGGCTACAGCCTCTGCGGATTCCTGCCTGAGAGGAAATCCATCTCAGGATACGGTACCATAGTTATAGATACCCGGGTATCTCTGCTCAGAGTGTTAAATTGTTACTTTAGAGGTGTATCTTATATTAGAGTTGTGTAAGTTATACTCAATGTGCCATTCCAGGGGCTCCCTTAATAACACTACATTCAATTTACACTTGTTCCTGTTTTAGTTGCCTGTTAGGTAAATTTCTTACTAGTCTGTTGTAGTACACAGTTCTCAGGAGACCTTTGAGTGGCACAGTGATTTCAGCTGCTGCTGAATTAGTGTATCTTTGGGGTGCATCTGCCTTAATATTCTCCATATTACCTTGATTAATTTGCCTTTGAGTAAATACCGTTGGAGATTTCTGCCTTGGTCTTGGTTTGTGACTCACTGGATCTTATTCGGACCTCTGGTCATTACACGGGCACTCAGACCATCCTCATGGAGTTGGTTTCTAACCATTTGTGCAGACACATGCACATTTGTGGCCTGCTGGAGGTCATTTTGCAGGGCTCTGGCAGTGCTCCTCCTGTTCCTTCTCCACAAAGGCTGAGGTAGCGGTCCTCCTGCTGGGTTGTTGCCCTCCTACGGCCCCCTCCACATCTCCTGGTGTACTGGCCTGTCTCCTGGTAGCGCCTCCAGCCTCTGGACACTACGCTGACAGACACAGCAAACCTTGCCACAGCTCGCATTGATGTGCCATCCTGGATAAGCTGCACTACCTGAGCCACTTGTGTGGGTTGTAGAGTCCGTCTCATGCTACCACGAGTGTGAAAGCACAACCAACATTCAAAAGTGACCAAAACATCAGCCAGAAAGCATTGGTACTGAGATGTGGTCTGTGGTCCCCACCTGCAGAACCGCTCCTTTATTGAGGGGGTCTTGATAATTGCCAATAATTGCTATCTGTTGTCTATTCCATTTGCACAACAGCATGTGAAAAATTGATTGTCAATCTGCGTCGCTTCCTAATTGGACAGTTTGATTTCACAGAGGTTTGATTTTCTTGGAGTTAGATTCTGTTGTTTAAGTGTTCCCTTAATTTTTTTTGAGCAGTGTAATTATATATATATATATATATATATATATATACACATATACATATACACATACACACACCCCGGTATAGTCACCGCCGGCTCCACAATAACCCAGAAAAAACTACTCGCTGCCACCACCACTCGTTTATACAGGCCGATTGGATGCCCATTACAGGTAACATATGGCTTCAAGGGTGCGGTTTACAGAGCAAAAGGAACAGATGTGTTACATTTTTATCTACTTAACCTGAAAAGTAGGCAGTGTTTATAAAAAATATTCAAAAGATTTTACAAAGGGGACAAAATAATATGATATATACAATTAAATAAAAAATATTTTTTTTTGAGCAGTGTATTTTTGTATTAATATTAATAATATAATGTGTAGTTAATTATTGTTATTTTTAATACAGCCGGTAATAAAACACTACTACAATTGATTATAATGACAAATACTATTATTATTAATGATAATAGTAATAAAACATTATAAATATACATTATATTATTATTAACCCCTTTCTGCCATCAGACGTACTATTGCGTCCATGGGGGGTGGGCCCTACTTCCCAAGGACGCAATAGTACGTCATATGCGATCGGCAGCGCTCACGGGGGGAGCGGCGCCGATCGCGGCCGGGTGTCAGCTGCCTATCGCAGCTGACATCCGGCACTATGTGCCAGGAGCGGTCACGGACCGCCCCCGGCACATTAACCCCCGGCACACCGCGATCAAAGATGATCGCGATGTGCCGGCGGTGCAGGGAAGCACCGCGCAGGGAGGGGGCTCCCTGCGGGCTTCCCTGAGACCCCCGCAGCAACGCGATGTAATCGCGTTGCTGCGAGGGTCTTGCCGCCCTCCCTCCCTGCTCCAGGTCCCGGATCCAAGATGGCCGCGGATCCGGGTCCTGCAGGGAGGGAGGTGGCTTCACAGAGCCTGCTCAGAGCAGGCACTGTGAAGCCTGCACTGCTGCATGTCAGATCAGTGATCTGACAGTGCTGTGCAAACTGTCAGATCACTGATCTGTGATGTCCCCCCCTGGGACAAAGTAAAAAAGTAAAAAAAAAAATTTCCAAATGTTTAAAAAAAATTAAAAAAAAATATTCCTAAATAATGAAAAAAAAAAAAAAATATTCCCATAAATACATTTCTTCATCTAAATAAAAAAAAAAAAAAAACAATAAAAGTACACATATTTAGTATCGCCGCATCCGTATCGACTCGCCCTATAAAACTGGCACACTAGTTAACCCCTTCAGTAAACACCGTAAGAAAAAAAAAAAAAAAACGAGGCAAAAAACGACGCTTTATTATCATACCGCCGAACAAAAAGTGGAATAACACGTGATCAAAAAGACAGATATAAATAACCATGGTACCGCTGAAAGCGTCATCTTGTCCCGCAAAAAACGAGCCACCATACAGCATCATCAGCAAAAAAATGAAAAAGTTATAGTCCTGAGAATAAAGCGATGCCAAAATAATTATTTTTTCTATAAAATAGTTTTTATCGTATAAAAGCGCCAAAACATAAAAAAATGATATAAATGAGATGTCGCTGTAATCGTACTGACCCGAAGAATAAAACTGCTTTATCAATTTTACCAAACGCGGAACGGTATAAACGCCTCCCCCAAAAGAAATTCATGAATAGCTGGTTTTTGGTCATTCTGTCTCACAAAAATCGGAATAAAAAGCGATCAAAAAATGTCACGTGCCCGAAAATGTTACCAATAAAAACGTCAACTCGTCGCGCAAAAAACAAGACCTCACATGACTGTGTGGACCAAAATATGGAAAAATTATAGCTCTCAAAATGTGGTAACGCAAAAAATATTTTTTGCAATAAAAAGCGTCTTTCAGTGTGTGACGGCTGCCAATCATAAAAATCCGCTAAAAAACCCGCTATAAAAGTAAATCAAACCCCCCTTCATCACCCCCTTAGTTAGGGAAAAATAAAAAAATGTATTTATTTCCATTTTCCCATTAGGGCTAGGGTTAGGGCTAGGGTTAGGGCTAGGGTTAGGGTTAGGGCTAGGGTTAGGGTTAGGGCTAGGGCTAGGGCTAGGGCTAGGGTTAGGGCTAGGGTTAGGGTTAGGGCTAGGGTTAGGGTTAGGGCTAGGGTTAGGGCTAGGGTTAGGGCTAGGGTTAGGGCTAGGGTTAGGGTTGGGGCTAGGGTTCGGGCTAGGGTTAGGGCTAGGGTTAGGGCTAGGGTTAGGGCTACAGTTAGGGTTGGGGCTAAAGTTACAGTTAGGGTTTAGATTACATTTACAGTTGGGAATAGGGTTGGGATTAGGGTTAGGGGTGTGTCAGGGTTAGAGGTGTGGTTAGGGTTACCGTTGGAATTAGGGTTAGGGGAGTGTTTGGATTAGGGTTTCAGTTATAATTGGGGGGTTTCCACTGTTTAGGCACATCAGGGGCTCTCCAAAAGCGACATGGCGTCCGATCTCAATTCCAGCCAATTCTGCGTTGAAAAAGTAAAACAGTGCTTCTTTCCTTCCGAGCTCACCCGTGTGCCCAAACAGGGGTTTACCCCAACATATGGGGTATCAGCGTACTCAGGACAAATAGGACAACAACTGTTGGGGTCCAATTTCTCCTGTTACCCTTGGGAAAATACAAAACTGGGGGCTAAAAAATAATTTTTGTGGGAAAAAAAAGATTTTTTATTTTTACGGCTCTGCGTTATAAACTGTAGTGAAACACTTGGGGTTCAAAGTTCTCACAACACATCTAGATAAGTTCCCGGGGGGGTCTAGTTTCCAATATGGGGTCACTTGTGGGGGGTTTCTACTGTTTAGGTACATTAGGGGCTCTGCAAACGCAATGTGACGCCTGCAGACCATTCCATCTAAGTCTGCATTCTAATGGCACTCCTTCCCTTCCGAGCCCTCCCATGCGCCCAAACAGTGGTTTCCGCCCACATATGGGGTATCAGCGCACTCAGGACAAATTGGACAACACATTTTTGGGTCCAATTTCTCCTGTTACCCTCGGGAAAATACAAAACTGGGGGCTAAAAAATAATTTTTGTGGGAAAAAATTTTTGTTTTATTTTTACGGCTCTCCATTATAAACCTCTGTGAAGCCCTTGGTGGGTCAAAGCGCTCACCACACATCTAGATAAGTTCCTTAGGGGGTCTACTTTCCAAAATGGTGTCACTTGTGGGGGGTTTCAATGTTTAGGCACATCAGTGGCTTTCCAAACGCAACATGGCATCCCATCTCAATTCCTGTCAATTTTGCATTGAAAAGTCAAACGGCGCTCCTTCCCTTCCGAGCTCTCCCATCCGCCCAAACAGTGGTTTACCCCCACATATGGGATATCAGCTTACTCAGGACAAATTGTACAACAACTATTGGGGTCCAATTTCTTCTCTTACCCTTGGAAAAATAAAAAATTGGGGGCGAAAATATAATTTTTGTGAAAAAATATGATTTTTTATTTTTACGGTTCTACATTATAAACTTCTGTGAAGCACTTGGTGGGTGAAAGAGCTCACCACACCTCTAGATAAGTTCCTTAGGGGGTCTACTTTCCAAAATGGTGTCACTTGTGGGGGGTTTCAATGTTTAGGCACATCAGGGGCTCTCCAAACGAAACATGGCGTCCCATCTCAATTCCAGTCAATTTTGCATTGAAAAGTCAAATGGCGCTCCTTCGCTTCCGAGCTGTGCCATGCGCCCAAACAGTGGTTTACCCCCACATGTGGGGTATTGGCGTACTCAGGACAAATTGTACAACAATGATTGCGGTCCATTTTCTCCTGTTACCCTTGGTAAAATAAAACAAATTGGAGCTGAATTACATTTTTTGTGAAAAAAAGTTAAATGTTCATTTTTATTTAAACATTCAAAAAATTCCTGTGAAGCACCAGAAGGGTTAATAAACTTCTTGAATGTGGTTTTAAGCACCTTGAGGGGTGTAGTTTTTAGAATGGTGTCACACTTGGGTATTTTCTATCATATAGACCCCTCAAAATGACTTCAAATGAGATGTGGTCCCTAAAAAAAAATGGTGTTGTAGAAATGAGAAATTGCTGGTCAACTTTTCACCCTTATAACTCCCTAACAAAAAAAAATTTTGGTTCCAAAATTGTGCTGATGTAAAGTAGACATGTGGGAAATGTTACTTATTAAGTATTTTGTGTGACATATCTCTGTGATTTAATTGCATAAAAATTCAAAGTTGGAAAATTGCGAAATTTTCATAATTTTCGCCAAATTTCCGTTTTTTTCACAAATAAACGCAGGTACTATCAAAGAATTTTTACCATTGTCATGAAGTACAATATGTCACGAGAAAACAATGTCAGATTCACTGGGATCCGTTGAAGCGTTCCAGAGTTATAACCTCATAAAGGGTCAGTGGTCAGAATTGTAAAAATTGGCCCGGTCATTAACATGCAAACCACCCTTGGGGGTAAAGGGGTTAATACTACTTATTAATAATATTTATTAGTAGTATTAATAATAATCATCATCAGTACTAGTAGTGTTTCTATTACCGGCTGTATTTGCTGTACGTGTCATATAACTCTGGATGAAGCATCCCATGGGTGATACACACCGTCCCTATAAATACTGCATGAAGCATATCCGCCCTCCGGAAATAATCAATACATGAGAAATCCCCTTTATCAACCATGTAGAAGGGGCTTGTGTATCACGACAACCTGAATTACCGCGCAATGAGCAGACTTGGGAGATGAATACATAACTTCTCGCCGTCTGTAGTCTAAACCCCAGAAATGCTGAGAACATCATCTTTCCCGGAGAGGAAGAAAAGCCTAATTTCCAGCGAATGTTGCACGGTGGCTTTACGTGGCGGTGGAAAGCTCTGACAGATGCTTTAAATTCTCTTTACAGTTTAAGTTACTTACGATGATGATGACTTTGGAAACATAACGCCGGGATCCGGAGAACGGCAGACAAATAAAACCGTCTACATATGCACGCCATTACCGAGCCGAGCATTATACCTGACACATCTGGGCAAACAGAACGAGAAGTGTTTATGGCCCGAATCATTGCTGGATGTGAGAGCGAATGCTGCTCCTCCATCCTGGAGACTATTACCGCGCCCCCCCGACATATAAACAGCCACCGCACCCCGCGGTGAGGACCACTGTAGGTACAAGCGCGCCAGGGTGGGCGCCAGACTGGTATCACCTCATTGTGTGATCTGCAGACAGGGCCGCATTTACAGCGCACACAGTACTAGGTGTGTAATACTGCTATACCGCCATTAGTGGCTCATTTACACTGGACGATTACTACCATGGCATCTTTGTTTCTGAGATTTCATAATGATAATATACAATAGAAAAAGAGAGCTGAACAGTGAACGTTCCCATCATAGTCTGCGTGAATATTACCGCCATAGTATACATGAATATTACCACCTTACTGCACATGAATATTACCGCCATACTGCCAATGAATATTACCAACGTACTGCCAATGAATATTACCGCCATACTATACATGAATATTACCGCCTTACTGCACATGAATATTACCGCCATAGTATACATGAATATTACCGCCATACTATACATGAATATTACCGCCATACTGCCCATGAATATTACCGCCTTACTGCACATGAATATTACCGCCTTACTGCACATGAATATTACCGCCATACTATACATGAATATTACCGCCTTACTGCACATGAATATTACCGCCATACCTCCCATGAGTTTTGCTGCGGTACTGTAGATGAATATTACCGCCATACTGCACATGAATATTACCGCCATACTATACATGAATATTACCGCCTTACTGCACATGAATATTACCGCCATACTATACATGAATATTACCGCCTTACTGCACATTAATATTACCGCCATACCTCCCATGAATTTTGCTGCGGTACTGTAGATGAATATTACCGCCATGCTGTACCTGAATATTACCAACATACTGCCAATGAATATTACCGCCATGCTGTATATGAATATTACCGCTGTGCTGCACGTTAATATTACCTCCATTTTGTACTTTAATATTACCGCCATGTCGTGCCTGAATATTACTGCCATACTTTACATGTACAGTTGTGCTCAAAAGTTTACATACCCCGGCAGAAATTTTGCTTTCTTGGCCTTTTTTTTCAGAGAATATGAATGATAACACCAAAACTTTTCCTCCACTCATGGTTAGTGGATGGGTGAAGCCATTTATTGTCAGACTACTGTGTTTTCTCTTTATAAGTCATAATGAGAACCCAAAACATCCAAATGACCCTGATCAAAAGTTCATATACCCCATTTCTTAATGCCGTGTATTGTCCCCTCTAACATCAATGACAGCTTGAAGTCTTTTGTGGTCGTTGTGGATGAGGTTCTTTATTTTCTCAGATGGTAAAGCTGCCCACTCTTCTTGGCAGGAAGCCTCCAGTTCCTGTAAATTCATGGATTGTCTATCATGAACTGCGCTTGTCATAGATATAATGTGACCAGACAATTCCTTTAATCCCGAGGGCGCTAATATGGCTGACTATGATGGATGCCAAAAAGACAACCTCTTATTCCAAAAAAATGAGGGCTGGAAAATTCTGCGCACAGACAAGTTATGCCAATCAAAGAATAGGAAGAGCCTAGTGATGAGCCCCAAAAGCAAAAGGGGGGCTCGTTTTTCCTGTTCCGTTTTCTTTTATTACCTCTGGAAATGTATGAATAAAAGACATTGTAAAGACTCGTCCCCAAATCTGTTACACCCAGCTGTCAATTAATTAAAGAGGAGGAACAGCACAATGCAAAATGATACAAAATGACGCTTCAGAATTCCGGGGGGATACAAAGAATAAGTCTGGACGGAGGATGATGAGAGTTGTTACACCATGAGCCGCTGGTTCCTCCTATGAGGATGGTCAGAATTAATTACAATGTATCTTCCGTTATCTCATTAATAAATGTATCCTAAAGAAATGGCTGAGGATTCCGGAGGAATGGCTCCATCTAGGTGCGGCCACATCTGACAGCGGATAACAATTAGTGTATGTAGCGGTAACGCCACTTAATTGGCCGTACGTGGAGACAGCCGCGCTCTCAGACGCGGGCCAGAGGTCGGCCATATTTCCTAAGAAGCTGGAATTGTACATGAAATTGTTACCCGAGGCCGTGAAGGAATAGATCATAGAACTGTTTAACCATGCTATGTGATTCGATGCAACGGCGGCCGGCGGGCGCCCGGGGACCACACGCATTATATAGCCGCTAATATTCCTGGGATGTGACCCTATAGTGCATTTCCATGACAGCACGACGCAGCCGGGGGCGCTCTGCTGTAATCATACACTCCCGGGGGCAAGCACTCATTACCAGCATTGTGTGCCCGTGACTAGTCAGGGTCAGAGGACCGTACGCATGCCAGGATCCCAGCGGACAAGGTCCTATAATACATACGCTATATAAAGGCTATAGAAATATCCGAGATAAAGGGGCGGTCATGGGTAGAAGAATTGCCACAAACCCATAAACTCCTGCCATAATACCACCCGACACAATCTGTAGTTTTTACGGTAAATTTTCTCTCTTAAACTCAATCTGCACAAGTCCGAGGGGTTACTGGCCCTTATTATGGAGATCCAACAGGTGTATGGAATTCTGGGGAAAAAAAAAATGCAAATGAGCTGCATCCCAGGAGGAAAGAAACCTTTCTCTCTACTGCCACCTATAGGCAACTGTCATGTAAGTCGATGTGCAAATAAATCCAATTGTTGGTGAGTGCAAGGACTTTCATGATACAAATTCAATACATTGTCACTATCTATAGGCTGCAATACACATCACAACCACTGGGTGGCCGCATATAGACACATATAGCATAATCATCTCCTGGCAGAGTATCACAGTCATTTTTTTTTTTATGCTGCTATCTCAGCGCCACTCATTTTGGAAAATGTTGGGCCAATAATTGGAAAGCAGCTTCCTTTCTAGTCTGGAGGTCGAGCGTCTGGAAGTGTTTTCTTGATACAGTTTCTCATTGTTAAGCCTGGGGATCTGGGTGTCATGGAGTCATCTCACCTGCAGAAGCTGTTTTTTTTTTGTTTTTTTTTGTATTATTATTATTAGTTTGCTATCAGTCTCTGACTTGTTCCCACCTTTTTTTTTTTGTAGTTCTAGACTACGAAAATAGAAACACTCCCTTATGCTAAAGAAGAGCCCCATCCATACGGATATTTACATAGACAGTCTCTTCCCTATCAAAACTAATTCTCTTCCTTAAAGACTTTTATGGATAAGGATTTAATGAAAAAAAAAAATCAAAACAGCGCCACCCCTGTGCCAAGGTTGATCTTTGTATTACAGGTCAGCCATTGAGTCATTGCTTTCCTAATCCTGTACTTAGAATGATACAAGATTCCATAGATTTCTAATATGCTTTATTCTTTATATATACCATTTCCAGTATCTCCGCTTGCTGTCAATAAGATGAAACATTGTTTACATCCAGCGGCTGAAAATTTTACACTTGACAAGTGAGCAAAACATGGTGAACTTCTGCCGGCATCAGATACATTCCGCCTGCAGAGATACAATGTAGCAGTCAGGACAGAAGGGAGATTTGTGCCTTTGATGTGTTTTGCTCACAGAGGATTATCAAAACAGGCAACATGCAATTGTAACGCACCCTCAGCTGTGACAAGCGGTAGCTCTGCACTGATTTTTTTTTTTTTCTTTTGAATGCAAACAAGATTATTCCCTTGTAATGGCAGCAAGCAGAGATCTATATAATGGTGAGACGTTGAAGCACATATTATGTTAGATAGTTCCAGGACCAGGCAAACATCTCCCAATACATATTTTTCAGAGGAGGCAGAAAATACGCTGTACGCCGCCATACACCGCCCTGATGAAAGCAATTTCCCAAATGCAGAAATCCAGCACTCGGCGATCACCAACTTGCTCCACTTCAATAATCTCCCAAAATCGAGGAGAACGGAGAATAGTGATGAGCACACAGTCATTTCCAAAACGCATTTATTCTGCATTATCCAGGAAAATATTCTTTCCTTCCGCGTTCAGCTCCATCTCCCTCCGAGGAGGAGACAAGTCTCACAGTCAGCAAATTAGTGATCTAAGAAAACATCCAAAAAATGGCTTCTTATATCGAGGGGCACGGTTGCGTCCAGATCCTAGATTTTGGGAACCGGTTCCCTTAGCTTTATTTATGCCGATGCACACATATGTAGGACCCCCTCTACAATAGAACCTCAAATACAACATTAGTGCCCCCTACATGGTGCCCAAAAAGTAACTCCATATTTCTGATGGATGGATGGGTATACTTAGAGAAATCTCTTCTTGGTGATGTTCCCACCACCCACAGTCACCCAAGTGCTGGCAGACACAGCTAACAGTAATGTGCATATTACACTCTGTAGAACATGTATGTAATATGTGACATCCATATAGCATCATCAGTCGCTTAGATACTGTATCTGACTGGTTACAAAGAAAAATTTATAGGCAGAGATTTTATTTTTATCAAATACACAAATTGATCCCCTGCCTTTAATGGCGCCCTAGGCAACTGCCCACCATGCCCACCCCTTATCCTGAAATTGGATAGGACACAGTGCTACTTTGGGTAAGGCCAGTCTCACACGTCCAGATAATTCCGGTAACGGAAAAATCGGTACTGGAATTATCCGTGTCCGTGAGCTGACGTAGGCCATCCGTGTGCCGACTGGGTACCACATGGAGCGTGCAGGAGACAGCGCTAGAGATGAGCGCTGTCCCCTGCATCTGGTGCTGAAGCCGCCATTCATATCTTCTCTCCAGCAGCATTCGCTGGAAAGAAGATATGAAAAATTCTTTTTTTTTTTTTTTGTTTTAAATAAAGATCCCTGTCGCCACCCCTCCCACCCCCTGTGCGCCCGCCCGCTAGTAATAAAATACTCACCCGGCTCCCTCGCAGCGTCCTGTCCTCGCCGCACCTTCTCCTGTATGAGCGGTCACGTGGTGCCGCCAATTACAGTCATGAATATGCGGCTCCACCTCCCATAGGGGTGGAACCGCATATTCATCACTGTAAATGAGCGGACCCACGTGACTGCTCATACAGGAGAAGGTACGGCGAGGACAGGACGCTGCAAGGGAGCCGGGTGAGTATTTTATTAACAGCGGGCGGGTGCACAGGGGGGGAGGGGGGAGGGGACAGGGATCTTTATTTTAAACAAGAAAAAAAAAAAGGATTTTTCATATCTTCTCTCTAGCGAACGCTGCTGGAAAGAAGATAAGAATGGCGGCTTCAGCACCACGCTTGGGGGGACAGCGCTTACTGTAGCTCTGTCTCCTGCACGACACACGGACTGCACACGGACAGCGTCCGTGTGTGGTACGTGTTTTACACGGACCCATTGACTTTAATGGGTCCGTGTAATCTGACATGTCTCCGTGTTTTGCACACGGACACACGGTCCGTGAAAACACGCTGACATGTGCAGAGACACATTGATTTCAATGTGTCTACGTGAGTCAGTGTCTCCGGTACGTGAGAAAACTGTCACCTCACGCATCGGAGCCACTGACATGTGAAACCGGCCTAACAGATCAGTTTATTTTGGGTGTTACCGCCCTTATATTTCTGCAGTCTCCGCATCCATGACTTTTCCCTCGTTCCTGAACCATAATGCAGCGCCACCTGCTGGCCGCACTTAGAAAGACAGTGTCTGTTGTAAAAATTAGAAATAGATGATGACAGGCGCTGAATAAAACCTCGACACCGGATATATTGGTCTGTGATAATTATGGATAAATATAAATATAGCTTCAATGCAGCCTAATGCCTTGTGGGCAGAGAGAAGAGGTGGCTCGATAGCGTATGTGGACCGCCGACAGGCACACTGAGCCTGTGAATTGCTGCCCCATTATTGCCGGCAATGAGACGCTTTACTGTGAGTTTAAAATGGCAAATAAAAAGAGAAGATTCACATCCATCAGATGTAAACACAGGTTCCATCACCCAAAATAATAGCTTTCCTCCAAATACAAATAACGTCGTCCAATTTCGAGAGCAGGTTTGGCGATGGGTTGTGAACGCTGCTATTAAATAGAGAGTCGATGTATCATCTCTGCATTATATGTCGGCTCAACTCCAGAGGTACAGTACAAAGCGCAAACCCCCCCCAAAAAAAACAAAAAAGGTTCATAAATAGGTAAAAATACCAAAGGGTCTGTTCTGAGCCATGAATCCTCCCATCATTCCAGAAGCAGAAGACCTATTGTTCCGTGTTCGCACTATGTGCCATTGCATGTTCACCGCATCCCTGATCTGATCGTTGCAATTAACCAACTTAATTAAGCAAAGAGGAAAAGAAAACATAAATCTGGATGGTTTTAGAGAGGGGGCGAAAAAAGACCTCAGAAGATATTACAAGTACGTCTCTGTTTGGGAAGGAGAGGAGAGCAGAAGAGTCTAATTAGCTGTCACCAGTATAATAAGCGTGAAATCCCCGGGCAGCACATGACCAAACACCGCAGACACATATTCCCTGACATATAGAACTAGGCACGACAAAGATAATCATATGTTCTGTACATTATACACAGCGAAGAAACTCAAGGTCCAAAAGCATGAAAGTGAAAATCAATTACATCATAGTAACATAGTTATTAAGGTTGAAGGAAGACTTTAAGTCCATCTAGTTCAACCCATAGCCTAACCTAACTTGCCCTAACATCTTGATCCAGAGGAAGGCAAAAAAAAACCCATGTGGCAAAGAGAAAGCTCCACATTGGGGAAAAAAATTCCTTCCCGACTCCACATACGGCAATCAGACTAGTTCCCTGGATCAACGCCCTATCAAGGAATCTAGTGTATATACCCTGCAACATTATACTTTTCCAGAAAGGTATCCAGTCCCCTCTTAAATGTAAGTAATGAATCACTCATTACACCATCATACGGCAGAGAGTTCCATAGTCTCACTGCTCTTACAGTAAAGAATCCGCGTCTGTTATTATGCTTAAACCTTCTTTCCTCCAGACGTAGAGGACGCCCCTTGTCCCTGTCTCAGGTCTATGATTAAAAAGATCATCAGAAAGGTCTTTGTACTGTCCCCTCATATATTTATACATTAACATAAGATCACCCCTTAGTCTTCGTTTTTCCAAACTAAATAGCCCCCAGTGTAATAACCTATCTTGGTATTGCAGACCCCCCAGTCCTCTAATAACCTTGGTCGCTCTTCTCTGCACCCGCTCCAGTTCAGCTATGTCTTTCTTATACACCGGAGACCAGAACTGTGCACAGTATTCTAAGTGTGGTCGAACTAGTGACTTGTATAGAGGTAAAATTATGTTCTCCTCATGAGCATCTATGCCTCTTTTAATGCATCCCATTATTTTATTTGCCTTTGTAGCAGCTGCCTGACACTGGCCACTGAATTTAAGTTTGTCATCCACCCATACACCCAGGTCTTTTTCATTGACGGTTTTGCCCAGAGTTTTAGAATTAAGCACATAATTATACATCTTATTACTTCTACCCAAGTGCATGACCTTACATTTATCCCCATTAAAGCTCATTTGCCATTTATCAGCCCAAGCTTCTAGGTTACATAAATCATCCTGTAATATAAAATTGTCCTCCTCTATATTGATTACCCTGCAGAGTTTAGTGTCATCTGCAAATATTGAAATTCTGCTCTGTATGCCCCCTACAAGGTCATTAATAAATATGTTAAAAAGAAGAGGGCCCAATACTGACCCCTGTGGTACCCCACTGCTAACCGCTACCCAGTCCGAGTGTGCTCCATTAATAACCACCCTTTGTTTCCTATCCCTGAGCCAGCTCTCAACCCACTTACATATATTTTCCCCTATCCCCATTATTCTCATTTTATGTATCAACCTTTTGTGTGGCACCGTATCAAAAGCTTTTGAAAAGTCCATATACACTACATCCTCTTCATAGAAACTGATCAAATTAGTCTGACATGAACGGTCCCTAGTAAACCCGTGCTGATACTGGGTCATGAGGTTATTCCTCTTCAGATACTCCAGTATAGCATCCCTTAGAATGCCCTCCAGGATTTTACCAACAGTAGAGGTGAAGCTTACTGGCCGATAATTTCCGAGTTCAGTTTTTGTCCCCTTTTTGAATATTGGCACCCCATTTGCTATACGCCAGTCCTGTGGTACAGACCCTGTTATTATGGAGTCCTTAAAGATTAAAATCATCATACTATACTATGTACAAGAATATAACTACTATAATACTGCCCCTATGTACAAGAATATAACTACTATAATACTGCCCCTATGTACAAGAAAATAACTCCTATAATACTGCTCCTATGTACAAGAGTATAACTACTATAATACTGCTCCTATGTACAAGAGTATAACTACTATAATACTGCCCCTATGTACAAGAAAATAACTCCTATAATACTGCTCCTATGTACAAGAATATAACTACTATAATACTGCCCCTATGTGCAAAAATATAACTACTATAATACTGCTCCTATGTACAAGAATATAACTACTATAATACTGCCCCTATGTACAAGAAAATAACTCCTATAATACTGCCCCTATGTACAAGAGTATAACTACTATAATACTGTCTCCTATGTACAAGAATATAACTACTATAATACTGCTCCTATGTACAAGAATATAACTACTATAATACTGCCTCTATGTACAAGAATATAACTACTATAATACTGCTCCTATGTACAAGAATATAACTACTATAATACTGCTGCTATGTACAAGAATATAACTACTATAATACTGCCCCTATGTACAAGAATATAACTACTATAATACTGCCCCTATGTACAAGAATATAACTACTATAATACTGTCTCCTATGTACAAGAATATAACTACTATAATACTGCCCCTATGTACAAGAATATAACTACTATAATACTGTCTCCTATGTACAAGAATATAACTACTATAATACTGCTCCTATGTACAAGAATATAACTACTATACTACTGCTCCTATGTACAAGAATATAACTACTATAATACTGTCTCCTATGTACAAGAATATAACTACTATAATACTGCCCCTATGTACAAGAATATAACTACTATAATACTGCTCCTATGTACAAGAATATAACTACTATAATACTGCCCCTATGTACAAGAAAATAACTCCTATAATACTGCCCCTATGTATAAGAGTATAACTACTATAATACTGTCTCCTATGTACAAGAATATAACTACTATAATACTGCTGCTATGTACAAGAATATAACTACTATAATACTGCCCCTATGTACAAGAATATAACTACTATAATACTGCCCCTATGTACAAGAATATAACTACTATAATACTGTCTCCTATGTACAAGAATATAACTACTATAATACTGCCCCTATGTACAAGAATATAACTACTATAATACTGTCTCCTATGTACAAGAATATAACTACTATAATACTGCTGCTATGTACAAGAATATAACTACTATAATACTGCCCCTATGTACAAGAATATAACTACTATAATACTGCCCCTATGTACAAGAATATAACTACTATAATACTGTCTCCTATGTACAAGAATATAACTACTATAATACTGCCCCTATGTACAAGAATATAACTACTATAATACTGTCTCCTATTTACAAGAATATAACTACTATAATACTGCCCCTATGTACAAGAATATAACTACTAGAATGCTGCTCCTATGTACAAGAATATAACTACTATAATACTGCTCCTATGTACAAGAATATAACTACTATAATACTGCTCCTATGTACAAGAATATAACTACTATAATACTGCCCCCTATGTACAGGAATATAACTACTATAATACGTCTCTATGTACAAGAATATAACTAATGTAATACTGCCCCTATGTACAAGAATATAACTACTATAATACTGCCCCTATGTACAAGAAAATAACTCCTATAATACTGCCCCTATGTACAAGAGTATAACTACTATAATACTGTCTCCTATGTACAAGAATATAACTACTAGAATGCTGCTCCTATGTACAAGAATATAACTACTATAATACTGCTCCTATGTACAAGAATATAAGTACTATAATACTGCTCCTATGTACAAGAATATAACTACTATAATACTGCCCCCTATGTACAGGAATATAACTGCTATAATACTGCTCCTATGTACAAGAATATAACTACTATAATACTGCCCCCTATGTACAGGAATATAACTACTATAATTCTTCTCTATGTACAAGAATATAACTACTATAATACTGCCCTTATGTACAAGAATATAACTACTATAATACTGCCCCCTATGTACAGGAATATAACTACTATAATACTTCTCTATGTACAAGAATATAACTACTATAATACTGCCCCTATGTACAAGAATATAACTACTATAATACTGCCCCTATGTACAAGAAAATAACTCCTATAATACTGCCCCTATGTACAAGAGTATAACTACTATAATACTGTCTCCTATGTACAAGAATATAACTACTATAATACTGCCCCTATGTACAAGAATATAACTGCTATAATACTGCTCCTATGTACAAGAATATAACTACTATAATACTGCTCCTATGTACAAGAATATAACTACTATAATACTGCTCCTATGTACAAGAATATAACTACTATAATACTGCCCCTATGTACAAGAATATAACTACTATAATACTGCTCCTATGTGCAAGAATATAACTACTATAATACTGCTCCTATGTACAAGAATATAACTACTATAATACTGCCTCTATGTACAAGAATATAACCACTATAATACTGCCCCTATGTACAAGAATATAACTACTATAATACTGCCTCTATGTACAAGAATATAACTACTATGATACTGCTCCTATGTGCAAGAATATAACTACTATAATACTGCCCCTATGTACAAGAATATAACTAATATAATACTGCCCCTATGTACAAGAATATAACCACTATAATACTGCCCCTATGTACAAGAATATAACTACTATAATACTGCCTCTATGTACAAGAATATAACTACTATGATACTGCTCCTATGTGCAAGAATATAACTACTATAATACTGCCCCTATGTACAAGAATATAACTAATATAATACTGCCCCTATGTACAAGAATATATCTATTATACAACTGCTCCCTATGTTCCAGAATATAATAAATCTTTGAAGGTGATGAGACGTTGTCATGTTGCTGTAGATATCTTTTATTTTTCGAGTTCTCGGTGGTGTGTGGATTGGTGCAGACTGACCTCCTCCATGGTGAACATTTTTTTTTAAGATTTCCAGCATCTTGATAAATACACCCTACAGATGTGTCTCCCTTTCAGCGGGGCTGGGGCGCTATAATTGCTTGGCTGTTATCTAGACTCATTAGCGCAATGAGTGCAGGATCTGAACTGTTAATTAGAGATGTGCTGTTATAATTAACTGATTCTTCTATGAGATGCACCCACCACTTCATCCCCACTAAGCGATTGCATGGGAATATTGATAAACAATTCGATACGTGACGTGCTGCAGAGAAGCTTAAAGTCTGTGCCAAACCATGTCAGGATTTGCGGGATACATCTGTAAGTTTCAATATAAAAATATTGACATTTTGATACAAAAATATGTATCAATTGCCCAAGGTTTTGGCTGCATTTATTGACTTGCTCGCTTCATAATTAAAAGTTCTGGAACATTTCTATTCAGCCTGTTTAGAAAGGATCGTAAAAATCGGAGAGGAGGAGGGGTTTGTCTCTATGTAAAGTCTTGTCTAAAATCCACTTTAAGGGAGGATATTAGCGAAGGGAATGAGGATGTCGAGTCCATATGGGTTGAAATTCATGGAGGGAAAAATGGTAACAAAATTCTCATTGGGGTCTGTTACAAACCCCCAAATATAACAGAAAGCATGGAAAGTCTACTTCTAAAGCAGATAGATGAAGCTGCAACCCATAATGAGGTCCTGGTTATGGGGGACTTTAACTACCCGGATATTAACTGGGAAACAGAAACCTGTGAAACCCATAAAGGCAACAGGTTTCTGCTAATAACCAAGAAAAATTATCTTTCACAATTGGTGCAGAATCCAACCAGAGGAGCAGCACTTTTAGACCTAATACTATCTAATAGACCTGACAGAATAACAAATCTGCAGGTGGTTGGGCATTTAGGAAATAGCGACCACAATATTGTGCAGTTTCACCTGTCTTTCACTAGGGGGACTTGTCAGGGAGTCACAAAAACACTGAACTTTAGGAAGGCAAAGTTTGAACAGCTTAGAGATGCCCTTAATCTGGTAGACTGGGACAATATCCTCAGAAATGAGAATACAGATAATAAATGGGAAATGTTTAAGAACATCCTAAATAGGCAGTGTAAGCGGTTTATACCTTGTGGGAATAAAAGGACTAGAAATAGGAAAAACCCAATGTGGCTAAACAAAGAAGTAAGACAGGCAATTAACAGTAAAAAGAAAGCATTTGCACTACTAAAGCAGGATGGCACCATTGAAGCTCTAAAAAACTATAGGGAGAAAAATACTTTATCTAAAAAACTAATTAAAGCTGCCAAAAAGGAAACAGAGAAGCACATTGCTAAGGAGAGTAAAACTAATCCCAAACTGTTCTTCAACTATATCAATAGTAAAAGAATAAAAACTGAAAATGTAGGCCCCTTAAAAAATAGTGAGGAAAGAATGGTTGTAGATGACGAGGAAAAAGCTAACATATTAAACACCTTCTTCTCCACGGTATTCACGGTGGAAAATGAAATGCTAGGTGAAATCCCAAGAAACAATGAAAACCCTATATTAAGGGTCACCAATCTAACCCAAGAAGAGGTGCGAAACCGGCTAAATAAGATTAAAATAGATAAATCTCCGGGTCCGGATGGCATACACCCACGAGTACTAAGAGAACTAAGTAATGTAATAGATAAACCATTATTTCTTATTTTTAGTGACTCTATAGCGACAGGGTCTGTTCCGCAGGACTGGCGCATAGCAAATGTGGTGCCAATATTCAAAAAGGGCTCTAAAAGTGAACCTGGAAATTATAGGCCAGTAAGTCTAACCTCTATTGTTGGTAAAATATTTGAAGGGTTTCTGAGGGATGTTATTCTGGATTATCTCAATGAGAATAACTGTTTAACTCCATATCAGCATGGGTTTATGAGAAATCGCTCCTGTCAAACCAATCTAATCAGTTTTTATGAAGAGGTAAGCTATAGACTGGACCACGGTGAGTCATTGGACGTGGTATATCTCGATTTTTCCAAAGCGTTTGATACCGTGCCGCACAAGAGGTTGGTACACAAAATGAGAATGCTTGGTCTGGGGGAAAATGTGTGCAAATGGGTTAGTAACTGGCTTAGTGATAGAAAGCAGAGGGTGGTTATAAATGGTATAGTCTCTAACTGGGTCGCTGTGACCAGTGGGGTACCGCAGGGGTCAGTATTGGGACCTGTTCTCTTCAACATATTCATTAATGATCTGGTAGAAGGTTTACACAGTAAAATATCGATATTTGCAGATGATACAAAACTATGTAAAGCAGTTAATACAAGAGAAGATAGTATTCTGCTACAGATGGATCTGGATAAGTTGGAAACTTGGGCTGAAAGGTGGCAGATGAGGTTTAACAATGATAAATGTAAGGTTATACACATGGGAAGAGGGAATCAATATCACCATTACACACTGAACGGGAAACCACTGGGTAAATCTGACAGGGAGAAGGACTTGGGGATCCTAGTTAATGATAAACTTACCTGGAGCAGCCAGTGCCAGGCAGCAGCTGCCAAGGCAAACAGGATCATGGGGTGCATTAAAAGAGGTCTGGATACACATGATGAGAGCATTATACTGCCTCTGTACAAATCCCTAGTTAGACCGCACATGGAGTACTGTGTCCAGTTTTGGGCACCGGTGCTCAGGAAGGATATAATGGAACTAGAGAGAGTACAAAGGAGGGCAACAAAATTAATAAAGGAGATGGGAGAACTACAATACCCAGATAGATTAGCGAAATTAGGATTATTTAGTCTAGAAAAAAGACGACTGAGGGGCGATCTAATAACCATGTATAAGTATATAAGGGGACAGTACAAATATCTCGCTGAGGATCTGTTTATACCAAGGAAGGTGACGGGCACAAGGGGGCATTCTTTGCGTCTGGAGGAGAGAAGGTTTTTCCACCAACATAGAAGAGGATTCTTTACTGTTAGGGCAGTGAGAATCTGGAATTGCTTGCCTGAGGAGGTGGTGATGGCGAACTCAGTCGAGGGGTTCAAGAGAGGCCTGGATGTCTTCCTGGAGCAGAACAATATTGTATCATACAATTATTAGGTTCTGTAGAAGGACATAGATCTGGGTATTTATTATGATGGAATATAGGCTGAACTGGATGGACAAATGTCTTTTTTCGGCCTTACTAACTATGTTACTATGTTACTATGTTATTAACTTTTTTGTATTCGTTCCTTTTTTTTTTTCTCTGTGTTTTTTGTCTCTTTTATGTCAATGAGTTGAAAAATTCTTAACTGAATTGTAACTGCTCAAACATCTTTTGTCTCAATGTATCAGGCCAGAGAATTTGATTGCTTTGCTTGGTTACAATTGAAACAAACCCCCAGCTGTTAACAGTATTGTGTTTCAGGTTTTAAAGCCTTTGTATGTAAACTAGTTCCATTCACTGAAATAAGCACAGATATACAGATATGGAAAATATTTTGCAAAACATCATCACTCCCTAGGCAGCTGCAGTTGTATATTATATATAATGCATCATGATATATAAATGCCCCAGTGGGTGGGTGTGATGTAAAAGCTTTGCTGTGGGCTCTGAGCAATTCCAATCTTTCCCCACCTATTTAACAGATTGCAGCCTCACTGCCGCAGAGAGAGAGAGAAGCTGCAGCTGCATCCCCCTCCTCTCCCCCTGCCTGTCATCTACTTACTGTAGAAAAACAATGCCTCAAAAAATGATGCAAAAATGGCTCAGGCTTCTTTCTGAAAATTTGCACCAATGGTGCCGGCAGAGAAATAGGAATTACGGAATATGCTGTTGTTTGATATTTTTACAAATGTAACAAAAATGCGATAGGGACAATGCGATTGTCATCGTTTGGGGTGAGGAGCATGAGATCTGAGAACATAAATCCTTCGCTTACATCTCTTTATAACCTTTTGATGTTCTGTAAACACCTTGATCTGTTCCCTTGTGGATACATCTGAGGGATACATGACACTAGGATGTAACCAGTGTATCAGATCTGTGAATGCCCCCGAGTGATACATTTATAGCAGATCGTAATGATTTTCTGTCTTCAAATTCATCATACAGCGAATGTCTAAATTGACTGGATGACAGCATGTTTAAAAAAAAAAATGTAAATGATATTAGTATCATGTATGTTACACGTCTGTCATGGTATCTATCGTAAAAGAGAATTTGGCCAGCGGCAACCTTAGAAACCTTGTTTTTTTTAAATAAAAAAAAATGAATGTTGCAAATATCTATCTTACTGTGTTTCAGTACAGACCTATGCGCAAAGGTTTTGCCTGTAGCTGCTCTTTGGTTACAGACTACAAACAAACTTTTGTATTATATGAACCTGCAGTTGAAAAATTTCAAGAACTAAGTTGATTTAAGGCCTGTTTCACACGTCAGTGGCTCCGGTACGTGAGGTGACACTTTCCTCACGTACCGGAGAGACACTGACACACGTAGACACATTAAAATCAATGCATCTGTGCAGATGTCATTGATTTTTTGCGGACCGTGTCTCCGTGTGCCAAACACGGAGACATGTCAGTGTTCGTGGGAGCGCACGGATTACACGGACCCATTAAAGTCAATGGGTCCGTGTAAAACACATACCGCACACGGACGTTGTCCGTGTGCAGTCCGTGTGCCGTGCAGGAGACAGCGCTACAGTAAGCGCTGTCCCCCCCCCCCACTGGTGCTGAATCCGCGATTCTTATCTTCTCTGCAGCAGCGTTTGCTGTAAAGAAGATATGATAAATCCTTTTTTTTTTTGTTTCTCGTGTTTAAAATAAAGGTCCATGTCCCCACCCCCCTCCCACCTCCTGTGCGCCCGCCCGCTGTTCTTAAAATATTCACCCGGCTCCCTTGCTGGCGCTGCTTCCTGTCCTGGCCGCACCTTCTACTGTATGAGCGGTCACGTAGGGCCGCTCATTTACAGTGATGAATATGCGGCTCCACCCCTATGGGAGGTGGAGCCGCATATTCATGACTGTAATCAGCGGCCCCACGTGACCGCTCATACATCTTCTTGTGACCAAAGATGAGGAGGGAAATTAAAAAATCTTGTTAAAGCCAAACGGTGCCACATTTTTAAAAGACCCAACAGCAAAACTGATTTTCACTCCAAATACATGCAGATAAGGGAAAGGAAAATGTCCCCTTTAAATCTCTTTCCTATAAATAGTATATCCTATAGGAATAGTAAAGTCTTGAATGACCCGCTGTGCTGGATCAATATATACTGCTAATACAAACCACCCCGGGCCTTTCGGAGCTGAGACATCAAGTATAGATTTTCATAATATTCCGTAATCCAGTGAATAAATTTTAGACCCGATCAGTGGCAAATCCCTTTTTTTGTAATCGTTCTTCTAGGAATACTCCATAGTCAATACAATATACTTGAGTCAGGACGTGTTTGTGCTTCACTGTAAAATCCTTTAATCCCGGCAAAAAATAGCTTTAAAATAGTGTCATGAAACATTGATTGACCTCCGCGTCCTCCATCGAAGAGGCCCACGTGTCAGGAGGCCTCCAGATGTTACGTAATACCAAATCATAGGGATATGTTTCTGCGTCCACGATGAGCGCAGCTCTTGTCTTACGTTCGGCTCAGTTTGGTAATGTATTGATCCGGCTATTGGAAATGGCGGCTTGTGGAGTCGTAGATTGAGTCTTGGAAGGAGTAACGAGCTCTTCACATATACAGCACAATTACTTAATGCATGAGCGCCGGTGATTATATCGGTGGCATTGTCAGCTTCTGGCTCATTTTTAATGACTTCTTGTTACCTCGGCGTATTCGATGCGCTTCAGTCAATACTTTCATGTGAACAGAAGCATTGAGGCTGATAGAAGACCCTATGGGTTCTGGCAACAATGGGATGATTAATTACTGGAGACTTTATACAAAAGAAGTGGAAAAGAGAAAAAAAAAATTGTAGTTTTGCCAATATCCAATTTATTAAATCCTAAATAAAGTGAAAGCTGGCACAGGATTGGTTGCTAGAAGAGATGATCTGTTTAGAAGTGAATCGCACTAGCCTTCAATTTCACTAAAAATTCTGATTTGCCAGAATTCTGATTTTTAGTGATTCGATTTGCAAAAAACTTCCAAAAAAAAAGTGCGTTTGTCCTTTTGCTGGATTCAAACCTGGCAGAAAGGGGTTACAAATTAGTAGAAATTAATACTCCCCTGATCCTCATCTGTTTTCTGCTTGGATGGTGGGTCGACATTGGGCCATCTTCATCATCCTCCAGATCACAAGACCTGCCAAGTTTGCACAGTAGATGTTGAAGACGTCGGGCACTGGGAGAGGCTGAAGATGGCCCAGTGAAGACCGGACGGCCAGACAAGAGTCAGTCTGTGCGGGAGACAAGTACTTGGATATGCTGAAGATGGCCCAGTGAAGACCGGACGGCCAGACAAGAGTCAGTCTGTGCGGGAGACAAGTACTGGGATAAGCTGAAGATGGCCCAGTGAAGACCGGACGGCCAGACAAGAGTCAGTCTGTGCGGGAGACAAGTACTGGGATAAGCTGAAGATGGCCCAGTGAAGACCGGACGGCCAGACAAGAGTCAGTCTGTGTGTGAGACAAGTACTGGGATACGCTGAAGATGGCCCAGTGAAGACCGGACGGCCAGACAAGAGTCAGTCTGTGCGGGAGACAAGTACTGGGATAAGCTGAAGATGGCCCAGTGAAGACCGGACGGCCAGACAAGAGTCAGTCTGTGCGGGAGACAAGTACTGGGATAAGCTGAAGATGGCCCAGTGAAGATCGGACGGCCAGACAAGAGTCAGTCTGTGCGGGAAACAAGTACTGGGATACGCTGAAGATGGCCCAGTGAAGACCGGACGGCCAGACAAGAGTCAGTCTTTGCAGGAGACAAGTATTGGGATAAGCTGAAGATGGCCCAGTGACGACCGGACGGCCAGACAAGAGTCAGTCTGTGTGGGAGACAAGTACTGGGATACACTGAAGATGGCCCAGTGAAGACCGGACGGCCAGACAAGAGTCAGTCTGTGCGGGAGACAAGTACTGGGATAAGCTGAAGATGGCCCAGTGAAGATCGGACGGCCAGACAAGAGTCAGTCTGTGCGGGAAACAAGTACTGGGATACGCTGAAGATGGCCCAGTGAAGACCGGACGGCCAGACAAGAGTCAGTCTGTGTGAAACTAATAACGTCCGGATTAATATATTTATTTTTTTACATTATTGTATTATAGTCTGGAGAGAGATCAATGTATAATAATGTACACTAGATTGACCTTGAATAAATGTGATATTAATCGACCAAATTAGATCAAGGCATTTGGATTTTGGCAGATAGAAACCAGTGATGAGTCCATCAGCTACCTCATATATAATTAATAATCCTACGAAATGTTCACATTTTAATACCAACAAGTATCAGTGTTAATCTGGTGAAGAAATGACGATGCTGCATTACAAAATTTTGCCTCTAGGCAGTATTACGAGCTAATCAATTCATGAGTATGACCTCCTCTTCCTTCTTTGGGAGCAATGTTAGAAGGTTTCATTTATAGAGTAGTAGTAACTTGGAATAAGGGCCTTGCTGATGGAGCGGAGAGATCAAGAGAATTCTACAGTATGTTTAATAGGAAATCCCAATTTTTTTTGAAGGGTCCTTCAGACATGAGCTGATAATCTCCAACAGTTTTATACTTCGGCTAGGAGTAGAGCAAGTGTTACATTTCCCTACCACCATGGCGGTGTAAGGAATTACACAGGATGCATGAACATGAGTGACCGCTCTGTGTAATGTACAGGTGTCCTGTGTAGTGATGGGCGAACCCCAGGATGTTCGGGTTTCGCCAAATATGTAAAAAAAAGTTTGGTTCTGGTATCCGAATAGTACCAAAACCCAAACCTGGACAGCATCCAGACAAATGGGAGGCCCACACATCCATTGTTTGCCACGATGTTATCTCTATGAAAGCGTGGCAAACACTGCCTCTGAGGCTTGGGGGATCAATATCCATGGCCTCTTACCAGCCTGAGAATACAAACCCCCTGCTGTCTTCTTTAGCTTGGTTGGTTGTCAAAAATGGGAGGGACCCCACGGCGGTTTTTAAAATTATTTATTCAAATAATCACAAAATACGGTGTGGGGACCTCTCTATTCTTGATAACCAGCCAAGATAAAGCTGACAGCTGAGGGTTGCAGCCTGCAGCTGTCAGTTTTGCCTGGCTGGTGATAAAAAATAGAACAGGCCTCACGTCATTTAAAAAAAAATAAATTTATTTATAGCGCAGGCGATAACTGATGAATACTTCCACCAGCTGCCACCCTGTCTCGCTGTTATTAGCAGCAGGCATAGGCTAATGGGAACAGTACTCTCTCATCAGCCAACGCCTTTGAGACCGGAGGTAAACTTTTCACTGACTGGCGATAATGATCTTACAGCAAATCAGAGCCGCCGGTGTTTCTCATCATGCAGATGAAACATCCAATGTTTGGGGTCCCGAACCTGAACAGTAACACAGACTTCCTTGAGAAGGCCATGTTTGGGGTCCATGCCCTAAAGGAAGGTGTTCAGTTCAGTCCCCAAACTTTACTGTTTAGGTTTGCCCATCACTTGTCCTGGGTCTTCCAAAAGGGGAGAAGTTCTTTGTTTTATCTCCATAAGGGTCTTGAATCTTTCTCAGCGATCATTTTGGCTATGTGAACATCCTTCTTTATTCAAATACCGTACTTAAGACCTTTTCTGCATTTCCTTTTTCTCAAGAATAGCACTTAGCAAAATGTAAAACTAAGCAGTTCTCATCCGGAATGGAAAAACACTCGAGCGCGTAAAGCGTAGAAAGAACAGTCCGTGGTATTTTAATTCTCAGAGCTGAATATATTTGATGCCAACTTTCCCGAAGAACCATTAACAGATCGCACAGAGCTCAAATACTCAATGTGCGAGGACTTCAATCAGATTCTGTCGAATTGTTTGGAGCAAGGAGGAAATTTATCCCTTTATTTCCAAGCAGAAAAATAAAAATCTCAAGTCTCAAGTTTGTGAAGTCCTGATGCCTCTGCTCGAAGGTCTGCTGCACATCAGGACTGGGATATCTCCTCTCCCATAAGACTTTCTTGATGAAAAGGGGGATTATACGATGGCTCTGGGTGTAAGTGGGACACAGTTTGTCTTCCTTTTTGACCAAAAAATACAAATCACATGATGGTTGAAAAAAAGGAGACAGACTGAAACTTTTTGTATCAAAGGCTCTAGGAAGAGAGGAAAACAAAAAGGAAAATCATATTGAAGCAATAGGAATAGAGAAAATAAACATTCTCTAACTTTTCTTCTTAACCCCTTAACGACCTCCAATACGCCTTTTAATGGTGGCAGTTAAGGGTACTTAAACCAAAGCGCCGTTAATTAACGCCGCTGTGGAAAAAGTGTATAGCGCCCCCCAAAGTCGGAATTTCTCTGGAGTCTCAGTTGCCGGGGATAGCCGAGACCACAGAGAACATGATTCGGGTCGGTTTTTACCAACCCCCAGGTTGGTAAATAACCGTTTACCGGCGACCGCAAACCCTCCCCCCCCCCCCACGATTTCCCATTTAATTTCTCTGTCCTCCGAAGTGATCGCACATCAGAGGATAGAGAAATGGGGTCCCCGATAGCCCCCCGATACTCACCCGTCTCCCCCGATGCTCCTCGTGGCTCCCGATGGGCGCCATCTTTTTCCGGGGAAAAAATGGCAGGCGCATGCGCAGTGTGCCCGCCAGCCGTCACCCGGCAGATCATTGGGGTCTCGGCTGCCGGGGGTAAATGAAAAAACAATCTCAGAATCAGCGGGATCCGTTAAAGCGTTCCAGATTTATAACCTCATAAAGGGACAGTGGTCAGAATTGTAAAAATTGGCTCTGTCACTAAGGGGTTAAAGTAGGATAGCATTGTAGCAAAAGGATGAATGGAAACATTATGTAGCTTCAATGGAATCATAGCACAAGAAATAGGCGAAGCTTTCCCTAACATTTTCATCAAGAAGAATACAATATCACAAATTCACAACTCTAAGTGAAGGGGAAACATTTCTCGTTTGTGTTCCTTGAATTAAGGGGTTGATTGTGTGGCAACAATAGGGTCAATTAAATATAGCATTTTTGCAAAGGTAGAATCAACAAAGTATCTGAGTTTTTGGATCAAACGGAGAAAAAAATTGTGGCACAAGGGAAAAAGGAAACATTCCCTAACTTTATGCATCTAAAGCAGGATACAATCATAGTACAGGGAAGAAGAGAAATATTCCCAGGCTTTTAAGACAAGAGCAATGTAATATCAGAGGAGGCAACATTTCTTTATTTTTGGGGGGGAATCAAGATAAGGATGATGTGGTAGCAAAAGGAAGAGGGAACATATTCCCTCACTATGAGTCTATGAGAACATAGAACGAAGAAGGCAACAATCTCCTGACTTTTCGGATCAATTGTGCAACAAGAAAAAGAGAAAACTACTTGAATTTTTGGGTCTAAAGGAGGATACATTTGAGATACAAGGAGGAAACGGAAACTTTTACTAACTTTTTAATCCATATGAGTAATAATATCCAATGATACTAAGTAAAGGAGAACATTTTATTGTTTTTGTTTCTTTAGATTGGGTTAAGAGGTGGAACATATGGAAGCAAAAGAAAAGGGGTTTGATTCCCTGACTTTTTGGGTCAATGAGAGCATATGATTGTAGCACAAAGAAGAAGGGGAAAAGTTTTTAGAGATTTTGGATCAAAGGGAGAACAAAATTGTGATACTAGGGAAAGAGGAAACATTCCCTATTTGTTGCATCTGAGGGCCAATAAATCATAGTGCAGGGAAGAAAGGACATATTCCCTGACTTTATAATTAAGAGGAATTTACTATCAGGGGCGGCATCACTTCTTTGTGTTTGGATTAAGATGAGGACCATTTGTGGCAAAAGGAAGGGGGAAGGATTGAGGCGCAAGGAAAATAGAAAGCTTAAGTTGTTGGATCTAGAGGAGGATACATTAATGGAAGGAAGAAGAAAAGCATTGATTAACTTTTCAGTCAAGAGGCGAGAGAATTCATTTTTGGATCATATGGTGGCAAAAAGAGGGGGAAAAGATACATTTTTTCTATATAATATAGATCAGTGGAGGTCCAGGGGCATTTCTTTATTTTTCGAACAAAAAGAAACAAAAAGAACAAAAAGAAGATCACATGGTGGTAAAAGGAGGGGAAAAACATTTCCTGACTTTTTAACGTTTCCATGAAGATAGGATCATGGCGCAAGGAAGGGGAAAACAATCCCTGACATTCTGGATAAAGAAACCCAAGACGGAGGAAAACATTTTCTATATATTTCTTTTATAAACAAGAAGAATATAATATCACAATGATAGGTAACACGGAACCATTCCTTTACTGCTAGATGTAGTTGTGGATGATAAAAAGGGAAACGTAATGGGGAAACATTTGTAATTTTTTTAATCAAAGAGTAAAGGGGAAACATTTTCAGAGTCTTTTATCGCTTGAGTGAAAATATCACAGATTAACAGAGAAGGGAAAACGTTCAACTTTTTCGATCAAAGAGAAAAAAATGATCATGGTATAATAGAAAGGGAACACTAGGGAGAAGAAATCAAAGCGGGAACATATTACTGTACGAGGTAAACATTCCGGTCTTTTTGTAGAGGAGACGATGATGGCGCAAGGAAATGTTTTTAATCGAGATGAGTATGTAATTAGAACAATACATAATTAATTTTTGTATCACGCAGTGGCAACGGCTTCATGATAGCTCTATAGGTACTGTAAGTCTGCAATGTAGATTTTCCCTAGATCCTAGAGCATGAAGAGCTCTCGGCTCCGTTTAATTCTGATGTTTGAGCCATAACTCAGCGCCATTAATCACCCTGTCATGGGTGCATGTATTTATAAAGCAATCTTATAAAGGACCTTGTCCTCCCGAGTGAAATTAATGTACAATATAAATCATATGATTATAGTTTACATAAAATCCTCACATTCTCGTTGCCATTTCAATGGCCAACAAATAATGCAAGTAGCTCTACGGTATGTGTCATGGTGGGAAGAGCGGAGCAGAAAGGAAAGATACCTACATGGCTAGGCAGAAAAATATATGTGATAGAAATCAATAATTTGAATGACTCCGTAAAAATTAGGATTCAATCCAGGAAAGAAAGCGCAATCATTGTTAAGTTCATCGGTAAAGGAAACCTCTCACCTGATTCAGGCGGTCCGTGGTTTGGTCACACTCGCAACCAGGTATGTTTTTTTCTGAAACTCTCCAATGTTAAAGATCTGGCCAAAATACAATAGCCATAGATGAGACTAGACCAGGTCTACACCTGGCTGGCTACAGATCCAGCCAAAGAACTATAACCAGAGATGAGATTAGACCAACTCTACCCCTGTCCGGCTATATATCCAGCTAAAAGTCTATAGCCGGAGATGAGACTAGACCAACTCTACCCCTGGCCAGCTACAGACCCAGCCAAAGAACTATAACCGGAGATGAGACTAGACCAACTCTACCCCTGGCCAGCTACAGATCCAGCCAAAGAACTATAACCGGGGATTAGACTAGACCAACTCTACCCCTGGCCAGCTACAGATCCAGCCAATGAACTATAACCGGAGATGAGACTAGACCAACTCTACCCCTGGCCAGCTACAGATCCAGCCAAAGAACTATAACCGGGGATTAGACTAGACCAACTCTACCCCTGGCCAGCTACAGATCCAGCCAAAGAACTATAACCGGGGATTAGACTAGACCAACTCTACCCCTGGCCAGCTACAGATCCAGCCAAAGAACTATAACCGGGGATTAGACTAGACCAACTCTACCCCTGGCCAGCTACAGATCCAGCCAATGAACTATAACCGGAGATGAGACTAGACCAACTCTACCCCTGGCCAGCTACAGATCCAGTCAAAGAACTATAACCGGAGATGAGACTAGACCAACTTTACCCCTGTCCGGCTATATATCCAGCTAAAAGTCTATAGCCGGAGATGAGACTAGACCAACTCTACCCCTGGCTGGCTACAGATCCAACCAAAGAACTATAACCGGAGATGAGACTAGACCAACTCTACCCCTGGCCGGCTATATATCCAACCAAAGAACTATAACCGGAGATGAGATTAGACCAACTCTACCCCTGTCCGGCTATATATCCAGCTAAAAGACTATAGCCGGAGATGAGACTAGACCAGCTCTACCCCTGGCTGGCTACAAATCAGACAAAAAGAATGTAGACGGATATGAGACTAGACCAACTCTACCCCTGGATGGCTACAGATCCAGCCAAAGAACTATAACCGGAGATGAGATTAGACCAACTCTACCCCTGTCCGGCTATATATCCAGCTAAAAGACTATAACCGGAGATGAGACTAGACCAACTCTACCCCTGGCCAGCTACAGATCCAGCCAAAGAACTATAACCGGAGATGAGACTAGACCAACTCTACCCCTGGCCAGCTACAGATCAGGCAAAAAGACTATAGCCGGAGATGAGACTAGACCAACTCTCCCCCTGGCCAGCTACAAATCCAGCCAAAGAATTAGAACCGGAGATGAGATTAGACAAACTCTACCTCTGTCCGGCTATATATCCAGCTAAAAGTCTATAGCCGGAGATGAGACTAGACCAACTCTACCCCTGGCCAGCTACAGATCCAGCCAAAGAACTATAACCGGAGATGAGACTAGACCAACTCTACCCCTGGCCAGCTACAGATCAGGCAAAAAGACTATAGCCGGAGATGAGACTAGACCAACTCTCCCCCTGGCCAGCTACAGATCCAGTCAAAGAACTATAACCGGAGATGAGACTAGACCAACATTACCCCTGTCCAGCTATATATCCAGCTAAAAGTCTATAGCCGGAGATGAGACTAGACCAACTCTACCCCTGGCTGGCTACAGATCCAACCAAAGAACTATAACCGGAGATGAGACTAGACCAACTCTACCCCTGGCCGGCTATATATCCAGCCAAAGAACTATAACCGGAGATGAGATTAGACCAACTCTACCCCTGTCCGGCTATATATCCAGCTAAAAGACTATAGCCGGAGATGAGACTAGACCAACTCTACCCCTGGCCAGCTACAGATCCAGCCAAATAACTATAACCGGAGATGAGATTAGACCAACTCTACCCCTGTCCGGCTATATATCCAGCTAAAAGACTATAACCGGAGATGAGACTAGACCAACTCTACCCCTGGCCAGCTACAGATCCAGCCAAAGAACTATAACCGGAGATGAGACTAGACCAGCTCTACCCCTGGCTGGCTACAAATCAGACAAAAAGAATGTAGACGGATATGAGACTAGACCAACTCTACCCCTGGCCGGCTATATATCCAGCCAAAGAACTATAACCGGAGATGAGATTAGACCAACTCTACCCCTGTCCGGCTATATATCCAGCTAAAAGACTATAGCCGGAGATGAGACTAGACCAACTCTACCCCTGGCCAGCTACAGATCCAGCCAAATAACTATAACCGGAGATGAGATTAGACCAACTCTACCCCTGTCCGGCTATATATCCAGCTAAAAGACTATAACCGGAGATGAGACTAGACCAACTCTACCCCTGGCCAGCTACAGATCCAGCCAAAGAACTATAACCGGAGATGAGACTAGACCAACTCTACCCCGGCCAGCTACAGATCAGGCAAAAAGACTATAGCCGGAGATGAGACTAGAGCAACTCTCCCCCTGGCCAGCTACAAATCCAGCCAAAGAATTAGAACCGGAGATGAGATTAGACAAACTCTACCCCTGTCCGGCTATATATCCAGCTAAAAGTCTATAGCCGGAGATGAGACTAGACCAACTCTACCCCTGGCCAGCTACAGATCCAGCCAAAAAACTATAACCGGAAAAGAGACTAGACCAGCTCTACCCCTGGCTGGCTACAGATCAGACAAAAAGACTATAGACGGATATGAGACTAGACCAACTCTACCCCTGGATGGCTAAAGATCCAGCCAAAGGACTATAGCCGGATGAGTCCAGCTGAGTCTCTTTTCTGGCTATAGTCCTTTGGCTGGATCTGTAGCTGGCCAAATGTAAAGCAGGTCTAGTCTCATATCCGGCTATAGTCTTTTTGCCTGATCTGTAGCCAGCCAGGGGTAGACTTGGTCTAGTCTCTTTTCCAGCTATTGTCTTTTGGCTTGATCTGTATCCAACCAGGGATAGAGCCTTTCTAGTCTTTCTCCTCATATGTTCCTTTAGCTGGATCTGTAGCCAGTCAGGGGTAGAGCTGATCTAGTCTCTTTGCTGGCTATGTTCCTTTGGCTGGATCTATAGCCGGCCAAGGGCACAGCTGGTCTGGTCTCTTTTTCCAGCTAATTTCCTTTGGCCAGATTTTCACCCAATATTAGCTTTGAAACTCTCCGGCATTAGAGAAACTATAGTTTAAAGATGGCTTACAGTATGCTTTTATGTTCTTATACTTTGCTGCGCACTTGCGCTCATGATCTACCTACACCCCAGTATGTGGGCTCTCGCTAACTATGTGGTGATGTACTCTGCTGCCTGATTTTGTCTTGTCCCTGTTTGATACCTTTGTATATAGTTTTATTAATAAAGTTGTTTCTACCTTTGTACTTGCGGACATTTTTCCACCTTTTTCTTTGTGGTTCTATGTAGGTTTTTGGTGGGTCCTTATCGTCCTATGATGTGGGTTAGAGTGCCTCTAATCTAATACACTAGTAGTTACGCTGATTGATTATGAGGTACCCCTCCCAATATATGCGTGTATCTGTTTGTCAGTTTAAAGATGGAGCCAAAGGACTATAACTGAAGCTGTGAATAGACCGGCTCTGCCCCTGGCCGGCTTCTCCCAATGCTGCAGCAGGTGAATCATAGGTCTCTTGCTATAAGAAAGACCTGTCAATCATTTCCTGCAGCACTGTGTGCAGCCGGCCAGGGGCAGAGACGGTCTAGTCTATATTCCGGCTATAATCCTTTGTCCGGACCTTTAAATGATATTTTTAACGATATTTTCCTAGGCTCAGATACATGCTGCCTGTGTTTTTTAACAGGTTTCCTTAAAGTTTTGCATTTTTATAAAGTACTTTGTGTTTCAATTCCTCTCTGTGTTCAAGACCTCTGCCTGCTGCATGTGAATTTGAAGATTTTCTTTCACAAGTAGAAGCTGAAAATCCATGCTGGCCTTCTCCTGCTCATACGTCTGCATGGTCTGTCTATTAGGCCTGTCCCACACGTCCAGATAATTCCGGTACTGGAAAAATCGGTACCAGAATTATCCGTGTCCGTGTGATCACGTGGCACATCAGTGTGGCACACATGCGGCATCCGTGTGCCGCCCGTGTGCCGACTGGGTACCACACGCACCGTGCAGGAGACAGCGCTACAGTTAAGCGCTGTCCCCTGCATCTGGTGCTGAAGCCGCCATTCATTTCTTCTCTCCAGCAGTGTTCGCTGGAGAGAAGATATGAAAAATCTTTTTTTTTTGGTGTTTAAAAAAAGATCCCTGTCCTCAACCCTCTCCCACCCCCTGTGCACCCCCCCGCTGTCAATAAAATACTTACCCAGCTCCCTCGCTGCTTCCTCTCCTCGCCGCAGCTTCTCCTGTATGAACGGTCACGTGGTGCCGCCGATTACAGTGATGAATATGCGGCTCCACACCTATGGGAGGGATCTTTTTTTTAACACCAAAAAAAACAACAAAAAAAGATTTTTCATATCTTCTCTCCAGCAAACGCTGCTAGAGAGAAGAAATGAATGGCGGCTTCAGCACCACGCTGGGGGGACAGCGCTTACTGTAGCGCTGTCTCCTGCACGGCACACGGACTGCACACGGACAGCATCCGTGTGCAGTACGTGTTTTACACGGACCCATTGACTTTAATGGGTCCGTGTAATACGTGCGCTCCCACCAACATTGACATGTCTCCGTGTTTTTCAAACTGACACACGGTCCGTGAAAACACGCTGACATGTGCAGAGACACATTGATTTTAATGTGTCTACATGAGTCAGTGTCTCTGGTACGTGAGGAAACTGTCACCTCACTTACCGGAGCCACTGACGTGTGAAACCGGCCTTAAAGAGATTGTCCTGGATTATTTTAGAATAGGTCATCAACATCAAATTGGTGGAGGTCCAACACCTGAAACTGAATTTTTGCCTCCTCTTTCCACAAAAATCCGGTTAGCAAAAGCGTAAAGCAAAAAACAAAAACTTTTGCTTCATTAGTTTCTTTTTGGCACTTTTCTTGCGCTATGTTGAGCCTAAAGTTAAGATATACAGGATCTGTTTTTTTTCTGCCTCTTTATGTTCCTCGGTAATTACCCAGTCCTCCGGAAACTTGTTTTCCACATCGAGTTTTCCTATTAGTGAACAGTAACTGTAATAATGCATTACTTAACTGAACAAAACACGTCTCCGAAATCTAAGATGTGGTGGGAGGGGGACATCTACCAAGAGGCTGGTAATGAATAGTGTCTGCAGGTGGCTTCCCGGGAGCATTAAAGATTCATCGCTAGCAAAAATCTAAATTAATTACATTTTGCTGCCGATGACTTCCAAAGATTAGAAAGTCTTAAGTTTCTTAGATGTTAAAAGGCCAAATGATTCACTTATTAACATGCTGACACCCGCCGCGCGCCGTTCTGTGGTGGAGGTTGTGTGCGTTTGTGTATTTTTCCATATCGGGGGGTAATAATAAGGAATCTCTTGGGATGTTTGTCTGTGAGGAACCAACAGGATTAAATGAGGTCAGAAATTCTAGAATAAATTATCACGTTCTATCTACGACTTCACCAAGTAAGTGCAAGATGCATCTAGAATGCAAAGCAAGTCTGGACCCCCAAAAAATAATGTATTCATCATTTTATTTTCTGATGTTCTGGCTGCCCATGAACCTTCAAGTTATTTTACAAACATATCATGATGGGTAGGACTCTCCTTTGACTTTGTAACTTTTTGCCTAAAGAAGATTGTTTATTTCTGGTAACTATTTTGAATAAGCCATCCTGTGCGCATGGGGAATAATATTATTTCTGGTCATTACCTGACTTGTATCTGGCATTTTCACCAGTTTTCCCCTCTGCAGTCTCCGTCTGCAATTTTCAGTTGTCTCTTAGGTAGTGGGTGAAGATTAGCTACTATGCTGTCTCCAAAAAACAGCATACACAGACATGAGGAATATCTGATCCCATGTCTCTATTTCAGGGGTCCCCAACTCCAGTCCTCAAGGCCCACCAACATGTCATGTTTTCAGGATTTCCTTAGTCTTGCCCAGGTAATAATTGCATCACCTGTGCAATGCAAAGGAAATCCTGAAAACATGACCTGTTGGTGGGCCTTGAGGACTGGAGTTGGGGACCCCTGCTCTATTTAACACACATTCTTCAACTGCAGTAGGGAGGTAATTATTCAGTAGTACTTAGCAGTGTAGGTGTGAATCCAGCACTGGGGCGAGAAAAAGATTTACCAGCAGAAGCATTGAGAACATCAGCATTGAACAGTATAGCTGTAAATCCAGCACTGAGGTTAGATAAAACAAGAAGCAGCAGCATAGAGAACATTATACAGCTGTACTGAGCAGTGTATCTGTCAATCCAGCACTCAGTAGAGACCATAACTTGAAAGCAACAGCATGGTGTACAATATACAGCAGTACTGAGCAGTGTATCTGTCAATCCAGCACTCAGTAGAGACCACAACTTACTTGAAAGCAGCATCATGGAGTACATTATGCAGCAGTACTAGTCAGTGCAGTTGTGGGTCCAGCTCTGGGATTACATGCATATGGCATGTAAATGTTTTTGCACCCCTGGTCAGAATTACTGTTATTGTGAAGAGTTAAACAAATTGAAGATGCAATTATCTCCAAAAGGCCTAAAGTTACAGATGACACATTTCCTTTATATTTTAGGCAAAAGAAATATGTATTTTCATCGTTTATATTTTAAAAATTACAAAAAGGAAACCGTTTGGGCGCCCTGCGTGGTTAGTACCTGGTAGCGCCCCATTTTTGCAAGTATCACAGCTTGTAAACGCTTTTTGTAGCCAGACAAGAGTCTTTCAATTCTTGTTTGAGGGATTGTCCTCCATTCTTCCTAGGAGAATTCCTCCAGTTCTGTGAGATTCCTGGGTCATGTTCCATCCTCTGCTATTTTGAGGTTTAGCCACAGATTTTCAATGATGTTCAGATCAGCAGACTGTGAGGGCCATTGTAAAACCTTCAGTTTGCGTCTTTTGAGGTCGTCTATTGTGGATTTTGCTGCGTGTTGATGATCATTATCCATTTGTAGAAGCCATCCTCTTCCTCTCTTCACCTTCAGTTTTTTTACAGATGGTGTTATGTTTGCATCAAGAATTTGTTGAAATTTTATTGAATCCATTCTTTTTTTCCTGTTTTGCCATTGCTGATTTTACAGCGCACCCATACGGACTGACCTACACACCATACTGACTGGACCATACTGACTGGTCAAACAGTGTATCTTCTTTCAGTAGGATACTGTTCCCATGTAGGTCACTCAGATCTGTAGAATTGACCATTATGCCAATCTACATAGGAGGGGGGTGACTTTACTGTTAAAACGAGCAGTCAACCAGCCCCCTTCATCACAGCTCCAGCCATGTTCAGACACAAGAAGAAGTGATTTCCGATATCAAGCCCATGACTGAAGATCCATGAGCCAGGATGTAGGAATGGAAAGATACCAGAAAATTGGAGCACTAGAGCTAAGTTCTAACATTTGTTATTTCAAGCCCCTTATACAATCCGGCGGCCTGTACTATAACTTGGCATGCTTCATCCATTTATAGGTTACTATATATTGTTCGTCAAGTCCATCACTAAGTTTAAGTCATTGTCATCTCCAGCTGGAAAAAGATTGATGTCTTCAAACTTTCCTACAAGGTCACTCTTGAAGACCAAGCATGATGTCACGATGTCCTTCAACAAGGTTAATCTTCCATAAAATTCTTGGATTTGAGACTGTTGATATAATATTGGATGGCATGCAGATTTTTCTTGAATTCACAAATGTATCAAAATACAGAAAAATGTAACACAACATAAACTATACAAATTCAATGGTTATTATTGGGTAAGGTGTGGAGTTAACTTTTTGCCTTGTGTTATCTTGTTTGAGTGTTAGTTTAGGAACAGCTTCTTCCATAGTTCTGGCATCATGGTTGACCTCATTGAAAAATGATTGGGTTTCAAATCAATTAAATACAATTAAATGATGTAGTAGGACATCAGGACAACATGGCTGACCTCGCGGAAAACTAGGGTTTTGAACCATTGATGTACTAATGGATGGTGCACTAAGTGATTGTCACATCTTGGTTGACCATGTAATAAATTCTTGGGTTTCAAATCATTGATATACTAATGGATGATGTAGGAAGATTCTGATATCATGGTTGACCTTGTTGAAAAATGCTCTTGTTCTTGAACCTTGGATTTGCTAGTGGATGATGTAGTAGGACATCAAGACATCATGACCTACCTTTTAGATGTTCATGCATTTTGAAGCATAATGTCAAAATCTCCTACTACATCATCAAATAAAATATAAATGGTTCTAAGCCTAGGAACATCTACAGAATGAAACATGATGCTCTAATGTCCCATTGCATCATCCATTAGCCAATCCAAGATTCAAGACCCCAAGAATTTTCCAAAAAGGTCAACCTTGATGTCATAATGTCCAACTACATCATCCATTAGTATATCAATGGCTCAAAGCACAATAATTTCCTAACAAGGTCAGCCATGATGTCTTGATAACCTACTTAATCATTCATAAGTAAACCCAAGGTTGAAAACACCAAGAATTTCTGAACAAAATCAACCATGATGTCATAATCTCTTACTACATCGTCCAACATTACATTAATTGTTTTAAGCATTATTTCCCAACAAGGTCAACCTTGATATCATAATGTCCTATTATATCATCCATCTAATTTTATATCAATAGTTTGAAACAAGAATTTTCCAACAAAGTAAATCATCATGTCATAATCTTCTACATCTCCTACTACATTATCCAATATCCACTATCGATGGCCCGAAACACAAGAATTTTCCAACAAGGTCAACCATGATGTCATAATGTCCCACCTCATCATCCAATAGTTTATCAATTATTTGAAATCCCCCAAATTTACTATATGGTGAACCATGATGTCATCATGCCTTACCATACCATCCATTAGTATATTAATGGTTTGAAACCTAAGATTTTCCTTTCAAAGTCAACCTTTATATCATAATGTCCCATTGTATCATCCATTCAATGGGGTATCAATGGTCCGAAACTCAAGAACTTTTTTTTAACAAGGTCAACCATAATGTTATAATCTCCTACTACATCATGCCATTGTATATTAATGGTTTGAAACCAAAGATTTCTCACAATAAAGTCAACCTTGATGTCAAATTGTTGGACTACATCATCCATTACTATATCAATGGTTCGAAACTCAAAAAATTTCCAACAAAGTCAACCATGATGCCTTGATGAACTACTTCATCAATTATTAGAAAACCCAAGGTTCAAAAATCCAAGAATTTTCCAAGAAGTTGAACCATGGTCTCATAATATGTTACTACATCATCCAAAACTATAGTAATGGTTTGAAACCAAAGATTTTCCCAACAAGGTCAACCTTGATATCATAATATTCTGTTATGTCATCCATCTAATGGAATATCAATGGTTCGAAATGCAAGAATTTTCCAACAAAGGTCAATTTTGATATCATAATATTCTATTATATCATCTACCCAATGGTATATTAATGGTTCGAAACCCATGAATTTTCTAGCAAGGTCAACCTTGGTCTTCAAAACTCAAGAATTTTCTAATAACGTCAACCATGATGACAAAATCTCCAACATCTCCTATTACATCATCCAATAATTTATTGATCTTCGAAACCCAAGAATTTTCTAACAACGTCAACCATGGTTTCATAATCTCCTACTACATCATGCAATAGTGTGTTGAGGGTTTCGAAACCCAAGAATTTTCCAAGAAGGTCAACCATGATGTCATCATCATCTTTTACTATATCATCCAATAGTTTATCAATGATTCAAAACCCAAGAATTTACTCAACAATGATGTCATAATGTCTTACCACATCATCCATTAGTTCATTAATTGTTTGAAACCCCCAGAATTTTTTCACTTTCCTCTTCATGCGAAGCAATTAATGAAGGAAGAGTAAACATCTTTCAATAAACAGTTTTCGTACTTACTGGAGAGAATAAACCTTTATCAAAAATTTAATCCGAAACCTGGCTTTGAACCAAGAAGGCATACAATTCCATAATTAATTTTTTTTTATACCTCCTTTTGCTAATCACTGATAAAAAGCTTAATTCTATTAACAACTCGACTTGACAAATTGCACGGCTCAACAGAACCGTTTAGAAATTAATTACGCATTTTATGGCATTAGATAGGATAAACGCAGGAGTCGGACAGTGTTGGGAAGAGCCTACATATGGATTATGGCAGCATCCTGGACTGGGAAGAATGACAAAAGCAACAGATAAGAAAAGGCTACAAAGATGGCTTCAAACGCCGTCTTTGCGCAGGTGAAGGCTGTAAGTTGTAAATACGGAAATATCTTGTGCTTGGACTGCGCCAAGTAATTAGAGGCTGAGAAGGTATGCTAATGGAGTCTTTAAGACAATGTTTTACATCTTTGCTTTCTTAAAGCAAAAGTCTAGAATATTAGACTCAACCATTAATGGATCTTATGGTAAAGTCATTGAATCCTCTGGAGATTGAACCCTTCTTTCTTGAGATGAAAGGAGTGTCCCTTGTCCTTAGAGGAGGTCTTTACATGAACCATCTTTGACCACACTTTTGTATGTATCAACCATTGATTGAGAACAATCTCAATCAAAACAACTTCAAATTTAATGTTCATCTGTCCAAAGATGGAGCTAAAAAGATGACACTATGCAATAACCGTATGGCTTTCCAAATTGGAGTCGAAGTGTGTACTTCTACACTTCATTTTTTTGGGGCAATCACCATTGTAGAAAGATCTCACATTAGTGTTGACCCCATGGCTGCTTGGCAGAAGTATTTCCAGAAATTACAGATGTCTCCTTCCTTAACTTTCCACTGGGTTTGACATATTCGGAGGTGAGTGGAGAGAGTTGACCATTTTTGCAAAAAACCCAACCCCAAACTTGATTTTGTGATCATGCTTGTAGAGAAGAGGACTTGTAGATGCCAGACTAAATAACTGCATGCAATGTCAATCAGCAGCTTCTAAAGCCATCAGGATATTGTCATGTACAAGCATGGACTTGTGGTACGGCGACGTAATACAACCACTTTACAAAGCGATAGTACAACCTCATCTGAAATATGCTCCTCTATTCTGGCACCAGTTCATAGAAAGGATGCACTGGAGCTCGTAAAAGTACGAAGAAGAGGGTCTTAGTTACGAGGAAAGATAACAGAATTACATTTATTTAGTCTAAGGGGGATATGATTAACTTGTACAAGTACATAATTGGCCCATACAAAAGTGTGGTCAAAGATGGTTCATGTAAAGACCTCCTCTAAGGACAAGGGACATTCCCTTCCTCTCAAGAAAGAAGGGTTCAATCTCCAGAGGATACAATGACTCTTTACCATAAGATGCATTAATCTGTGCAATAGTCTGCCTCAGCAAGAACCATGGATGGTTTTTAGTAGAAAAAAAAAACATAAATTCTTATTCTCTCACTCAGCCAATCCAGATCTCCACTTTATGTTTCGGGGTACTTCCCCTCGTCAGTGCAGTGTCTGCAATTTGAGATTCTGATTTGGCTTTTATCCTAAGTCATGTGACAAGGCTCGTTAAAGGGTCGACATTGACTGTTAGGATTGCTACCTTCCAATCGGTGGCGCTAGAGTTCTCGTCCACTTCCTCTCTGAAGGGACAATTTATATATAAAAGTATAAAATTCTAGTTCTAAATGTTGATCCAGTTGTTTGACATTCAAGATCAGGAGGCAAATATCTACTTGTTTTAGGGTAGACAGGATCATGCACTATAGTTGTACGTATACCCCATGTCTATCCCTTGGTTGAACTTGATATACATGTGTCTTTATCAGTTGTGCTAATTCTGATACCCAGTGGTCGTGATGTAAACTGCAGCCTGTTAACGGCTTATCAAACATGTTGCAACAATGTATCAAATTTTTAAATTGACAGACCAGAATTTGAACCAAATTTGTAGAAAGACACGAATGGTCACATGTGTATGGTTCATTGTGGAACGCAACAAATAGTCACGCAGAAAATCATCTCTTTCTTCAATAAACATAACTATTGATAGAAGGAATAAATATTTTGTATCACTGATCAATGAGGTTAACAAGGAGTCAGTCATTCGCTAGTATTATATGCTTAGTTTAATATTTATTTGTTTTTTTTTGTTTTTTTAAAAGTCCATCAAAATAAGGTATTCTCAGAAACCCCCTGGAGATCCAGAAGAAGGCAGGAAGCTACCGATAAAGTTAAAAAAAAATTCTGAGATTCCTGGCAATGACGGAGATCTCTGGATCCACTTTCTACATTGGTGCCAATAACGCTGTTACTTTATAAATGATAACATATGTTCCATAATTCTAGTACTAAACAGAGATTAAATCTCAAAGTAAATAACATGATGTAGGAAGAATCTTGCAGGATCGTGATCAAAAAGTTTTCTGGGCTCAAGTTTGTGATTTGCATACTTTCAGTCACATTCTGACTAGACGTGACCGGCGTCTCTCAATAAAAAAGTGCTGGGAGGAGCCGAGCACGTCTAGTCGGCTTGTGACCGCATGAATGCAAAGTCACATAACCACCCACTCTCACCGGCAATATCTGAGAAGCCTGCACACCACACGGTGTCAGGATTCAGAAGTCTGCAGTCACATAGAGTGTCAGCAGCTGTTTATCACATGACCGGACAACCCCTTTAAGGAAACCTACTGAATATGGGAGTCATCCCCCCAAAAAATTATGCAAATGAGCTCTCTCCAAAACAAAACTATCTCACAAGTGTCATTTAGTAGTGAAGATACCCAACTAATCAATGTCTGACCCTTTAAGGTACCTTACATCACTGGGAATCAAAACCATGCCAGCAACTCAGCTGCAGGCGTCTGTTTCGGGGCGCTTGCCTCTCATCATATCGCAGATTTGGGTGGCTGAATGAGCTGTCCTAGACTCATCTTTGAGCTGAGACTGACTCTCCTTAAGGAGTTTTTCTCTTTTTGGACATTTCTAGAATATCCATGGGATATGGCATTTGGACCGTCATTCATCCCCGAAAAAGGGTTCCCCGTTGTGTGTCATCAGATGCGGGTCCTAGCTATAGGACCTTCATTTATCAGTCATTTATGGTCTCTGCTGTGAATGTACCGTAAATGCCGTATGTGGAACAACACCTTTATAGAGGACCTATCACTTGCCATAAATATGTAATTGTGATGCAGCTGCAGTGCAGTTTAGCGCAACCTCTACTAGGGGGTGCTGGTGAGGGAAGAGAGACCGAACACTCACAGGGTAGCAACACTGAGCAGCCGCACAGGTGCCACATGTAACGAAAGAGTGGTCAGACGAGCAGAGTCAGAAACGGTCAGGAGAAGAAGTACCAGAGGTCACAGCAATGCACGTAGTCAGACACAAGCCAGAAGTCAGAGCCAAACGGGAGCGCGGTATCCAAAAAACGTGAGATGTAAGACAAAGTCGGGGTACAAGCCAGAAGTCAAAGCCGGTCGGGGAACGAGGTATCAGAGGCGGAAAGCAAGAGGCGGGTTCAGAGATCAGACCAAGTCATACACTGTAAGGAAAATCATCAGATGAACACTAAATCAGGGCTAGGGGACGGGTCTCACACAAATACGGGAAGTCAGAGGCAGAAGGATCACCGGGGTATACGGGTCAGCTGCTCTAGCCTGGAAGCATGAACTATCACTGACGCTGGCCAGCAGACTGCAGAGGACTGAAAAAGCCCATCCAGCTCCAGAATGTGGCAGATGGGGTTAATCCCCGCATTACCAATCCAGAGAGAGGATAGCAGAAAACAAACTCTGGACTGGATCATGACAGTAATCTTCTTTACCTGGTGTAAATGCCGCTGTTCTCCTGAATCCGGTGATGTTTTTCTCTTGTTCCTGCGCCTCTCCTGTCCTAAGATATGGCCTCCTTTTTACCTATATCAAAATCTACTTTTGTTCAACAGGGCGTGACCCTGCTCTTCTCTGTGGGTATATTCTTGGTGACCACGCCCAGTTGGCTTAAAAGACTAGATTTATATACAGTGAAGATTTGGCCATATCTCCCGAACAGAGAGGCGCAGGAACAATAGAAAAATATCACCAGATTCAGGAGAACAGCGGCAATTACACCGGGTATAAAAATTACATATTTATGGCCAGTCATGGATCCTCTTTAAGAAGTCTGCTCAATAGAATAAAGTTTGCGCTATTAACCCTGATCATTTTGCAAGGCAACACACATTGACTGAAAGGATATCAAAGGCACTTTTATTCTGGGCTCAGTTTTTAGGAATCATCTAAGCTCTCTGCTAGAACATGACCATTGACCTGGAGATCGTACGATCATGACTACTGAAGCAATGAAATTCCAAAATTTGGTCTGAATTGTAAACAGATTTTTCTGAGATGTATTTATTTCCCTTGATAAATGTCTTAATTTCCTGCAAGATCTTAGAATCCTCCTATAAAACATACAGGGACATGCATTTTATAGACAAGATACATATTTAATCTCATCATCAGGAACAGTTCAAGAGGAACAATAATGTTTCCAGCGACTCAAAGAAATGATGAAGCTGCTTGAGCCGGAAAGGTCGGGTATTAGTGAAGCATGAAATGCGTCAAGATTCCCACGAGCCGAGCCATATGTTCTCCCGAATACTCTAATAATAGACCCTCGTGACTCATTGTGACTGGATCAGACGATTCTACCTTCTTGATCAGATGTTACTTCTTCATTTAAGCAAATGGTAAATGTTATCATCTTCCGTGAGGGTTTTTTTTTTTTATTGAGGGCATTTGTTTGGTTTTAATACCAAATTTGGCACCGGCTCCATGTCTGATGGGATTGACTAATGTGTAAAAATGCTGAAAATGGTTTATTGATCTTAATTGTTGTTACCAATTATTTTTTACATTTCTGGAAATGTCCAAGAAGAAACATAAAGCAAGTTAAAAAAAAAAAAAAAAAAAAGTTTTGAAAGTTTCTTAAAAGTTTCAAACTTTATATTGGTAAACATAAGTTATTTCGGTTTTCTTTGTTTACAATTAGTTATTTACTATTTATTTATTTTCCTATTTACCATATTTCTAATTGAAGACCGTAAAGGCTAAAATAATAACACATTTCTTAAGCTTGATTGGTTTCATCAGGTTTATTAATGCCTGGAGTATAATTGATTGATTTTAGATTTTTTTTTGTAGATTTGAGAATTCATTGATTTGAGAGTTTTTCTAATCGATAAATTAGTCAAAAAAAACAAACAAGCAAACAATAAAAACTAAAAATTACATTTTCTAAGGTGTCTTTTTTTTGTATTATGGTTGAGCGTACATGACAACAGTTTTGCTTTTGGTTGGGCAACCCCAATAAAACAGACCAAAAAATTGCCTGGGATTATATAAATCCTCCCTAAAACTTGGTATTTTGGGGTTTCCTGGTCTCCTGATTTTCTCGTTCAGTCCAGTCTGCATTTATTTGTGATTTTCTGCTTCTACGAGTATACTACAAGCATAACTCTATGGGGTTAAGTGGCATGTGCCCAAGATGCCTTGGGGACCCCAAGAAGTCATTCAGCCTTGGCCAGAGTATTTACAGAATGGGTTGGGGTATTGGATTTTTCATGTAGGCTATGACCACGTGATGCCACATTGAGGGGCACCCATCTTATGCCCTTGGATGGGTCAGTAGAGGACACTTGGTGGGCTGTCTTAGAACTAAACACAACCGTAAAACCTCTTCTCGATCTCTATATCCTCCTGGCCTACATTTCTATGAATAACTCTAAGAACCCAAGAGTCGATCTTACTAAAAAGCATAATTACTGTAGCATAAGATATTCTGCAGCAATAGAAGATGTTACAGGAGTGGGAATTAATTTTTGTTCCAGGGAATTATCTTTTCCTTTCTAGCTTTAGGCTTTCTGATCATGGAAGGACAGCCAGTCGAGTAGAAAGCTGACTGGCTACGCTTGCTGATCACCGTTTTCTAGGTGTCGCTTGGAGCGAGATGCACCGAGTCCGTGTTTCTGTTTTATTTAAGCGAGACATTTTTCGAGCCAATGATCCACTTTCTTGGCCAGAGTTGCACAAACATCATCAGCCACAAATAATGCAGGAATTAGATGTTTTCAGAATTTTCTTACAGTTTCCACCCCAAGCTGTTCTCGGAGTAAACATCTTATTTGTTCCGGGAACCTTCATTCTTGTTTTGTGCGTTTTCTTATCTTTTTATGGAGTGATTTTTTTTCTCCTTCTCACACTTCCAATTCATAGAATCGAAAACTCTGAGTTGGATTGGACCATCAAAATATCAGAGGATCCCACACGCATCCAGACCCCGGTATTAAAGGTCCAACATAAAGCAATTCCATTTGGAGTTGACTTACGGACAATTTTAGACCATGAGTCTGCTTAGGGGTCTTTAAGAATACAAACTGAACTCTGGCAGGTCCAATCCCATTTGGAATTGACTTTGAATCCAACATTAAACTATCTCTCTGCTTAGGGGTCTTTCAAAAGAGAAACTAAACTCTGGTAAGGTCAAATTTCATTATTTGGTGACTTTGGAACCCATGCTAGACCATGTTGTTTGCTTTGCGATCCTTGGAAAAAGGAAACCGATCCCTCATAGGTCCAGTCCCATTTAGAGTTTACTTTTGAGTCAATTCTAGACCATGCGTCTACTTAGGGATCCTTGGAGGAGAAAAACTGAACCCTCACAGGTCTAATCCCATTTATAGTTTACTTCGGAGACAATGCGAGAGCATGTATCTGCTTTCCCGTCCATGGGGATGGAAACCAAACCCTCATTAGTCCAATTCCATTTGGAGTTTACTTTAGAGCCTATGCTAGATGAAGTGTCTGCTGAGGTGTCCTTGGAAAAGGGAAGCAATCCCTCATAGATTCAATCCCTTTTGAATTTACTTTGGAGCCAATGCTAAACCATGTGTCTATTTTAGGGTATTTGGAGAAGAAAAACTGAATTTTCAGAGGTCCAATTCCATTTAGAATCAAAAAAAGAAAAACTGAACCCTCGTAGATCTTATCGCATTTATAGTTTACTTTAGAAACCATGCTGGACCATATGTCCGCTTTAGGGTTCTTTGAGAAGGAAAAGGTCCAATCGCATATTGAGATTACGTTGGATCCAATGCTAGACCATGTGTTTTCTTAGGGGTCTTTAAAGAATAGAAACTTAACTTTGGTAGGTCCAGTCCCATTTGGAATTGACTTTGATGACAATACTATACCATGTTTCTCCTTTTCGGCACCATGGAGAAGGGGAACTGAACCCTTGTAGGTCCAATCCCATTTGAAGTTTACTTTGATGCCAATACTAAATCATGTATTTTCTTTTGGGTCCTTAAGAAAAGGAAAGCAAGCCCTCATAGGTCCAATACTATTCGGAGTTTGCTTCAGAGCTAATGCTTGACCATCTGTCTACTTAGGGGTCTTCAGAGAATAAACAATGAACCTTCATAGTCCCAATCCCATTTATAGTTTACTTTGAAGATAGTGCTAGACCATGTGTCCATTTTGGAGTCCTTGGAGAGTGGAAACCAAACCCTCATTAGCTCCAATCCCATTTAGAGTTTGCTTTGGAGCCAACACTAAACCATGTGTTCTCTTAGGGGTCATTGGAGAAGAGAACCTAAACCCTCATAGATATTTGAAGTTTACCATGGAGCCAACGCTAGACCATTTGTCCGATAATGGTAACTAGAGAAGAAAATCCGAACCCTTGTTGGTCCAATCTCATTTGGAGTTGACTTTGTAGTCAATACTATATCATGTGTCTGCTTTGGGCTCCATGGAGAAGTAGAACCCAATTGTTATAGGTCCAATCTCATGTGGAGTTTACTTTGGAGCCAATGCTAGACCATTTGTCCGATAATGGTAACTAGAGAAGAAAATCTGAACCCTTGTTGGTCCAATCCCATTTGGAGTTTATTTTGGAGACTATGCTGGTCTATGTGTCTGCTTTGGGGTCCTTGGAGAAGGGAAATTGAACCCCCAGAGGTCCAGTCCCATTTAGAGGTGACTTTGGAGCCAATAGGGAGAAATCAAGTCAAATCCTATTTTCCAATGAGGGCAAATATTAAGGCAAGATTCCCCTATACAAAAGAACAAAGAAAAAGAGGTTGGGATTTGGGTCAATTATTGTGGAAAGGACACAATGGGGCAATGATAATTGAGTTTATGGTGCAATGAAAAGTGGATGTGCACAGAGATGAGATTTAAGGTTCATGTACCCATTATAAGATATTTAATGGTCCCCAATCTACTATTTGTCCTTCCTGTTACTGGTGGCTGAGTATGAGGCCCGAGGACCCTATTATTATAACAGAGGGGCTTTGGGCTTCTTATGAACTAGGGCCCAGATGCAGCTTCTACCTTACCCCCCCTATAGTTACCCTACTGTGTGCATCTTCTGTACAGATGGAGGGTTTGCCAAATCAACCCAAACCTGACACCAAGCCTGACCAGCCCGAAGAGAAAGTGTTCATCATTCCTTCGAATGTCGACCAGGCAGGAAAGTAAGGGGTTATACCTCGACTGGAGCTAAAACAGCCTTCTGAATACACTAAAGGGGAGCTACAAGATGTGAATTCAGCATTCCCTGAGGCTGTGCATAAGAACTCTGTAATCCTTGGATATGAAAATGTATTTTATCATCATAAAGGATAAAGAGAAAAATAATGCAGACTCAAGCAAGCCGGCAGTTCCCAGAAGGCTTCATATTGGAAAACCAAGTCTGAAGAACTTGTTCTTGATGATTAGAAATAAGTTGATTGTGAGTTATATAGGATCGCAGCTGTAAGGGGGAGAGGGATAGTGGTTGTAACCGTGGTTGTAACCATGGTTGTGGGGCAGAGGGATAGTAGTTGTACGTGGTTGTGGGGGAGAGGGATAGTGGTTGTACCGTGGTTGTGGGGGAGAGGGATAGTGGTTGTACCGTGGTTGTGGGGGAGAGGGATAGTGGTTGTACCGTGGTTGTGGGGGAGAGGGATAGTGGTTGTACCATGGTTGTGGGGGAGAGGGATAGTGGTTGTACCCTGGATGTGGGGGAGAGGGATAGTGGTTGTAACCGTGGTTGTACCGTGGTTGTGGGGGAGAGGGATAGTGGTTGTAACCATGGTTGTACCATGGTTGTGGGGGAGAGGGATAGTGGTTGTACCGTGGTTGTGGGGGAGAGGGATAGTGGTTGTAACCATGGTTGTGGGGGAGAGGGAAAGTGGTTGTAACTGTGGTTGTGGGGGAGAGGGATAGTGGTTGTACCGTGGTTGTGGGGGAGAGGGATAGTGGTTGTACCATGGTTGTGGGGGAGAGGGATAGTGGTTGTACCCTGGATGTGGGGGAGAGGGATAGTGGTTGTAACCGTGGTTGTACCGTGGTTGTGGGGGAGAGGGATAGTGGTTGTAACCATGGTTGTACCATGGTTGTGGGGGAGAGGGATAGTGGTTGTACCGTGGTTGTGGGGGAGAGGGATAGTGGTTGTAACCATGGTTGTGGGGGAGAGGGATAGTGGTTGTAACTGTGGTTGTACCATGGTTGTGGGGGAGAGGGATAGTGGTTGTAACCGTGGTTGTACCGTGGTTGTGGGGGAGAGGGATAGTGGTTGTAACCGTGGTTGTACCGTGGTTGTGGGGGAGAGGGATAGTGGTTGTAACCGTGGTTGTAACCGTGGTTGTGGGGGAGAGGGATAGTGGTTGTAACCGTGGTTGTAACCGTGGTTGTGGGGGAGAGGGATAGTGGTTGTAACCGTGGTTGTAACCGTGGTTGTGGGGGAGAGGGATAGTGGTTGTAACCGTGGTTGTAACCGTGGTTGTGGGGGAGAGGGATAGTGGTTGTAACCGTGGTTGTAACCATGGTTGTGGGGGAGAGGGATAGTGGTTGTAACCGTGGTTGTAACCGTGGTTGTGGGGGAGAGGGATAGTGGTTGTAACTGTGGTTGTACCATGGTTGTGGGGGAGAGGGATAGTGGTTGTAACCGTGGTTGTAACCGTGGTTGTGGGGCAGAGGGATAGTAGTTTTACCCACTTGCGGATGCGTCCCCATGCAGCTTTTTGATGTGCCCGCCGAACGCAACATACAACGCATGACCATACACGTCCCTGCGTACACAATTGTTAAAGATAGGTACGCAGGATGGATGCGGATCTGAAGGTTAGAAGTATGCAGCCCTATGCTATGTACACAAACGCTAGTGTGAACCTAGCCTAACAAAATGTCTTTTTGTTGATTTTTTTTTCCTTTAAGAACTCTCCTAAAAGTATTATGGAAGGTATGGCATGGAACTGAAAATCTGTCACTGGAAATTTGGTCTTGATACAGAAGTTGAGTTCTTAATAGTTGGTATTTTGATGGAATTTCATGGTATTAAGAATCTAGAATCTTCATATATTCCCAATCTCTGAAAATCCTTAATTACAAACTGGACATACCACTAGATTATTATGTTTCTAGTTAGGGCCTGCCGTGTCTGCTCATCCAAGTACTCCGAAAACAGTCCATGGAAAATGCCACAAATAGGCTTGGGCTGGCCAACAGGAGAACAGGAGAATCCTCCGGTGGGCTTCTGTGCAGGATTGGACCACGACCACCACCTATTTATATGACCAGTACTAGGCGCTATACGCCTGACTCAGTATGTACAGACCAAGGCGGCATCTTCTTAATTTCAGAATCCACCTGGTTTATTGCTATAAAACATAAAGTGATATTTGCATGTAGCTAAAAAGTGGCTCCCTGGAGTTTGTCACTGGTGGGCCCTCTGGCCACATGCATCTCAAGGATGGGCGCTTTTCCTGCAGCGGAGTGGTGGTGACCTCTCTCCATTCATTGCCGTTGGGGGTTCCAAAAATTCCCGTGTCCCAGGTGCACTTAATTGGAAATCCGCATTCGTGGCTGAAATCTATAATCTTTTAGAGAATTGTGGAACATCTTATAAATACGTCATAAATGTCCCACTTGGGACCACCCCTGTGAGTGACATCGGGGCCCGGTCTATGAGCCAGTATGAACGTCTCTCATCCTGCCAGTCTTGGATACATGGATACCGTTCCTCTAAACAATGTGTGATATTACGTTTTTCTATCCTCAAACGCAGCAGGGAAGATATCTAGCTGTCAATTGTTAAAATTTACCCTTTGCCCGGAATAAAACCCTTCAATAGTTTATCGTTACCTTCCAAACTTCGAGTAAACTTTGAGCAAACTTTCTAAACTCCAAAGATACTTTTTTTTTTTTTTTTTATCCCATCCAGCCACTTCATAACACTTTTCAGCTTAGCTTCCCGGAGATTTGCAGAGGATTTCATCTGAAGCAACAAAATAAAAAAGAAAAAAAAGAAAAAGCATATTATCCTGATTTTGAAGCAGTGCAGGTATCGCGGATAGAAACCTTTAATCTTTCAATGTTGCCAATAAACTCGGCTTCTTTCATGGCGTGAGCCGGTGGAAGACGTCTTCTGCTGAGCGATATGGAAAGAAATGCAGAACGCGGCTGATTTTTTTTCCTATTTTTTTTTTTTTGCTTCAATCTTCTCTATTGTCGGGGAGATGGCGTCTCCTGCAGAACGTGCAAATATCTCCGCTAGGAAGTCGTTTAGTATTTTAGCTCCACATAAGCCCTATATCCAGCGACGTCTATGAGTTCTCTCCACTTAGAGATATAAATGGCCTCCATACACTGATGTGGTGAAAATTGCTCTCGGACCCCCGTGGCTACGAGCAGAGGGAGAGATGAAATAATATCAGCTATGGATAGATAATAAGATGATTCGCAGGTGGGGGATCAGAAATGGCTACAAAATTAACTCTGAGCGCAAACTTGTTGTCAACGGCGCTTATCGGGGAGATGAGTGAATCCGCCATGATCGGCGCGCTGGATCTTTTCATATATGGAACTCAACGCTTGCATTTTTTATGACTATGCACAACGTATAAACTGTAATTTCTGCTATTGAAAAAGAACGAGTCGTCAGGTCAAAAGTGGTCGATTTTTTTTCTCCTATTTTATTCTCTCTGTTTATTAAGGTTTTTTTTTTAATCTTTTATAAATCCACCATATGGTTCCTAAAATAATAGTCTTTTTATGTCTTGCTTAAAAACCGTTATGGTTTTAAACCAACGGGGCGTGGTTCACAGGGTGAGTATGCAAAGCAGCCGAAAGACACGCCCATGAGGAGTCCTGTGAGACACGCCTCCTTGGTAAAGATGATTAAAAATTAGCACTGGAGTAAAGGAATCATATCTTTGGAAGCGTACGGCGGATATAAAAGAAACAAAAAAACGGGATACTTGGGGGAGCAGAATTGGTCAAAACTTGGTGGTCACTTTTGACCTGTCGACAAGTCTTCTTTAAATCAGATTTTACACCCTGTTTTGGGGATCACATGATCATGAAGCAACATCCAATAGTTGCCTTTATAGCTTGTATAGGGCATTGAGGGGTTAAACAGCAGCAAACGAGCGCATTGTGTTTGCTCAGCAGTGAATGGAGAGAACAAGGAGGGTTGTAGACAATCACCGTGTACCCGGGCGGGCGGGCGGCAGGCTGGTACGCTGGCACCAAGGCCTCCCGCTTGCCTTCATTTAGGATTCTACGCTGCAATTTCGAGCTCATTTTCTTTTTCTTGTTTTAAGCTCAAAAGCTGACGGAGCATGGCTGCCGTTGACAGCAAGCAAAACGCAGAAAAATGAAAGCCTGCAACATATTTATAGCAATAGTAAAGATTTTCTGTTTTCCGTCGAGATCTACCCATCCGGACGCTCGGCGTCTCCTGCCCCGGTGACCAGACAGAATCAGAGAGCGAGGATGTTACACCGCGACCACCAGAGCTCTGGAGATCCAAGTCCAACATACTATCCTCCTCTCTTGATGGCCACCTAACCTACAACTGAGCCGCCGGCAGAACCGTAACAAGTCGCAACGGAGAATGGGCTTAATGGTTCACTTCATTGGTGCTTTACGCCATCTACAATGTTGCAATTTGTAATTATTTCCATTCCAATTAGTTTTCTGCAAACATGTCTTGTAAATGTGCCGTCCCTTCCAATACTTCCATTGATTTACTGCCTGGTGATAATGGCTACGCGACCGGCAGCCAGGAGAGGGGTCAGGGGACTTCAGTTTTGGAGATGGATGTGGTTACAGCAGTTTGGCCCAAATCTATCAAACATTTATAGCATATTCTGTGCACAGGCCATTCATGTCTAAGGTGGAGATGCCCTATTAAATCCAGTTGCCATTGGCCTCCTATTGATGCTAAGGTGTAATTTCGGGGTCCTGTTCGCGGTGCACTTATAATCTAATGCCCTTCATCTACCATGTGATTAGATTACCGTAGATCAGATTAGGGGGCCATGTGTACCTCTTAAACACTAGGACTTAGGTGCAACTGTTACCTTACATCTTTAGCTATGCCAGGTAGGGGGTTGTCAGCGTAAATGAGGTTTCGCCTTAAAGGTTTTTTTTCCAAGGTTCCACATTGAGTTTCTATAAATTGGGTCAACATCTTCTAAGAAAGTACCACGTCCACCTCTAAAAGATCTTTTTTTGCAGTGGTTTCGAGTTCTCGTCTTATAGAAGTCCTATGATGTAAACGAGACTGATGACAACCCAACTTCAAGAACAGGACAGCATTTCCATAGACAACTGAGCTGGAAACATTGTTCCCAATCATTTAATTCATGAATTAATTAAACATTTAGGACATTGAAAGCACAGTGAGTAGATCTCAGATGTTTTGGGAATAAAGTAGTTTAACAGGCTCGTCCGATGGAGATGATTCAATAAGACGTGGGTCAGGGAAGCACGCACCTGAGACAGCGATGCACTGGAGTAGGACAGCCGGACATTACAACAAGCAGAAGCAGAGATGCACAGAGGCAGGTGGATCACTGGAGTTGAAAGTATTAGATGCATCTGTCACGCTGCTGCAATGCAGGTAGGTGCAGGCTCCACTAGATGGAAGTAGAGTGGAAGCAGGACTGCACCTAAACAAAGCTGTCCTGCAGTGCAGCAGTGAGGCTACCACAGGTGTCAGCAGAATAGTCAAAAAATCCTGGTCAGATCCTAGACTGTAGCACAGTGCCAAAGGAATAAGCAAACTCACGGTCAGAGGCAAGCCAGGGAGTCAGTAATGGTCAGGAGCGGATAAGACAAAAGACAGAAGCAGGTCAGGATACAAGCCAAGTGAAAACCAGGGAGTCAGCACACTAAAGGGAAACAAAGAGTCAAGACGGGAATAGGGGAAAACAGAGACACGGGTTCAGACCGCAACGCAGCAGGATAAATCAGAGCAATCAGAGTCAGCTACAGCAGCACTAGGCAAAAACTATAACTGACATCGCCTGCAGGAAGCAGCGGAGGTAAATAGCCAACCTGAACCCAGACAGAGGCTGAGAAAGGTTAACTCTTGACATGACCAGACTGGGAAAAAGGGAAAACAGGACTCAAAACCCGGTCTGGATCATGACAGCAGCAGAGCCAATACGAGGAGAGCACACAGGAATAGCAGAGTTGAGTAGGCAGTCAGATACCTTGTTACAGGAGTGTGTGAGTATTACGCAGAAATACAAAACCAAGGAAATTAAATCCCTATTTTTTCTTGTTGTATCGTGGACAGCAGTGTGAGTCAGCCAAATCAAGCGCATTGTATGTTGTGGTTTCACAGCCCAACCAGGTGAGAAATTCCCTGTACCCCAATATCCTGGTTACTCCGGATAAGACACACTTACGCCATTGTTTTATCACACAGGAATGGCAGTGCCTAGTATGCTGGTAGTTCCTTAAGACAGCAAAAGAAAAGGTGCAGAAAGCAACTGGAAATTAGTAAGTTTATACCTTCATTTAGAAGAATTTCATGTGTGTACAGCACGAAGAATAGCGTAGACGAGCTGCTTATCCAGTACCTTGATAGCAGAGATAATGGTGGCAACATCACCAGGATTAGCAGGACAGGGCATAGAGTAGTTGTCATGATCCAGACCAGGTTTTGAGTCCTGTATTCCCTTTTCCCGGTCTGATCATGTCAGGGGTTAACTTTTCTCAGCCTCAGTCTGGTCTCAGGTTTACTATTTATCTCCGCTGCATCCTGCAGGCGGTGTCATTTATAGCTTCTGCCAACGGCATGAGTAGCTGACTCTGGTTATATCCTCCTGATTTGTCCTGCTGCGATTCCTGACTCTTCGTATGTCTGTTCATTCCCCTCCCTTGTTCTGACTCATTGTTTTCTCTTCGTCTTTGGACTCTCTTGTACTTGACTCGGCTTTGACTCTGACCTGACTCTGTCTTTTGCTCCTGGTACTTCTGTATCCGTCTCTCTGAGTGGATATTCCCCTTTCTTCTACGTTACTCTCCTGCTTTTGATGCGGCTCGTTTGACTACCCTGTTGCCACCTGGTGGTGGCCTCGCTACAGCGCTGCAGGTCTGCTCTGGCAACTGTTGCAGTCTTACTGCTGCGGCACACAGCTATCTGAGCCAGCCTGAATAGGTCTTGGATGATGAAATCAGAGGGCGGGGTTAGCGGGATTAGCAAAGCAACCCGATGTGGACTATTAAAGAGGGAGCTAGCCACAGAGGAACAAAGCAAAGACCGGCGCTGGAGCCAGGACACGTAAGTAGGTAGGTAAAGTAAAAAAAAATCATAAGGCATGCGCTTACTTGTCGTAGGGGGTGACAATTTTCATCCAGAACCTTGATGGTGATCAAACTATACCTTGAACGGCTCTATACAATCACACACTGGTCAGATGAGTGGAGTTCGGGCATCAAGAACTTATATATATTCAGACAAGAAGCTTCCTGTTGTCCCAAGGAAATCGCAACATCAGGTAAAGATAGGTTAGAAGAGGGAGGAAACATGAGAAGATTCCATTTTAGATAGAGAGAGGACATGACGTTAGCGGACAGACAGACAACATAAGTGAAAAAAATGTAAATAGTAAGTATCTTAAATATGCACAAAAATGACATAAAATACATGAAAAATAAAAAAAGCTAATAAAATATGCAAAAAACTAACAAAGATAAATGAAACATCTAAATAAAATTGGTCTTAAGACAAAATATAAAGTATATAAAATATGCCTAAAAGTATGGAAAATTAAGTGTAAAAAATGAAAAGGAATAATAAAGAAGTAAAACGATGTAAATAAAGAAGGGTTAAATGACAATTCAATTCCCAGACAAATGCTGAGTGATTCTGTCATTCTCTAATCCAGTGACCTCTCTCACCTTCTTACGCCTGTGGCTTTGCTGTCTTATTAAGTTCTTACTGTTGCACCTAATTCCCTTTCAATAATTACTATTTTTTGGACTTTTATGAAATTACGGTATGTCTTCTTTTTTTTTTTTTTGCTAAGCTCCTTAAAATCAGGAGCTCATTAACATAATCTTCTTGCCGTTCAGACTGTTCTAATTAAAATCATTCATCTGTGCTCGGCCGCCTCCTTCCTCGTTCCCCCGCTTTTCATTCCCAAATCTTGCTTCAGTCTTTGTGGAGATCACACAGCGTCTTTTTCTCCCTCCACATAAATAAAGGTGTGTGATTTCTTCTGCCCGCGCTGCCTTTGATGTATGTCTGCTTGCCACAAAGTTTCCTTACAGAAACTCAATTAAGAATTCTGTCCCTCAAAAAAAAAAAAAGAGAAAAAAAAACGTAAAAAATGAAATACAAATAATACAGCTTCCTTCTCTCTACTGATCTGAAAGCAAAATTAACATCAAACATTGAAAGTTAAAAAAAAAAAAATCTGAATAAATAAAAAAAAAATCACAAAAGACGTAAATTACAGCTGCATATCCAGAATAAATGAATATTGTCTGAAGATCAAGAAAAAAAATGAAATTTCTGTAATCTGCCATTGGGTAATAGAGAAGTCCTGATTGTATAAGTGATATACGGGGGTAATCTTTTATTCACTGATTGTTTGATCATTGGTCACATATCACAAATGTTCTGGAATTTTTTTTTGTCAAATAAAAATTAGTGCAAATTGAGAGCTTTTGCCATTTATAAATGTTTTGTATCTCTTCTTAGTTGGATACTATTATTATAATCATATGTGAACCTGTCATATCAGGTGTCTGTTCAGAAAACGCTGTTACATGTGTACATCTGGAATAACATTATATCTGACCCAGTACGCAACTTGTATCCTGCATTTTTTACCTTAGCAGTTCCTCTCTGAGCTGGTGAGTGGATACTAGCAGCTATGATGTCTCCTATACACAGCACACAGAGAGAGAGGAGTGGGAATCCCTCTTGTCTATGTAACACCTGCAGAAAAAGCAGCATGGAGGACATTATACAGTAGTACTGAGCAGTGTAGCTGTGAATTCAACACTGGAGTAAGAAACACTAGGAAGCAGCAGGATGGAGGACATTATACAGTTGTTCTGAGCAGTGTAGCTGTGAATTCAACACTGGAGTGAGAAACACTAGGAAGCAGCAGGATGAAGGACATTATACAGTTGTTCTGAGCAGTGTAGCTGTGAATTCAACATTTGAGTGAGATAGACACTAGGAAGCAGCAGCATGGAGGACATTATACAGCAGTACTGAATAGTGTTGCTATGAATTCAACTTTGGAGAAAGATAAACACTAGGAAGCAGCAGCACGGAGGACATTATACAGTAGTACTGAGCAGTGTTGCTGTGAATTCAATATTGGAGTGAGGTAATCACTGGGAAGCAGCAGCATGGAGGACATTATACAGCAGTACTGAGCAGTGTTGCTGTGAATTCAACATTGAAGTGAGATAAACACTAGGAAGCAGAGGCATGGAGGACCTTATACAGTAGTACTGAGCAGTGTTGCTGTGAAATCAACATTGGAGTGAGATATGTTGTGAATTCTGCTTTTGGGTTCCCTCCAGTGGTTGTAGGTGGGAATGCAGTTGTCTCTGAGTCGCACTCCTGGCCTGTGCGAGCTGTGGTGTTATCCTCAGAGCAGATTCCTGAGCCAATGCAGTGTGATAGGATTCTGTCTAGAACAGAACGACAAGGATTCAGACGTCAGAATAGGTTGTGTTATTATTGTGGCGACGCTTCTCATGTCATTTCTGTCTGCCCTAAGCGGACAAAGAGGATCGCCAGTTCAATTACCATCAACCTAAATTTCTGTTATCTGTGTCCTTGATCTGCTCATTGTCATCATTTTCTGTCATGGTGTTTGTGGATTCAGGCGCCGCCCTGAACTTAATGGACTTTGAGTTTGCCAGGCGTTCTGGTTTTCCCTTGCAGCCTTTGCAGAACCCTATTCCTTGAAGGGGCATTGATGCTACACCCTTGGCTAAAAATAAGCCCCAGTTTTGGACATAGGTGACCATGCGCATGGCGCCAGCCCATCAGGAAGATTGTCGATTTCTGGTGTTGCATAACTTGCATGATGTTATCGTGCTGGGTTTTCCGTGGTTGCAGGTACATAATCCTGTGTTGGATTGGAAGTCCATGTCTGTGACTAGTTGGGGTTGTCAGGGGGTTCATAATGATGTTCCTTTGATGTCAATCTCCTCTTCTTCCTCTTCTGAAATTCCAGAGTTTTTGTCTGATTTTCAGGATGTATTCGATGAGCCCAAGTCCAGTTTCCTTCCACCGCACAGGGACTGCGATTGTGCTATTGACTTAATTCCAGGCTGTAAGTTTCCTAAGGGTCGACTTTTCAACCTGTCTGTGCCTGAACATACCGCTATGCGGAGCTATATTAAGGAGTCTTTGGGGAAAGGGCATGTTCGTCCATCTTCTTCACCGTTGGGAGCGGGGTTCTTTTTTGTTGCTAAAAAAGATGGTTCCTTGAGACCCTGTATTGATTATCGCCTCTTGAATAAGATCACGGTCAAGTTTCAATACCCTTTACCTTTGCTTTCCGATTTGTTTGCTAGGATTAAGGGAGCTAGTTGGTTTACTAAGATTGACCTTCGGGGGGCTTATAATCTTGTTCGTATTAAGCAGGGTGATGAATGGAAAACTGCGTTTAACACGCCTGAAGGCCATTTTGAATACCTTGTGATGCCATTCGGGCTCACTAATGCTCCATCTGTTTTTCAGTCCTTCATGCATGATATTTTCCGGACTTATATTGATAAGTTCTTGATTGTATATTTGGACGATATTTTGATTTTTTCCGATGATTGGGAGTCTCATGTGAAACAGGTCAGGATGGTATTTCAGATCCTTCGTGACAATGCCCTGTTTGTGAAAGGGTCTAAGTGTCTCTTTGAGGTGCAGAAGGTTTCTTTTTTGGGCTTTATTTTTTCTCCTTCGTCTATTGAGATGGATCCGGTTAAGGTTCAGGCCATTCATGATTGGATTCAGCCCACATCCATGAAGAGCCTTCAGAAATTTTTGGGTTTTGCAAATTTTTATCACCGTTTCATTGCTAATTTTTTCAGCGTGGTAAAAACCCTTGACCGATTTGACGAAGAAAGGCGCTGATGCGGCGAATTGGTCCTCTGCGGCTGTCTCTGCCTTTCAGGAGCTTAAACGCTGATTTACTTCTGCCCCTGTGTTGCGTCAGCCGGATGTTTCTCTTCCATTTCAGGTTGAGGTTGACGCGTCTGAGATTGGGGCAGGGGCCGTTTTGTCTCAGAGGGATCCTGTTGGTTCCTTAATGAAACCGTGTGCCTTCTTTTCCCGTAAGTTTTCGCCTGCTGAACGCAATTATGATGTCGGCAATCGGGAGTTGTTGGCTATGAAGTGGGCGTTTGAGGAGTGGCGACATTGGCTTGAGGGAGCTAAGCACCGTATTGTGGTCTTGACCGATCATAAGAATCTGATTTACCTCGAGTCTGCCAAACGGCTGAATCCTAGACAGGCTCGATGGTCCTTGTTTTTTTCCCATTTTGATTTCGTGGTCTCGTACCTTCCGGGTTCTAAGAACATTAAGGCTGATGCCCTCTCTAGGAGTTTTTTGCCTGATTCTCCTGAGGTCTTAGAACCGGTCAGTATTCTGAAAGAAGGGGTGATCCTTTCTGCCATTTCCCCTTATTTACGACGGGTTCTTCAGGAATTTCAGGCTGACAAACCTGACCGCTGTCCTGTGGGGAAACTGTTCCTGACAGATGGACTAGTAGAGTGATTCCTGAGGTTCACTGTTCCGTGTTGGCTGGTCATCCTGGCATTTTTGGTACCAGAGACTTGGTTGGTAGGTCCTTTTGGTGGCCTTCTTTGTCGCGTGATGTGCGTTTTTTTGTGCAGTCCTGTGGGACTTGTGCGCGGGCCAAGCCTTGCTGCTCCTGTCCTAGTGGGTTGCTTTTGCCATTGCCAGTCCCTGAGAGGCCCTGGACGCATATTTTGATGGATTTTATTTCTGATCTTCCGGTCTCCCAGAAGATGTCTGTTATCTGTGTTGTTTGTGACCGATTCTCTAAGATGGTTCATTTGGTGCCTTTGCCTAAATTGCCTTCCTCTTCAGATTTGGTTCCGTTGTTTTTTCAGCATGTGGTTTGTTTGCATGGTATTCCAGAGAATATTGTGTCCGACAGAGGTTGCCAGTTTGTTTCTAGGTTTTGGCGGGCCTTTTGTGCTAGGCTGGGCATTGATTTGTCTTTTTCTTCTGCGTTTCATCCTCAGACAAATGGTCAGACCGAGCGAACTAATCAGACCTTGAGATGCTTTGTGTCTGCTGATCAGGATGATTGGGTGGCTTTTTTGCCATTGGCCGAGTTTGCCCTTAATAATCGGACTAGTTCGGCTACTTTGGTTTTGCCTTTCTTTTGTAATTTTGGTTTTCATCCTCGTTTTTCTTCTGGGCAGGTTGAGCCTTCTGACTGTCCTGGTGTGGATTCTGTGGTTGACAGGTAGAAGCAGATTTGGGCTCATGTGGTGGACAATTTGGTGTTGTCTCAGGAGGAGGCTCAACGTTTTGCTAACCGTCGTCGGTGTGTTGGTTCCCGGCTTTGGGTTGGGGATCTGGTCTGGTTGTCATCCCGTCATGTTCCTATGAAGGTTTATTCCCCTAAGTTTAAGCCTCGGTTTATTGGTCCTTCTAAGATTTCTGAGATTATTAATCCGGTGTCTTTTCGTTTGGCGCTTCCGGCCTCTTTTGCTATCCATAATGTCTTCCATAGATCTTTATTGCAGAAATATGTGGTGCCCGTTGTCCCCTCTGTTGATCCTCTGGCCCCTGTGTTGGTTGATAGAAAGTTGGAGTATGTGGTTGAGAAGATTTTGGATTCTCGTTTTTTCGAGGCGGAGGCTTCAGTACCTTGTCAAATGGAAGGGTTATGGCCAGGAGGATAATTCTTGGGTTTTTGCCTCTGATGTCCATGCTGCTGATTTGGTCCGTGCCTTTCATCTGGCTCATCCTGATCGTCCTGGGGGCCCTGGTGAAGGTTCGGTGACCCCTCCTCAAGGGGGGGTACTGTTGTGAATTCTGCTTTTGGGTTCCCTCCAGTGGTTGTAGGTGGGAATGCAGTTGTCTCTGAGTTGCAGTCCTGGCCAGGTGTATCTGCTGATTGCAGTTCTGACTGGGATATTTAGGTGTGCAGGATTCTTTAGTCCTTCCCAGTTGTCAATGTTTCTTGTGAAGCGTTGGATCACTTTCTGGCTTCTCCTGCTTAGCTGCCAATTCAGCAAAGATAAGTTTCTGTTTCTTTTTCTGTGGCACACATGCAGTGTGCTTATATTCTGTGCTATTCATTTGTTTTTTCTTGTCCAGCTTAGACTGTGTCAGTGTTTTCTCAGTCTTGGATTCTCTGGAGTTGCAGATATACGCTCCACATCTTTAGTTAGATGGTGGAGTTTTTGTATTTTCTGCTGTGGATATTTTTGGAAGGATTTTTAATACTGACCGCTTAGTATCCTGTCCTATCCTTTCCTGTTTAGCTAGTGTGGCCTCATTTGCTAAATCCTGTTTCCTGCCTGCGTGTGTCTTTTCCTCTACTACTCACAGTCAATATTTGTGGGGGGCTGCCTATCCTTTGGGGTTCTGCTCTGAGGCAAGGTAGAAATCCTATTTCCATCTACAGGGGTATTTAGTCCTCCGGCTGTGTCGAGGTGTCTAGGATTTGTTAGGCACGCCCCACGGCTACTTCTAGTTGCGGTGTTAAGATCAGGGTTTGCGGTCAGTATAGTTACCACCTACTCCAGTGAAAGTTTTCATGCTGCTCCAAGGTCACCTGATCATAACAGAGATAAACACTAGGAAACAGCAGGATAGAGGATATTATACAGTAGTACTGAGCAGTGTAGCTGTGAATTCAACATTGGAGTGATATAAACACTAGGAAGCAGCAGCATGGAGGACATTATACAGTACTACTGAGCAGTGTAGCTGTGAATACAGCTGCACAGTTGCATCTATCGCTTACCGAAATATATGACCTATCTATAATGTGTTATATCTATTATATATGACCTGTTTTTTATCTTCTTGCAGAACATGATGTCACGTTCACCTTTATTATAAATAATATATATATAATATATATTATAATATATAAATAAGATTAAAATAGATAAATCTCCGGGTCCGGATGGCATACACCCACGAGTACTAAGAGAACTAAGTAATGTAATAGATAAACCATTATTTCTTATTTTTAGGGACTCTATAGCGACAGGGTCTGTTCCGCAGGACTGGCGCATAGCAAATGTGGTGCCAATATTCAAAAAGGGCTCTTAAAGTGAACCTGGAAATTATAGGCCAGTAAGTCTAACCTCTATTGTTGGTAAAATATTTGAAGGGTTTCTGAGGGATGTTATTCTGGATTATCTCAATGAGAATAACTGTTTAACTCCATATCAGCATGGGTTTATGAGAAATCGCTCCTGTCAAACCAATCTAATCAGTTTTTATGAAGAGGTAAGCTATAGACTGGACCACGGTGAGTCATTGGACGTGGTATATCTCGATTTTTCCAAAGCGTTTGATACCGTGCCGCACAAGAGGTTGGTACACAAAATGAGAATGCTTGGTCTGGGGGAAAATGTGTGTAAATGGGTTAGTAACTGGCTTAGTGATAGAAAGCAGAGGGTGGTTATAAATGGTATAGTCTCTAACTGGGTCGCTGTGACCAGTGGGGTACCGCAGGGGTCAGTATTGGGACCTGTTCTCTTCAACATATTCATTAATGATCTGGTAGAAGGTTTACACAGTAAAATATCGATATTTGCAGATGATACAAAACTATGTAAAGCAGTTAATACAAGAGAAGATAGTATTCTGCTACAGATGGATCTGGATAAGTTGGAAACTTGGGCTGAAAGGTGGCAGATGAGGTTTAACAATGATAAATGTAAGGTTATACACATGGGAAGAAGGAATCAATATCACCATTACACACTGAATGGGAAACCACTGGGTAAATGTGACAGGGAGAAGGACTTGGGGATCCTAGTTAATGATAAACTTACCTGGAGCAGCCAGTGCCAGGCAGCAGCTGCCAAGGCAAACAGGATCATGGGGTGCATTAAAAGAGGTCTGGATACACATGATGAGAGCATTATACTGCCTCTGTACAAATCCCTAGTTAGACCGCACATGGAGTACTGTGTCCAGTTTTGGGCACCAGTGCTCAGGAAGGATATACAGTGTGGCAAAAAAGTATTTAGTCAGTCAGCAATAGTGCAAGTTCCACCACTTAAAAAGATGAGAGGCGTCTGTAATTTACATCATAGGTAGACCTCAACTATGGGAGACAAACTGAGAAAAAAAAATCCAGAAAATCACATTGTCTGTTTTTTTAACATTTTATTTGCATATTATGGTGGAAAATAAGTATTTGGTCAGAAACAAAATTTCATCTCAATACTTTGTAATATATCCTTTGTTGGCAATGACAGAGGTCAAACGTTTTCTGTAAGTCTTCACAAGGTTGCCACACACTGTTGTTGGTATGTTGGCCCATTCCTCCATGCAGATCTCCTCTAGAGCAGTGATGTTTTTGGCTTTTCGCTTGGCAACACGGACTTTCAACTCCCTCCAAAGGTTTTCTATAGGGTTGAGATCTGGAGACTGGCTAGGCCACTCCAGGACCTTGAAATGCTTCTTACGAAGCCACTCCTTCGTTGCCCTGGCGGTGTGCTTTGGATCATTGTCATGTTGAAAGACCCAGCCACGTTTCATCTTCAATGCCCTTGCTGATGGAAGGAGGTTTGCACTCAAAATCTCACGATACATGGCCCCATTCATTCTTTCATGTACCCGGATCAGTCGTCCTGGCCCCTTTGCAGAGAAACAGCCCCAAAGCATGATGTTTCCACCACCATGCTTTACAGTAGGTATGGTGTTTGATGGATGCAACTCAGTATTCTTTTTCCTCCAAACACGACAAGTTGTGTTTCTACCAAACAGTTCCACTTTGGTTTCATCAGACCATAGGACATTCTCCCAAAACTCCTCTGGATCATCCAAATGCTCTCTAGCAAACTTCAGACGGGCCCAGACATGTACTGGCTTAAGCATTGGGACACGTCTGGCACTGCAGGATCTGAGTCCATGGTGGCGTAGTGTGTTACTTATGGTAGGCCTTGTTACATTGGTCCCAGCTCTCTGCAGTTCATTCACTAGGTCCCCCCGCGTGGTTCTGGGATTTTTGCTCACCGTTCTTGTGATCATTCTGACCCCACGGGGTGGGATTTTGCGTGGAGCCCCAGATCGAGGGAGATTATCAGTGGTCTTGTATGTCTTCCATTTTCTAATTATTGCTCCCACTGTTGATTTCTTCACTCCAAGCTGGTTGGCTATTGCAGATTCAGTCTTCCCAGCCTGGTGCAGGGCTACAATTTTGCTTCTGGTGTCCTTTGACAGCTCTTTGGTCTTCACCATAGTGGAGTTTGGAGTCAGACTGTTTGAGGGTGTGCACAGGTGTCTTTTTATACTGATAACAAGTTTAAACAGGTGCCATTACTACAGGTAATGAGTGGAGGAAAGAGGAGACTCTTAAAGAAGAAGTTACAGGTCTGTGAGAGCCAGAAATCTGGATTGTTTGTTTCTGACCAAATACTTATTTTCCACCATAATATGCAAAAAAAATGTTAAAAAAACAGACAATGTGATTTTCTGGATTTTTTTTCTCAGTTTGTCTCCCATAGTTGAGGTCTACCTATGATGTAAATTACAGACGCCTCTCATCTTTTTAAGTGGTGGAACTTGCACTATTGCTGACTGACTAAATACTTTTTTGCCCCACTGTAATGGAACTAGAGAGAGTACAAAGGAGGGCAACAAAATTAATAAAGGGGATGGGAGAACTACAATACCCAGATAGATTAGCGAAATTAGGATTATTTAGTCTAGAAAAAAGACGACTGAGGGGCGATCTAATAACCATGTATAAGTATATAAGGGGACAATACAAATATCTCGCTGAGGATCTGTTTATAGCAAGGAAGGTGACGGGCACAAGGGGGCATTCTTTGCGTCTGGAGGAGAGAAGGTTTTTCCACCAACATAGAAGAGGATTCTTTACTGTTAGGGCAGTGAGAATCTGGAATTGCTTGCCTGAGGAGGTGGTGATGGCGGACTCAGTCGAGGGGTTCAAGAGAGGCCTGGATGTCTTCCTGGAGCAGAACAATATTGTATCATACAATTATTAGGTTCTGTAGAAGGACGTAGATCTGGGTATTTATTATGATGGAATATAGGCTGAACTGGATGGACAAATGTCTTTTTTCGGCCTTACTAACTATGTTACTATGTTACTATGTATTACAGTGTGCTGCAGCTGCGCTCCGTGTGTAGCCGGAGTCTGACATCCACTCCCGTCTCCCTTCTATCTGTGTATATCGCTACTTAATCAGATACTTCCGCTGGTTCATGACTTATCGACACGCGGCAGATATAAGACTCTATCCATAGTCCTTACACTTAAACATGTGCAATTACCCGTCAGATAAAACTGCAGTTTTACACTTTTTTGGTAAATTGAGCTCGATTTGCTGGGAGGCAGCTCCGCGGATGATGTGAGCGCAGACCTGTTATTGTCTTGTCTTCTTCTTGTCATGGAAAGAAACTCAGAGAACAGTGGGAAGGAATGAAATATGCAGCGAGATTAACTGCTCTGAAATTATCCCCAGCCTGTCATGTGTAAGGACAAGCGTACCCAAAAAGAGGAGAAATCAAAGCCAGAATATGTCTAGTGTAACCATTGCATGCACCTGTGTCCCCATGATAACACTTACTGCACTGTAGGCTTTCCCAGACTGGTTGTGTTCCGGAGTTTAGTCCTGGAATAGTTGTTAGTAAGGTTTCTTGCGTGTTGTGTCAGGGTCAAATATGGTCTCTGAGTCCCTGACTGTAATATTTGGGCATTGTATTATTTGGATACGGTGTAACGGTATTTTTTTCATCACTATATGATGATATTATTTAGGCACTCACTGTATGACAGCACTCTCTGGACATAGTATTGTTACAATATTTGGAGATTGTATGTTTGTTTCATCTGTGCAATTTGTGATTGTATTAATTGAGCATGATTATAATTTTTGGACACAGCATGATAATTTTTAGGCACAATACGATAGTAATTTGGGCACTATGAATGTTATATTTGATTACTGTATAGTTATAATATTTGAGAACTGTATGACTATTATATTTGTACTGTATGACTATTATTTAGGTAGATAATGACTGTACTATTTGGGGACTATATGGTTATAATACTGGGACATTGTATGACTATTATCTGTTTATTGTATGAATGTAGTATTTAGTTACAATATTTGATTATTATATAGTTATATTTGGGCACAGTGTAAATGTATTACATGAGCACTGTGACTGTATTATTATGGCACTGTATTGCTGTAACATATGAGCAATGTATAACTGTATTTTATGGACAATGTATGGCTGTAGTTTATGAGCACTTTATGACTATTGTATGCGTACTTTATGGCTGTAGTATGTAAGCACTGTATGCCTTTATTATTTGGGCACTGTATGGCTTTATTATATGAGCATGGTATGACTATTATTTGGGCACTACAAGCATGTATTATGTGAGCACTGTATGACTGTACTTTCTGACCACTGTATAACTGTATTATATGGGCACTTTATCACTATTATATGGACACTGTATGAGTATTATTGTGACACTGTATGACTATTTTCTGGGCACTGTAGGAACGTATTTTTGCACTATTTTTGCGTATTTATGACTGAATTATTTGGGCACTGTATGACTGTATTATATGAACACTGAATGACTTTATTTTATGGGCACTGTATGACTATTATATGAACACTGTAAGACTATTATTTGGGCACTGTATGATTGTATTATTTGTGCATTGTATGACTATTATTTTTGCACTGTATGACTGTATTTGGGCACTGTATGACTGTTTTTGGGCACTGTATAAATGTATTATATGGGCACTGTATGACTGTCTTATATGGACACTGTAAGACTATTATATGGGCATTGTATGATTGTATTATTTGGACACTGTATGACTGTATTATACTGTATGAGCACTGTATGACTGTATTCTATGGCCACTGTATGACTGTATTATATGAGCACTGTATGACAGTATTCTATGGCCACTGTATGACTGTATTCTATGGGCACTGTATGACGGTATTATATGGGCATTGTATGACTGTATTATATGAGCACTGTATGACTGTATTACATGAGCACTCTATGACTGTATTCTATGGTCACTGTATGACTATATTATATGGACACTGTATGACTGTATTATATGGGCACTGTATAACTGTATTGTATGAGCACTGTATGACTGTATTATATGGGCACTGTATAACTGTATTGTATGAGCACTGTATGACTGTATTATATGAGCGCTGTATGACTGTATTATATGAGCGCTGTATGACTGTATTATATGAGCGCTGTATGACTGTATTATATGGGCACTTTATCACTGTATTGTATGAGCACTGTATGACTGTATTATATGAGCGCTGTATGACTGTATTATATGGGCACTGTATGACTGTATTATATGAGCGCTGTATGACTGTATTATATGAGCGCTGTATGACTGTATTATATGAGCGCTGTATGACTGTATTATATGGGCACTGTATGACTGTATTATATGAGCTCTGTATGACTGTATTATATGGGCACTGTATCACTGTATTGTATGAGCACTGTATGACTGTATTATATGAGCGCTGTATGACTGTATTATATGGGCACTGTATGACTGTATTATATGAGCACTGTATGACTGTATTATATGAGCGCTGTATGACTGTATTATATGGGCACTGTATGACTGTATTATATGAGCTCTGTATGACTGTATTATATGGGCACTTTATCACTGTATTGTATGAGCACTGTATGACTGTATTATATGAGCGCTGTATGACTGTATTATATGGGCACTGTATGACTGTATTATATGAGCGCTGTATGACTGTATTATATGGGCACTGTATGACTGTATTATATGAGCGCTGTATGACTGTATTATATGAGCGCTGTATGACTGTATTATATGAGCTCTGTATGACTGTATTATATGGGCACTGTATCACTGTATTGTATGAGCACTGTATGACTGTATTATATGAGCGCTGTATGACTGTATTATATGGGCACTGTATGACTGTATTATATGAGCGCTGTATGACTGTATTATATGGCCACTGTATGACTATTATATGGACACTGTAAGACTGTATTATTTATCCACAGTATGACAGTAGTATATGAGCATTGTATGACTGTATTATTTGGGCACTGTATGACTGTATTATTCGAGCACTGTATGACTGTATTATTTGGGCACTGTATGACTGTATTTGTGCATGTCATGTCCATTTCATCCACCACTCTCCATAATCTAGACTCTAGAGTGTGTTTCTTTGGTCCGGGCTATGGCCCGGTTCCTTCAGACACTTCTTCAGACCTTACGTCCTTGGGATACATGTGTTGCTCTCTACGTCTCTTGGAAGCAGTTACTTCTGGGCTTATTTGAATAGTGCAGGAATATTAAAAAGGTCAACTCCGCTGATTACAATTGTCAAATAGATTACTGCAACGTGGTGCTCACTGAACCTTCTCTATCAAAATGTCAGGGAGACTTGCCTGTAGCCCAAAGACAGAAGAAACAAGGGTGAGAAAATGAGCCACGTTGTTCCTCGGAAGGTCAGGAGGCTGCGGCACCTGCGGCAGATACACGGGGTGCGGGCGCTGTAATTGCTGCATGCATGAAACGCGTCGTTAATGGCTTGTACTACCCTGATGGGATTAGGCTTTAATACCTGCCGCAATAATAATATCGGTGACGTCTCTGAAAATACAGACGTAGCAGAGCCGAGATTGTCCTGGGACATCAGTCATTATAAAACGTGGCAAGACAATGCCATCCACTTAATTATGTGATCTCACGTCTTGGTCCAATATGACCGTACGACTAGCTGGAATCTTTATTCAGAGTTCTAGAGAAAAAAAAAGTTAAATTTTGTTTCGAGATTTTAGGGGTTGGCAAATTAGTAAACTACAACCATCCAGTATTTATACCACCATTGTGTGGCAGTATTAATATGGAAGCCAAATTACTGTTTTTTTTGTAGGAAGTATCTGCCGGTATGATGTTGGCGCTAACAAGTAAGGAATAATTGTTTAGATTGTTTCGTATATTACTTGTGTACTGTATGGCGGTATTTAATGATCTGCATATTGCAGTATTACCTATTCACAATTTGGTGGTGTTAATACAGGACCAAATTGAAAATTTATGTAGGAATTATTTGACTGTATGATGTTGGCGTTAACTAAATTCTTTTTTTCTTTTTTTTCTTATTTCGGTATATTATTTGGAAACTACATGATGGTGTTATATGAGCTGTATGTTTTACCTTTGCACTATATAGCGGTATTACAATAGGATCAAATTGAAGCTTTATGAAAGAAGTATATGGCAGCATGATTTGGGTGCTAAAGAACAAGATAATTTTTCTTATTTATGTGCATTATTTAGCCACTATATGGTGGAATTATTTGAGCTGTATACCGCAGTATTACTTTTATCAGTTTTATGGCAATATTTTATGGTATATATTACCATTGCATGATATGGTGGTATTATATGAGCTGTATATTGCAGCATTAACTTTGCACTATATGGCAGTATTATATAATCTGTATTCTGCAGTATTACCTATGCACTATATGACAATATTATATGATTTGTATACTGCACATTTGCACTGTATGGCAGTAATCTATGATTGCTATTCTGTAACATTATGTTTGCACAATATAGTGGTATTCTATTACCTGTATACTGCAGTGTTATATTTGCACTATATGGCAGTATTCTATGATCTCTTGTCTGCAGTGTTATCTTTGCACTATATGGTGGTATTATATAATCTGTATAATGCAATATTAACTTTGCACTATATAGTGGTATTATATTACCTGTATACTGCAGTGTTACATTTGCACTATATGGAGGTATTCTATGGTCTCTATTCTGCAGTATTATCTTTGCACTATATGGCGGTTTTATATGATCTGTATACTGCAGTATTAACTCTACACGATATAGTGGTATTATATGAGCTGTATACTGCAGTATTAACTTTACACTATATAGTGGTATTATATGAGCTGTATTCTGCAGTATTAACTTTACACTATATAGTGGTATTATATGAGTTGTATACTGCAGCGTTACCTTTTCACTATTTGATGGTGTTAGCATAAGATCGACATGCAGATTTATGTTGGAAGTATATGGCAGTAAGATGTATGGCCGAGGGCGTGTTTTTTGGGTTCTGTTTATTATTTAGGCACTATAGGGTGGTATTATATGAGTAGTAATAATAATATGAGCGGCACATGAATATTACCTTTGAACTGTATGGTGGTATTAATAGCTGAAAATGTATATAAGTTGAAAATATGAATAAATAGCAGGTGTTTGCTATAAAATAAGTCCTAGCGTGTGAAAGTTTTTTCCTTCTTGTTTTGGGCAGGGGTCACACAGTACACTGTTTAGTGATCCCCTCCGCACGCCGTGCACTTGCTGTATACAGCACTTGTTAGATTTACCACGGTGATTATGTCCCAAGAAAACAACAAAAAAACCCACTTAAAATAACAAAAAGATCTTTTAGAATTTTCTACAGCGTTCGGAAGTTTAGAGCGGAGATAAATAGAAGGTTGCAGCCGCTGACCTCACAAAGGGTGATTCACATTATCAATTCACATCAGAATCGTCTTGTAATGAAATTCCCATCCTGTCCTCTTATAGCGCCGAAAACTCTACGAAATCCAGCAGGACATGACTACAATTACAATGTGATCAAGGCAAGGAAACAAAGTTGGATGGAGTTGATGAGTGCTGATTAAAACGAAGCAGCTATTCCGAAACTGACTTAATTAACTCCTGGGGAAAACGGCTTTCCGCCGAAGGAAAAGTGATTGTTGGCGCGGCTACAGAACCGGCCATCGGGGGAATGTTTCAAAGTTTTGCTTTAGTTTTCAAATCTGGGGTACAGACGGAGGACCGGACCGGGCCGGGCTCCCCAGGGCGCTCCGCGTAGATGTTCTTATTACCTCTTCTCTTGTCATGATTTCAAAAACAGCAAAACTTCTGCTTTGTAGCAAAAATTGCAGTAGTTATAAAGATTAAAAAAACAAACAAACAAAAAAAACTGATACAAACCTGAAAGAGATACAAATATGAAATATTGATACAAATTCTACCTCAATGGTTTCCTGAGAAGCCCGAGGGTGCGACGTCTGGTATAAACGTTACGTTTCATGCATACATGGTGACTCCAATGGTGTACCTTATTACATTGTATTCTAAAGTACATCAACTGGTGCACTGTATGGCGGTACATTATATCGGAAGTCACCAATGCAGGATACTGCACAAGGCTTTCCATGTGGGATACTCTTCAGAACTAGTTTTATTCCTCCCTATCCCTGTCCTATCAGTAGTTAAGTGGTGTCTCAAGTTTCCAACTGAATGAATGATACAGGAAAGAAATATATCTTGGTACCGTGTTAGCCAGTAGATAGAAAGATTTCTACCAACTGAATGAAAGAAGGAATTTCTGTCCAGTACAACAATCGGCACTGTAAAGGGAAAACCTATCGAGATAAGCAATGCTTTAAGTTCTGCTATTCTCCTGATTCAATAATTTGTCAGTCCGAGACAAAGTATCAAACTGATTTGTCCAATGTAACCAAATGTTGAGTATATGCTTCATTTGCTATACGCTGCAGATTTTGAACCTGAAAAATTTTGCAATTAGTCTTCTTGTACTACATACAGTAGTTCGATGTAATTTCTAGATTGCAATGAATCCTCTAGATGTTTTTGCACTATGAAGACATGAGAAGCTATTAGGCTTACTAAGTGAGGTGGATCCTAAAAACCCAAAATCCTGGTGGGCACACGGGCCACAGGTGAGGCAAGCAAGGAACATGTAGGAGGGGTACTGGAGACCACAGTCAGACAGGAGACCCGAAACAGGTAGTAGAGGTCTGGAGACCGCAGACAGGTAGCAGAGGTCCTTGAGACCACTGACAGGTGGTAGAGGTCCTGGAAGACCGAGAAGAGGTAGCAGAGGTCCTGGATGGTGCAGGGTGATGGGAGATGTCCTTAAAGCCGCAGGCGGACAAAAGACCAGGAATAGGTAGCAGAGGTCCTGGAAGCTGCAGGTTGACCGGAGATGTCCTGTAAGTCAGAGGCGGACAGAAGACCAGGAACAGGTAGCAGAGGTCCTGGAAGCTGGAGGTTGACCAGAGATGTCATGTAAGTCACAGGCAGACAGAAGACTGTGAATAGGTAGCAGAGGTCCTGGAAGCTGCAGGGTGACAGGAGATGTCCTGTAAGCCAGAGGCAGACAGAAGACCAGGAATAGGTAGCAGAGGTCCAGGAAGGTGCAGGGTGACCGGAGATGTCCTGCAAGCCAGAGGCGGACAGAAGACCGGGAATAGGTAGCAGAGGTCCTGGAAGCTGGAAGCAAAAAGATGACTGTTTTTATGCCATGACCACAACTTTGATGTAAGAAGTGGAAGAACAGGTGGAAGACATTGTGTATATAAAAAAAAAAAAATTTCACCCATTTGTCTTCCCAGCAATTAGACAACTTTCGATTCAGATGAAATGGAATCTGCTTCAATTGAATTTTAGGAGTTTTCCTCATCTCTCATCCTGGCCATTCTAGCAGACTGCAGTCAAATCAAAGCCTGAAAATTTGTGACTTGGCTGTGTATATTAGAATTTAGCAGCTTTCATTTAATGAGCTTGACCTTCAGGTCACCATTTGCTTTGGAGGACCCGATGTGTGTAATGCTTTATTTAACCTGCGGAGGTGCTACATTGGACTGAACAACCACTGGTAGGTTCTATAATCTGATCACAAGGGGTTTATTAGGTGGATACCTTGTGATTAGCCTAACCAGTCTAACATAAAAGGGACTGGTAAAAAATAAACTCTCCCTTTAAGATGTTAGGCTTACATCTCAAACCAGATAATAAGACTTCTATCAAAACACCAAGTTCTAAAGACGATGTGTGAATATTTATTAACCCCCAACTGCATTGAAAAGTTTGGTCACCTCTACGCCGTCGAGGCTTTTGCTGTGGTGGTAATTACTGCCTTTAGCTTTCTAATTAAAAATAATAATTTTAGGACTAGTTGCAGCTGGGAGAATTCATTAAAACGAGATGAATCGCCTTCAGAAAAAACGTAAAGACAGAAAGAATATGAAGAATAGAGACAGAAGATAAAGGGAGGTGCAAAAACATGGGAGGCAGTTTGTAAAAAGAGACGTATGTAAAAATTGCAGAAAACAGTGGACGGCATCCATAACCAAGGGCCCGGCAGCTGAAGGGCCCCACGACCCTCCCTAGAGCCCCACTGTACGGTAGGACATTGTGTGGGTTACTGATTGTTACAATGTTTAACCTTCTTCCCAGTGAGGCTGTAGCACTACATAGGCTTAACATGAAGCTTACGGGGCCTAACTGGGGCCCCCACAACTATCAGGTGCTATTTATAATGCTGGTTTTTGGGGTCAGGGCTTATTATCACTCTCTGTAGCTGTCCCTCAAGGTTGGTTTCGCACTATTGTTGTTACTTTTCTGAAATATGAGGAAGGCAGTAAAGCGTCTTATTCTTTACTCTTCAGCATTCTTTCCTTTTGCGTTTCCTGTTTACAGTCTATAAATCTTCAGAAACCTAGTCCTCAGTTGTCATAAAGTAAAAAATATATATATTTGTAGGTAGGAGGGAGATGCAGCTGCAGATCCTCTCTCTCAGTGCTGTGACTGCTTGCTGTGAGAGGGGACGAGGAGCAGTCTCCTCTGACTGTGAGGCTGTGAGAAGGCAGGCAGCGTTTCCCGCTGCTCCACATCTGATACACCTCCACGTAATGAGGGCGCGATGGCTACGCTTTATATGAAGCTGTTCTATTTTTTATTTTCTGCCGTGATTTGCAGCCATTAGACATATATTTTGCTTGTCAGTTGTGGAGAACCGTTAAAATTTATGCATGCACTAATACTTTTTCTTGTTTTAGTCAAGAACTGGAGGAATGAAGATGTAAATGTCACATAAGAGAAAATGGCTTTGATTTATGGATCTCGCGGCAGTCGTAGCTGTTACACGGAGATGATATAGCGGTTCTGAGATCTGCTCGCCCTACGTCTGACTGTATTTCTTGTGTGTACAATGTATATTGGAAAGCTGTGGAGACAGTCAGCGCAGCCAGGATGGAGACCGGAGTATAATATTAGGGGTTGGGTGACTGCGGTGCCCGGGGCGGGGGCCTTCACTGCACATTGACCATTATAATCCGGAAATCTAATGCTGTTCTTTATCACTTACTATTAACACATTATTTACCTTTATTTTTTTGTGTGAATAGGACGAGTTGTTATACCAGGTGCAGCCAGGAGTGGCGCTGTTTCTGACAACAAATCAGACCCTTTTTTTTTTACGAATGATTCCCAAAACTGTATGACATGTTGGTCAAATATGGAATTGTCTAAATAACAATGGCTCTTTCTCTGTGCGCTGCAAAAATAATATAATGTATACTGTATACTACATACACAACGCCAGATAAACATACAGTGCTTAAATAATACCGCCATATAGTGCTCAGTGTTAAAATACCACTATCATACAGTGACTAAATAACACCACTGCTCAGTACTTAAATAAAACCAAGCATACAGTGCTCGAATAATACCGCCACTCAGTGCTCAAATACTACTAACATAAAATGCTCAATTAATGCCACTGTTTACTTCCAAATAATGCCATCATACAATATTCTAATAATACCAACATATATAGCTGAAAAAATACCAGTGGTCAAATAGCAAAACCATTTAATGCCCAAATAATACCAACATATAGTGCTCAAATAATACAACTATACAGTGCTCAAATAATACCACTATACAATGTTTTAAACAATCTGATCTTGGTGCTGGAATAATATCACCATGTAGTGCTCAAATAATACCACTATCCAGAGCTCAAGCAATATCATCACACAATGCTTAAATAATGTCGTCATGCAGTGCTCAAAAAAAAAATTGAATAGTATTGAAATGCCATCATGCAATTCTCAAATAATGCCACAATATAGTACTTACATAATACCGCCGAATATTTGCAAATGCCACCATGTAGTGCTCAAATAGTACCACAATTCAGTGCTCAAATAATACCACCATATACTGCTCAAATATTGCCACCATACAGCGCTTATTAAGACAAACAGTACCCAAATAATATCACCATATAGTGCTCATATAATACCATTGTACGGTGGTTTAAATAATACAGTAATGTAGTGTTCAAATAATACCGTATGATGCTCATAGCTTGTCGTGGGTCCAGACTACAGGGTTCTGCTGTCTCTTTCTCATTTATTTGTGCTCTATTATTGAAGCGCCATATGCTGATGGGCAGAGAGTATAGAGAATGCTTGCACGGTTTTCTGTTGTGCCGCCATATAGGATATATGTATCCCCCAATTCCATGTATATGGCCCTTTAATTACATATAACTGCCTGATTCATTATTACACTTGTTTTAAGACTTTTTTTTGTTTGGCGCTAATTTTCTTTTTAACTTGTTGTAACCCAAAAACATATGAAACAAATTCATTATTTGCGACTATTTACAAAACTGCAACTTTGTATTCCAAGAGTGGTTTCATGTATGGCAGAAATCTTCGCAGAAATGATACAGTTGTACGTGACATTTGTAACAAATCATGCAAGCTTCTGCTACAAGAAGGTGCAAAAAAAAAAAAAAAGGGAAAAATAAAAATTATTTTTGATTTGCACGAAAAAGTATGAGCCTGCGTGCGCAATATTGAAGAAGAAAAAAAAAAGAAAATGATAAATCGGGCTCTAAGTTTTTGACATGAGCCCAGTTTACTGTAGATTGGGAAAAGGTTCTGAAAGTCTTCCAGAGGTAAGAGAGAACAGGTGAAGTATCATTTCATTCCCAGCTGAAAGCAGAATAACATTATTTTGACTTGTGGATATTTCCAGTCGGCAAGACTTTAATAGAACCAGGATTTATTGGAAGTCTCTTTATGGTTATAGGTCCAGGTAAAGCCGTGAGAAGCGACCGCGGCAGATGATTTGTAAGACGCGGTCTGAGGGCATTGTATACTGATAATTTCCTCAATGCTGAATATTTCTCTATGCGGCAGAAAAAACTATAACTGAGGTATAAATACTAGAATGTCCCAAATTATCAGTAATTTACAATGTTTCCAAAAGAATGTCCTGGTTTTGATTAAATATCTGTAAGTACAAAGCAGGAAAATTACAGTTATATTCATGTACATAGGGGCAGTATTATAGTAGTTATATTCTTGTACATAGGGGCAGTATTATAGTAGTTATATTCTTGTACATAAGGGCAGTATTATAGTAGTTATATTCTTGTACATAGGAGCAGTATTATAGTAGTTATATTGTTTTACATAGAGGGCAGTATTACAGTAGTTATATTCTTGTACATAGGAGCAGTATTATAGTAGTTATATTCTTGTACATAGGAGCAGTATTATAGTAGTTATATTCTTGTACATAGGAGCAGTATTATAGTAGTTATATTCTTGTACATAGGAGCAGTATTATAGTAGTTATATTCTTGTACATAGGGGCAGTATTATAGTAGTTATATTCTTGTATATAGGGGCAGTATTATTGTAGTTATATTCTTGTGCATACAGGCAGTATTATAGTAGTTATATTCTTGTATATAGGGGCAGTATTATTGTAGTTATATTCTTGTGCATACAGGCAGTATTATAGTAGTTATATTCTTGTACATAGGAGCAGTATTATAGTAGTTATATTCTTGTACATAAGAGCAGTATTATAGTAGTTATATTCTTATACATAGGGGCAGTATTATAGTAGTTATATTCTTATACATAGGGGCAGTATTATCTACTATATAATTGTCTAAGGGTCACTTCCGTCTGTCCTTCTTTCTTTCTGTCACGGATATTCATTCGCTGATTGGTCTCGGCAGTTGCCTGTCATGGCTGCTGCGACCAATCAGCGATGCCCACAGTCTGATTAGTCCCTCCCTACTCCCCTGCAGTCAGTGCCCGGCACCCGCTCCATACACCCCTCCAGTCACCACTCACACAGGGTTAATGCCAGCGGTAATGGACCGCGTTATGCCGCGGGTAACTCACTCTGTTACCGCTGCTATTAACCCTGTGTGACCAAGTTTTTACTATTGACGCTGCCTATGCAGCATCGGGTATTCTAGAATATGCATGTCCACGTAGTATATTGCCCAGTCACGTAGTATTTTGCCCAGTCACGTAGTATAATGCTCCATGCAGTTATGGCCCCATAGATGCTCCATATAATGCTCCATGCAGTTATGGCCCCATAGATGTCCCATATAATGCTCCATGCAGTTATGGCCCCATAGATGTTCCATATAATGCTCCATGCAGTTATGGTCCCATAGATGTCCCATATAATGCTCCATGCAGTTATGGCCCCATAGATGTCCCATATAATGCTCCATGCAGTTATGGCCCCATAGATGCCCCATATAATGCTCCATGCAGTTATGGCCCCATAGATGCTCCATATAATGCTCCATGCAGTTATGGCCCCATAGATGTCCCATATAATGCTCCATACAGTTCATTATGGCCCCATAGATGTCCCATATAATGCTCCATGCAGTCCATTATGGCCCCATAGATGCCCCATATAATGCTCCATGCAGTTATTGCCCCATAGATGTCCCATATAATGCTCCATGCAGTTATGGCCCCATAGATGCCCCATATAATGCTCCATGCAGTCCATTATGGCCCCATAGATGCCCCATATAATGCTCCATGCAGTTCATTATGTCCCCATAGATGTCCCATATAATGCTCAATGCAGTTATGGCCCCATAGATGTCCCATATAATGCTCCATGCAGTTATGGCCCCATAGATGTCCCATATAATGCTCCATGCAGTTATGGCCCCATAGATGTTCCATATAATGCTCCATGCAGTTATGGCCCCATAGATGTTCCATATAATGCTCCATGCAGTTATTGCCCCATAGATGTCCCATATAATGCTCCATGCAGTTATGGCCCCATAGATGCCCCATATAATGCTCCATGCAGTTATGGCCCCATAGATGCCCCATATAATGCTCCATGCAGTTATGGCCCCATAGATGCCCCATATAGTGCTCCATGCAGTTATGGCCCCATAGATGCCCCATATAATGCTCCATGCAGTTATGGCCCCATAGATGTCCCATGCCGAAATTGCCGAGGAGATTGTGCAGATCCCACCCCTGCAACCAACTTGACAAGGCAATACACAATTGACCAACGATTGATGTCCAAGGCGCGGCTTCTTTCACTACTAGGTTGGTTATTTTGAAACTCAGTGACCGTATAGTATATGCATCACCGATTCCAACATATTGGATATATATACTGTATATATATATATATATATATATATATATATATACATACACACTGTTCAAAAAAATAAAGGGAACACTAAGATACCACGTCCTGGATATCTCGGAATGAAATATTCCAGTTGCAAATGTTTCTCCATTGCATAGTGGAATGTGTTCATAACATAAAACATGACAATTATCAATGTAAATCAAAATGACTATCCCATGGACGTCTGGATTTGGAACGATACTCAAAATCAAAGTGGAAAATCAAATTACAGGCTTATCCAACTTCAGTGGAAATGCCTCATGACAAGGAAATGATGCTCAGTAGTGTGTGTGGCCTCCACGTGCCTATATGATCTCCCTACAACGCCTGGGTATGCTCCTGATGAGGCGGCGGATAGTCTCCTGAGGGATCTCCTCCCAGACCTGGACTAAAGCATTCGCCAACTCCTGGACAGTCTGTGGTGCAATGTGACGTTGGTGGATGGTGCGAGAGATGATGTCACAGATGTGTTCAATCGGATTCAGGTCTGGGGAACGGGCGGGTCAGTCCATAGCTTCAATGCCTTCATCTTGCAGGAACTGCTGACACTCCAGCCACATGAGGTCTGTCATTGTCCTGTATTAGGAGGAACCCAGGGCCAACCGCACCAGCATATGGTCTCACAAGGGATCTGAGGATCTCATCTGCGTACCTAATGGCAGTCAGGCTACCTCTGGCGAGCACATGGAGGGCTGTGCGGCCCTCCAAAGAAATGCCACCCTACCCCATTACTAACCCACTGCCAAACCGGTCATGCTGAAGGATGTTGCATGCAGCAGATCTCTCTCCACGGCGTCTCCAGACTCTGTCAGGTCTGTCACATGTGCTCAGTGTGAACCTGCTTTCATCTGTGAAGAGCCCTGGGCGCCAGTGGTGAATTTGCCTATCCTGGTGTTCTGTGGCAAATGCCAAGCATCCTGCACGGTGTTGGGCTGTGAGCACAACCCCCATCTGTGGATGTCAGGCCATCAGACCATCCTAATGGCGTCAGTTTCTAATCGTTTGTGCAGACACATGCACATCTGTGGCCTGCTGGAGGTCATTTTGCAGGGCTCTGGCAGTGCTCCTCCTGTTCCTCCTTGCACAAAGGCTGAGGTAACGGTCCTGCTGCTGGGTTGTTGCCCTCCTACGGCCCCCTCCACGTCTCCTGGTGTACTGGCCTGTCTCCTGGTAGCGCCTCCAGCCTCTGGACACTACGCTGACAGACACAGCAAACCTTCTTGCCACAGCTCGCATTGATGTGCCATCCTGGATGAGCTGCACTACCTGAGCCACTTGTGTGGGTTGTAGAGTCCGTCTCATGCTACCACGAGTGTGAAAGCAGAACAAACATTCAATAGTGACCAAAACATCAGCCAGAAAGCATTGGTACTGAGATGTGGTCTGTGGTCCCCACCTGCAGAACCACTCCTTTATTGAGGGTGTCTTGATAATTTCCAATAATTTCCATCTGTTGTCTATTCCATTTGCACAACAGCATGTGACATTGATTGTCATTCAGTGTTGTGTCCTAAGTGGACAGTTTGATTTCACAGCAGTTTGATTTACTTGGAGTTATATTCTGTTGTTTAAGTGTTCCCCTTATTTTTTTTTGAGCAGTGTATGTATATACAGTACAGACCAAAAGTTTGGACACACCTTCTAATTTAAAGATTTTTCTATATTTTCATGACTATGAAAATTGTAAATTCACACTGAAGGCATCAAAACTATGAATTAACACATGTGGAATTATAAACCTAACAAAAAGTGTGAAACAACTGAAAATATGTCTTATATTCTAGGCTCTTCAAAGTAGCCACCTTTTGCTTTGATGACTGCTTTGCACACTCTTGGCATTCTCTTGATGAGCTTCAAGAGGTAGTCACCGGGAATGGTCTTCCAACAATCTTGAAGGAGTTCCCAGAGATGCTTAGCACTTGTTGGCCCTTTTGCCTTCACTCTGCGGTCCAGCTCACCCCAAACCATCTCGATTGGGTTCAGGTCTGGTGACTGTGGAGGCCAGGTCATCTGGCGTAGCCCCCATCACTCTCCTTCTTGGTCAAATAGCCCTTACACAGCCTGGAGGTGTTTGGGGTCATTGTCCTGTTGAAAAATAAATGATGGTCCAACTAAATGCAAACCGGATGGAATAGCATGCCGCTGCAAGATGCTGTGGTAGCCATGCTGGTTCAGTATGCCTTCAATTTTGAATAAATCCCCAACAGTGTCACCAGCAAAGCCCCCCCACACCATCACACCTCCTCCTCCATGCTTCACGGTGGGAACGAGGCAGGTAGAGTCCATCCGTTCACCTTTTCTGTGTCGCACAAAGACACGGTGGTTGGGACCAAAGATCTCAAATTTGGACTCATCAGACCAAAGCACAGATTTCCACTGGTCTAATGTCCATTCCTTGTGTTCTTTAGCCCAAACAAGTCTCTTCTGCTTGTTGCCTGTCCTTAGCAGTGGTTTCCTAGCAGCTATTTTACCATGAAGGCTGCTGCACAAAGTCTCCTCTTAACAGTTGTTGTAGAGATGTGTCTGCTGCTAGAACTCTGTGTGGCATTGACCTGGTCTCTAATCTGAGCTGCTGTTAACCTGCGATTTCTGAGGCTAGTGACTCGGATAAACTTATCCTCAGAAGCAGAGGTGACTCTTGGTCTTCCTTTCCTGGGGCGGTCCTCATGTGAGACAGTTTCTTTGTAGTGCTTGATTGTTTTTGCCACTGCACTTGGCGACACTTTCAAAGTTTTCCCAATTTTTCAGATTGACTGACATTCATTTCTTAAAGTAATGATGGTCACTCATTTTTCTTTACTTAGCTGCTTTTTTCTTGCCATAATACAAATTCTAACAGTCTATTCAGTAGGACTATCAGCTGGGTATCCACCAGACTTCTGCACAATACAACTGATGGTCCCAACACCATTTATAAGGCAAGAAATCTCACTTATTACACCTGACAGGGCACACCTGTGAAGTTATAACCATTCCCGGTGACTACCTCGTGAAGCTCATCAAGAGAATGCCAAGAGTGTGCAAAGCAGTCATCAAAGCAAAAGGTGGCTACTTTGAAGAACCTAGAATATAAGACATATTTTCAGTTGTTTCACACTTTTTTGTTAAGTATGTAATTATATAATTCCACATGTGTTAATTCATAGTTTTGATGCATTCAGTGTGAATTTACAATTTTCATAGTCATGAAAATACAGAAAAATATCTTTAAATGGGAAGGTGTGTCCAAGGAGAATGGATTGTATCCGAAACGTCGCCACGCCATTTGGGCAAAAAACATCAATTTTGTTTTTCTGTAAGTCTGCGGCGTTGTTTCCCCTCACATATATATACACATATACACACATTATATATATATATATATATATATATATATATATATATATACAGTATATATATATATACACACACATATATATATATATATATATATATATATATATATACACGCACACACCCCAGTACAGTCACTGCTGGCTCCACAATAACCCATGAAAAACTACTAGCTGCCACCAATCGTTTATACAGGCCAATTGGATGCCCATTACAGGCAACGTATGGCTTCAAGGGTGCGGTTTACAGAGCAAAAGGAACAGATCTGTTATATTTTTATCTACCTAAACTGAAAAGTAGGCAGTGTTTATAAAAAATATTTAAAAGATGTTAAAAAGGGGACAAAATAATACAATATATACAATTAAATTAAATAAAAAGGAATAACAAAAGGAAACGACTAAACTTGGGTCACGGAGATGTCTCAGATTTATAGAGGGAAGCGTGGATCAATCCAACACAGCAATGTATTTTCCTGGCATTGAACAAAGATGATAATTTGTTATTTGCCTTTTATTAACACAAGTTACACCCACACGCCTCCCCTCCGGTGACTTATAACAGGGCTGCACTTCAGAAAAACTATAGGATGGGTCTTTATCATAAAAAATGATGAGATTCTCAGCTTTTATGATATCTTCGCCCCTGAAGGTCCTCGGAGGGAGATCTCACCGTCATCTTTCCAATGATGATTTTATATGTTCAGGTAAGGAACATGGCAATGATATTGTCATCTATCTGGCGGCACATCGGCCATCGCCCAACCATGCTTGGCGGTCGTCATTACATCACATTTCCGAAAATATGACTTTCCTACCTATTGTATTGACGCAGTTCATAAAACCTCACTTCATAATTTCTATAAGGCAGAGAAGAGATGCTCCTATACTAAATGAAATTATTTTCATAGTTCAGCATTTAAGCATTTCTTGTACTTTGACCTGTGCACAATATGGCGTCGTTATTTGTTCTTATGTATATTTTGTATGGCAGCACTATTACTTTGCACTAAGTGTTGGTATAATTTTGGCAGAGTATTTAGAATGCGTTCTTTCTCATTATTTTCCATTGAGTACGCATTCATATTTTGTCTTCTACCTAGCTCGAATCTTCATCTGTCCCCAGTGGCAGCAAAACTTCAGATCTTCAGCTCTTTTCATGGTGACATTTTTGGAGAAGGTATAGAATTCCCAAACTGCGGTGAAGACTGACACACAATGGAGAATGGATGCTCGGACGGGCGGTGTAACTCTGGCTAGAATATAACATTATAATATTCACCCATGCTGATAGCCAAATTCTGATGCGTTGATCCTCAGGCCTACCTGGAACTTGTAGTTCCCCAAAAACTGATATATCCTCCCCACCCTCCTCCTCTTTTCATTTGCATTAATGAAACTCACATTTCCGACTTTAGAAATTAGGTCACATAGCAGTTGGGGAACACTGATCAACATCCCGTTCTCCTTTCATTTTAAATTAGAAAGATAAATATGCAAATTGATAGTGAAATGTTAATAAATGTAATTAAAATATGTTATTTTCCATTCCACTGCTTAAGGGGGAAAAAAATCTAATTGTTATAAAATAGAATGTGTTTAGCATAAGGTTACAGAGAACGAACGTGATGGAATGAAATAACAGATGAAAGCCGAGAATTCAGTGAAATGAAAGTTTGTTTCCTCATGGAAAACTCCGGACGTCACATAAGTTACATGGTTACATCGATGATCTCTCTCTGTGAAGGGTCTGGAGCATTGATTCCTCAATGCAACATTTTCTGGTGACATTTCTTAAAGTGATTGCCCTATGATGACAGACCCTTATCTATAGATAGTACTCCAGCGTTTAGGACCCTTAATCGGCTACTTTTACTATAAGGATTACTTAGGTTGTGGTCGCACCTTGTCCCTGAAGAACCTGGGATCCAGAAGTATAGTAACTATCATCATCGTACTCCTTGAGGCTTTCAAATGTAGTATCACGTGACAGTCATTCTTACATAGTGGCGGACCCTTAGAGAGGGATTACTGCTGGTGGATCCCTCCATGGAGTCATATGCACCAATAGGATATATGGATTCATATTGTGTTTATGAAAAAAAAAACGCCTTTACATCTTCAGACAGTGAACAGAGCCTATTTATTACATGGCTGCATGCACCTGTCCATTAACTCTATTGTGGAGAGAGAGAAAGAAGACCATGCAGTGCTCAAATAATACCAACATACAGAGCTCAAATAATACCAACATACAGAGCTCAAATAATACCAACATACAGAGCTCAAATAATATCACCATATAGTGCTCAAAGAATATCACTATACAGAGCTCAAATAATATCACCAGACAGTGATCAATAATATCACTATACAGTTCTCACAAAATACCACCATACAGAGCTCAAATAATACCACCATACAGTGCTCAAATAATACCACCATACAGTGCTCAAATAATATCACTATATAGTGCTCAAAGAATATCACCATACGGTGCTCAAATACCACCATACAGTGCTCAAATAATATAACCATACAGTGCACAAATAATATCACCATACAGTGCTCAAATACCACCATACAGTGCTAAAAAAATATAACCAAACAGTGCTCAAATAATACCACCATACAGTGCTCAAATAATATAACCATACAGTGCTCAAATAATATCGCCATAAAGTGATCAATAATATCACTATACAATGCTCACATAATATCACTATACAGTGCTCAAATACTATAACCAAACAGTGCTCAAATAATACCACCATACAGTGCTCAAATAATATAACCATACAGTGCTCAAATAATATAACCATACAGTGCTCAAATACCACCATACAGTGCACAAATAATATCACCATACAGTGCTCACATAATATCACTATACAGTGCTCACAAAATACCACCATACAGTGCTCAAATAATACCACCATACAGAGCTCAAATAATACCACCATACAGAGTTTAAATAATACCACCATACAGTGCTCAAATAATCTCATCTTAGTGCTAAAATAATCCTACCGTGTACTGCTCAAATGATACCTCAATACAGTGGTTATATAATAACACTAGTGTGCAAATGCCACAACACAGATCTCAAATAATACCACAATACAGTACTTACATACACTAAGCAGTGTGCATAAACCACAACACAGTGCTCAAAGAATACCACGATATAGTGCTTATATAATGCCACCATACTGTGCAAATGCCACCATATAATGCTCAAATAATACCAAAATACAGTGCTTTCATAATACCATCACACTGTTAAAATACCACAATACAAATAATACCACTGCCGAGTGCTCACATAATATCACATAATATCACGATAGTACCATCATATTATCACACAGCGTTCAAATGATGTCACCAAACAGTGCTCAAATAATATCAACACGCAGTGCTCACATAATACCATCATCTCATGCATTAATAATGCCATCATACAATGATAAAATAATTCCACCATATAGAGCTCAAATGATATTGCCATAGACTGCTCAAATAATATCATCAAGGTGTTAAAAAAGTACCACCATATAATGCTCAAAGAATACCACTTTACATAGTACCAGTATACAATGTGCAAATAAAACCACAATTCAGTGATCACACAATACTGCCTTACAGTGCTGAAGTAATATCACCGCACAGTGCTTAAATAATGCTTTCATGCATTGTTCAAATACTATCATTGTGGTGCTAAATTCATACCACCATATTGTGCTCAAATAATACCGCAATACAGAGCTTACATAATAGCGCCATACAATGTGCATGCAATACAACACGGTACTTAAATAATACCTTTATAAAGTGTGCAAATAATACAGTCATGCAGTGCTCACATAGTACCTCCATACAGTGTGCAAATAATACAACTATACAGTGCTCATATAATATCTCCTGTAGTGCAGCACTTACTGAATGTGTTGGGGGACACTCGCTTGGCAACGGGTTTACGGCACTCAGGAACGTTTTTTCCACTCAAACAGTCCATGCGGTTTATTATACACTCATAAACCACTGTAGGCCATGTTATATATCACAGACCTAACATATACAGGAGTCCATAGCACTTCATAGTACACGGCTTTAAATTGCAGTCACTAAACACACCGGATTTCTCTTTGTCCAGTTATCGCGGGCGACAACACAGTTCGTTCACTGACCCTCGTCAGTGCACACAGTCCCCCATACTCTGGGTTACCTTCCAGGAGCTCCGCTCCACATGCTGACTTCTTGTCAGTGCTAGGTTCCAGGAAGCTGCCTAACTGGGATCACTGTCTTGGGTGATGACTTGCTCCACAAGCCAAACCCAAGAGTTCCAGACCCTCAGAAGGTCAGTAGCTTCCCCAATGCATTTAGCCGTCACAGACTCTGCAGGTACATGGTTTCACCCTGTGCTCTTCAGGAATCCGGTCCACTCGCAGGACCTTACAACAGAGAGACCATTCAGGTACACGGCCTCACCATGTGCTCGTCAGGAATCCGGTCCACTCGCAGAATTTTCCAACACACAGAGACCTGTCCTCTTCCAGAACCTTACAACCCATCTCGTGACGAAACCACTTTCACATTATGCAGCTGAAACCACCCTCATAGGTGAGAGGTGTGTGTGTGGTTAGCCAGTCCAACCCAGCTCTCTGGCTGACCCTGTAAGCCTCCCTTTATAAACAAAAACAAGGTTTGTGGAACTACAGGTCCCAGAGCAACATTTGAGGCTTATAGCGCAGAGGAACTCATCATGGCTGCAACACATTCCAGCCATTTACAACAATGCCGGTCACTGTCTCACACTCCATACAGTGTGGAAAGACTACAACCATACAGTGCTCACAAAATACCTCCATACAGTGTGCAAATAATACAACCAAACAGCGATCACATAATACCACCATACAGTGCTCACAAAATACCTCCATACAGTGTGCAAATAATACAACCAAAGACCGATCACATAATACCTCCATACAGTGTGCAAATAATACAACCAAACAGTGCTCACATAATACCACCATACAGTGCTCACATAATACCTCCATACAGTGCTCACATAATACCTCCATACAGTGCTCACATAATACTTCCATACAGTGCTCATGGAGCGCCCCCAGACACAGGGCCACGAGTTCTCGGTACCGGGCCTCTCTGGTTCGGTTCTGAGGCTGTCACGGTGGCTAGACCCGGTCCGTGACCCTGCTAATGGGCGTCCAATAAAAGGTGATAGGAGTCTGTCAAGGTTTCGTGACGCCACCTGTGGTGTTCGGTCAGGGTGACCGACGCTGCTGTGGGGTCCGCTGGGGTGATGGAATGGCAGCTGGATGGTATACCTTCCCACAGGTGAAGTATGTCCCCAGGGCTTCCCAGTAAGGTGGATGATGATGGTGTGAGGTGCAGGCAATAACGAGGACACAAGGTTGCAGTCTCTTTACCTCTTTACTGAAGACTTCAGGATCCTCAGTCCAGAGCACTGCTTAACAGGGCTATCAGAGACCGGCCGGTCCGATGGGCACTTCCAGAGTTTCCTTCGCAGGTGGAAATCGTTGCCCACCACTAGCGCCTGTGTGCAGGGCTGGTTTTAGACAAAGTGGGGCCCTAGGCAAAAATTTTAAGTGGGGGCCCCAAATGATAACATTACACTGTGGCCCCCATATTTAGGGGCCTTATATCGGCCAAAGGGTCTGCCACTATTAGCTGTAAGCAGGGGCGTTGCTACGAGTCAGAAAAGATTGGGGCCCAAGACAAAGAGTTGCCCCCAACCCCCTCTTAATTTTTTTTTTAACTCTTCAGATAAAACAGTGTTAACTCTCTGAGAACAGATAATGTAGTAGATGTCACCTGCAGTCCTATGTAACACAACAGATAGACATAGCGTTTCAGGCTAAGACTATGTTCACATGCAGCATTTTTTTCAGTAGCCAAAACCTTTTCTATTAGCAGTAAAAATGTTGCGTTCAAAACACCTGTTTTCCGCTTGTTTTGTGGTGTTCTTCACACTTTTTTCAGCTTTTTTTGTTGGAGTGAGGATGTTTGTTTTGTCTACAGTATGTTTAAGGCCACGTTCACACGTTGAGTGTTTGGTCAGTATTTCACATCAGCATATGTAAGCCAAAACCAGGAGGGTGAGAACTACAGAAGTAGTGACGTGTTTCTCAGGCTATGTGAACACGTTGCAGATGTTGCTGCGGATCTGCAGCAGTTTTCCATGCGTTTACAGTTCCATGTAAACGTCTGGAAAACAAAATCCGCAGTGCACATGCTGCAGAAAATACCGCGCGGAAACGCTGCGTTGTATTTTCTGCAGCATGTCAGTTCTTTGAGCGGATCCCGCAGCGTTTTACACCTGCTCCATAATAGGAATCCGCAGGTGTAAAAACGCTGTTGAAAACTGCACAAAAACCGCGGTAATTCCACGATAAATCTGCGGTAAATCTGCAGGTAAAGTTGAGGGGATTTAAAAAGTGCTACAGTTCTGAAATCCAGTCAGAAAACAAACAAGCGCATGCAGGAGATTTCGGAAATCTATGTTTTGCTGGCACTTTATAAAGCAGCTTTTCGCCATGTTCATATGCAGAAGTTTTGCAGCTTTTTCTTCTGCAAATAAGTTTATCGCATTTTACAGCACAAGCAAAAACTGAGATTTTCAGAAATCTCCTGCACACCCTTTTATTTCCCCTGACAGAATTTCACAACTGCAGCCTTTTTTAAATCTGCAGCGTGTCACTTTCAGCAATTTTTTCACCCGTAGAAAGCAATGAAAAAGTTTAAAACATGCTGCAAATGTTGCAATGTTGTTTTTTGCTGCATTTTTTTGTGAATAACACTAACTTTATTAAACATGTACTGTAGACAAAATGCATACTGTAAAAAAAACAAACAGCAAAAGCTCTAAGGGTGTGTGTCCGCAATCAGTAAACCCAACCCACAGCGGCCAGATGTTACAGTATAGTGGATGGGATTTCAAGAAATTCCATCTCTACTATGCGTGCACTGACACCCGCACCTCACCTGCGGAGACGGACATGCGGTGCGTCTGTCCAGACCCCAGCATGCCAATTCATCTGGCGTAGACGCGAGTCTCCACAAGAGAAATCTCACCCGTGCAATGTATAGGACGCGGTGATTCCGAACAGATCAATGAACACACGCGGAATCACCTGTGTTCAAAAGATGGCAGCACTTTGGACGCAGCACATGTCCACTGCGTCCAAGATGCTGCCATTTCCGGATCCTCTGCACATACCCTAAAAAAAGGGTGTTTTGAAAGCAGTGTTTTTACTGCCAAGAGAGTAGGCTTTGGCTGCAAAAAAAAAATGCACCCAAAACGCTGATTCCTATGCACACCTGTACTATATGTGTATGGTTTACCCTTATTATTTCACATGGGAATTCATTTATTTCTATATAATAAATACCCTGATTCAGCAGACAATATTCCTGCCTTGTGTCATCCAGACTGTAGTGACAGGCTCAGCAGGTCGCACTTTCAGATTACAAGCAGTGACTGTGGTCAGAGCCAATGGCTGCTGTATGTGACTGTGAAACCTGATCCTACAGCAAACAGCACAGAGCTCTGGGAGCACATGAGTAAATCACAGCACTGAGGGGGTCTCAAGGGGGGTTTGGGAGAGACGCCACTGCTGTACACCCTCTGGGTACTTCATACAGGGGCTGCAAAGGTAGGGGGGCCCCTTTCTAGGTGGGGGCCCCAGGCGTCTGCCTGGTCTGCCTGTGCCAAATGCCGGCCCTGCCTGTGTGTTGTAGTCCTACCTTGCCGAGCATTTGGAATAGTCCTCACAACTGCTGTTCTCATTCTTTCGTTCTTTCTAATTCTCTCTCGCTTGTTCCAGATGTTACTAGTTTCTCGTCCCCCAGATACGTTATGGCTAGGACGCACCTGTATGACGGGAAGGCTCGGAGCTCTTCCGGGACCCTAGAGACGCCCCTCTCCACGCGTTGCCCCCTATGTCTTCGTAGGAAATTTAAGGTAGACAGCCAACCTATAATTAACTGTCCTGCGGAGTTTGAAGTAAGGCATAGAGTCAGTTACTTCCTCGGTGTTCCGGCCACCGGCTACGCGCCTCAGTAGGATGTTGCCGTTCTCCGGGCACGACTCCTACTGGTTCTCTTTTGTGCTTGATCTCGTTTCTCACTGTTCCACATTATCCTTCGCTTCGTGTCTCTTTCTTAGGATACCGCCGCGGGGTGTGCAGGCGCGGTTCCGTGACGTTCTGTTCTGTTCGCTAGGCACCTGCCAGGTTCCCACGCCTGACAGGGACCCCCTGAATCTTCTCCCTGCAGCACCCCCTGCCACGGGATGTTGCCTGAATGCAACCCAGTCAGCTTCTGACTAACTTCCTCCCCAACCCCTAGTTTTACCAGTGTGAAGAGTGGCCCAATAAATAAAGCCTTTCTCTCCCCCTAGTGGCCGGAGTATGAAGTGTAATGTGTGCTGGTGATACCTGGTCAGAGAACTCTTTAGTGCCATCGGACGTACCATCACTCCCCTTAGTGGCAGAGTGTCATACTGCAACGACCAGGTCTCTGGGGCGCTGCACTCACATAATACCTCCATACAGTGCTCACATAATACCTCCATACAGTGTGCAAATAATACAACCAAACAGTGCTCAGATAATACCTCCATACAGTGCTCAGATAATACCTCCATACAGTGCTCAGATAATACCTCCATACAGTGCTCAGATAATCCCTCCATACAGTGCTCACATAATTCCTCCATACAGTGCTCACGTAATGCCTCCACACAGTGCTCACATAATACCTCCATACAGTGCTCAGATAATCCCTCCATACAGTGCTCACATAATGCCTCCATACAGTGCTCACGTAATGCCTCCATACAGTGCTCACATAATACCTCCATACAGTGCTCAGATAATCCCTCCATACAGTGCTCACATAATGCCTCCATACAGTGCTCACATAATGCCTCCATACAGTGCTCTGTGTCCTCTTCACTGGGGTAGTTGATTTATTTCCCAATGTGGTTGCAAGCCGACCCTTCTTGTTAATAAACCAAATATTTCGTACAAATTTGATGTGAACGTGACCCAATTTCCACTAGAAACTATAAATAATAACTATAATAATATAAGAATTATAAATAAATACATATTTTAATTGAAAACTAAAAATACAATAAAAACAAATTAGAAACACAACAGAGCCTGTGTACAGATGTGTAGACCGGCATCCAATTGTGTTATGTATAATTAAAACCTAAATTCACTGCCACACAAAACTAATAAAACTAAATCATAAAGTAGAATGTTTACATGTGATCCTGTGATCCCAGAATTTTCCTCTTCACCCTAAAGTCTGTTCCCCTTGCAAGAAACAATTAGTGTTGGTGGCCGGCAGCCGGGACGTCTCCTCCTGTAATTCTGTCGCTTTTTATGAAGCTGATTACAGTATTTTTATTTATTTCTGGCAGATCTGTTCCGCTTAACTGTGATTTATTTTCCTTTACAGCGCGGCATAAATAACCCGTCACTCCATTGTCCTCATTTCTATGAAATATATTCCTGCCTGGCTCCAAACTTTGTAATTATTGTGGCCACAGATTGCGTTTTTATGTCTGAGCCGGGAAAAAAATGTGAAAAATCCCTTTTATGTTACATTTCTGGATGAATATTTTGAAACAAAGGAAATGTAAAAATCCAAAAGTTATTGCTTTAAAGGGAACCTGTCACCCCGTTTTTTGAGATTGAGCTATAAATACTGTTAAATAGGGCCTGCGCTGTGTGTTCCTATAGTGTATGTAGTGTACCCCGATTCCCCACCTATGCTGAGATATAACTTACCAAAGTCGCCGTTTTCGCCTGTCAATCAGGCTGGTCAGGTCGGGAGGGCGTGGTGACATCGCTGGTTCTTCCTCAGCTTTACGTTGGTGGCGTAGTGGCGTAGTGGTGAACAAGCAGCGCGCGATCTGCGCTGTAATCCCTTTCGTCGGTGGGGGCGGCCATCTTCTTGGGGTCGCGCGTGCGCAGATCGAGTGCTCTGCTGCACGGGGCTTCAGGAAAATGGCCGCGGGATGCCGCGCGTGCGCATTAGAGATCGCGGCGGCCATTTTCCCAAAGCCGAGTTTGCATCTCGGCTTTGGGAAAATGGCCGCCGCGATCTCTATTGCGCACGCGCGGCATCCCGCGGCCATTTTCCTGAAGCCCCGTGCAGCAGAGCACTCGATCTGCGCACGCGCGACCCCAGGAAGATGGCCGCCCCCACCGATGCAAGGGATTACAGCGCAGATCGCGCGCTGCTTGTTCACCACTACGCCACTACGCCACCAACGTAAAGCTGAGGAAGAACCAGCGATGTCACCACGCCCTCCCGACCTGACCAGCCTGATTGACAGGCGAAAACGGCGACTTTGGTAAGTTATATCTCAGCATAGGTGGGGAATCGGGGTACACTACATACACTATAGGAACACACAGCGCAGGCCCTATTTAACAGTATTTATAGCTCAATCTCAAAAAACGGGGTGACAGGTTCCCTTTAATTTGTATCATAGGCCAGCTGCGTGAATGAGGCGCTAAATGGTAAATATGGCGGTATACAGTAGTGTGCGGCACTATTACATGGTCACAATATGGCGTTATAAGTAAGGCAGTATAACGTGCTCCTATGTGGTCAATGTAGTGTGATATGTTTGCTACGGGATGATGTTATAATGTTACACGTTGGGATTCCTCACTTGTGATGCTTTGCCGGCATTTACTGCACTTCCACCACCCATACTTATCAGACATTGATGACCTATGCTAAGGATACGCCATCAATGTTAAAGTCACAGACAACCCCTTTAATAAGACCCCCTATGGAGTATTATCAGAGCATTAAATAGCACTTTTATGCATTTACAGATAGCCATCATCAATACTGTTCTATATGGAAGTATCATGAGGGCAATACATAAATAATTGCCTCATACGTCTGCCATATAGTGCCTTATAGATAATGGCACTATATGAAAGTATTTATATTGGCACTATATGGCACACTGTATATAAATATATATCGGCGCTATATGGCATACGTTCATTATAAGGCACTATATGTTACTACAGTAGAGAAAATAAGTCTTTGATACACTGCCGATTTGATACATTTTCCCACCTACACAGAATGGAGAGATCTGTAATTTTTATCGTAGGTACACTTCAAATGTGAGAGACACAATCTAAAAATAAAAAACAGAAAATCACATTGTAGGATTATTGCATAATTAATTAGCGTTTTATTGCACGAAATATGTGTTTGATACAATAGAAAACAGAACGTAATATTTGGTGCAGAAACCTTTGTTTGCAGTTACAGAGGTCGGATGTTTCCTGTAGTTCTTGACCAGGTTCGCAGACACTGCAGCAGGGATTTTGGCCCCCTCCTCCATACTGATCTTCTCCAGATCTTACAGGTTTCGGGGCTGTCGCTGGGAACATTGAGTTTCAGCTCCTCCAAAGATTATATAATGGGTTCAGGTCTGGAGACTGGCTAGGCCACTCCAGGAACTTAAAATGCTTCTTACGGAGCCGCTCCATAGTTGCTCTGGCTGTCTGTTTCAGGTCATTGTCATGCTGGAAGACCGAGCCATGACCCATCTTCAATGCTCTTACTGAGGGAAGGAAGTTGTTGGCCAAAATCACATGATACATGACCCAATCCATCCTCCCTTCAATATGGTGCAGTCGTCCTGTCCCCTTTGCAGAAAAGCAACCCCAAAGTATGATGTTTCTCCCACTATGCTTCACGGTTGGGATGGTGTTCTTGAGATTGTACTCATCCTTCTTTTTCTTTTGAAGTAGTGATAGCATTATCTTGGCACTGTGCGGTATATGTGCACTATAAGGCACTATATGATAGTATTATATTGGCACCGTACGGTATATGTTCACTATAAGGCACTATATGATAGCATTATATTGGCACTGTGCGGTATATGTGCACAATAAGGCACTAAATGATAGTATTATATTGGCACTCTGCAGTATATGTGCACTATAAGGCACTATATAATTGTATTATATTTGCACTGTGCGGTATATGTTCACTATAAAGCACTATATGATAGCATTATATTGGCACTGTGCAGTATATGTTCACTATAAGGCACTATATGAAAGCATTATATTGGCACTATATGGTATATGTTCACTATAAGGCACTATACGATAGCATTATATTGGCACTGTGTGGTATATGTGCACCATAAGGTACTGTATGATAGCATTATATTGGCACTGTGCGGTATATGTGCACTATAAGGCACTATATGATAGTAGCCCGCAAGGGCAGGGTCCTCGCCCCTCTGTATCAGTCCGTCATTGTTAGTTTGTTTACTGTATGTGATATTTGTAACTTGTATGTAACCCCTTCTCATGTACAGCACCATGGAATCAATGGTGCTATATAAATAAATAATAATAATAATAGTACTAGCTGTTTCCAGCCAGCTAACGCTCGGCACGCTCATTGCTATCTAATATAAACCTTGTGATATCTCTCTCTGTCCTTATCAATCTGCTCAGGTGTTCGTTGTTAATAACCAATCCTACGATTTTGTCGTTATTGTTGTTGTCGATCAGCTACTGCATCGTTGTCCGGATTTTCCTGCGGCCTGTGAGAAGGACCTGGCGACTTTTCTTGGCTCATTTTGTTTGGGAGAATGGGTGGTGATGGGGTGGGGGGGTGGTATTATGGATGGTGATGGGGTGAGGGTGTGTTATTATGGGTGGTTATGGGGTGGGGGGTGAGATTATGGATGTTGATGGGGTGGTGATGGTATGGGGGCGTTATTATGGGTCGTGATGGGGTGGGGGGCGGGATTAAGGGTGGTGATGGGGTGGGGGGGCGGTATTATGGGTGGTGATGGGGTGGGGGGGCGGGATTATGGGTGGTGATGGGGTGGAGGGCGAGATTGTGTGTGGTGATGTGTTGGGGGGCGGGATTGTGTGTGGTGATGGGTTGGGGGGCGAGATTGCGTGTGGTGATGTGGTGGGAGGCGGAGCTACTGTGCAGGGGGCGGGATTGTGTATGGTGATGGGTTGGGGGCGAGATTGTGTGTGGTGATGGGTTGGGGGCGAGATTGTGTGTGGTGATGGGTTGGGGTGTGTGATTGTCTGTGGTGATGTGGTGGGGGGTGGGATTGTGTGTGGTGATGGGTTGAGGGGCGAGATTGTGTGTGGTGATGTGTTGGGGGTGGGATTGTGTGTGGTGATGGGTTGGGGGTGTGATTGTGTGCGGTGATGTGGTGGGGGGCGGGATTGTGTGTGGTGATGTGGTGAGAGGCGGAGCTACTGTGCAGGGGGCGGGATTAGCAAGTAATCACAATGCCTCTTATATATATAGATTATATTGGCACTCTTCGGTAAATGAACAAAAGGGGAGAAGCCAGCGCTGCTTGTGGTCAGAATGCAATATATAAAGTGCACATGCACATATTGATTTCTAACTGTATATCAAAATGAGACATTTAGCAAACAATTGATCAATACCTTGAGCCACCCCGCCACGTCACGGCATTCTCTTGGGGCAGTCCTACTCTACGATTTTTATATTCGCTGTGCCATTACGGCCTCCTCAGATCTGAAATGTCCATGCTTGGACCTGGTCGACCGTTATTTGCACATACCCTTTCTGGCGCCATGGGAGTGATTCAGAAACGCTACAAGTACGGTTTGCATTCAATATGGTCCCACTCTTAGCACATTTAGGAGGCCGAAATGGAACAGCGAATATAACCAAAAAAAACGTAGAGTGGGACTAAAGTGGTCTTTCTCCTAACATATTAAGGAGGCCGTAATGGCACAGCGAATATAAAAATCATAGAGTAGGACTGCCCCAAGAGAATGCCGTGACGTGGCGGGGCGGCTCAAAGAATTGATCAATTGTTTGCTAAATGTCTCATTTTGATATACAGTCAGAAATTAATATGTGCATGTGCACTTTTCGTATTGCGTTCTGACCATGGGCAGCGCTGGCTTCTCCCCTTTTACTCCTCGGTATATGTTCACTATAAGGCACTGTATGATAGTATTATATTGGCACTGTGCGGTATATGTGCACTATAAGGCACTATATGATAGTATTATATTGGCACTGTGTGGCATATGTGCATTATAAGGCACTGTATGATACTATTATATTGGCACTGTGTGGCATCTGTGCACTATAAGGCACTATATGATAGTATTATATTGGCACTGTGCGGTATATGTGCACTATAAGGCACTATATGATAGTATTATATTGGCACTGTGTGGCATATGTGCACTATAAGACACTGTATGATAGTATTATATTGGCACTGTGCGGTATATGTGCACTATAAGGCACTATATGATAGTATTATATTGGCACTGTGCGGTATATGTGCACTATAAGACACTGTATGATAGTATTATATTGGCACTGTGCGGTATATGTGCACTATAAGGCACTATATGATAGTATTATATTGGCACTGTGCAGTACATGTGCACTACAAGGCACTGTATGATAGTATTATATTGGCACTGTGCGGTATATGTGCACTATAAGGCACTATATGATAGTATTATATTGGCACTGTGTGGCATATGTGCACTATAAGGCACTGTATGATAGTATTATATTGGCACTGTGCGGTATATGTGCACTATAAGGCACTATATGATAGTATTATATTGGCACTGTGTGGCATATGTGCACTATAAGACACTGTATGATAGTATTATATTGGCACTGTGCGGTATATGTGCACTATAAGGCACTATATGATAGTATTATATTGGCACTGTGCGGTATATGTGCACTATAAGACACTGTATGATAGTATTATATTGGCACTGTGCGGTATATGTGCACTATAAGGCACTATATGATAGTATTATATTGGCACTGTGCGGTATATGTGCACTATAAGGCACTGTATGATAGTATTATATTGGCACTGTGTGGCATATGTGCACTATAAGGCAGTGTAATTAATTCTCTTAATAAGGACAATGTAGCTGTCCTCTGCTCGGATCTTTCCCGATATCCTGAGTAAACATTCCGTTATGTTTAGAGAATGATCCGAGAATGTCATCGGTCCCCGGAGATCGATGAGACATTTGCATGTTCTGTTCTCTGCTGAAGTTCGGCTGTACCTGACCGGCGCCTCCCCGGAGGGATCGCTGATGCTGGAGGGGCCGCACACCGGGAAGGAATGGAAACAACACTGACAGGTTGATGCTTATCAAGATGTCCGGAACATTCACAGAGAAATCTCCGGAGGGACACAAACGATTTACCAGTCTGGCAGAAGTTCTGGAGAGTGGTAGGATCTGCTCAACTTCCCAGGTAGTTCTGTAGACATTTCCACAACATTACAGGTGAGACGCTGGAGACTGCGGAACATCCCGGCTGCAGATCTGCGGAACATTCCAGGTGCAGATCTGCGGAACATCCCGGCTTCAGATCTGCGGAACATCCCGGCTGCAGATCTGTGGAACATTCCAGGTGCAGATCTGCGGAACATCCCGGCTTCAGATCTGCGGAACATCCCGGCTGCAGATCTGCGGAACATTCCAGGTGCAGATCTGCGGAACATCCCGGCTTCAGATCTGCGGAACATCCCGGCTGCAGATCTGCGGAACATTCCAGGTGCAGATCTGCGGAACATCCCGGCTGCAGATCTGCGGAACATTCCAGGTGCAGATCTGCGGAACATCCCGGCTTCAGATCTGCGGAACATCCCGGCTGCAGATCTGCGGAACATTCCAGGTGCAGATCTGCGGAACATCCCGGCTTCAGATCTGCGGAACATCCCGGCTGCAGATCTGTGGAACATCCCAGGTACAGATCTGCGGAACATCCCGGCTGCAGATCTGCGGAACATTCCAGGTGCAGATCTGCGGAACATCCCGGCTTCAGATCTGCGGAACATCCCGGCTGCAGATCTGTGGAACATCCCAGGTACAGATCTGCAGAACATCCCAGGTGCAGATCTGATAGAAGGTTTCCAAAGCTTAATCGTTCAATGGTGAAAATATAAATTACATTTTCAATATCTCTTGTAGTCACTGAATGGAAGCATCGGATGTCCGCCTAGATCTTATTCTATGGACATTGGTTACTGCTCACTGTGCAGAAACATCTAGATTGTCGGAGAGAAAATGATGGTGGATGATCCTCCACAAATCACCATGGCCAGAAAATGTAGTACTACAAATCTCTGACCACAGACAAAAGGGGCCATGTGGAACAACTGTGTATGGGCCCCTGTGCAAGAACTATGTATGGGCCCCTGTGCAAGAACTATGTATGGGCCCCTGTGCAAGAACTATGTATGGGCCCCTGTGCAAGAACTATGTATGGGCCCCTGTGCAAGAACTATGTATGGGCCCCTGTGCAAGAACTATGTATGGGCCCCTGTGCAAGAACTATGTATGGGCCCCTGTGCAAGAACTATGTATGGGCCCCTGTGGAAGAACAGTGTATGGGCCCCTGTGCAAGAACAGTATATGGACCCCTGTGCAAGAACAGTATATGGGCCCCTGTGCAAGAACAGTATATGGGCCCCTGTGCAAGAACAGTATATGGGCCCCTGTGCAAGAACAGTGTATGGACCCCTGTGCAAGAACAGTATATGGACCCCTGTGCAAGAACAGTATATGGGCCCCTGCGCAAGAACAGTGTATGGGCCCCTGTGCAAGAACAGTATATGGACCCCTGTGCAAGAACAGTATATGGGCCCCTGCGCAAGAACTGTATATGGGCCCCTGTGCAAGAACAGTGTATGGACCCCTGTGCAAGAACAGTATATGGACCCCTGTGCAAGAACAGTATATGGGCCCCTGCGCAAGAACTGTATATGGGCCCCTGCGCAAGAACAGTATATGGGCCCCTGTGCAAGAACAGTGTATGGACCCCTGTGCAAGAACAGTATATGGACCCCTGTGCAAGAACAGTATATGGGCCCCTGCGCAAGAACTGTATATGGGCCCCTGCGCAAGAACAGTATATGGGCCCCTGTGGAAGAACTGTATATGGGCCCCTGTGGAAGAACAGTATATGGGCCCCTGTGGAAGAACTGTATATGGGCCCCTGTGGAAGAACTGTATATGGGCCCCTGTGGAAGAACTGTATATGGGCCCCTGTGCAAGAAGTGTATATGGGCCCCTGTGGAAGAACTGTATATGGGCCCCTGTGGAAGAACTGTATATGGGCCCCTGTGGAAGAACTGTATATGGGCCCCTGTGGAAGAACAGTATATGGGCCCCTGTGGAAGAACTGTATATGGGCCCCTGTGCAAGAACAGTATATGGGCCCCTGTGGAAGAACTGTATATGGGCCCCTGTGGAAGAACAGTATATGGGCCCCTGTGGAAGAACTGTATATGGGCCCCTGTGCAAGAACAGTATATGGGCCCCTGTGCAAGAACTGTATATGGGCCCCTGTGGAAGAACTGTATATGGGCCCCTGTGGAAGAACAGTATATGGGCCCCTGTGCAAGAACTGTATATGGGCCCCTGTGCAAGAACAGTGTATGGGCCCCTGCAAGAACTGTATATGGGCCCCTGTGGAAGAACAGTATATGGGCCCCTGTGCAAGAACTGTATATGGACCCCTGTGCAAGAACAGTATATGGGCCCCTGCAAGAACATCTATGGGCCCCTGTGCAAGAACAGTGTATGGGCCCCTGCAAGAACTGTATATGGGCCCCTGTGCAAGAACTGTATGTTAGTGCACAGGTTGCATCAATGATATGTCCACCCATCCGTCCTCTCACTTCGTCCAGTTACCATGGGTGTCTGTACGCCGAACAGTTAATCAATGTCCCTAGTCATATAGCGCACATGACATTGGGTCGCGGTCTCTAAACACGCTGGTCCTTATCTGACCAGTTGCCGTTGGTGACTGCACGGTTCCCCATACGCTGGGTTACCTTCCAGGAGCTCCTGCTCCACACGCTGACTCCTGTCCGTACTCTCTCTCAGGGAAGCTGCCGACCTGGGATCACCGTCCCGGGCAATGCCTTTCTCACCAGACCACCTGACAGTCCAGATACTCAGACTGGCTGTAGCTTCCCCAAACGCAGTGCCATGACGGACTCTGCACCCATGTCCTCTCTGTGTGCTATTCCAGACGTCTATCCCCACCTGGGACCGTCCAGCACACAGGCCCCCAGGTCCAAGGCCTCCCCCATGTGCTCTTCGGGGATCTAGTCCTACTGCCAGGATCTCCCAACACAGAGGCCCTCCAGGACCTGGCACATGGACCACTCAGGTCCATCCATCTTATCACATGTGACCCCATGGTCACATTATATACTTGTAGCCACTCCCATAGGTGGGGGTGTGTGTGGCTAGTTCAACCATTATACCCACAGATATGCCTCCATGCAAATCCTGAGGAGCACAAGCAGCGCCCCCTAGCTGTAACAGGGGTCACTGCATCACAATAGATAGATAATAGATAGATAGATAATAGATATATAGATGGATAATAGATAGATAGATAATAGATATATAGATGGATAATAGATAGATAGATAGATAGATAGATAGATAGATAGATAGATAGATAGATAGATAGATAATAGATAGATAGATAATAGATAATAGATAGATAATAGATAATAGATAATAGATAGTTAGATAATAGATAGATAGATGGATAATAGATAGATAGATGGATAATAGATAGATAGATAATAGATAGATAATAGATAGATAGATAATAGATAGATAATAGATAATAGATGGATAATAGATAGATAGATAATAGATAGATAGATGGATAATAGATAGATAGATAGATAGATAATAGATAGATAGATAATAGATTGTTTTATTCTACACAATCCAGAAATGTGCAGAATGTGGTGTTTCAGTAATTATGACATTTCTCAAACATGCACAAGTTTGCTGGAGTTCTGTAAAGGGGTAACGCTAAGGCTGCCGTCACACTAGCAGTATTCGGTCAGTATTTCACATCAGTGTTTGTAGCCAAAACCAGGAGTGGAACAAATAGAGGAAAAGTATAATAGAAACATCTGCACCACTTCTGGATTTATCACCCACTGCTGGTTTTGGCTACAAATACTGATGTAAAATACTGACCAAATACTGCTAGTGTGACGGCAGCCTTAAAGCGCTACAGAAACACAACCTCCGTCACTATAGAAACGTGTGTATTTGGCATGTGAACCACCACGGTGTACTACATTATAAGAGCAGGATGCAGCTTGAGATGTGACTGGAGTATTTGATACAATGTAACTTGTTGAGTGATAAATAGTAAATAAAGCACTAAAATGAGTTAACAAAATAACGATACAGTTACAATTGTATCTTGTGCTGTAGGTAGTGGTGGCAATTTAACTATAGACACAAGAATGCACCAGGAGGCTCAGGATGCACAGTAGCACTTAAGCTCCAGGTGCCCCACCAGACACAACATCCACCATATATTAGGGGCCTCAGCCTGATTTTTTCCCCTCAGATTAGATTATGTAGGGGATGATCTGGTGATTGGCCCGTTGGCCTGATGCCGACCCTCCACCTTGCATTTTACTTGTTGAGTTGTTGTTCTGTCATTTCTGGGAACGTTGTTGCCGTGTATCGGAGCAGAGGAGTGGGGTCCGGCAGTATTCTGTGACTTGTCTAAGATCTTCTGATGGTTTCCCATCTTCATGCTTCCCACAATGAGAATCGATGCCCCTTACATTTCGTCAGAAGCCTCTCACCCAGTGAACCAGAATCCTTCTTTGCCCTGATGAGTGATGAAAACCCTGAAACAGCTGGATGGTGGAGCTTCTGGCTGAGCTGAATCTTCTAAGTCATGTACAAGGTTCTTTAAAGTGAACCTGTCAGGAGATTCATGCTGCTCAATGCGCGGGCAGCATGAATTGTAGCCTGGTGGCACGATTGCAGCCAGGTGTATTATTAGATTTGGTCAGAGACCAGACTAGTCCAGTATTGCCTTGGCTGTCTCTTCCCTGCGCCACTGTACGTAATTGGCAGGTCATTCCCTTGCAGATGTGAACACAGACAGAAGCACTGGCAAGAGTCTGCTTGGGGCAGCTCAGAACTTTTCTGGCCTTTGCACCCTGATCTTCAAAGTATATTTTTTCTCAAATGCTGCAGTGGTGACAGTATAAAAGCAGAGGCAGGGAATGTAGCAGAGATTCTGTGGTGTATCTAAATAGTAAGGGGACGTCACAGGTCACGGCCATATATATGGTGAAAAAGCCATAATACATTGGACAAATACTCCAGATAGTAATGTTTACCAAACTACAGCAATGAGGAAGATGAGAGTGGTAGTCTGTGAATAATACAGAGATTTAATTGATAGGTGGAGAGAGAACTAGGAGAGGTGTAAGCAGCATCGCATAACTGATTGATTAGACTGTAGTGCAGTGTAGCTGGCAGCTGCTGCATGTAAATTACACTTATTTTTCCATCTTTATACACTAGAAAGCAGCAGCAAGACAGCGCAATATAAAGCAAGAAGACTGTCACAAAAGGTACAAATTACTGTACTTTCCTTTTGCATTTTCCCCTCAATCCTTTTAATGAACGAGGGGACTCTAAATGTGTAAAAAAGTAAAAAGACATTTAACCTCAACTGTTTATCCCACAAAATGTGCGTGTCACAAACTGTTGCCATCCATTTACCAATAGCCATATGTGAAGGTCACTTTGACATTAGTAAAGCTGCAGTGGTGTTAAAGAGATTGAACGGGATTGGATACAGTCATAGGAGACCCTCGAGTGTTCTTTTCAGGCCAATTGGAAGCTTTACAGTATTTACGATTCACGGAAAATCTAATTTTTGAGAAGAATTAGGTGAACTCACATTGTAAACAATTCACCCATCTTTAATTGCTGATAATAATAAGTGACTTTAGAGACAATTCACTTATCCTATATGAAGAGATTATGTGCACCACTGATAATAATAATAATAATAATAAATGTATCAGAACATTGGAGCATTCCGAGGCCGCGGTGCCAACCATAAGGTGTGCTAGAATGAGGGGGACCCAGCTGAAGTTTCTTATGTCCTAGTTCACAATGGAAAATGGGCTCCAAACAGCTGTAATTTGCTTCCACAGAATAGCTAAGAATTTCATGATTGCTGGGGGCCCCGGATCCAGGGAACCCAATCAACAATCCAATTAAAGACTGCAGCGGATGGGATCAGATACACAGCTCAACACACAGTATCACGCAGGATGGGATTAGATACACGGCTCAACACACAGTATCACGCAGGATAGGATTAGATACACAGCTCAACACACAGTATCACGCAGGTTAGGATTAGATACACAGCTCAGCAGACAGTATCACACAGGAGGGGATTAGATACACGGCTCAACAGACGGTATCACACAGGATAGGATTAGATACACGGCTCAGCAGTCAGTATCACACAGGATAAGATTAGATACACAGCTCAGCAGACAGTATCACACAGGATAGGATTAGATACAGGGCTCAGCAGACAGTATCAAACAGGAGAGGATTAGATACACGACTCAGCAGTCAGTATCACACAGGATAGGATTAGATACACAGCTCAGCAGTCAGTATCACACAGGATAAGATTAGATACACAGCTCAGCAGACAGTATCACACAGGATAGGATTAGATACAGGGCTCAGCAGACAGTATCAAACAGGAGAGGATTAGATACACGACTCAGCAGTCAGTATCACACAGGATAGGATTAGATACACAGCTCAGCAGTCAGTATCACACAGGAGAGGATTAGATACACAGCTCAGCAGACAGTATCACACAGGATAGGATTAGATACAGGGCTCAGCAGACAGTATCAAACAGGATAGGATTAGATACACGGCTCAACAGACAGTATCACACAGGATAGGATTAGATACACGGCTCAACAGACAGTATCTCACAGGAGAGGATTAGATACAGAGCTCAGCAGACAGTATCTCACAGGAGAGGATTAGATACACAGCTCAGCAGACAGTATCACACAGGAGAGGATTAGATACACGGCTCAACAGACAGTATCTCACAGGAGAGGATTAGATACACAGCTCAGCAGACAGTATCTCACAGGAGAGGATTAGATACACGGCTCAGCAGACAGTATCACACAGGATAGGATTAGATACACGGCTCAGCAGTCAGTATCACACAGGAGAGGATTAGATACACGGCTCAACAGACAGTATCTCACAGGAGAGGATTAGATACACGGCTCAGCAGACAGTATCACACAGAATAGGATTAGATACACGGCTCAGCAGTCAGTATCACACAGGAGAGGATTAGATACACGGCTCAACAGACAGTATCTCACAGGAGAGGATTAGATACACGGCTCAGCAGACAGTATCACACAGGATAGGATTAGATACACAGCTCAGCAGACAGTATCACACAGGAGAGGATTAGATACACGGCTCAACAGACAGTATCTCACAGGAGAGGATTAGATACACGGCTCAGAAGACAGTATCACATAGGATAGGATTAGATATACGGCTCAGCAGTCAGTATCACACAGGATAGGATTAGATATACGGCTCAGCAGTCAGTATCACACAGGATAGGATTAGATATACGGCTCAGCAGACAGTATCACACAGGATAGGATTAGATACACAGCTCAGAAGACAGTATCACATAGGATAGGATTAGATATACGGCTCAGCAGTCAGTATCACACAGGATAGGATTAGATATACGGCTCAGCAGTCAGTATCACACAGGATAGGATTAGATATACGGCTCAGCAGACAGTATCACACAGGAGAGGATTAGATATACGGCTCAGCAGACAGTATCACACAGGAGAGGATTAGATATACAGCTCAGCAGTCAGTATCACACAGGATAGGATTAGATACACGGCTCAGCAGACAGTATCACACAGGATAGGATTAGATACACGGCTCAGCAGACAGTATCACACAGGAGAGGATTAGATATACAGCTCAGCAGTCAGTATCACACAGGATAGGATTAGATACATGGCTCAGCAGTCAGTATCACACAGGATAGGATTAGATACACGGCTCAGCAGTCAGTATCACACAGGAGAGGATTAGATACACGGCTCAGCAGACAGTATCACACAGGAGAGGATTAGATACACAGCTCAGCAGACAGTATCACACAGGAGAGGATTAGATACACGGCTCAACAGACAGTATCTCACAGGAGAGGATTAGATACACAGCTCAGCAGACAGTATCACACAGGAGAGGATTAGATACACGGCTCAACAGACAGTATCTCACAGGAGAGGATTAGATACACGGCTCAGCAGACAGTATCACACAGGATAGGATTAGATACACAGCTCAGCAGACAGTATCACACAGGAGAGGATTAGATACACGGCTCAACAGACAGTATCTCACAGGAGAGGATTAGATACACGGCTCAGAAGACAGTATCACATAGGATAGGATTAGATATACGGCTCAGCAGTCAGTATCACACAGGATAGGATTAGATATACGGCTCAGCAGTCAGTATCACACAGGATAGGATTAGATATACGGCTCAGCAGACAGTATCACACAGGATAGGATTAGATACACAGCTCAGAAGACAGTATCACATAGGATAGGATTAGATATACGGCTCAGCAGTCAGTATCACACAGGATAGGATTAGATATACGGCTCAGCAGTCAGTATCACACAGGATAGGATTAGATATACGGCTCAGCAGACAGTATCACACAGGAGAGGATTAGATATACGGCTCAGCAGACAGTATCACACAGGAGAGGATTAGATATACAGCTCAGCAGTCAGTATCACACAGGATAGGATTAGATACACGGCTCAGCAGACAGTATCACACAGGATAGGATTAGATACACGGCTCAGCAGACAGTATCACACAGGAGAGGATTAGATATACAGCTCAGCAGTCAGTATCACACAGGATAGGATTAGATACATGGCTCAGCAGTCAGTATCACACAGGATAGGATTAGATACACGGCTCAGCAGTCAGTATCACACAGGAGAGGATTAGATACACGGCTCAGCAGACAGTATCACACAGGAGAGGATTAGATACACAGCTCAGCAGTCAGTATCACACAGGATAGGATTAGATACACGGCTCAGCAGACAGTATCACACAGGATAGGATTAGATACACGGCTCAGCAGACAGTATCACATGGGTTACCATTAGATACAGGAGTTAATCACACAGTATAATATTCTATACATTCTGATCAGATTATATAAACCTACTTTGCTTGGATACGAAGGCTGAACACGTCCCGTTATAGTTCTGTGCAGATTCAGGGGACGGTTTTCAATCAGAGTTTGTCTCTGAGCCGCGTTTAATAAGTTTCTGAAAACATAAAACCTTGAGTTTATGAAGAGCGCAAATGTTTAATTAAATATCACATTAATTGCCTGTAGATCAGGCAGGATTTCATTTGTTTAGAACGGCGGCAGCGAGAAACATTGTTAAGAGGACAACATTTAAAGGAAAGTGTCGGAGGAGAGCGCGGAGCATACGGAAAGAGCGAAATAACACTCCGCAATGAGGCTAACGAAAAATTATATTTAATTAAAGGATAATCTTGTTCTGTGTGTTGAATACATAGCAATTAACTACATTTAGGCTCATTAAATACCAAATCTCAGCTAAGACATTATTACTTTTGTACCTGAGACACTTTCTGCTGCATGAGAGAGTCAGAGCCAAGATAATTACTGCACCACATTCTGCTTTACGGTTCAGTCATTTACTGGTTTTAGAGGCAAACATAGAAAATACTGCAGTTCTCATCAATATCACTGTCTGCTATGTACAGGAATATAACTACTAAAATACTGCTCCTATGTAAAAGAATATAACTACTATAATACTGCCCCTATGTACAGGAATATAACTACTAAAATACTGCTCCTATGTAAAAGAATATAACTACTAAAATACTGCTCCTATGTAAAAGAATATAACTACTATAATACTGCCCCTATGTACAGGAATATAACTACTATAATACTGCCCCTATGTAAAGGAATATAACTACTATAATACTGCCCCCTATGTACATTAATATAACTACTATAATACTGCCTCCTATGTACAAGAATATAACTACTATAATACTGCCCCTATGTACAAGAATATAACTACTATATTACTGCTCCTATGTGCAAGAATATAACTACTATAATACTGATCCTATGTACAAGAATATAACTACTATAATACTGCTCCTATGTACAAGAATATAACTACTATAATACTGCCCCTATGTACAAGAATATAACTACTATAATACTGCTCCTATGCACAAGAATATAACTACTATAATACTGCCCTCTATGTACAAGAATATAACTACTATAATACTGTTCCTATGTACAGGAATATAATTAGCATAATACTGCCCCTATGTATAAGAATATAACTACTATAATACTGCTCCTATGTACAGGAATATAACTACTATAATACTGCCCCCTATGTACAAGAATATAACTACTATAATACTACCCCTATGTAAAGGAATATAACTACTATAATACTGCCCCCTATGTACATTAATATAACTACTATAATACTGCCCCTATGTAAAGGAATATAACTACTATAATACTGCCCCCTATGTACATTAATATAACTACTATAATACTGCCTCCTATGTACAAGAATATAACTACTATATTACTGCTCCTATGTGCAAGAATATAACTACTATAATACTGATCCTATGTACAAGAATATAACTACTATAATACTGCTCCTATGTACAAGAATATAACTACTATAATACTGCTCCTATGTACAAGAATATAACTACTATAATACTGTTCCTATGTACAGGAATATAATTAGCATAATACTGCCCCTATGTATAAGAATATAACTACTATAATACTGCTCCTATGTACAGGAATATAACTACTATAATACTGCCCCCTATGTACAAGAATATAACTACTATAATACTACCCCTATGTACAAGAATATAACTACTATAATACTACCCCTATGTACAAGAATATAACTACTATAATACTGCCCCTATGTACAAGAATATAACTACTATAATACTGTTCCTATGTACAGGAATATAATTAGCATAATACTGCCCCTATGTATAAGAATATAACTACTATAAGACTGCCCCTTATTTACCAGGATATTACTTCTATAATACTGCCCCTATGTACAAGAATATAACTACTATAATACTGCCCCTATGTAAAGGAATATAACTACTATAATACTGCCCCCTATGTACATTAATATAACTACTATAATACTGCCCCTATGTAAAGGAATATAACTACTATAATACTGCCCCCTATGTACATTAATATAACTACTATAATACTGCCTCCTATGTACAAGAATATAACTACTATATTACTGCTCCTATGTGCAAGAATATAACTACTATAATACTGATCCTATGTACAAGAATATAACTACTATAATACTGCTCCTATGTACAAGAATATAACTACTATAATACTGCTCCTATGTACAAGAATATAACTACTATAATACTGTTCCTATGTACAGGAATATAATTAGCATAATACTGCCCCTATGTATAAGAATATAACTACTATAATACTGCTCCTATGTACAGGAATATAACTACTATAATACTGCCCCCTATGTACAAGAATATAACTACTATAATACTGCTCCTATGTACAAGAATATAACTACTATAATACTGCTCCTATGTACAGGAATATAACTACTATAATACTGCCCCCTATGTACAAGAATATAACTACTATAATACTGCTCCTATGTACAGGAATATAACTACTATAATACTGCCCCCTATGTACAAGAATATAACTACTATAATACTACCCCTATGTACAAGAATATAACTACTATAATACTACCCCTATGTACAAGAATATAACTACTATAATACTGCCCCTATGTACAAGAATATAACTACTATAATACTGCCCCTATGTACAAGAATATAACTACTATAATACTGCCCATCTGTACAAGAATATAACTACTATAATACTGCTCCTATGTACAAGAATATAACTACTATAATACTGTTCCTATGTACAGGAATATAATTAGCATAATACTGCCCCTATGTATAAGAATATAACTACTATAAGACTGCCCCTTATTTACCAGGATATTACTTCTATAATACTGCCCCTATGTACAAGAATATAACTACTATAATACTGCCCCTATGTACAGGAATATAACTACTATAATACTGCTCCTATATACAAGAATATAACTACTATAATACTGCTCCTATGTACAAGAATATAACTACTATAATACTGCTCCTATGTACAAGAATATAACTACTATAATACTGCTCCTATGTACAAGAATATAACTACTATAATACTGCCCCTATGTACAAGAATATAACTACTATAATACTGCTCCTATGTACAAGAATATAACTACTATAATACTGCTCCTATGTACAAGAATATAACTACTATAATACTGCCCCTATGTACAAGAATATAACTACTATAATACTGCTCCTATGTACAAGAATATAACTACTATAATACTGCTCCTATGTACAGGAATATAATTAGCATAATACTGCCCCTATGTATAAGAGTATAACTACTATAAGACTGCCCCTTATTTACCAGGATATTACTTCTATAATACTACCTTCTTTATACAGGAATATACCTGCTCTAATACTACTCATACTGTACTCATTCAGAAGAGCATACATTTGATAACTCTCTGATATGTATCTGCAATGCTGTTTTCTCTTTTATGGGAGCTGTATTTGTATACTGAGATCGCCCCCTAGTGGTCAGCGCACTGCCCCCTGGTATTCACCTGTTGTGCTTTTATGTAAATTAGATGCAATCTAGTAAATTCGAAAACATTTTTGACAAACCTGGGTTTATGGGGGAGGATATGAATCCTGAATAATATCTTTGTCCTTAATATCTGAGATGCAGAATGATTAGACGTCTTTTACTTCTTGCTTTTACGTGTTTCGTGTTGACAGGATGTAGTCGCTCTGACTGCAGGGATTATTGTAATAGAAATATGCATGAGTTCTCACTGCACATTGAGCACCCTCCATTGTCAGGCCGCTGATACAATGTATCATTCTCTGTAGATCCAGGATTTGTTTGTTTAGGTGTTTGAGAAGAAGGTGAAAGAAGTGAATGGGTTCTGATTGGAAGGAGGCGACGTACAGACCCGAGACTGAGCCCCATTGTAGTGTCACGTAGCGGGCACAATGTGCGTTATGGCCGATGCTTCTCTGCATAGAAAAAATGCAAACTAATATAGAACAAGTAGAAGTTTAGAGACATGGGACCATCAGCTGGAGGTTTACGGATCATCTGAAAGACATCTGAAGTCCAAGTAGTTATCCCCAACCTTCTCATAAAATAAAGATAGACTATGAATTCTGGCGCCATGGACCAGGACCCTCCCAACAAAGTGCCCAGGTGGAAATTCTAGTGACTTTGGCGCTACCTACTTCTACTCTATAGATGAAGATCATGTCATCAAGAGCATGGAGATCACCAGGGTCACCTTTACTGATTTCTTGGCATCACTTCCACTCACAAGAAGGGTGACCCTGCTGACCTTCATGATTGACCACGGACGGCTTCTATAAAGTAGAACTTGGTCATGGGAAAGTGTATTATTTAGGGTATTAGTCTCCAACATGTGGCTCTCCAACTGGAGGATCTGGAGATCCACAGATTAGAATCCAGAGCATTACGGAGTGGAACAGGCGGCCACGAGAGGTGGTGAGTTCTCCTTCCATGAAAGTCTTCAAGCAGAGGCTGGACAGACATCTGTCTGGGAAGATTTAGTGACTCCTGCTTTGAGCAGGCGCTTGGACCAGATGACCCAGAAGGTCCCTTCCAACTCTACCATCCTTTGACTCTACAAGGAAAGGAGTCTAAAGAGGCTCAAAATTCTTGGGGTAACATTTGGGATATGCTCACACTAATGATATCATACATAATATTACATGACATTTTTTACACAATTGATCATGGGGTGGTGGCCACCAAATGTCTTCAATGGATGAGACAGGTTGGACTGTCAACTGTTTTTAGGAACTGCCACCAGTGAAAATGTCCATCAACATCCGCCATCATTCCTTTATGGATGGAGCCAGGACCCATCTTAAGTGGTCTAGAGAGTCATTAAAGGGTCATTCTACCAGGAGAACCTTAACCCTTGTTGAATTTTCTTTTACCATGGAGACCAATTTCCATTTCCACATTCTTCAATGCTGTAGTATTTCAATTAGAGTAGAAAAGGAACATGTGCTGCCCGTTTCGTGTCTTATCTGACCAATCGAAGTGATCGATCCTGATTCTGATCTATTCGCTCTTGAACAAATCCCTTTGTAGAGAACCTAACCAGGAACTTCACTCATTGCAAACTCTTGGAGTTCCTCGTGACCTCAGGTCCCATAGGGCCCGAAGGTGTAAAACCGGTTTCCGAGCAATTACTGACTATGGGAATGATATTCACACTTCACCATAGTAGGGTCTAGGGTTGTAGGGGCCTCTTTTTACCCTGCTTGCCCACCCCCAGCATCGGCCCTGGTGTTTAGCGTGGGTCATGGTAATTCATGGATTCCTCTCCACCACCAGTGTCAGGCACCAAGGACCCCTCATTTTCAGGACCATCCTGTGATACTAGTTCTTTGTCGGAGAGCCTCCTTCATTCCCCCTTCTTCTACCATAGTCATGAAGTTCAGGACGAAGACAGGACATTTCTGGCCAGGGCTCCGCTGCGCCGCGGTGACTGCTGAGCGGGGGATGCATTATTTATGTCACATTTTACTATGCAGATTCATTACAGTATAATGAATGCATTATTAATATCATTGATATTTTATGTCAATATCATTATACATTCATAGACTGTGAAGATGATTGGTGGCTTCTCGGGCTCCTGTGTCACTTACTTAGAGGTCACCACTGTGGCCCAAGTCGTAGCGTGAACTACCAGCCATAGAGGGTACTAAGGGGTAGAGAGATGACCCAGAGGCGATTGAATCTAACTCAGATCTGCTCTCACAGCAGAGGGTTTGTTACAATGTGTCCGTTCTGTGCAATTCTGTTCAACTCATCCTTTCTCCTGTTCTAAAAGTCAGTCCAGGTAAGATGAAGCCACCAAAGCATGGCCAAGACCTGATACAATTGTAACAAACCCTCACTCCAATCCTAATGAAGCTTGACCCTCGTTCCTCCTTTTGGCAGGAGGGGTGTTTTTTTGGATTTTACCCCCATCATATAGGGCCCCATGGTGGCACATAGGCTTCCTCTATGGTACTGTGTGTAAACCCTTGGTCCCAGGGGGTGCAGAAGGAGTGGTCACATTCAGGTCCTGCTGCCTGATGGAGACAGTGGCGTAACTTGAAGCTCGTGGGCCCCAAGTCAAAACCTCCAATGGGACCCCTAATTATCACAGATCCTTATTAGCCCAAATGGACCTGTAACCCCTTCACCTATTCTGGATATGCCGCTGTTTGGAGCATGAAAAGATCCCAAAATGATACAGATGTAGCAAGTGCCTCCGAATGTTCATAAATGGTGGCCAGTGGTGGGATTCCTTTCCATGTTTTGCACTGGGGTCCGGCTCTTCATTGTGTGACGCGAGTTGTGATGACCCTGGTGGCGGCCACTTTTCGTGTTTGCTGAGCTCGGCGTTAGTTTGGTAATCTCCTGTTTTCTTCTTTGCCGGCTGCCAGCGCTGATCCAGCAGCTGTAACTCTTCATGTGGTGAGCGAGAAGCTTAGCTTGCAATAAGATTTAATTAGAATACAGCGACCTGAGAAAGTCTCAGAAAGTCTCAGAAAGTCCCAGAAAGTCTCAGAAAGTCCCAGAAAGTCTCAAAGTCTCAGAAAGTCTCAAAGTCTCAGAAAGTCCCAGAAAGTCTCAGAAAGTCTCAGAAAGTCTCAGAAATTCTCAGAAAGTCTCAAAGTCTCAGAAAGTCTAAGAAAGTATCAGAAAGTCTCAAAGTCTCAGAAAGTCTAAGACAGTATCAGAAAGTCCCAGAAAGTCCCAGAAAGTCTCAGAAAGTCCCAGAAAGTCTCAGAAAGTCTAAGACAGTATCAGAAAGTCCCAGAAAGTCTCAGAAAGTCTCAAAATCCCAGAAAGTCTCAGAAAGTCCCAGAAAGTCTCAAAGTCTCAGAAAGTCTAAGACAGTATCAGAAAGTCCCAGAAAGTCTCAGAAAGTCTCAAAATGTCTCAAAATCCCAGAAAGTCTCAGAAAGTCCCAGAAAGTCTCAGAAAGTCCCAGAAAGTCTCAGCAAGTCTCAAAGCCTCAGAAAGTCTAAGACAGTATCAGAAAGTCCCAGAAAGTCTCAGAAAGTCTCAAAATCCCAGAAAGTCTCAGAAAGTCCCAGAAAGTCTCAGAAAGTCTCAAAGCCTCAGAAAGTCTAAGACAGTATCAGAAAGTCCCAGAAAGTCTCAGAAAGTCTCAGAAAGTCCCAGAAAGTCTCAGAAAGTCTCAAAGCCTCAGAAAGTATAAGACAGTATCAGAAAGTCCCAGAAAGTCTCAGAAAGTCTCAAAATCCCAGAAAGTCTCAGAAAGTCCCAGAAAGTCTCAGAAAGTCTCAGAAAGTCTCAGAAAGTCTCAGAAAGTATGACATTTGCCGCAGCTCCGATACAGCAACAAAACGCGGCACAAAATGACATTTTCAGAACAAACTCTTTCTCCCCCTATTTATAAAAGACAGAAATATTCTAATAGATGCCATAATGGTCTCCGATAATCACATAATTTGACTCCAAAGTGGGCACAGTAAATATCAAATGCCTCTGCCATCACAGATCCCTGAGTCAAGATTTCCAAAAGACGCATAAAATAGTCAAATGGAAGAGCAGAGCCGACTTTGTCATGGATAACTTGAAGCCTCGGATTGTGACTGCATGGCCTTCACACAACCCCTTACATCTCATTATAAAATGACGCTTTATTATTGATGTAGCTGAGCTGACTGTGCCTCTGAAGTGTTTCTTTTATGAAACTTTGAAGCCCCAGATAGTGGGAGCGTGACCAAATGATAGTCAGCTCTGCTACATGCATACAATTGTACTGAAAACTTCCCATACCCCGGCAGAATTTTTGCTTTCTTGGCCTTTTTTCAGAGAATATGAATGATAGCACCAAAACTTTTTCTCCACTCATGGTTAGTGGTTGGGTGAAGCCATTTATTGTCAATCTACTGTGTTTTCTCTTTTGATGGTTGCCACTCCCTGACGAAGGCAGACGCCGAAACGCGCGTCGGGGTGGACGCATACAAGGGACAGACATCACGTGCACCAGGTAAACCACCTGAGGTCCTTATTTACTTCCACAGCCTTATTTGTTTTGTCATTAGGTTGTTTCTTTATTGATAAGTTAAAGCCCCACACTGTGACAGCATGCCACAACACGCCAATAGGCAGACTGAGCTCTGCTTCATTACACAATCAAATATATTACGCTCTAAAAGTACAAAACCGGGTGTAGCAGAGCTGACTATGACATTGGCTGATTTTGTCCCCTGTGATGATCACATTATGTTGCAGTTTACATACGATTTCCATTCACACATTTCCACACTGCGCTCTGCTACATCGGTTGATGACTTGCCTGTCTTTTAAGAACGATTGATGTTCACCAAATGCAATGATTACTGATACAATACTCTTATAGTTATCAGTCAGTGATATATTGATATAGCAAAGCTGAGTTTGTCAGTTATCATTACACATGCTAAAACTGATATTTAGTATTTGCTGTTTTCCAGTCTTAAAACTTAACAAAAGTTTCCAACTTGTTTCAAAAGTTCTGAGCACCCCTTTCCTTCATCCGCCTACTTTATACACAGTAACTTGTGAAGAAATAAGAAAAGTAAAGTAGAGACCATCATGTGAGTAAGGTGCACCTACGCAGAGGGTCTCTATGTCTGGAGGGGTCCACGATTTACATTATACTCCATTGATTTTTATAAGCGCGGTGTAATACTTTGTTTCTCCTGTGGGGGCACTGTAGGGAAATCCAACACTTGATGCCAGATTTCTTTGCAGATTACAGTTGATCATTGAGTGTCTCTGCAGCAGGAGGGCATGTGATTAGCCATTTTTGGGGGGCAAGAATTAAGGGATTATCCTTTCCCTATACTACAGCATGTAAAATAAAGGGGAGTCCCTAATTTTAGCCCACTATTGTTTCTAATTCTGTAGGATCTGGTACATGCATCAATTAAACTCCAGCGCACTGAATATTACGAGCATGTAATACTTTTTTTCTCCTGTGGGGGCACTGCAGTGGAATTGAAGACTTGCTGCCGGGTTTCTCCTGCAGATTAGAGTTGTCAGGATCGGGAACATCTGTGAACAGCTTTATATTTGGGAGATCTTTATGATACAAAGGAATGTGTGTCCCTTACCACCATGTAATTGATGTAGAGTTTAGAAAAATAAAAGGGATTCTATTGTTTGGTTTCACTTCTTATTAGATACACCTAAATAAAAAAGAGTATCTCTGGAGGACCCAGCATATCTATTAGATTTATTAGCATGTAATTCTCTTTTTGTCCTCTGGGGGAGCTGTAGGGAAACTCAATAAGTCTTTTACAGACTATAGTTACTTGCTGGAGGTGTGAGCATCTGAGACACTTGTGATCAGTTTACATTATGGGAAAACTTTCCAACAAGGATGGATTTGTCCCTTACACCTATGTAACTTCTTACAACATCAAGGGATTTTTGTCCCTTACCCCTATTTAATTATTGTGGAGTTTTGAAAAATAAAAGGGAATCTATCATTTGGATTCATTTTTTTTATTAGATACACCTAAAAAAAAAAGAGTGTCCCTATTTCTGGAGGACCCAGCATGGGTTTTATTTTTTAAGCATGCAATTCTCTTTTCGTCCTCTGGGGGAGCTGTAGGGAAATGCAACAAATCTTTTATAGATTCTAGCTAATTGCTGGGGGTCTCAGCAGTGGGACCACCTTATTCATGGAGGACCTATAAACCGACCAATAGAGGAGCCCCTCCCCTTTGGGGGCCCTCTTTCTCAGTAGAGTTCCCCTGCAGGCTCACCTTGCTGTCAGCCTTGGTGTAACCTCCTGCAGAGTTGACCATTGATTTATTGATGGGAATGTCGAGCTTTGGCAGGTTCCTCATATTCTGTATGATGGAAGGATGTAAATGTCTCCGCTCCCTCCATTCTTCGCGTCCATAAATGATCCGGTGTTCGGACGGATGGAATTAAGGATGTTTAACCCTAGAGCGGGCTGCCGCTAGTGCTGCTGACTCCATGAAATATTATGTAGGAGCGGACTCCGCTACGCCGCGCAGGGCCGTATTGATTTGCTGCTCTCGCGCTGACTGCAGCGTATTTAATATGAAAGCGGAGATGAGGTTACTCGTGATTTCTGGCGGGATGATTGAGACTGGACGGGTCTGTGCGGAGGGCAAACATTATTAGGCTACTGCCAAGAACGGGACCAAGATTAGGGCAGAGCCCCTAGTAGATGAATAGGACTCCTTAAAGGGGAATTCTACCTATAGCCGCAGATATAAGGTACATTCAGAGGTGCCATCTAGTGGTGACAATGGGTAATGCATCGCCCTTTGTGCTTTCCCACCCAGCATATATATTTAGGTGATTAAATCCTTCTCTAAGACTTCTGTAAGATCAGAACACTTCTCTCCTAAAATACTCTGCGCTGCTGGGAAAACTCCTACCTTTCCCACTACATAACTTAGTCTATGACTTCTGTAAGATCAGAACACTATTCTCCTAAAATACTCTGTGCTGCTGGGGTAACTCCTACCTTTCCCACTACATAACTTAGTCTATGACCTCTGTAAGATCAGAACACTTCTCTCCTAAAATACTCTGCGCTGCTGGGATAACTCCTGCCTTTCCCGCTACATAACTTAGTCTATGACTTCTGTAAGATCAGAACACTATTCTCCTAAAATACTCTGCGCTGCTGGGGTAACTCCTACCTTTCCCGCTACATAACTTAGTCTATGACCTCTGTAAGATCAGAACACTTCTCTCCTAAAATACTCTGCGCTGCTGGGGTAACTCCTACCTTTCCCGCTACATAACTTAGTCTATGACCTCTGTAAGATCAGAACACTTCTCTCCTAAAATACTCTGCGCTGCTGGGATAACTCCTACCTTTCCCACTACATAACTTAGTCTATGACCTCTGCAAGATCAGAACACTTCTCTCCTAAAATACTCTGCGCTGCTGGGATAACTCCTACCTTTCCCGCTACATAACTTAGTCTATGACCTCTGTAAGATCAGAACACTATTCTCCTAAAATACTCTGCGCTGCTGGGGTAACTCCTACCTTTCCCGCTACATAACTTAGTCTATGACCTCTGTAAGATCAGAACACTATTCTCCTAAAATACTCTGCGCTGCTGGGATAACTCCTACCTTTCCCGCTACATAACTTAGTCTATGACCTCTGTAAGATCAGAACACTATTCTCCTAAAATACTCTGCGCTGCTGGGGTAACTCCTACCTTTCCCGCTACATAACTTAGTCTATGACCTTTGTAAGATCAGAATAATTCTCTCCTAAAATACTCTGCGCTGCTGGGATAACTCCTACCTTTCCCACTACATAACTTAGTCTATGACCTCTGTAAGATCAGAACACTTCTCTCCTAAAATACTCTGCGCTGCTGGGGTAACTCCTGCCTTTCCCACTACATAACTTAGTCTATGACCTCTGTAAGATCAGAACACTTCTCTCCTAAAATACTCTGCGCTGCTGGGATAACTCCTACCTTTCCCACTACATAACTTAGTCTATGACCTCTGTAAGATCAGAACACTTCTCTCCTAAAATACTCTGCGCTGCTGGGATAACTCCTGCCTTTCCCACTACATAACTTAGTCTATGACCTTTGTAAGATCAGAACACTTCTCTCCTAAAATACTCTGCGCTGCTGGGATAACTCCTACCTTTCCCACTACATAACTTAGTCTATGACCTCTGTAAGATCAGAACACTTCTCTCCTAAAATACTCTGCGCTGCTGGGGTAACTCCTACCTTTCCCACTACATAACTTAGTCTATGACCTCTGTAAGATCAGAACACTATTCTCCTAAAATACTCTGCGCTGCTGGGATAACTCGTACCTTTCCCACTCCATAACTTAGTCTATGACCTCTGTAAGATCAGAATAATTCTCTCCTAAAATACTCTGCGCTGCTGGGATAACTCGTACCTTTCCCACTACATAACTTAGTCTATGACCTCTGTAAGATCAGAACACTTCTCTCCTAAAATACTCTGCGCTGCTGGGATAACTCCTACCTTTCCCACTACATAACTTAGTCTATGACCTCTGTAAGATCAGAACACTTCTCTCCTAAAATACTCTGCGCTGCTGGGATAACTCCTACCTTTCCCACTACATAACTTAGTCTATGACCTCTGTAAGATCAGAACACTTCTCTCCTAAAATACTCTGCGCTGCTGGGATAACTCGTACCTTTCCCACTACATAACTTAGTCTATGACCTCTGTAAGATCAGAACACTTCTCTCCTAAAATACTCTGCGCTGCTGGGGTAACTCCTACCTTTCCCACTACATAACTTAGTCTATGACCTCTGTAAGATCAGAACACTATTCTCCTAAAATACTCTGCGCTGCTGGGATAACTCGTACCTTTCCCACTCCATAACTTAGTCTATGACCTCTGTAAGATCAGAATAATTCTCTCCTAAAATACTCTGCGCTGCTGGGATAACTCGTACCTTTCCCACTACATAACTTAGTCTATGACCTCTGTAAGATCAGAACACTTCTCTCCTAAAATACTCTGCGCTGCTGGGATAACTCCTACCTTTCCCACTACATAACTTAGTCTATGACCTCTGTAAGATCAGAACACTTCTCTCCTAAAATACTCTGCGCTGCTGGGGTAACTCCTACCTTTCCCACTACATAACTTAGTCTATAACCTCTGTAAGATCAGAACACTTCTCTCCTAAAATACTCTGTGCTGCTGGGGTAACTCCTACCTTTCCCACTACATAACTTAGTCTATGACCTCTGTAAGATCAGAATAATTCTCTCCTAAAATACTCTGTGCTGCTGGGATAACTCCTACCTTTCCCACTACATAACTTAGTCTATGACCTCTGTAAGATCAGAACACTTCTCTCCTAAAATACTCTGCGCTGCTGGGATAACTCGTACCTTTCCCACTACATAACTTAGTCTATGACCTCTGTAAGGTCAGAACACTATTCTCCTAAAATACTCTGCGCTGCTGGGATAACTCCTACCTTTCCCACTCCATAACTTAGTCTATGACCTCTGTAAGATCAGAACACTTCTCTCCTAAAATACTCTGCGCTGCTGGGATAACTCCTACCTTTCCCACTACATAACTTAGTCTATAACCTCTGTAAGATCAGAACACTTCTCTCCTAAAATACTCTGCGCTGCTGGGGTAACTCCTACCTTTCCCACTACATAACTTAGTCTATGACCTCTGTAAGATCAGAACACTTCTCTCCTAAAATACTCTGCGCTGCTGGGATAACTCCTACCTTTCCCACTACATAACTTAGTCTATAACCTCTGTAAGATCAGAACACTTCTCTCCTAAAATACTCTGCGCTGCTGGGGTAACTCCTACCTTTCCCACTACATAACTTAGTCTATGACCTCTGTAAGATCAGAACACTTCTCTCCTAAAATACTCTGCGCTGCTGGGATAACTCCTACCTTTCCCACTACATAACTTAGTCTATGACCTCTGTAAGATCAGAACACTTCTCTCCTAAAATACTCTGCGCTGCTGGGATAACTCGTACCTTTCCCACTACATAACTTAGTCTATGACCTCTGTAAGGTCAGAACACTATTCTCCTAAAATACTCTGCGCTGCTGGGATAACTCCTACCTTTCCCACTCCATAACTTAGTCTATGACCTCTGTAAGATCAGAACACTTCTCTCCTAAAATACTCTGCGCTGCTGGGATAACTCCTACCTTTCCCACTACATAACTTAGTCTATAACCTCTGTAAGATCAGAACACTTCTCTCCTAAAATACTCTGCGCTGCTGGGGTAACTCCTACCTTTCCCACTACATAACTTAGTCTATGACCTCTGTAAGATCAGAACACTTCTCTCCTAAAATACTCTGCGCTGCTGGGATAACTCCTACCTTTCCCACTACATAACTTAGTCTATAACCTCTGTAAGATCAGAACACTTCTCTCCTAAAATACTCTGCGCTGCTGGGATAACTCCTACCTTTCCCACTACATAACTTAGTCTATGACCTCTGTAAGATCAGAACACTTCTCTCCTAAAATACTCTGCGCTGCTGGGATAACTCCTACCTTTCCCACTCCATAACTTAGTCTATGACCTCTGTAAGATCAGAACACTTCTCTCCTAAAATACTCTGCGCTGCTGGGATAACTCCTACCTTTCCCACTACATAACTTAGTCTATAACCTCTGTAAGATCAGAACACTTCTCTCCTAAAATACTCTGCGCTGCTGGGGTAACTCCTACCTTTCCCACTACATAACTTAGTCTATGACCTCTGACTGTAAGATCAGAACACTTCTCTCCTAAAATACTCTGCGCTGCTGGGGATAGTATATATTTCACTATGTAACTTTCAGTCTATAACCTCTGTAGGATCAGCAGCACATTTCTTGTCATGATCCTATGGTAGCTTTTGGACTGACACGCCAGGGGTTAATTATTGTGGGTCACGTGGTCCTTGACACTTCTCTCCTGAAATACTCTGTGCTGCTGGAGACATTTGTCGTCCACTATGTACATCACAGTCTGCGACCCACCACTTGTCTCCTTCCCCATCCTCCCCCTTGTATGTACAAGGCAAGACAAACATTGTAATTTCCATGAAACACTCTGTGCTGCTGTGAGATCTCCACTCATCGCTCAGGATTCATGGCTGCTCTGTAGTTTATGGATTTACCGGAGCAGAGAGCTGGAAACATACAGAAAAGTAATAAGCGACGGCTGTTTACGAGGGATCAGTGGGACTTGTGCGACTACGGAGCCAAATATTTGTTTTCAGTGATCATGCAGTGAATGTGAAATAAATACTCATCCTCCAGGGTTATGATCTAGGGTTATGCTCTAGGGCAGGGGAGGGGAACCTCAGGCCCTAGGGCCATTTACAGCCCTAGATGACCTTTGATCAGGCCCCCCCGGGTAGATTATCTGGGACCACATTCTTGGGCAGGGAGGGGTATTTTGATTACAACCAGCTCATTCATTTATTCTTGCTCTGTTAGCACACATGCAGTGTTCACTACTGAAAACTAAAGGGCATGCAATGAAAGATTACGTCCTGACACCAGTGCCAGAGTCAGGATGGACTTTGTGGGCAGAGATCGCATGGCCCCCGAAGGATGGCATAAATATCCAAATGACCCTTGGCAGAATAAAGATTCCCCTCCCCTGCTCTAGGGTATTATTCCAGGGATATGCTCCAGGGTAATACTCCAGGGTTATGCTCCAGGGTAATACTCCAGGGTTATGCTCTATGATTATTCTCCAGGGTTATCCTCCCGGGTAATGCTCCAGGGTTATCCTCCAGGGTAATGCTCCAGAGTTATCCTCCAGGGTAATGCTCCAGGGTTATCCTCCAGGGTAATGCTCCAGAGTTATCCTCCAGGGTAATGCTCCAGGGTTATCCTCCAGGGTAATGCTCCAGAGTTATCCTCCAGGGTAATGCTCCAGGGTTATCCTCCAGGGTAATGCTCCAGAGTTATCCTCCAGGGTAATGCTCCAGGGTTATCCTCCAGGGTAATGCTCCACGGTTATCCTCCATGATTATACTCTATGGCTTTTCTCCAGTCCAGGGTAATGGTCCAGGAGTATCCTCCATGATTATACTCTACGATTATTATTGTACTCCATGATTATCCTCTAGGGTCTGTGTTTCAATCCTGTATTTATACAACACTGTATCACTGGATAATGGATCAGTGCAGCAACTTCAGCTCTGCTACTTCTATTATTTGCTATGGACCGGTGTTTTGTTGATATCTTATTAGTTCCACAATGTATCATGAGAAAATATTTACATTTCTGACTCTACAAATAAAATGGTAGAACCTCAAAAATGTAATTCTACAGTTTCTACATCTCCTCCCTGGTCTCAGCCTACCACCCTACCCGTGCTCTCCGTTCTGCTAACGACCTGAGGTTAGCCTCCTCAATAGTCAGAACCTCCGAATCCCGTCTCCAAAACTTTTCACGTGCTGCGCCGATTCTTTGGAACGCACTTCCCAGGTTAACCCCTTAAGCCCCAAGGGTGGTTTGCACATTAATGACCGAGCCAATTATTACAATTCTGACCACTGTCCCTTTATGAGGTTGTAACTCTGGAACGCTTCAACGGATCCTGAAGATTCTGACATTGTTTTCTCGTGACATATTGTACTTCATGATAGTGGTAAAATTTATTCGATAAGACTTGCGTTTATTTGTGAAAAAAATGGAAATTTGGCGAAAATTTTGAAAATTTCGCATTTTCCAACTTTGAATTTTTATGCCCTGTAATCACAGAGATATGTCACACAAAATACTTAATAAGTAACATTTCCCACATGTCTACTTTACATCAGCATAATTTTGGAACCAAATTTTTTTTTGTAGGGTTAAAAGTTGACCAGCAATTTCTCATTTTTACAACACTATTTTTTTTTTAGGGACCACATCTCATTTGAAGTCATTTTGAGGGGTCTATATGATAGAAAATAACCAAGTGTGACACCATTCTAAAAACTGCACCCCTCAAGGTGCTCAAAACCATATTCAAGAAGTTTATTAACCCTTCTGGTGCTTCACAGGAATTTTTGGAATGTTTAAATAAAAATGAACATTTAACTTTTTTTCACACAAAATTTTTTTCAGCTCCAAATTGTTTTATTTTACCAAGGGTAACAGGAGAAAATAGATCTCAAAAGTTGTTGTGCAATTTGTCCTGAGTACGCTGATACCCCATATGTGGGGGTAAACCACTGTTTGGGCGCACGGCAGAGCTCGGAAGGGAAGGAGCGCCATTTGGCTTTTCAATGTAAAATTGACTGGAATTGAGATGGGGCGCCATGTTACGTTTAGAGAGCCCCTGATGTGCCTACACATTGAAACCCCCCAAAAGTGACACCATTTTGGAAAGTAGACCCACTAAGAAACTTATCTAGATGTGCTGTGAGAACTTTGAACCACCAAGTGTTTCACTACAGATTATAACGCAGAGCCATGAAAATAAAAAATTATTTTTTTCCACAAAAATTATTTTTTAGCCCCCAGTGTTGTATTTTTCCAAGGGTAACAGGAGAAATTGGACCCCAAAAGTTGTTTTCCAATTTGTCCTGAGTACACTGATACGCCACATGGGGGGGGGAAACCACTGTTTGGGCGCATGGCAGAGCTCGGAAGGGAAGGAGCGCCATTTGGAATGCAGACTTAGATGGATTGGTCTGCAGGCGTCACATTGCATTTACAGATCCCCTGATGTAACTAAACAGTAGAAACCCCCCACAAGTGACCCTATATTGGAAGCTAGACCCCCAAGGAACTTATCTGGATGTGTTGTGAGAACTTTGAACCCCCCAAAAGTTTCACTACAGTTTATAAGGCAGAGCCGTGAAAATAAAAAATAATTTTCTTTCCACAAAAATGTTTTTTTAACCCCCCAAATTTTTATTTTTCCAAGGTTAACAAGAGAAATTGGACCCCAAAAGTTGTTGTCCTATTTGTCCTGAGTACGCTGATACTCCATATGTGGGGGTAAACCACTGTTTGGGTGCACGGGAAAGCTTGGAAGGGAAGGAGCACTGTTTTACTTTTTCAACGCAGAGTTGGCTGGAATTGAGATCGGACGCCATGTCGCGTTTGGAGCGCCCCTTATGTGCCTAAATAGTGAAAACCCCCAATTCTAACCCTAACCCTAGCCCTAACCCTAACCCTAAAGGGAAAATGGAAATAAATATTTTTTTAATTTTATTATTTTTCCCTAACTAAGGGGGTGATGAAGGGGGGGTTGATTTTTATGATTGGCAGCCGTCACAGACTAAAAGACGCTTTTTATTGCAAAAAATTGTTTTTGCATCTCCACATTTTGAGAGCTATAATTTTTCCATATTTTGGTCCACAGAGTCATTTGAGGTCTTGTTTTTTGCGGGACGAGTTGATGTTTTTATTGGTAACATTTTCGGGCATGTGACATTTTTTGATCGCTTCTTATTCCGATTTTTTTGAGGCAGAATTACCAAAAAACAGCTATTCATGAATTTCTTTTTGGGGGGGCATTTATACCATTCCACATTTGGTAAAATTGATAAAGCAGTTTTATTGATTGGGTCAGTACGATTACAGCAATAGCTCATTTATGTCATTTTTATATGTTTTGGCGCTTTTATACGATAAAATTATCTTATAGGGTCAGATCAGCGAGACCCTCGGAGCAACGCAATCACATCACGTTGCTCAGAGGGTCTCAAAGAAGCATGCAGGGAGCCCCATCCCTGCTCGATGTTTCCCTATGCCGCCGGAACACTGCGATCATGTTTGATCGCAGTGTGCCGGCGCTTAATGTGCCAGGGGCGGTCCGTGACCTCTCCTGGCACATAGTGCCGGATGTCAGCTGCGATAGTCAGCTGACACCTGGCCGCGATCAGCCGCGCTCCCACCGTGAGCGCGGCCGATCGCGTATGACGCATTATCCCGTCACTGGGAATAAAGTCCCAGGTCACCTCGACGGGATAGTACGTCATATAGGATTAAGGGGTTAATGCGATTAATCCCCAATCCCCACAGCTTTAAGCGTGCCCTAAAAACGCAATTGTTCAGATTGGCCTACCACCTCAATGCATTAACCTACCTGTCCCTGTGTGGCCCATTCAAAAAGCTTAAACCTTAATCAGGTTCCTCGTATTATGTTCTCATACACTTTATGTAAATTTATAGCCCTCTGTGTCTGTACTGTTACATATTTAGGCTGTTAACTGCATACCTCCCAACTTTTGAAGAAGGGAATGAGGGACAAAGTTTGCGGTGCGCGCAGTGGCAAATTTTACGCCACGCCTCTGACCACACCCATTTCACAACTTGTCACACCCATATCCATGCCCCAACCATAATTATAAAAAAAAATATGGCCACACAGTGCTCCATACTGTATAATGGCCACACAGTGCTCCATACTCTATAATGGCCACGCATGATGCTCCGTACTGTCTAATGGCCACACATGATGCTCCATACTGTATAATGGCCACACATGATGCTCCATACTGTATAATGTCCCCACATGATGCTCCATACTGTATAATGGCCAAACATGATGCTCCATACTGTATAATGGCCACACATGATGCTCCATACTGTACAATGGCCACACATGATGCTCCATACTGTATAATGCTCACACAGTGCACGTTACTGTATAATGGCCACACATGATGCTCCATACTGTATAATGGCCACACATAGTGCTCCATACTATATAATGGCCACACATGATGCTCCATACTGTATAATGGCCACACAGTGCTCCATACTCTATAATGGCCACGCATGATGCTCCGTACTGTCTAATGGCCACACATGATGCTCCATACTGTATAATGGCCACACATGATGCTCCATACTGTATAATGTCCCCATATGATGCTCCATACTGTATAATGGCCAAACATGATGCTCCATACTGTATAATGGCCACACATGATGCTCCATACTGTACAATGGCCACACATGATGCTCCATACTGTATAATGCTCACACAGTGCTCCATACTGTATAATGGCCACACATGATGCTCCATACTGTATAATGTCCACACATGATGCTCCATACTGTATAATGGCCACACATGATGCTCCATACTGTATAATGGCCACACATGATGCTCCATACTATATAATGGCCACACAGTGCACGTTACTGTATAATGGCCACACATGATGCTCCATACTGTATAATGGCCACACATAGTGCTCCATACTATATAATGGCCACACATGATGCTCCATACTGTATAATGGCCACACAGTGCTCCATACTCTATAATGGCCACGCATGATGCTCCGTACTGTCTAATGGCCACACATGATGCTCCATACTGAATAATGGCCACACATGATGCTCCATACTGTATAATGTCCCCACATGATGCTCCATACTGTATAATGGCCAAACATGATGCTCCATACTGTATAATGGCCACACATGATGCTCCATACTGTACAATGGCCACACATGATGCTCCATACTGTATAATGCTCACACAGTGCTCCATACTGTATAATGGCCACACATGATGCTCCATACTGTATAATGTCCACACATGATGCTCCATACTGTATAATGGCCACACATGATGCTCCATACTGTATAATGGCCACACATGATGCTCCATACTATATAATGGCCACACAGTGCACGTTACTGTATAATGGCCACACATGATGCTCCATACTGTATAATGGCCACACATAGTGCTCCATACTATATAATGGCCACACATGATGCTCCATACTGTATAATGGCCACATATAGTGCTCCATACTGTATAATGGCCACACATGATGCTTCATACTGTATAATGGCCACACACAGTGCTCCATACTGTATAATGGCCACACATGATGCTCCATACTGTATAATGGCCACACATGATGCTCCATACTATATAATGGCCACACATAGTGCTCCATACTATATAATGGTCACATATGATGCTCCATACTGTATAATGGCCACACATGATGCTCAATACTGTATAATGGCCACACATGATGCTCCATACTGTATAATGGCCACACATAGTGCTCCATACTGTATAATGGCCACACATGATGCTCCATACTGTATAATGGCCACACAGTGCTCATTACTGTATAATGGCCACACATGATGCTCCATACTGTATAATGGCCACACATAGTGCTCCATACTGTATAATGGCCACACAAGATGCTCCATACTGTATAATGGCCCCACATGATGCTCCATACTGTATAATGGCTACACATGATGCTCCATACTGTATAATGGCCACACATGATGCTCCATACTGTATAATGACCGCACATGATGCTCCATACTGTATAATGGCCACATATGATGCTCCATACTGTATAATGGCCACACAGTGCTCCATACTGTATAATGGCCACACAGTGCTCCATACTATAAAATGACCATACAGTGCTCCATACTGTATAATGGCCACACATGATGCTCAATACTGTATAATGGCCACACATGATGCTGAATACTGTATAATGGCCACACAGTGCTTCATACTGTATAATGGCCCCACATGATGCTGTGTACAGTATACTGGCCCTACGTGATGCTCCATACATTATAGTGGGCTCACATAATGCTGCATACTGTATAGTGGCCTCACATGATGCGTTGTACAGTATAATGGTCCCACGTGATGCTGCATACTGTATAATGGCCCACATGATGCTGCGTACAGTATAATGGCCTCACATGATGCTGCGTACAGTATAATGGCCATACATGGTTACCCCACCCCATCATTGCCTTCTCTATCACTACACACACCTCTACACACACACACACACCTCTCACTGCGCTCCCTTGCAGCAGCTTCCACTCATGATGCTCCTTACTGTATAATGGCCACACGTGATGCTCCATACTGTATAATGGCCACACAGTGCTCCATACTGTATAATGGCCACACAGTGCTCGTTACTGTATAATGGCCACACATGATGCTCCATACTGTATAATGGCCACACATTGTGCTCAATACTGTATAATGGCCACACATGATGCTCCATACTGTATAATGGCCACACATAGTGCTCCGTACTGTATAATGGCCACACATGATGCTCCATACTGTATAATGGCCACACATAGTGCTCCATACTATATATTGGCCACACATGATGCTCCATACTGTATAATGGCCACACATGATGCTCCATACTGTATAATGGCCACACATGATGCTCCATACTGTATAATGACTGCACATAGTGCTCCATACTGTATAATGGCCACACATGATGCTCCATACTGTATAATGGCCACACATAGTGCTCCATACTGTATAATGGCCACACATGATGCTCCATACTGTATAATGGCCACACATATTGCTCAATACTGTATAATGCCACACATGATGCTGACTACTGTATAATGGCCACACAGTGCTTCATGCTGTATAATGGCCCCACATGATTCTGCGTACAGTATACTGGCCCTACGTGAGGCTCCATACAGTATAATGGGCTCACATAATGCTGCATACTGTATAGTGGCCCACATGATGCTGCGTACAGTATAATAGCCTCACATGAAACTACATACAGTATAATGGCCTCACATGTTGCTGCGTACAGTATAATGGCCACACATGGTTACCCCACCCCATCATTGCCTTCTCCATCACTACACACACCTACACACACACAGACCTCTCACCGCGCTCCCTTGCAGCAGCCGGCAGCTTCCACTCCCGCGGTGCTGAATGATGTCATCCAGCCGCGCCGTGCCGCTGACTGCTCACATCGCTGCAGCTCCGGTACGCCACTGATAAAGACCTCTCCATGTCTCCTGTGCCAGTCAGTATTGGAGCGAGGAGCAATATCTGCTCCGATCCGACACAGCTAGCGTCCGCTCAGTACACCTCGTACACACACACAACTCCGCTCCGTACACCTTGCACACACGGCTCTGCTCCGTACACCTCTTACACACATGGCTCTGCACACCTCGTACACACGTGGCTCCACTCCATACACCTCATAGACACGAGGCTCCGCGCTATACACCTCGTACACACGCGGCTCCACGCTGTACACCTCGTACACACACGGCTCCGAGCCATACACCTCATACACACACCACACGGCTCCGCACCGCACACCTAGTACACTCGCGGCTTGTGTCGTACACACACACACCTCGTACACACACCTTGTACACACACAGCTCTGCTACATCCACACTGTAAACCTCTCCTGACCCCACACATAAACTTACCCTCATCCAGCACCATGACAACCAGCAGTCCTGCATACATGGAGCCCCTGATCATGTGACCCCTGACTCCTCCCCTCATGTGACCTCACCACAGGTCCTGTGCGCACAGAGCAGCCATATATGTGGTGTGCTGCTCTGCGGGTGGTGGGATGACTTGCAGACCTCCCAACCGTCCCAGATCCAACGGGGCAGTCCCGATGAGGTTGAGGCTGAGATTCAGTATGGGAAGACTGCTGTCTCGCCTGTGACCGTGGGGCAGACTATCAAAATTGGGACTGTCCCGCCAGATCCGGGATGGTTGGGAGGTATGGTTAACTGGTTCATGCAGCTTTACATGAACACCCGAGCCTTACACTATGGCTGGTCTGAACAACGAAAGCAATTGTTAACATCCACTTCTCCTGTCTCCCCTTTTTATTCATAGTCTGTAAGCTTGTGAGCAGCAGGGCCCTCACTCCTCCTGGTATCTGTTTTGATCTGTGTTTATTCTTATGCTGTAATGTCTATTGTCTGTACAAAGCCCCTCTATAATGTAAAGCGCTGCAGAATATGTTGGAGCTATATAAATAAAATTATTATTAATATTATTGGAACATACTGTGATACCTGCCAGGAGTTGTGTAATGTGCAGCATAACAAAGTCGGCTCTGCTGCATTGGTCAGTCAGGGTGAAATCCCCCTTTAATCATTGTTAGATGGAGCAGAGTAGGGACCCTTGGCTCATGCTTTGTCCTCCTCCTGCCATTCTGCCTGCACTTTCCGTCACCTCCTGGCCGTACACATAGTGGAGAACACTAATGAAGGTGGACGAGCTGATTACCCAATTACGGGCATGTGCCAAATCCATCCTGGCAAATCTACCTACTCCAGCAGAATCCTGCATGGCAGCCACCAGGCAGAGCGTGGCGCAGACTCCGATAATCACCAAAGAAAAAAGTCATATGTAGTGTGAAGCACAGGAGCGGGGATGTCACAGTGTGACAGTGCTGGTGGCCAGGAAACGGTTAATTAGAAACTTTACCACTGATACTGGGGGTACAGAATGATGACGCTGACACTCGGGGTACAGAATACTGACACTGGGGGTACAGGATAATGACTCTGACACTGGGGGTACAGGATTATGACACTGACACTCGGGGTACAGGATAATGACACTGACACTGGGGGTACAGGATAATGACACTGACACTGGGGGTACAGGATAATGAAACTGACACTGGGGGTACAGGATAATGACACTGACACTGGGGGTACAGGATAATGACACTGACACTGGGGGTACAGGATAATGAAACTGACTCTCGGGGTACAGGATAATGACACTGACACTCGGGGTACAGGATAATGACACTGACACTGGGGGTACAGGATAATGACACTGACACTGGGGGTACAGGATAATGACACTGACACTCGGGGTACAGGATAATGACACTGACACTGGGGTTCAGGATAATGACACTGATACTTGGGGTGCAGGATGATGACACTGGGGGTACAGGATAATGACACTGGGGGTACAGGATAATGACACTGACACTGGGGGTACAGGATAATGACACTGACACTCGGGGTACAGGATAATGACACTGACACTCGGGTACAGGATAATGACACTGACACTCGGGGTACAGGATAATGACACTGACACTCGGGGTACAGGATAATGACACTGACACTCAGGGTACAGGATAATGACACTGACACTGGGGGTACAGGATAATGACACTGACACTCGGGGTACAGGATAATGACACTGACACTGGGGGTACAGGATAATGACACTGACACTGGGGGTACAGGATAATGACGCTGACACTCGGGGTACAGGATAATGACACTGACACTGGGGGTACAGGATAATGACACTGACACTGGGGGTACAGGATAATGACGCTGACACTCGGGGTACAGGATAATGACACTGACACTGGGGGTACAGGATAATGACACTGACACTGGGGGTACAGGATAATGACGCTGACACTCGGGGTACAGGATAATGACACTGACACTCGGAGTACAGGATAATGACACTGACACTGGGGGTACAGGATAATGACGCTGACACTCGGGGTACAGGATAATGACACTGACACTCGGGGTTCAGGATAATGACACTGACACTGGGGGTACAGGATAATGACACTGACACTGGGGGTACAGGATAATGACACTGACACTGGGGGTACAGGATAATGACACTGACACTGGGGGTACAGGATAATGACACTGACACTCGGGGTACAGGATAATGACACTGACACTGGGGGTACAGGATAATGACACTGACACTGGGGGTACAGGATAATAACACTGACACTGGGGGTACAGGATAATGACACTGACACTCGGGGTACAGGATAATGACACTGACACTGGGGGTACAGGATAATGACACTGACACTCGGGGTACAGGATAATGACGCTGACACTCGGGGTACAGGATAATGACACTGACACTCGGAGTACAGGATAATGACACTGACACTGGGGGTACAGGATAATGACGCTGACACTCGGGGTACAGGATAATGACACTGACACTCGGGGTTCAGGATAATGACACTGATACTCGGGGTGCAGGATGATGACACTCGGGGTACAGGATAATGACACTGACACTGGGGGTACAGGATAATGACACTGACACTCGGGGTACAGGATAATGACACTGACACTGGGGGTACAGGATAATGACACTGACACTGGGGGTACAGGATAATGACACTGACACTCGGGGTACAGGATAATGACGCTGACACTCGGAGTACAGGATAATGACACTGACACTGGGGGTACAGGATAATGACGCTGACACTCGGGGTACAGGATAATGACACTGACACTCGGGGTTCAGGATAATGACACTGATACTCGGGGTGCAGGATGATGACACTCGGGGTACAGGATAATGACACTGACACTCGGGGTACAGGATAATGACACTGACACTCGGGGTACAGGATAATGACACTGACACTCGGGGTACAGGATAATGACACTGACACTGGGGGTACAGGATAATGACACTGACACTGGGGGTACAGGATAATGACACTGACACTCGGAGTACAGGATAATGACACTGACACTGGGGGTACAGGATAATGACGCTGACACTCGGGGTACAGGATAATGACACTGACACTCGGGGTTCAGGATAATGACACTGATACTCGGGGTGCAGGATGATGACACTCGGGGTACAGGATAATGACACTGACACTCGGGGTACAGGATAATGACACTGACACTCGGGGTACAGGATAATGACACTGACACTCGGGGTACAGGATAATGACACTGACACTGGGGGTACAGGATAATGACACTGACACTGGGGGTACAGGATAATGACACTGACACTCGGGGTACAGGATAATGACACTGACACTGGGGGTACAGGATAATGACACTGACACTCAGGGTACAGGATAATGACACTGACACTGGGGGTACAGGATAATGACACTGACACTGGGGGTACAGGATAATGACGCTGACACTCGGGGTACAGGATAATGACACTGACACTGGGGGTACAGGATAATGACACTGACACTGGGGTTCAGGATAATGACACTGATACTTGGGGTGCAGGATGATGACACTCGGGGTACAGGATAATGACACTGACACTCGGGGTACAGGATAATGACACTGACACTCGGGGTACAGGATAATGACACTGACACTCGGGTACAGGATAATGACACTGACACTCGGGGTACAGGATAATGACACTGACACTGGGGGTACAGGATAATGACGCTGACACTCGGGGTACAGGATAATGACACTGACACTCGGGGTACAGGATAATGACACTGACACTCGGGGTACAGGATAATGACACTGACACTGGGGGTACAGGATAATGACACTGACACTCAGGGTACAGGATAATGACACTGACACTGGGGGTACAGGATAATGACACTGACACTGGGGGTACAGGATAATGACACTGACACTCAGGGTACAGGATAATGACACTGACACTGGGGGTACAGGATAATGACACTGACACTGGGGGTACAGGATAATGACACTGACACTGGGGGTACAGGATAATGACGCTGACACTCGGGGTACAGGATAATGACACTGACACTCGGGGTACAGGATAATGACGCTGACACTCGGGGTACAGGATAATGACACTGACACTCGGGGTACAGGATAATGACACTGACACTGGGGGTACAGGGTAATGACACTGACACTGGGGGTACAGGATAATTACACTGACACTGGGGGTACAGGATAATGACACTGACACTCGGGGTACAGGATAATGACAGTGACACTCGGGGTACAGGATAATGACACTAACACTGGGGGTACAGGATAATGACACTGACACTGGGGGTACAGGATAATGACACTGACACTCGGGGTACAGGATAATGACACTGACACTGGGGGTACAGGATAATGACACTGACACTCGGGGTACAGGATAATGACACTGACACTGGGGGTACAGGATAATGACACTGTCACTCTGGGTACAGGATAATGACACTGACACTCAGGGTACAGGATAATGACACTGACACTGGGGGTACAGGATAATGACGCTGACACTGGGGGTACAGGATAATGACACTGACACTGGGGGTGCAGGATAATGACACTGACACTGGGGGTACAGGATAATGACACTGACACTGGGGGTACAGGATAATGACACTGACACTGGGGGTACAGGGTAATGACACTGACACTCGGGGTACAGGATAATGACACTGACACTCGGAGTACAAGATAATGACACTGACACTGGGGGTGCAGGATAATGACACTGACACTGGGGGTACAGGATAATGACGCTGACACTCGGGGTACAGGATAATGACGCTGACACTCGGGGTACAGGATAATGACACTGACACTCGGGGTACAAGATAATGACACTGACACTGGGGGTACAGGGTAATGACACTGACACTGGGGGTACAGGATAATTACACTGACACTGGGGGTACAGGATAATGACACTGACACTCGGGGTACAGGATAATGACAGTGACACTCGGGGTACAGGATAATGACACTAACACTGGGGGTACAGGATAATGACACTGACACTCGGGGTACAGGATAATGACACTGACACTGGGGGTACAGGATAATGACACTGACACTCGGGGTACAGGATGATGACACTGACACTGGGGGTACAGGATAATGACACTGACACTGGGGGTACAGGATAATGATACTGACACTGGGGTACAGGATAATGACACTGACACTGGGGGTACAGGATAATGACACTGACACTCGGGGTACAGGGTAATGACACTGACACTGGGGGTACAGGATAATTACACTGACACTGGGGGTACAGGATAATGACACTGACACTCGGGGTACAGGATAATGACAGTGACACTCGGGGTACAGGATAATGACACTAACACTGGGGGTACAGGATAATTACACTGACACTGGGGGTACAGGATAATGACACTGACACTCGGGGTACAGGATAATGACACTGACACTCGGGGTACAGGATAATGACACTGTCACTCTGGGTACAGGATAATGACACTGACACTCAGGGTACAGGATAATGACACTGACACTGGGGGTACAGGATAATGACGCTGACACTGGGGGTACAGGATAATGACACTGACACTGGGGGTGCAGGATAATGACACTGACACTGGGGGTACAGGATAATGACACTGACACTGGGGGTACAGGATAATGACACTGACACTGGGGGTACAGGGTAATGACACTGACACTGTGGGTACAGGATAATGACACTGACACTCGGGGTACAGGATAATGACACTGACACTCGGAGTACAGGATAATGACACTGACACTGGGGGTGCAGGATAATGACACTGACACTGGGGGTACAGGATAATGACACTGACACTGGGGGTACAGGATAATGACACTGACACTGGGGGTACAGGATAATGACACTGACACTGGGGGTACAGGATAATGACGCTGACACTCGGGGTACAGGATAATGACACTGACACTGGGGGTACAGGATAATGACACTGACACTGGGGTTCAGGATAATGACACTGATACTTGGGGTGCAGGATGATGACACTCGGGGTACAGGATAATGACACTGACACTCGGGGTACAGGATAATGACACTGACACTCGGGGTACAGGATAATGACACTGACACTCGGGTACAGGATAATGACACTGACACTCGGGGTACAGGATAATGACACTGACACTGGGGGTACAGGATAATGACGCTGACACTCGGGGTACAGGATAATGACACTGACACTCGGGGTACAGGATAATGACACTGACACTCGGGGTACAGGATAATGACACTGACACTGGGGGTACAGGATAATGACACTGACACTCAGGGTACAGGATAATGACACTGACACTGGGGGTACAGGATAATGACACTGACACTGGGGGTACAGGATAATGACACTGACACTCAGGGTACAGGATAATGACACTGACACTGGGGGTACAGGATAATGACACTGACACTGGGGGTACAGGATAATGACACTGACACTGGGGGTACAGGATAATGACGCTGACACTCGGGGTACAGGATAATGACACTGACACTCGGGGTACAGGATAATGACGCTGACACTCGGGGTACAGGATAATGACACTGACACTCGGGGTACAGGATAATGACACTGACACTGGGGGTACAGGGTAATGACACTGACACTGGGGGTACAGGATAATTACACTGACACTGGGGGTACAGGATAATGACACTGACACTCGGGGTACAGGATAATGACAGTGACACTCGGGGTACAGGATAATGACACTAACACTGGGGGTACAGGATAATGACACTGACACTGGGGGTACAGGATAATGACACTGACACTCGGGGTACAGGATAATGACACTGACACTGGGGGTACAGGATAATGACACTGACACTCGGGGTACAGGATAATGACACTGACACTGGGGGTACAGGATAATGACACTGTCACTCTGGGTACAGGATAATGACACTGACACTCAGGGTACAGGATAATGACACTGACACTGGGGGTACAGGATAATGACGCTGACACTGGGGGTACAGGATAATGACACTGACACTGGGGGTGCAGGATAATGACACTGACACTGGGGGTACAGGATAATGACACTGACACTGGGGGTACAGGATAATGACACTGACACTGGGGGTACAGGGTAATGACACTGACACTCGGGGTACAGGATAATGACACTGACACTCGGAGTACAAGATAATGACACTGACACTGGGGGTGCAGGATAATGACACTGACACTGGGGGTACAGGATAATGACGCTGACACTCGGGGTACAGGATAATGACGCTGACACTCGGGGTACAGGATAATGACACTGACACTCGGGGTACAAGATAATGACACTGACACTGGGGGTACAGGGTAATGACACTGACACTGGGGGTACAGGATAATTACACTGACACTGGGGGTACAGGATAATGACACTGACACTCGGGGTACAGGATAATGACAGTGACACTCGGGGTACAGGATAATGACACTAACACTGGGGGTACAGGATAATGACACTGACACTCGGGGTACAGGATAATGACACTGACACTGGGGGTACAGGATAATGACACTGACACTCGGGGTACAGGATGATGACACTGACACTGGGGGTACAGGATAATGACACTGACACTGGGGGTACAGGATAATGATACTGACACTGGGGTACAGGATAATGACACTGACACTGGGGGTACAGGATAATGACACTGACACTCGGGGTACAGGGTAATGACACTGACACTGGGGGTACAGGATAATTACACTGACACTGGGGGTACAGGATAATGACACTGACACTCGGGGTACAGGATAATGACAGTGACACTCGGGGTACAGGATAATGACACTAACACTGGGGGTACAGGATAATTACACTGACACTGGGGGTACAGGATAATGACACTGACACTCGGGGTACAGGATAATGACACTGACACTCGGGGTACAGGATAATGACACTGTCACTCTGGGTACAGGATAATGACACTGACACTCAGGGTACAGGATAATGACACTGACACTGGGGGTACAGGATAATGACGCTGACACTGGGGGTACAGGATAATGACACTGACACTGGGGGTGCAGGATAATGACACTGACACTGGGGGTACAGGATAATGACACTGACACTGGGGGTACAGGATAATGACACTGACACTGGGGGTACAGGGTAATGACACTGACACTGTGGGTACAGGATAATGACACTGACACTCGGGGTACAGGATAATGACACTGACACTCGGAGTACAGGATAATGACACTGACACTGGGGGTGCAGGATAATGACACTGACACTGGGGGTACAGGATAATGACACTGACACTGGGGGTACAGGATAATGACACTGACACTCGGGGTACAGGATAATGACACTGACACTCGGGGTACAGGATAATGACACTGACACTCGGGGTACAGGATAATGACACTGACACTCGGAGTACAGGATAATGACACTGACACTGGGGGTGCAGGATAATGACACTGACACTGGGGGTACAGGATAATGACACTGACACTGGGGGTACAGGATAATGACACTGACACTCGGGGTACAGGATAATGACACTGACACTCGGGGTACAGGATAATGACACTGACACTGGGGGTACAGGATAATGACACTGACACTGGGGGGTACACGATAATGATGCTGACACTGGGGGTACAGGATAATGACACTGACACTGGGGGTACAGGATAATGACACTGACACTGGGGGTACAGGATAATGACACTGACACTGTGGGTACAGGATAATGACACTGACACTGGGGGTACAGGATAATGACACTGACACTGGGGGTACAGGATAATGACACTGACACTGGGGGTACAGGATAATGACACTCACACTGGGGGTACAGGATAATGGCACTGACACTGGGGGTACAGGATAATGGCACTGACACTGGGGGTACAAGATAATGACACTGACACTGGGGGTACAGGATAATGACACTGACACTGGGGGTACAGGATAATGACACTGACACTGGGGGTACAGGATAATGACACTGACACTGGGGGTACAGGATAATGACACTGACACTTGGGGTACAGGATAATGACACTGACACTGGGGGTACAGGATAATGACACTGACACTCGGGGTACAGGATAATGACACTGACACTGGGGGTACAGGATAATGACACTGACACTTGGGGTACAGGATAATGACACTGACACTGGGGGTACAGGATAATGACACTGACACTCGGGGTACAGGATAATGACACTGACACTGGGGGTACAGGATAATGACACTGACACTGGGGGTACAGGATAATGACACTGACACTGGGGGTACAGGATAATGACACTGACACTGGGGGTACAGGATAATGACACTGACACTGGGGGTACAGGATAATGACACTGACACTTGGGGTACAGGATAATGACACTGACACTGGGGGTACAGGATAATGACACTGACACTCGGGGTACAGGATAATGACACTGACACTGGGGGTACAGGATAATGACACTGACACTTGGGGTACAGGATAATGACACTGACACTGGGGGTACAGGATAATGACACTGACACTCGGGGTACAGGATAATGACACTGACACTGGGGGTACAGGATAATGACACTGACACTGGGGGTACAGGATAATGACACTGACACTGGGGGTACAGGATAATGACACTGACACTGGGGGTACAGGATAATGACACTGACACTGGGGGTACAGGATAATGACACTGACACTCGGGGTATAGGATAATGACACTGACACTGGGGGTACAGGATAATGACACTGACACTCGGGGTGCAGGATAATGACACTGACACTCGGGGTACAGGATAATGACACTGACACTGGGGGTACAGGATAATGACACTGACACTCGGGGTACAGGATAATGACACTGACACTCGGGGTACAGGATAACGACACTGACACTCGGGGTACAGGATAATGACACTGACACTGGGGGTACAGGATAATGACACTGACACTGGGGGTACAGGATAATGACACTGACACTCGGGGTACAGGATAATGACACTGACACTCGGGGTACAGGATAATGACACTGACACTCGGGGTACAGGATAATGACACTGGGGATACAGGATAATGACGCTGACACTGGGGGTACAGGATAATGACGCTGACACTGGGGGTACAGGATTATGACACTGACACTGTGGTACAGGATAATGACACTGACACTGGGGGTACAGGATAATGACGCTGACACTGGGGGTACAGCATACTGGCACTGATACTGGGGTCCTTCATAGTGAAATTGATCTTGGGTTAATAAATCACTTGATGCCTCAGAACTTTGTTTTTCGGTTGGACGTTTTCTGGATTCCACAACCTTCTCAATGACGTCCTCTGAGCGGTGCGGAGATCTGATGTGTGATTTATGCCGTGCGATTGTGTCCATCATCAGAGTCTTCCCCAGGACTGGAGACAATGTGATTTATCATCTTGGCCTTAACTCTGTGATTGCCAAAGCAGCAGATATATTTACTGTGGTGAGAGCGAGGTACAATGTACGGACGGACATGACAAGTCTCACCTTCCTGATGTGAGGACACCGCAGCTGCTTAGACCTGATGATATGATGAAGCCCCCAGGAGAGATTGTGAAGGGGAATGCCAAATTCCTTATCTTCTGACTGGCGCAGAGTCCATCACAAACGGCCAAGACCTGGGACCACCACCGCTCCTCAGGAGATGCCTTGTCATTAGTGTAGGCCCCTCAGAGAAGGTCTGAGATCTTAGGACCCTGGAATCTCTGACGCGTTTTTCTGTACAGTCAAATCAATCTTGTTACTTTGGCCACAGATTTTATTCCTGAAGGCATCTGCCTAGTGGGTCCTGCAGTATGGGGGAAATAGCAGACCTCCTAACCATCCCGAATCCAGCGGGGCAGTCCCGATTTTGAGAGTCTGCCCCACGGTCACGGCCGGGATCTTACTTGTCCCGCACTGCACTGACTGTGATTCACTGACTGGTTGCTAAGAGACGTCAGGAAACTTCCTCTGCAGCTTTTCTTTGCACAACAGATCCGGAATCCCGGATGGCTGCTCTGTGCGCACAGGACCTGTGATGATCCTAGTCTCCATTGTGTGTAATGTGTGGCACGAAGAATTCATCCGCCAAACTAAAGCGATCAATAAAGGAAGTCAGGCGATTCAGTGTGGACCAGGAGCGGACATATTGTATCGTCGGTGTAGCTGCGTCGGGGCACGGTGGTGGAGAGGGGCCCGCCGGCACTAGCAACTATTTCATCTGGAGGTGCGTCCAAGGATGAACATTCAGCTGAAATGTCTTGTGGCGCAAGGAGCCTTCTGCATAACTGTGCTGCAATACAGCTGACGTCAGCCTGCCCAGGACTGGGCACATGGAAGTGCTGACATGAACCATGGCGAGGAAGCAAAAGTCAGCTGCCGACTATAAAAGAGGACCCCACATGGCAGGATGGGGGACATATATACCAATATGGGGCACAATATACCAGGATGGGGAGATACAGCGGGAAAAAAAGTATTTAGTCAGCCACCAATTCTGCAAGTTTCCCACTTAAAAAGATGAGAAAGGCCTGTAACTGACATCATAAGTGACCACAACTATATATTAATCCAATAGTATGAAATGGTTAAAAAAAACACACACACACATTATTACAAAGTCTTTTAATGAAATAAAGACACAGGTTGTTGTAATATTTTATTCCACTCTCAATCCACCTGAAGACTCTCGACCTGTAACAAATTAAAAATAATAAACCAACAATATCCCATACCTTCCGATGATCTGTCAGATCCCACGATGTAAATCCATCTGAAGGGGTTAAAATATTTTACAGGCAGGAGCTCTGCTAATGCAGCTGTGCTCATGCCAGTAAAACCCCAGCGAATGAATGGAAAGTAGGTCAATGACCTGTAGTTACCTTCATTCGTGGTGATGCGCCCTCTGCTGGATGTCCTCATATGACCTCGAGCGTGGGAAAATATTCAGAAAAGTTCCCAGGCTCGAGGTCATATGAGGACATCCAGCAGAGGGTGCATCACCGCGACTGAAGGTAACTACAGGTCATTGACCTACATTACCTTCATTCCCCGGGGTTTTACAGGCACGAGCACAGCTGCATTATAGCAGAGCTCCTGCCTGTAAAATAATTTAACCCTTTCAGATGGATTTACATTGTGGGACAGATCGACGGAAGGTATGAGATATTGTTAGTTTATTATTTTTACTTTGTTACAGGTCGAGGGTCTTCAGGTGGATTGAGAGTGGAATAAAATATTACAACAACCTGTGTCTTTATTTCATTAAAATACTTTGCAATATTGTGTGTGTGTTTTTTTAACCATTTCATACTATTGGATTAATAATGGATAGGTGTCATAATTGACGCCTCTCCATTATTAATCTGGCTTAATGTCACCTTACAATAGCAAGGTGACATTAACCCTTCATTACCCCATATCCCACCGCTACACGGGAATGGGAAGAGAGTGGCCAAGTGCCAGAATAGGCGCATCTTCCAGATGTGCCTTTTCTGGGGTGGCTGGTGGCAGATGTTTTTAGCCAGGGGGGGGGCCAATAACCGTGGACCCTCTCCAGGCTATTAATATCTGCCCTCAGTCACTGGCTTTACCACTCTGGCGGAGAAAATTGCGCGGGAGCCCACGCCAATTTTTTCCGCAATTTAACCCTTAAATTTAATAGCTACAGCGCCCAAATTTTGCACATACACACTACTAACATTAGTAGTGTGTAATATGCAAAAAAAATGGGGATATGAGATGGTTTACTGTATGTAACCAGGTCTCATATCATGTCGGGTTTAGGAAGGAGAAATGAAAAGCCGGCAATTGAATTACCGGCTTTTCTGCTATATCGCGCTGAAGTAAATATAAATATATATATATATGTGTCTCAATGACATATATATATATATATATATATATATATATATATAGACAGTACATATGTTTTTATGATTTTTTGAGCACATGGATCCATTGTATGTCCGTATGTCGGTTTTGCAAGCCTGCGAGAAAATCTCGTAGTACGGATTACATATTTCCCATTGACTTGCATTGGGTTTCGTGTTTCGGTCGATCCCCGACCCCGACTTTTCGCGATAATCGGCCGATTTCACTCGACTCGACTTTTGAGAAAGTCGGGTTTCGCAAAACCCAACTCGACCTTAAAAAAGTAAAAGTCACTCAACCCTAATGGTTAGTGGTTGGGTGAAGCCATTTATTTTCAGACTACTGTGTTTCCTCTTTTTAAATCATAATGACAACCCAAAACATCCAAATGACTCTGATGAAAAGTTCACATACCCCATTTCTTAATACCGTGTATTGCCCCCTCTAGCATCAAAGACAGCTTGAAGTCTTTTGTGGTAGATATGGATGAGGTTCTTTGTTTTCGCAGATGGTAAAGCTGCCCACTCTTCTTGGCAAAAAGCCTCCAGTTCCTGTAAATTCCTGGGCTGTCTAGCATGAACTGCGCGCTTGAGATCTCCCCAGATTGGATCAATGATATTGAGGTCAGGAGACTGAGATGGCCACTCCAGAACCTTCACTTTCTTCTGCTGTAGCCAATGACAGGTCAACTTGGCCTTGTGCTTTAGATCGTTGTCATGTTAGAACATCCAAGTACGTCCCTTGCGGCTTGGCGATTCATGGGTGATTCCATGGACGTCAGCCTCTGGCTGGGATTTGCCCCCTCCCTCCTCATCTATCTGGATTTCTTCTAATTAGTGACACTATAATAATCAGGACTTGCATGAAGATAATCTGCGGCATTAACACTGATCCGCGACAGGTGAAGAGGTGCCGCTCGCTGGCGGCTTTTCCAGGCTTCTGCACCTGAAGGATGTCATTATGCCATTGATGAAATGGCTCTCGGAAGGCTCTGATGCATTTTAAGTCACAGGTGACAGCGATGGATGCGGTTGAAAGGCGTCATTTTAATGAAAGGTCATGTACCCGTCACGCTACTTACAGGAGGCTTTTATAGCAACGCAGCGCAAAATGTTGACAACGCGTAATGATCAGAGTGAGAGAGAGTGAGTGAGAGAGAGAGGGAGCGAGACAGAGAGTGAGAGAGCGAGAGGGAGCAAAAGAGAGACTGAGAGGGAGCGAGAGAGCAAAAGAGAGTGAGAGAGTGAGAGAGAGCGAAAGGGAGCGAGAGAGTGAGAGGGATCGAGAGCGAGAGGGAGCGAGAGAGAATGAGAGGGAGAGAGCGAGAGAGAGTGAGAGAGCGAGAGATAGAGCAAGAGATAGAGTGAGAGGGATCGAGAGAGAGAGTGAGAGAGAGGGAGGGAATGAGAGAGAACGAGAGGGAGAGAGCGAGAGGGAGCCAGAGAGAGAGAGAGCGCGAGGAAACGAGAGAGAACGAGAGGAAGCGAGAGAGAGTGAGAGAGCGAGAGAGAGAGCGAGAGGGAACGAGAGAGAACGAGAGTGAGAGAGCGAGAGGGAGCCAGAGAGAGAGAGCGAGAGAGAGCGAGAGGGATTGAGAGCGAGAGGGAGCGAGAGAGAGAGTGAGAGGGAGCAAGAGAGAGCGAGAGAGAACGAGAGGGAGCCAGAACGAGAGAGTGTGAGAGTGAGAGAGCGAGAGGGAGCGAGAGAGAGTGAGAGAGAGCGAGAGAGAGTCAGAGAGAGAGAGCAAGAGAGAGCAAGAGAAAGTGAGAGAGAGAGAAAGTGAGAGAGAGCGAGACAGCTGCTGGAAGTGGAGACGGCAAATATATATATATATTATACAGATATTGTGTGCTGATATATCTGCAGCACAGAGTATTTCAGGAGAGCTGTGTGCTGATCTAGGGATGGCAGCAACCTAAGGTGATGAGGAAAGGTCCATGGAAAGTGAAAAGGTAGTGGGTATAGAATATAGGGGGGGTGGGGCAGGTGCTTCAGCAGCACAGAGTATTTATGTTGAAGAATTTGCTGATCTTGGTGTAAAGAAAGTTGATGCACAGCAGCACACAGTAGTTTAGGAAGAGTGAACTTATCTTTTGGGAGGTAGTAAGCTCAGAATTATACAGTGGGAGTAGTGATGTGCACAGCAGCACAGAGGTTTTCAGGGGAGGACTGTGCCAATCTGGCGCTCAATGACCTGGCCATTCACCTAATGATGTTAGTAAGGAAGGGTCTGCATGTTACAGGGGGTGATGCAAGGAGGTAAATTCACACAAGTGGAAAGTGTCAGTCAGCAGCACAGAGTATTTCAGGAGAGAAGAGAGCCGATATTGTGGGAGGGTATAATATGACACATAGGAAGGAGCAGAATCCACTGCAGCACAGAGTATTACAGGAGAGAAGAGTGCCGATATTGTGGGAGGACAGGAAATGACATATGGGAAGGGGCAGAATCCACTGCAGCACAGAGTATTACAGAGCGCCAATGTGTGGTGTTGGTGAGGCCAGGAACATGGCGCTGCAATGCTAATATTTTCATATCGTGAAAGTAACATTTAGATAATAGACACAATAATAACACTGAGATGAGATACTTTCAGGAGATGAAGACAGTTTCACAGAAGACCCTGCCGTCTCATAAACTGTGAGTGAAGGAAGATAAAAACGCACGAAATGTTTTTTTATGAAGAACAATATTTCTTTTGCAACATACGACACACAGAGACCTGTTTGATGAGCGGCGCCTCGAGAGAAAGAACATCTCTTTGTTCCTAGAAAAACTGTGAAAATTGCTCCAGAGACTCAGTCTTGTCTGTCACTGAACCTGGATCCTGGAGATTGCAGAAGCTTAATTGACATAAATGCCACTGATCACACAGGATACACGCACCGCGCACTCCTAGTACTACAGAAAATATCAGACAATGACATAAAATGTTACCAGAAACAGGGTTCATCATGAGACTTATGTGTCTGTTCATAAAAATAACTAAATTATTGTAGTTTTCTGAAGCTAATTTTTTACCTGTATAGACTGTGCCAATATCAGCAGAGTCCTCTCATTGTTATTAGAAAATCAGGTGACCAAAATCATGGAGTCTTTATTAGAAAGCAGTCTCATTATCATTACATGACATGGTCAGCAAAGTCATCTCATTATTATTAGAGGGCAGGGTCAGCAGGGTCATCTCATCATCATTAGAGGGCAGGGTCAGCAGGGTCATCTCATCATCATTAGAAGGCAGGGTCAGCAGGGTCATCTCATCATCATTAGAGGGCAGGGTCAGCAGATTCATCTCATTATCAATAGAGGACAGGGTCAGCAGAGACATCTCATTCTCATTAGATGGCAGAGTCAGCAGAGTCATCTCATTCTCATTAGATAGCAGGGTCAGCAGAGTCATCTCATTATCACTAGAGGGGGGCAGGGTCAGCAGGGTCATCTCATTATCATTAGAGGGCAGGGTCACCTCATTATCATTAGATGGCAGTATCAGCAGAGTCATCTCATTATCATTAGAGGGCAGGGTCAGCAGAGTTATCTCATTCTCATTAGATGGCAGGGTCAGCAGAGTCATCTCATTCTCATTAGATGGCAGGGTTAGCAGGGTCATCTCATCATCATTAGAGGGCAGGATCAACAGAGTCATCTCATTATCAATAGAGGACAGAGTCAGCAGAGTCATCTCATTATCATTAGACACAATGGCAGAGTCAGCAGAGAACATCTCATTCTCATTAGAGAGCAGAGTCAACAGAGTCATCTCATTATCACTAGAGGGCGGCAGGGTAAGCAGGGTCATCTCATTATCATTAGAGGGCAGGGTCAGTTCATTATCATTAGATCATTAGATGGCAGTATCAGCAGGGTTATCTCATTATCATTAAAGGGCAGGGTCAGCAGAGTCATCTCATTCTCATTAGAGGGCAGGGTCAGCAGAGTCATCTCATTATAATTAGAGGGCAGGGTCATCTCATTATCATTAGGTGGCAGGATCAGCAGGGTCATCTCATTATCATTAGAGGGCAGGATCAGCAGGGTCATCTCATTATCATTAGAGGGCAGGATCAGCAGGGTCATCTCATTATCATTAGATGGCAGGATCAGCAGGGTCATCTCATCATTAGGGGGCAGGGTCATCTCATTATCATTAGATGGAAGGATCAGCAGGGTCATCTCATTATCATTAGAGGGCAGGATCAGCAGAGTCATCTCATTATCATTAGATGGCAGGGTTAGCAGAGTCATCACATTGTGATTAGAGAGCAGGGTCAGCAGAGTCATATCATTATCCTTAGATGGCAGGGTCAGCAGAGTCAACTCATTATCATTAGAGGGCAGGGTTAGCAGAGTCATCACATTGTGATTAGAGGGCAGGGTCAGCAGAGTCATATCATTATCCTTAGATGGCAGGGTCAGCAGAGTCATCTCATTATAATTAGAGAGCAGGGTCAGCAGAGTCATATCATTATCCTTAGATGGCAGGGTCAGCAGAGTCAACTCATTATCATTAGAGGGCAGGGTTAGCAGAGTCATCACATTGTGATTAGAGGGCAGGGTCAGCAGAGTCATATCATTATCCTTAGATGGCAGGGTCAGCAGAGTCATCTCATTATAATTAGAGGGCAGGGTCATCTCATTATCATTAGGTGGCAGGATCAGCAGGGTCATCTCATTATCATTAGAGGGCAGGATCAGCAGGGTCATCTCATTATCATTAGAGGGCAGGATCAGCAGGGTCATCTCATTATCATTAGATGGCAGGATCAGCAGGGTCATCTCATCATTAGGGGGCAGGGTCATCTCATTATCATTAGATGGAAGGATCAGCAGGGTCATCTCATTATCATTAGAGGGCAGGATCAGCAGAGTCATCTCATTATCATTAGAGGGCAGGGTTAGCAGAGTCATCACATTGTGATTAGAGAGCAGGGTCAGCAGAGTCATATCATTATCCTTAGATGGCAGGGTCAGCAGAGTCAACTCATTATCATTAGAGGGCAGGGTTAGCAGAGTCATCACATTGTGATTAGAGGGCAGGGTCAGCAGAGTCATATCATTATCCTTAGATGGCAGGGTCAGCAGAGTCATCTCATTATCATTAGAGGGCAGGGTGAGCAGTGTCATCTCATTATCATTAGATTGCGGGGTTAGCATACGTATTTTGTTTTCCTCTTGAAATTTCACATGCATGATAATCCCTTCTTCCAAGAGATAAGTATTTCCAAATTTGATTGACGGCTGCTTAGATCAATTTTCCTATGGCAATAAAAATGCACCATTGTTGGAGTTTCAATACATTAATTATAATTATCTTCAATTGGAAATGTGTTGCAGGGAATTGGGGGAAATCTGAAGTTCATGGGCAGGGCTGGGGGCAGCCTGAGATAGTCAACAATTAAATGCTTGCACTATAACCAGAATCAACCTGCACCCCTAGTGGTCATCTGGAATATAGCAGGTTGAATCTTTCATACAGTTGATTTGCAGCTGTGACTTTCCAGCTTATTGTGAAACTATTACTCCCAGCATGCTCTGTACACCCTTAGCGATGAATGTTGCTTCAAGTCCTGGAGATATTTTATACTTTGCTCTCAATGACAGGGCAGGGGTGGAGTGGGGCTACTGCTGCGATTCTGCTTATTTCTTATCTCTGTCCACATAATGGAGTAATCTTTGCACAGGCCGCAGCTTCAGAGGACAGAGCGCCTCTAAATCATCGTTATGAACTGCAAGCACCGCTTAACATAATGAGAAACAACGGCAGCATCTGGATGGTGCATTACATTTCATATGTCATCCATCATCCTACGAGGTCAGCACCGCCGCGATGCTATGGGGAAGACAGGAGGGCACGGAAAACACAGCTGAGGAGCTAGGCCGGGAAAACATCGACTTTCCGGACTTACCTAGATAGATAGATGGATAATAGATAGATAATAGGATATATAGATAATAGATCGATACTAGATAGATAGATAGATAATAGATAGATAATAGACACTAGATAGATAATAGATAGATAGATAGACAGACAGACAAAGAGACAGATAGATAGATAGATAGATAGATAGATAGATAGATAGATAGATAGATAGATAGATAGATAGATAGATAATAGATAGATACTAGATACATAATAGATAGATAATAAATAGATAATAGCTAGCTAGATGGATAGATAATAAATAATAGATAGATGATAGATAGATAGATAGATAGATAGATAGATAGATAGATAGATAGATAGATAGATAGATAGATAGATAGATAATAGATAGATAACACTGGCCAACGCAAATTTTTTGGCAAAAGGTTTTAAAACATATTTTAAGTCAATTTTGGCTGCTGATTACGAATATGAACTCCGTTTTTGGCTATCACATCCGGATTTCGAGATATTTTCAATTTTTGATGAAAATTACTCCTAATGTTTTCTGATAAAAACACACGATTTTCGGTACTACATTTTGTATCAAGGAATAACAAAGATTACAAAGTCTATGTGCAGCAAATCAAATATACTTACAGAATTAAACTACAAAATATAAGCACACATATATATGGCGCACAGATGAATGACAAATGGCCGTTATTATTTGCACTTACTTTTCTCGGCTGATCTGTGATGTTCGGCTTCTGGGTTGTCTCTCATCAAGCTCCAGCAATAGTCGCCATCATATGTGAGTCCCACCGGCCTTGATACCGTTCTTCCATTGTTTTAATGTCCTGATGAAAACGCTCCCCTTGTTCCTCGCTTACATCCCCAAGGTTCTCTGTAAATAGTGAATCTTGATCCTCACTCTCCATCCAAGATTTCGCAGACTCGTTAGTAGATCTTCTCTTCCACAATCTCTTCATAGTTCTCTGCGTTCTTATTCCCTAGAAAATTCTGCACCACATTACAAAATGCCTCCAAGCTCTTTCTTCTGTCTCATCCATTGATGTGATAACATTTGGGTCTCCCATAAGTGTTCTTATCTGAGGTCCATCAAATATTCCAGCCTTTTTCTTCTCTTCACTAAGACCAGGAAAAGTTGAACATATATACTTAAAGCATTCTCCACTGTGATTGAGAGCTTTGACGAACTGCTTCATCAATCCAAGTTTTCTGTGTAAGGGAGGAAAGACAATGTCCTTCCTATCCACTAGAGGATCATGGATGACATTCTTATCGCCAGATGCCAAACTCTGTCGCTGAGGCCATTCAGTGTTCACCCAACGCTCTGCTGTAGCTCTACTGTCCCAGTAGCACAGAAAACAAGGGTGTTATCATAACAAATGGGAATTATGCATGTTCAAAGAAAACAAAGATATTCTCACATTTATTGGGAGACTAAATGAAAACTAAATTTACTTGAACTGTATAAACCGGCACTTTTCATACACTACTTATATTTATCATGGAATTCACGAAAATGGGCTTTATACCTATAGCGCAAAAACGTGACATGATGGAGAAATTATAAGATCAGATTTGAATTCAGCGCCCTCAAATTAGTCTAAAACTGTTCTTAAAGTCCATGCCAGAAATTTTTTTTTTTGTAGACCAGTATAATAGATAGACAAATAGATAATAGATAGATAATAGGTAGATAATAGATAAATAGATAGATAATAGATAGATAATAGATAAATAGATGATAGATAATAGATAGATAATAGATAGATAATAGGTAGATAATAGATAAATAGATAGATAATAGATAGATAATAGATAGATGATAGATAATAGATAATAGATAGATAATAGATAGATAATAGATAAATAGATAATAGATAATAGGTAGATAATAGATAAATAGATAGATAAATAGGTAGATAATAGATAATAGATAGATAATAGATAGATAATAGATAAATAGATAATAGATAATAGGTAGATAATAGATAAATAGATAGATAAATAGGTAGATAATAGATAAATAGATAGATAATAGATAGTTGCTAGACAGAAATAGATAGATAATAAATAGACATTGTGCATTGTTCTGATCGGGTTTATTGAGTTGATCTGAGCAGTAGATATTTGTGTTATTATTTGTGATGTTTTGTGTTTCTTTCCGCTCTTCGCGCCCGGGCAGTGGTTCCCAGCGCAGATGCCTTGCAGTCAGTGGGACGTGCCTGGACGTTGAATTGTGCTGTTCTACCCCCTGGTGCACTTACTCTACTGGATAAAACTGTCAGAAAAATCAAGTGGGCTTCCTTCAAACCTGACAGATCAGGAACTGGAGGATTGTAAGAAGGCTGAACTCATCTGGAAAGTAAAATCTCGCTTGCAGCATTGTTGGGCTATTTCTGTAGGGACTTGTACAGTCCAAGCACCGCAGACAGACGTAAGATGTCTGGAAAAAGAAAGACTTCAAGTTTCTCATATTTTTTTAACTTTATTTTTGAACAGGCAGTAACAACCAAATATTATTATAGGAATCAGACATAAGAGCAGATATAGCACAATAACAGATACATTGATACAATAGAATGCCACATTTAAAGGGAAACTGTCATTAAAAAAATGTATATGTCAGCAGCCACTCACACATTTTGATGTTTAGCTGCAGGAAGAGATGAAGTTTTATTCTCCCTGCAGCTGGCGGCACCGATGTCAGAGAGTGCTGAGATCATTCTGCACATTCTAGATTCTGTACTTTGAGAAAGGTTCACCTCTTGAATCAAAATATTACATAGTTAAATAGTTACATAGATTGAAAAAAGTCCTGTGTTCATCAAGTTCAACCTTCCTCCACAAATTGTACATTTCATCGCTAATCATAACCCAGATCATTGGTGAACACTAGTGATGAGCGAATATACTCGTTACTCGAGATTTCTCGAGCACGCTCGGGGGTCCTCCGAGTATTTTTTAGTGGTCGGAGATTTAGTTTTTCTTGCCGCAGCTGAATGATTTACAGCTATTAGCCAGCATAAGTACATGTGGGGGTTGCCTGGTTGCTAGGGAATCCCCACATGTACTTATGCTGGCTAACAGATGTAAATCATCCAGCTGCGGCAAGAAAAACTAAATCTCCGACCACTAAAAAATACTCGGAGGACCCCCGAGCGTGCTCGAGAAATCTCGAGTAACAAGTATATTCGCTCATCACTAGTGAACACGAATCTAAAGTGCCTGTTTAATATCTGAGCCTTTTCTTTGTCCTCTATAATTATCTTGTTATTGTTTTCTTTTAAGGGGCCGATACCATCTGTTTATTTTTTTGGGGGGTATGTTGCTGCATGGGCTAGTAAAGTCCACTTATATTGCACTTTATTTGTTGGTGTGTTACATCTATCTATCTATCTATCTAGCTATCATCTATTATCTATTTATCTATCATCTATCTATTATCTATCTATCATCTATCTATTATCTATCTATCATCTATCTATCTATTATCTATCTATTATCTATCTGTCTATCATCTATATATTAATAATAATATTAATAATAATTTTTATTTATATAGCGCCAACATATTCCACAGCTATTTATCTATCTAGCATCTATCTATATCTATCTATTATCTATCTATTATCCATCTATCTATCATCTATCTATGTATCATCTATCTAGCTGTTATCTATCTATTATCTATCTATCTATCTATCTATTATCTATCTATTATCTATTGATTATTTTTCTATTATCTATCTATTATCTGTCATCTATTATCAATCTATCTATTATCAATCTATTATCTATTATCTATCTAGCATTTATCTCTTTGAGGAGCCCCTATGTAAGCCACTGTAATTAATGTCACTTTAAAAAACAAAATAACTGTAATGAATGAATTTAATGAAGAACTCAAACTAAAACTCGTTGACCTTTTTGCGAAATTATAGAAAGCAGTCCCCCTCTTTCCCCTCTCACAACCCCCTCTGTCTCATCAGCCGCTTTGAACACATTTAACAAACTGTAAAAAATGAAATAATTTTTTGAAAAAAAAAATCGATTGTGAGAACGCACAGCTGACGTCACCGACCGTGACCTTCGGAATGTCATGTAGAAAGAGGCGCAGAACAAAACATAGCGAGAGCGTGATAATAACGTGTAATTATACCTGTGAGTACAGTCATAATAGACAGAACCAGGCGGGAAGTTCAGCTCCGCTCCTCCGAGCCACCATGCAATTTTCAGAAGTTCTGCAGTGGACACAGTGTTGCCAAGTAACTGAAGAAAAAGTTATTTTGTTTTTATTCTATTTTTTTTTATTACTATTCCTCATCAGCTCAGTGGTTTATGCAACATATTATACAAAACCGTCCGGGGTCCAGGTATATTCATCCATTGTGATAATACAGTAAGGGGGCATAGCTTACAGTAGTGCCCCATCTTGTAGCCCATGGGAGCAGACCAGAGCCCTTGGCACCTGCCACTACCAGTGACATCCCAGACATTTCTTCTGATTAGCAGGCTGCCAAGCCCACAATTTAAAGTCTGCACGGCTCTGTTCTGGCAGCCACAGACCGGAGGACGAGGGTCACGCAAATGTTTGCTGGAAAGTTGCAACCTTAACTTAATTACCATGGTAGCTGATCAGGGACCTTAAAGGGACTCTGTCACCTTGCGCAGGCGTGTACTATGGAGGACAGAGAATGAACTTCAATCCAATATTGCAGCCAGCATGCAGCCAGCGGGTAAGGAAAGGGTGAATCAAACACCCGAAAACCCCACCCCTATGGCTGAAAATTGTTCCCTCCAAATTCAGGTGACAGAGTCTCTTTAAGCCCCTCTCAGATTGACCCTTTAGGCTATGTTGCGTTTTTGCTGTGTTTTATGTTTTTTGCAGGTAAAACAGCTCTCTTGGCAGTAAAGAAACTGCTTAAAAAATAGCAAGTTTTGCTGCTTATTTTGCTGCTTTTTTGGTGCATCTTTTAATGCAGATTACATGTGTCATTTGTCTACACTACGTGTTAAATAAAATTAGATTTCTTCACCACAAGTTAACTCAGGAAAAACACAGTGTTGCGTTTTTTCCCCCCAGCATTTTTGCACTTTTTCATTTGTTTTCTATAGTGAAAAAATGCTGCAAGGAAACACAACAAAAACGCTGCAAGAAAACGCAGCAAAAACACTGCAAGAAAACGCAACAAAAATGCTGCAAGAAAACACAGCAAAAACGCTGCAAAAAAAAGCAACAAAAACGCTGCAAGAAAACGCAACAAAAACGCTGAAAGAAAACGCAACAAAAACGCTGCAAGAAAACACAGCAAAAACGCTGCAAGAAAACGCAGCAAAAACGCTGCAAGAAAACGCAACAAAAACGCTGCAAGAAAACACAGCAAAAATGCTGCAAGAAAACGCAACAAAAACGCTGTAAGAAAATGCAACAAAAACGCTGCAAGAAAACACAGCAAAAACGCTGCAAGAAAACGCAACAAAAACGCTGTAAGAAAACGCAACAAAAATGCTGCAAGGAAACGCAGCAAAAAAGCTGCAAGAAAATACAACAAAAACGCTGCAAGAAAACGCAAGAAAAACGCTGCAAGAAAACGCAAGAAAAACGCTGCAAGGAAACACAGCAAAATCACTGCAAGAAAACACAGCAAAAACACTGCAAGAAAACGCAACAAAAACGCTGCAAGAAAACGCAAGAAAAACGCTGCAAGAAAACGCAATAATAACGCTGCAAGAAAACCCAACAAAAACGCTGCAATAAAACACAGCAAAAACGCTGCAAGAAAACGCAACAAAAACGCTGCAAGAAAACACAGCAAAAATGCTGCAAGAAAACCCAACAAAAACGCTGCAATAAAACACAGCAAAAACGCTGCAAGAAAATGCAACAAAAAAGCTGCAAGAAAACACAGCAAAAATGCTGCAAGAAAACGCAACAAAAACGGTGCAAGAAAATGCAGCAAAAACGCTGCAAGAAAACGCAACAAAAACACTAAGAAAACGCAACAAAAACGCTGCAAGGAAACACAACAAAAATGCTGCAAGAAAACACAGCAAAAACGCTGCAAGAAAATGCAACAAAAACGCGGCAAGAAAACACAGCAAAAATGCTGCAAGAAAACCCAACAAAAACGCTGCAATAAAACGCAGCAAAAACGCTGCAAGAAAACGCAACAACAACGCTGCAAGAAAACACAGCAAAAACGCTGCAAGAAAACGCAACAAAAACGCTGCAAGAAAATGAAGCAAAAACGCTGCAAGAAAACGCAACAAAAACACTAAGAAAACGCAACAAAAACGCTGCAAGGAAACACAACAAAAATGCTGCAAGAAAACACAGCAAAAACGCTGCAAGAAAATGCAACAAAAACGCGGCAAGAAAACGCTACAAAAATGCTGAAAGACCAAGCGGCAGATTTTAAAAAGCAGCAGTTTTCTAATTCATTCAGAAAGCGCCATAATTTAATTTGTGTAAGAAACATGGCAAAAAAAAAAAGCGCAATGTGTGAACAAAGCCTTATTCTACTCATAAATTGGACTCTGCTGTCAAAATTAGGAGGCACTTTAGTCTGGCAGTCTGCATATATATTTTACACTCACCTTTGCAATGATATTATTTGTGGTTATCAGTTGACCCACCCTATAGAGTATCTATAGTTTTCTGCAATTTACACTTTGGCCAAACATCTTTTTTTATACTATCCCAAGATTTCCCTAAATTTTGTACATATTTTGGGATAAATGTTACATATTGCAGCAATCCTGCCTCTCTGCAGGACAGCATAGGGGGTGGCAGAAAACTTATGTCTCCCTTCTTGAGCATTTAGGCAGTAATCTCTCCAAACAAGCAGGTCCCCTGATGATTAGCTTGGAGGAAACGCGTCGGGACTGACCATAGGGAGAGTGTAGGGCATGTTTTTGCAGGGGTAGCTGTGGACTGCCCTTGTAAGGGCAGGAGCTTGGGGTATAGACTACTGTTAGCCCCATAGGGAACTACAGGGTATTGTCAGTTCCCTGCATCAAACTCCGGAGTGTTCCCTGATGTGGTCTTCCGGTTCTCCTGCTCATGCACCCTGGAATCGGTGAGATTGTTCCGTTTTTCCAAACTCTTATTTTTACTAGTGACACCATGGTATAGGTGTCATGTTTTGCTATTTCATGATAAATGCTTATTTGCATGTAACCTACTGTATGAAACGCTGTTTTATGATTCACATGTATTTGTTTCTGGCAGCTATTTGAACCATACGGTGGTGCATTCTTTCCATCCGCAAGTGCCTCTGCAGGCGGAGTTTGTTTAATCCTATTAGGGGCTCTGCTGTGTCTCTTAGTTGAGACCCTACCCCTGGTGTTTTTATATCACTTTTGGGTGACTTTTTGTTTTGACTTTTATCTATTTCTAAGTAAAAGTTATGTTTTAATTCCACTTGCGCTGTAATATACAACTCCATACACAAACACTTTTCGGATTTCCATCTTGCATGTTGACCGTCAATATCTAGTTGTATCATTTACTACAACTCCTAATCAAGATTTTGTGCAAACTGGATAATGGAAAAGTAGTTGATACTGACGGTCACTGATTGACCATTCATTCTTTATACGACTGAGGAACAAATATTCTGAGTATTTCAGATTGCTTCATGGTACATAAAAGACGTAACTTCTGCCCGGACACGACCCTTAACATGAGCGCCACATATCATTTACATATAATCATAATATGTGACCTTTCCAATGAGTATGACCCCCACCAATTTCCAGAACAAAAGGGTCTTGTTCTACTTATGGCTCGTCACTCTCCATTGTTGGCTTCTAGGCGGTATACACTGACTGTACCTCCTGCCGAATATCCTATCTCCTCCATAAATCATTAATTCCGATGGATAAAGCAATTATAGGATCGTTAGAGTCAGAAAGCGTCAGCGCTCATGGCCCGCGCCACTAAATGTGACTCCTGCTGTAATTATAATGATATTAGCTCAGCCTGTATTATTATCTGGAATCTCAAGGATCAGCAGAAATGTGTGATGGATCCAGGCAGATTTCTTCATCAGAAGATCTCCCTGACCTGGAAAAAAGTCCACACTAAATATTAGACAATTAGCGTCAGGAATCATTTTAACATTTTATTTATTTACTTTTTATCTGCAGTTGACACATTCATTGTATTTGTTTATGATTTCATTTATTTACATTCCTCATGTTTTATAAAACTTAATTTACTTTTTTTTATTAGTATCTTTTTTTCAGATTTTTAAAAAAAAATCTTTGTCATACTTTTTAGTTTATATTTTTTTAATATGCTGTAATTTATGTTACTTTTTTCCTTAGAAGATAAACCCTTTACACATACTCTGTTTTAGACATATGGATGTCATCGAAGACGTTCATGGTATGGGATCCCTTCATGAACGAGATCAGTAAAAGACGATAATAAAAAGTATGTTTTACTCTGGAAGACTTAAAATGTCAGAGGAAAATTCCCCCAGAGATCCTTGCTGATTGTTATTAGTTTCGGAGGACGGACTTGTGACAATCAGATAGTAAAAGAAACATTTTTTTTTTAAATATTCGCTTTTCTTTAATAAAACTTTGCATATATCATACAAGCGAATGAATATAAAAGTCTTTATGATGTATCTGATCAGAGAAATCAGCTTATTTCTACACTTGTGAGCCACTTCTCCCATCTGCCTCCTGAGCTCATCATTCCCGCTGAAAAAGAAGCAGAAACCTACCTTGGTCAGGACAAAATACTTTTAGCTGATTGAGGGATCAGACATCAGCATCATGTTAAAGTCTATGGAGAGGGTAATCAAATATACCCAAGCTGTTGTTTTTTAGTAAGTGGTTTTATCTAATTCCGGAGCTGAATTCACAGTAACACTGCTTACTATTACTAAATAATGTCATCCAACTTACAGTTGTCTAATAAGTGTTCTATTGTACCCCAGTGCTTAATTCACAGCCACACTGCTCAGTACTACTGTATAATTTCAGACTAGAACTTTCTTGTAAATGTTCTCTCAGGTCAAAACTGGAATAACTAATACTGCTCAGTATTTCTACAAATTGTCTTCAATATTGCTGTTTTTAGTAAGTGTCTTATCTAATCCCCCAGCTGGATTCACACTAACACTGCTCAGTACTACTGTACAATGTTGTCAATGCTGCTATTTTCTAGAATGTGTTCTATCTCACGCCAGTGCTTAATTCACAGCAACACTGGTCAATACCTATGTCTAATGTTTCTCTATGTTGCTACTTTCTAATATGTGTTATTGGTCACACCAGAGCTTGTGTAATTCACAGCAACACTGGTTAATACATACTGTATGTATACAGTCCTACGTGCCGCAGCTTTCTACTAAGTGTTCTATTTTACCCCAGTGATACATTCACAGCTACACTTCTAGCCATGTATTACTGAGAGACCGGAGAACAGGAATCTCTCGTGTCTGTACATTGTGTATGTGCTTCCAATCATTAGCTCATGATTATTATTATTATTATTATTAATAACAATAATTTCATACATTTTTGGTTATATTCTTATGTTTTTGTCTTCTGCTCTTCAGTCTCAGATCTGCCACAGTTATCATGTATCATTTTTTTTATTTTCAGAATACAGGGCTTCAAAGTCAATGTTGAAGTTCAATATTACCTTCCAAATATTGATAGCGTGGGCCTGTAGTGTCTATGCTGTAATTTTAGTCAGTAACACACTGCTCCTCCTGCTTCAGATGAGTCGTAGTATTATTATTTTTTTTTAGTCTGTGGTGTCAGAGATACTCCCCATCACTGTGGCCTTTTGGTGACCCAAGTTGAGGTGATTTGGACAGCGAGGGGTCTGAGTGCTGAGAACGTATTAACCGACAATACAATGTAGCCGCATCACATCCATCAGAATGTAACAGAATGTAAAGTGTCTAAATATTACAAGTCCGGATAAATATGTCAGCTAGTGTGACAATACAGGGACACGAATGTATCACTGCTGTAAACTCCACGTTGCATTATTTACTGTAGAATAAAAATGAAAAAGTAAAAGATGTTGTAGAGTTGATAACTGATAAGGGGAAATAAAGAAACGGAATCAGCTGTTAGGATTTTAACATTATGGGGAAAAACAGCGGTCGATCCATTTCCAGATCACCCTTATATGTAGAGAACTGCAGTAAGAAAAGCAACAAAACTGTCTGCATTCTAAACTGACGAGCAATCTCTAGTTTCAAAAGCAGTTGCAAATTTTTGCGTCTTACAAAATTATCTCCAAATTTTCTGACTGTACGGAGAGAATGTTCTCGTTTGGTCACAGGTCCCAACACATTGTCCCTGCTGCCTCTATGAGGAGTTTAATGTATAAGAACTTGGGGAGGAATAAACGTCACACAGAGCAAGTGAATCAAAGGGAAGGATGAACTAAAGTCTGATTTCCAAAATGTCTGCCAGAGGTCAGTCCTAGCTAGGTAACCGCAAAAAGGAAGAGGGCGGACGTCAATAATGTCAATACATAGTTAAAGGGATTGTCCAATATTTGGGCAGACCCTTTTCAATTGCCATATTCCCCCTTCTAAAATAACAATAGCCTATACTCAGCTCTGGTGCCGATTGTGATTGAGAAGGATGTGTCTGAGTAATGAAAAATACCTTTAATCTGTACATTTGCATTATAGTAGTAATATTCTTCTCCATAGGGGCAGTATTATAGTAGTTATATTCTTGTACATAGCGGCAGTATTATAGTAGTTATATTCTTGGACATATGGGCAGTATTATAGTAGTTATATTCTTGTACATAGCGGCAGTATTATAGTAGTTATATTCTTGGACATATGGGCAGTATTATAGTAGTTATATTCTTGTACATAGGGGCAGTATTATAGTAGTTATATTCTTGGACATATGGGCAGTATTATAGTAGTTATATTCTTGTACATAGGAGCAGTATTATAGCAGATATATTCTTGTACATATGGGCAGTATTATAGTAGTTATATTCCTGTACATAGGGACAGTATTATAGCAGTTATATTCTTGTACATAGGAGCAGTATTATAGCAGATATATTCTTGTATATAGGGGCAGTATTATAGTAGTTATATTCCTGTACATAGGGACAGTATTATAGCAGTTATATTCTTGTACATAGGAGCAGTATTATAGCAGATATATACTTGTACATATGGGCAGTATTATAGTAGTTATATTCTTGTACATAGGGGGCAGTATTATAGTAGTTATATTCTTGTACATAGGGGCAGTATTATAGTAGTTAAATTCTTGTACATAGTGGCAGTATTATAGTAGTTATATTCTTGTACATAGTGGCAGTGTTATAGTAGTTATATTCTTGTACATAGGAGCAGTATTATAGTAGTTATATTATTGTACATAGTGGCAGTATTATAGTAGTTATATTCTTGTACATAGGAGCAGTATTATAGTAGTTAAATTCTTGTACATAGTGGCAGTATTATAGTAGTTATATTCTTGTACATAGGAGCAGTATTATAGTAGTTAAATTCTTGTACATAGTGGCAGTATTATAGTAGTTATATTCTTGTACATAGTGGCAGTATTATAGTAGTTATATTCTTGTATATAGGAGCAGTATTATAGTAGTTATATTCTTGTATATAGGAGCAGTATTATAGTAGTTATATTCTTGTACATAGGAGCAGTATTATAGTAGTTATATTATTGTACATAGTGGCAGTATTATAGTAGTTAAATTCTTGTACATAGTGGCAGTATTATAGTAGTTATATTCTTGTATATAGGAGCAGTATTATAGTAGTTATATTCTTGTATATAGGAGCAGTATTATAGTAGTTATATTCTTGTACATAGGAGCAGTATTATAGTAGTTATTTTCTTGTACACAGGGGCAGCATTATAGTCCAATGATTAAGATGCACATTTCTGCGTTGAAACGTGCATGTTTTTAATGTTTGGACTATAACTCAATTGTTTTAATGTTATCTGAAGCTATGGAATAAAAGAAAATGGATTTTATGGACAAACAGCGCTGGACTTATTCATATCCAGTATTATAGTATTTATATTCTTGTACACAGGGGGCATTATTATAGTCGCTTTATTCTTACATATAGGAGCAGTATTATAGAGATACATTACAATCTCTAGCCACCACTAGGGGGAGCTCCCTGTATACAGAGATACATGATAATATCCTGTCTGCAGCCACCACTAGGGGGAGCTCCCTGTATACAGAGATACATGATAAGATTCTGTCTGTAGTCACCACTAGGGGGAGCTCCCTGTATACAGAGATACATGATAAGATTCTGTCTGTAGTCACCACTAGGGGGAGCTCCCTGTATCCAGAGATACATGATAATATCCTGTCTGCAGCCACCACTAGGGGGAGCTCCCGGTATACAGATACATGATAAGATCCTGTCTGCAGTCACCACTAGGGGGAGCTCCCTGTATACAGAGATACATGATAAGATTCTGTCTGCAGTCACCACTAGGGGAGCTCCCTGTATACAGAGATACATGATAAGATCCTGTCTGCAGTCACCACTAGGGGGAGCTCCCTGTATACAGAGATACATGATAAGATCCTGTCTGCAGCCACCACTAGGGGGAGCTCCCTGTATACAGAGATACATGATATGATTCTGTCTGCAGCCACCACTAGGGGGAGCTCCCTGTATACAGAGATACATGATATGATTCTGTCTGCAGCCACCACTAGGGAGTGTGCTGTTCCATGTATATTCCTCAGTTTCCATGTATGTTGTTATATTTTACTCTGCTGCCACCCAATGGCCTTTTTCTGTATGGCAGCTTGTTTTTCATGTATTTCTTGTGGGCATGTCTTACATCCGGTTCAGGGGTCAAATCTTCTCTTCCTCTGGCAGCCATTTCCAGTTTACTTTCTGTTGTGAGAGGACGTGCTTTTGAACTGGGCTTAGGAAGGCATCAGTCTTTCGACCACTCTCTCTTGCTGCTCACACTTGCAGACACACTTGGTGCTACATCTTACTGTACCCTGTCTACCCTGCATTTCTGGAGAAGTTCTGTATTACCAGTTATACGCTGTATGTCCAGATCTACAAAATAAACAAGTCTGGATTACACAATCCCTGGAGTGCATCATCTCTCTGGACGCTGAGCAGCATTGGTCCTGTCTGCCTCATATCGAGGAAATACGAAGGTACGATTATCTCTCTCACAACTCTTATTAGTCTGCGACACCTTCATTCGCCTCATGTGGGGACAGAAAAGTCGAAAGACTGCCTTGAAGCCCGGCCAGAATCACCCTTATATCACTATTCACGTGCCCGCTCACATACTGCAGCCCTGCTCTGCTAAGAAATCTCCTGCAGCGTCACCTCAGACTGCATTGTACATAAAGACTCTGTGTATTATACCACACTACTGCAGATCGTCGGACCGCAGAACCCCACAATTCTCCAACAACACCTTGGGAATCTTATCAGGGGGTCGCAACTAAGCTGCACCGCAATTTCCAGCCCCCAATTCAAAGGTTCAGTTTCTTAAAGGGACAGCGCACCTTAAATCAAAATGGCCGAAAAGGACCTTCCACAGTTCCCCAATGCTGAAACAGAGCAAATACAACCTGATACTGTCCATTATAAAGACCAGGAAGCAGAGCCCGCTTCCACAGCAGACCCAGATGCACGACCAGTACGTTCCATCAAGCCAACATTAAAGGTCCTCGAGAATTACTGTTCCACAAGGGATGAGTTCAATGACAACTTGGACGACCTATGGGAATGAGTCGCCTCCCTTATGTCAAGCGTCCAACGCCATAAAAATGATGCAGCGGGTTTACAGGACACTATAAGACAGCTAAACGTGGCCCACGGCAGATACAAGAGACTGTCCACAAAGTATGCTGCTTTCCTAAAAGAATCTAAAATCGACGAAGCCCTATCAGAGTTAAGCAAGGCAGATTCCACAGACAGAGAAAGGGACGCCGCCGTGCAAGACGCCAAAGATAAAGCGGAGCTTCGTATCACCCATCTGCAAGAAACTAGATCGCACAGGTCAGCCTCGTCTAAACACTCTGCTCGGTCGTACAAATCATCCTGCTCAAGAACTTCAGCCCTCGGCGACAGAATCCTAGAGGCCCGTTTAAATGCAGAGCGGTCCAAACTAAGACGTTCACACACCGAAAAGAAAGCAGAAGCAGAGGCTCGAGCAAAGATTCTTCAAACAGAAGCAGAAGCGAAGAGAGCAGAAGCAGAAGCTCAAGCAAGAATTCTTCAAACAGAAATGGAGGAAGAAATTGCATTAGCCGAAGTAAAAATACTCAAACAAGCATTGAAGCAAAACCTCGACCCAATTTGCCTGCCACCACAGGAAGAAGACGACCCAGCTGTTCGTACCAGAGACTACGTGCAGAAACAGATACCTGCAGCGCACACCTTCTCCAGTGACGTTCAACCCAACATTGCGGAAACGTCCAAGTCAGCCCAACCTATGGTGCCAGTATCGCCCACAGCCCCTACAGAGACCCAAGACCAACGCCGTGATGTACCCCCTCAGGAGCAATCATCATCGCAAGACGACCACAAGGCACACTCCAGCCCGCCTCCACAGTTCAAGCAGCAGTCATCGGAATCTCTAGAGGTTAAACCACAGCTCAACCCTGCAGCGACATCATTCTACCCGCGAACAATTCACCCTTCCACGCCACACGGCTTATACGCCCTAGGGGCACCACAAGCTAATACGGTAACAAGGAGTGAAGGATCAGACATGTCCGAGTTTGCCAGGTTCATGGTGAGCAGGGAGCTAATCAGCACTAGCCTCTCAAAATTCGACAACTGTGCAGAGAACTACAGAGCCTGGAAAGCAATCTTCAAGGCCGCCATTGCTGATCTCAACCTATCCGCGGAGCAGGAGCTCGACCTCATGGTAAAATGGTTGGGTCCTGAATCCACAAACCGTATCAAGAGTCTTAGGACCGTCTATGTGGGGCAAGCTGAAGCAGGTCTCGCTGCTGCCTGGCAGAGACTCGAAAGAACCTACGGCAGCGCTGAAGCCATAGAAAAGTCCCTAATCAAGAGACTGCAGAACGTTCCAAGGATCAACCTTAAGGAAGCCCACAAGCTTCTGGATTTAAGTGACCTGCTTATGGAGCTGGAACTTGCTAAAAGAGACCCTCGTCTGTCTGGACTGTGCTACCTGGACACTGCCCACGGGGTGAACCCGATCATCTCAAAGCTGCCACACAGTCTGCAAGAGAAGTGGGCAGTGTGCGTCTCCAGGTATAAAAGGTCACATGACGTCACCTTTCCTCCGTTCATTCAGTTCTGCAAGTTCATTGACGAACAAGCCCAAATGAGGAACGACCCTAGCCTCGACTTCCTGGAGTCTAACACTGCAGCTCCAGCAACACCTTCATCAAGGTATGAAAGCGTCGCACATAGACGCAAGGACTCAAGGAACAGTGTAAGCGTCAGAAAGACTAACCTGCCATCGCCTGCAGTACCTGCCGACAAGCAGTACACTATTCCGTCGAGGGATAAGTCTTTCAATCGTGAGTGTCCCATTCATAAAAGACCACACTCACTGAACAAATGTAGAGGCTTCAGGTCCAAAACCATGCAGGAGCGCAAGAAAATCCTCAGCGAACTTGGGATATGTTTCAAATGCTGCGCTTCATCAGAACACATGGCCAAGGACTGTAAATCTGCCATTAAGTGTGAAGAGTGTCATAGCGACAGACACCCATCAGCCTTGCACCCAGGCTCAGCCACCAGCGATCCAGCAGTCGCAGTTACCTCTGGTCCCGCTACAAACCATGGCGGGGAGCCACAGAATCACGCCAAGTCCACCACAGCTGTGTCCTGCTCATGCTCAGAGGTATGTGGGGAGAATCAAAGTGCTAAATGCTGTGCCAGGATATGCCTAATCAGAGTCTATCCAGAAGGGCAACCAGAGAAGGCTGTAAAAATGTATGCCATCATTGACGATCAGAGCAATCGATCCCTAGCTGGACCTAAGTTCTTTGAAGCCTTTAGAATCAAGGGACCAGCAACGCCCTACACTCTGAATACTTGCTCGGGGAGCATAGAGACTAGCGGCAGAAGAGCACAAGGTTTCATCGCTTCTCCTGTCAATGAAGACGTAGAAATACCCCTACCTACGCTAATTGAATGCGATCAAATACCAGACCAAAGGGATGAGATCCCCACCCCGGAAGCTGCTTTCCACCAACCACACTTAAGGCACCTAGCCAGCGTTATCCCACCTTTGGACACAGATGCTGAAATCCTACTTCTGCTCGGCAGAGACAATTTGAGGATACATAAGGTCCGCCAACAGTGTAATGGTCCTGACTACGCCCCCTACGCCCAGAGACTTGACTTGGGGTGGGTAGTCATAGGAAATGTATGCTTGGACCAAACAGGAGTCCACTCCTTTAAGACGTACGTACGCCGAGACGGGCGCACTACCTTCTGCAAACCATGTCCTCATCACTATGAGGTGAAGGAAAAGCTTCCAGATTCCGTAGAGCTGCCTGATGTTATCCCTTCTCCCTATGCAGACGACTTGGGAAAATTGGTGTTTCATACCACTAAGGATGACAACAAAGTAGCCCCATCTATGGAAGACAAGGAATTTGTCAGGATAATGGACAATGAGTTCCTCAAGGACGAAACCAATCACTGGGTTTTCCCCTTACCCTTCCGAGCTACCAGGGTAAGGCTCCCGAACAATCGTGAACAAGCCTTGTCCAGATTTAACTCTCTCCAGCGCACGCTAAGCAATAAACCGGAGATGAAAGAACACATTGTCACCTTTATGGGCGAAATATTCCATAACAACCATGCGGAGCCAGCGTCTCCCTTAAAGGAAAATGAGGAGTGCTGGTACCTACCCTCATTTGGAGTATATCACCCGAAGAAACCTAAACAAATTAGAGTTGTCTTTGATTCAAGCGCCAAACATCAAGGCGTATCTCTCAATGATGTCCTCCTCACAGGTCCTAATCTGACAAACAACTTAGTAGGAGTGTTGATGAGGTTCAGGAAAGAGCCCATTGCCATCACCGCCGACATTGAACAGATGTTCCACTGTTTCATAGTCCGAGAGGACCACAGGAATTTCCTCAGGTTCCTGTGGTACAAGGACAATGACCCCAGCAAAGAGATGGTGGAGTATCGCATGCGGGTGCACGTATTCGGGAACAGCCCTTCACCCGCTGTGGCAACATATGGCCTGCGGAGAACCGCACAAGAAGGAGAGTCCGAGTATGGAACAGACGCCAGAGACTTTGTAGAGAAAGACTTCTACGTAGATGATGGACTAAAATCTCTACCTACAGAAGAAGCTGCAATCGACCTACTCAAAAGGACCCAACATATGCTGTACCGAGCTAAGCTTAGACTGCACAAAATTGCTTCAAACAGCCCGGCTGTCATGAGAGCCTTTGAGTCAAGCGACCACGCACCTGGATTCAAGGACATAGACCTGGGACCAGACCGTCCGCCTGTGCAGAGAAGCTTAGGCCTGAGGTGGAACCTGTCAGCCGACACCTTCGGATTCCAAATCAACTGTGCAGACAAACCATTCACTAAACGTGGTGTCCTGTCAGTGGTAAATAGCCTGTATGACCCACTGGGATTCGTAGCACCAATTACCATACAAGGTAAATCCCTTCTGAGACAGTTGTCCGAAACTGTCAAGGACTGGGATACCCCTCTACCTCCTGATAAGGAACCAAAATGGGAAACCTGGAAGCAGTCTTTGTGTGCCTTGGATAAAATCCATATAACGAGATGCTACGCTGGAATCTCACTTGCTGCTAGCACTAGGACGGAACTCCATGTGTTCTCGGATGCATCCACGGAGGCCATTGCAGCTGTTGTCTACCTGAAGGTAACGGGATCTGACAATCAAGATCATGTTGGGTTCATTTTCGGCAAAGCTAAGTTGGCTCCCAAGCCTGACCACACTATTCCCAGGCTGGAACTCTGTGGGACCGTACTTGCAGTAGAACTCGCAGACTTTATTCAGCATGAGCTGGACACTCACATAGATGACGTACAATACTACAGTGACAGTAAAGTTGTCTTAGGTTACATCTACAACCAAACAAGGCGCTTCTACGTGTACGTCAGTAACCGCATTGAGAGAATAAGAAGGTCTTCCAAACCTGAACAGTGGCACTATATCCCATCTGAACTTAATCCAGCCGACCATGCCACTAGACCTATGTCTATAAATTCCTTTGCTAACTCTTCTTGGCTTTCAGGTCCAAAGTTTCTGCTGGAACAGAAGGGAAGTTAATGTGTTCAGGAATTCTTCAGCATCCAGGATCCGGACGATGATCCAGAAGTCCGCTCCGAGGTCAGTGCTCTGGCCACGAATGCAAAACCAACCTCCACCTTCGGTTGTCAGCGCTTCGAACGCTTCTCCAATTGGATGAAACTCGTCAGGACTATTGCAAGGTTAGTCCACATTGCGAGATCTTATCACAATTCACATGGAGACAAAGACTGTCATGGTTGGCACGTCTGCCAAAAACCACTCTCTGCTGAGGACATTTCTCACTGTGAGTCTCTTATAATACTTTATGTCCAGCAGAGTGTATTCAGTACCGAATGGGAATGCTTATACCACAAGCAGCAGATCCCTCCGAAAAGCCCCATTGCCCATTTGAATCCACTAATGGACAGCTTCGGTTTGCTGAGAGTCGGAGGTCGATTAAGTCGAGCCAAGCTAGAGTTTTCAGAGCAACATCCTTGCATCATTCCCAGTAGACATCACATCACCGATCTACTGATTCGACACTTTCATGAAAAAACTGAACACCAAGGCAGGCAGATCACAGAGAGCAAGATACGGTCTGCGGGACTTTGGATCATAGGCATGAAAAGACGTGTAGCGGGATCAATACATCGCTGTGTGCAATGTCGCAAAACTAGAGGAAAACAGGTACATCAACAAATGGCCGACCTACCCTTCGACAGACTGAGCACCGAACCGCCTTTTACCTACGTTGGCCTAGACGTCTTTGGGCCATGGATGGTATCTGCACGCAGGACTCGTGGAGGTCATGCCAACAGTAAACGTTGGGCCGTACTATTCACTTGCATGAGTGTCCGTGCCGTTCACATAGAAGTGATAGAATCTATGGACACATCCAGCCTGATTAACGCTCTTCGGCGGTTTCTAGCGATCAGAGGACCAGTGAAACAGTTAAGGTCCGACCGCGGAAGCAACTTCATCGGTGCATGTCGAGAGCTGGATATTGACATCAAGCCAATTCAGGATCAACTGGCAGAAAAAGGTTGCACCTGGATCTTCAATCCTCCGCATAGTTCTCACATGGGAGGTTCCTGGGAAAGGATGATCGGGATCTCACGCAACATCTTGAACTCTATGCTTATGGACATAAACTCTTCAAGACTTACGCATGAGACCTTGGTTACTCTTCTGGCTGAAGTTTCTGCCATAATCAACTCAAGACCCCTTGTCCCAGTGTCAATGGATCCTGAAACGCCAACTATTCTTACGCCGGCTACTCTTCTTACCCAAAAGATCGGGAACCCGCTAACAGTCAGTGGAGAGTTTACTCACGCAAACTCCTACCAGAAGCAGTGGAAACGCGTACAGTACCTCGCCAATTACTTCTGGAACCGATGGAGAAAGGAGTATCTTGTGGTTCTGCAAGGAAGAAGAAAATGGCAACAGAGTAAACCAAACTTGAAGGAAGGAGATATTGTGTTAATGAAGGAACAACAAGCTCAAAGGATTGACTGGCCTATGGGAATCATTACAAAGACTTTCCCTAGTGAAGACGGTAAGGTCCGGAAGGTGGAGCTGAAAGTCCTTAGGAAAGGTGAACCTAAGTCATTTCAGAGGCCTATCCACGAGCTCGTACTGGTACTACCAATCGAGGACATTCCGGTAGGATAAACTATGAACAGAACACTGCACTACTATTTGTCCATTGGATTACAGTGGGTCAGAGATAGTTTGGCCTAGTGCGGCTTCTCTGATCCGAAGATGGGTTTTCCATTGGATTATCTCAGGAACTGACTTAATGTCTTGTTTAAAGTTATTATTGCATTACATGCATGTTTGGTTTCACTTTCTAGGTTGTTGGACTTTTTAAGGACATTGATATAGTGAAATCCCTTACGGAATTTCAGACGGGGAGTGTGCTGTTCCATGTATATTCCTCAGTTTCCATGTATGTTGTTATATTTTACTCTGCTGCCACCCAATGGCCTTTTTCTGTATGGCAGCTTGTTTTTCATGTATTTCTTGTGGGCATGTCTTACATCCGGTTCAGGGGTCAAATCTTCTCTTCCTCTGGCAGCCATTTCCAGTTTACTTTCTGTTGTGAGAGGACGTGCTTTTGAACTGGGCTTAGGAAGGCATCAGTCTTTCGACCACTCTCTCATGCTGCTCACACTTGCAGACACACTTGGTGCTACATCTTACTGTACCCTGTCTACCCTGCATTTTTGGAGAAGTTCTGTATTACCAGTTATACGCTGTATGTCCAGATCTACAAAATAAACAAGTCTGGATTACAAAATCCCTGGAGTGCATCATCTCTCTGGACGCTGAGCAGCATTGGTCCTGTCTGCCTCATATCGAGGAAATACGAAGGTACGATTATCTCTCTCACAACTCTTATTAGTCTGCGACACCTTCATTCGCCTCATGTGGGGACAGAACAGGGGGAGCTCCCTGTATACAGAGATACATGATAATATTGTGTCTGTAGTCACCACTAGGGGGAGCTCCCTGTATACAGAGATACATGATATGATTCTGTCTGCAGCCACCACTAGGGGGAGCTCCCTGTATACAGAGATACATGATAAGATCCTGTCTGCAGCCACCACTAGGGGGAGCTCCCTGTATACAGAGATACATGATAAGATCCTGTCTGCAGCCACCACTAGGGGGAGCTCCCTGTATACAGAGATACATGATAATATTCTGTCTGTAGTCACCACTAGGGGGAGCTCCCTGTATACAGAGATACATGATATGATTCTGTCTGCAGCCACCACTAGGGGGAGCTCCCTGTATACAGAGATACATGGTAATATCCTGTCTGCAGCCACCACTAGGGGGAGCTCCTTGTATACAGAGATACATGATAAGATCCTGTCTGCAGCCACCACTAGGGGGAGCTCCCTGTATACAGATATACATGATAAGATCTTGTCTGCAGTCACCACTAGGGGGAGCTCCCTGTATACAGAGATACATGATAAGATCCTGTCTGCAGCCACCACTAGGGGGAGCTCCCTGTATACAGAGATACATGATAAGATCCTGTCTGCAGCCACCACTAGAGGAAGCTCCCTGTATACAGAGATACATGATAAGATCCTGTCTGCAGTCACCACTAGGGGGAGCTCCCTGTATACAGAGATACATGATAAGATCTTGTCTGCAGTCACCACTAGGGGGAGCTCCCTGTATACAGAGATACATGATAAGATTCTGTCTGCAGTCACCACTAGGGGGAGCTCACTGTATACAGAGATACATGATAAGATCCTGTCTGCAGCCACCACTAGGGGGAGCTCCCTGTATACAGAGATACATGATAAGATCCTGTCTGCAGTCACCACTAGGGGGAGCTCCCCGTATACAGAATATATACTTTAGTCAATGATGAAATAATATGTACTCATTTTCTTCGTGATTGACTACCAATAAATTTTCATATCACAGTGTATCTCAATGCAGGAAATGTGTAGCTTTGTTTGAGAATAACTGATCTCTAAATGTAATATTAATATAGAGATTTGTCAATGTTTTATCTGCAGATTACATGGCGAGTATTCATTAGGGGGATAATTACTCTGCAGCAGAATTTTTCTCCTTTTTGCCCTTTTTATTTGTTCTTTTTCCTTTCTTTTGTGCATTTGGTGAGTTTTAATCTATTATATGAGACCAAAAGACTGAATTAATAAATTCTAATGATGGCGATTAATATAAATCCGGGGTCAGTACCGTCCATCCCCCGCTGTGAGTGCCCCCTTAGTCTTTCTGCAGTAAACAGTCTGGGGTCCAGGCCGCCTCCTCTCGCCTGTGATCTCCTTCCGTTCTTCCGGCGGCCTGCGCACGTCTCGCCATCACTGATCTCCTGTGTTTCTAGCATCAAGAAGGACATCTTTGAAGTTCCCTTTAGCATGTGTGTGTGTCACTCTCGCTGTTTCTTTTATACCTTCTCTTTGCATTTCTAATCTGTCTCTTTATGTTTGGGGCATTTGATGTGCGCTGCGTCTCGTCACTGATCTTGCTCTCGTGTCTTGTTCCTGCCTTTAACCATCTGTCTGTGTTACATTTCATGTGCCGCTCATTGGGGAAGCAGAGGTAGCGCTGATTGCTAATGGTAGAAATGACCGTATCCAGAGAGGTGCTCACCCAGCTTTCCCTGACTCTGAATGGCTAGAGTCAGGCTGAAATCTTGGCTTTATATTGATGAAACTTGATGGAAATCTGAATACAGCATCTATTCTGGATGGTAAATCCTAATAAGAGCTGTATACAGATCGCCCACTAGTGGTCAGCACAAGTAAAAGGAAGAAGAGACAGATTATTTTAGGTTGTAATGCTCCATAAGTAAGAATGTGAGAAATCATGTTTTCATTAATGACATTATTTAATGTAACATGCATACATCCATGTTCATACTGTGCTCCCCCTAGTGGTGACTGCATACAGGATCTTATCATGTATCTCTGTATACAGGGAGCTCCACCTAGTGGTGGCTGCAGACAGAATATTATCATGTATCTCTGTATACAGGGAGCTCCCCCTAGTGGTGGCTGCAGACAGATTCATATCATGTATCTCTGTATACAGGGAGCTCCCCCTAGTGGTGACTGCAGACAGGATCTTATCATGTATCTCTGTATACAGGGAGCTGCCCCTAGTGGTGGTTGCAGACAGGATCTTATCATGTATCTCTGTATACAGGGAGCTCCCCCTAGTGGTGACTGCAGACAGGATGTTATCATGTATCTCTGTATACAGGAAGCTCCCCCTAGTGGTGACTGCAGACAGGATCTTATCATGTATCTCTGTATACAGGGAGCTGCCCCTAGTGGTGACTGCAGACAGAATCTTATCATGTATCTCTGTATACAGGGAGCTCCCCCTAGTGGTGGCTGCAGACAGGATCTTATCATGTATCTCTGTATACAGGGAGCTCCCCCTAGTGGTGGCTGCAGACAGGATCTTATCATGTATCTGTATACAGGGAGCTCCCCCTAGTGGTGGCTGCAGACAGGATCTTATCATGTGTCTCTGTATACTGGGAGCTGCCCCTAGTGGTGGCTGCAGACAGGATCTTATCATGTGTCTCTGTATACTGGGAGCTCCTCCTAGTGGTGACTGCAGACAGGATCTTATCATGTACCTCTGTATACAGGGAGCTCCCCCTAGTGGTGACTGCAGACAGGATCTTATCATGTATCTCTGTATACAGGGAGCTCCCCCTAGTGGTGACTGCAGACAGGATCTTATCATGTATCTCTGTATACAGGGAGCTCCCCCTAGTGGTGGCTGCAGACAGGATCTTATCATGTATCTCTGTATACAGGGAGCTGCCCTTAGTGGTGGCTGCAGACAGGATCTTATCATGTATCTCTGTATACAGGGAGCTCCCCCTAGTGGTGACTGCATACAGGATCTTATCATGTATCTCTGTATACAGGGAGCTCCCCCTAATGGTGGCAGCAGACAGGATCTTATCATGTATCTCTGTATACAGGGAGCTCCCCCTAGTGGTGGCTGCAGACAGGATCTTATCATGTATCTCTGTATACAGGGAGCTCCCCCTAGTGGTGGCTGCAGACAGGATCTTATCATGTATCTGTATACAGGGAGCTCCCCCTAGTGGTGGCTGCAGACAGGATCTTATCATGTGTCTCTGTATACTGGGAGCTGCCCCTAGTGGTGGCTGCAGACAGGATCTTATCATGTGTCTCTGTATACAGGGAGCTCCCCCTAGTGGTGACTGCAGACAGGATCTTATCATGTATCTGTATACAGGGAGCTCCCCCTAGTGGTGGCTGCAGACAGGATCTTATCATGTGTCTCTGTATACTGGGAGCTGCCCCTAGTGGTGGCTGCAGACAGGATCTTATCATGTGTCTCTGTATACAGGGAGCTCCCCCTAGTGGTGGCTGCAGACAGGATCTTATCATGTGTCTCTGTATACTGGGAGCTGCCCCTAGTGGTGGCTGCAGACAGGATCTTATCATGTGTCTCTGTATACTGGGAGCTCCTCCTAGTGGTGACTGCAGACAGGATCTTATCATGTACCTCTGTATACAGGGAGCTCCCCCTAGTGGTGACTGCAGACAGGATCTTATCATGTATCTATGTATACAGGGAGCTCCCTCTAGTGGTGGCTGCAGACAGGATCTTATCATGTGTCTCTGTATACTGGGAGCTCCTCCTAGTGGTGACTGCAGACCGGATCTTATCATGTATCTCTGTATACAGGGAGCTCCCCCTAGTGGTGACTGCAGACAGGATCTTATCATGTATCTATGTATACAGGGAGCTCCCCCTAGTGATGGCTGCAGACAGGATCTTATCATGTATCTCTGTATACAGGGAGCTCCCCCTAGTGGTGACTGCAGACAGGATCTTATCATGTATCTCTGTATACAGGGAGCTCCCACTAGTGGTGACTGCAGACAGGATCTTATCATGTATCTCTGTATACAGGGAGCTCCCCCTAGTGGTGACTGCAGACAGGATCTTATCATGTATCTCTGTATACAGGGAGCTCCCACTAGTGGTGGCTGCAGACAGGATCTTATCATGTATCTCTGTATACAGGGAGCTCCCCCTAGTGGTGGCTGCAGACAGGATCTTATCATGTATTTCTGTATACAGGGAGCTCCCACTAGTGGTGGCTGCAGACAGGATCTTATCATGTATCTCTGTATACAGGGAGCTCCCCCTAGTGGTGGCTGCAGACAGGATCTTATCATGTATCTCTGTATACAGGGAGCTCCCCCTAGTGGTGACTGCAGACAGGATCTTATCATGTATCTCTGTACACAGGGAGCTCCCCCTAGTGGTGGCTGCAGACAGGATCTTATCATGTATCTCTGTACACAGGGAGCTCCCCATAGTGGTGGCTGCAGACAGGATCTTATCATGTATCTCTGTACACAGGGAGCTCCCCCTAGTGGTGGCTGCAGACAGGATCTTATCATGTATCTCTGTATACAGGGAGCTCCCCCTAGTGGTGGCTGCAGACAGGATCTTATCATGTATCTCTGTATACAGGGAGCTCCCACTAGTGGTGGCTGCAGACAGGATCTTATCATGTATCTCTGTATACAGGGAGCTCCCCCTAGTGGTGGCTGCAGACAGGATCTTATCATGTATCTCTGTATACAGGGAGCTCCCCCTAGTGGTGACTGCAGACAGGATCTTATCATGTATCTCTGTACACAGGGAGCTCCCCCTAGTGGTGGCTGCAGACAGGATCTTATCATGTATCTCTGTACACAGGGAGCTCCCCATAGTGGTGGCTGCAGACAGGATCTTATCATGTATCTCTGTATACAGGGAGCTCCCCCTAGTGGTGACTGCAGACAGGATCTTATCATGTATCTCTATATACAGGGAGCTCCCCCTAGTGGTGGCTGCAGACAGGATCTTATCATGTATCTCTGTATACAGGGAGCTCCCCCTAGTGGTGGCTGCAGACAGGATCTTATCATGTATCTCTGTATACAGGGAGCTCCCCCTAGTGGTGACTGCAGACAGGATCTTATCATGTATCTCTGTATACAGGGAGCTCCCCCTAGTGGTGACTGCAGACAGGATCTTATCATGTATCTCTGTATACAGGGAGCTCCCCCTAGTGGTGGCTGCAAACAGGATCTTATCATGTATCTCTGTATACAGGGAGCTCCCCCTAGTGGTGGCTGCAGACAGGATCTTATCATGTACCTCTGTATACAGGGAGCTCCCCCTAGTGGTGACTGCAGACAGAATCTTATCATGTATCTCTGTATACAGGGAGCTCCCCCTAGTGGTGGCTGCAGACAGGATCTTATCATGTTTCTCTGTATACAGGGAGCTCCCCCTACTGGTGGCTGCAGACAGGATCTTATCATGTATCTCTGTATACAGGGAGCTCCCCCTAGCGGTGGCTGCAGACAGGATATTATCATGTATCTCTGTATACAGGGAGCTCCCCCTACTGGTGACTGCAGACAGGATCTTATCATGTATCTCTGTATACAGGGAGCTCCCCCTAGCGGTGGCTGCAGACAGGATCTTATCATGTACCTCTGTATACAGGGAGCTCCCCCTAGTGGTGACTGTAGACAGGATCTTATCATGTATCTCTGTATACAGGGAACTCCCCCTAGTGGTGGCTGCAGACAGGATCTTATCATGTATCTCTGTATACAGGGAGCTCCCCCTAGTGGTAGATGCAGACAGAATCTTATCATGTGTCTCTGTATACAGGGAGCTCCCCCTAGTGGTGGCTGCAGACAGGATCTTATCATGTATCTCTGTATACAGGGAGCTCCCCCTAGTGGTGGCTGCAGACAGGATCTTATCATGTATCTCTGTATACATGGAGCTCCCCCTAGTGGTGGCTGCAGACAGATTCTTATAATATAGCACTATGTCAATGTTTTTATTATTTTTCTATATCAGAAAAGTGAAATTTTATGTTTTGTGAGTGATGGGCATAGACTTGAATCCATTTTTGCTTATAACGTATATTCTTCTTTTCTTGACCAGCCTCCTGTCTGATAGTAATGTCATCCCAGCAGGAACCAGATTAAAAATCCGTTTCAGGCGTCTGGGGGTTGAAACCACCTGCTGTAGCTACAAGGTTGTCCTATATACAGAATAGGGTCAGGTAGGAGACAAGTGTAATGATAGAGCAGCGCTGTCAGCCCTTATACCTCACATCATCGCTTCTTATATTATCTTCTCAGCAGTGCCGTCATCTTATGACCTTCTTCTGAGGATGTTGTCAGCAGCGGGATAATGATCCCATTCCCCTCTATATCGTGAGATGTCCATTGTACTGCCATTTATACTTTTATAACGTCTACAGTCTACTGGGAATTACTGGTTTGGCAACAATGTATCAACATTGAAAAGATATGCTAAGGGGAAAATTGCTTTGTTTTACTTTACCATAAAGGAATCAAAGTTTCCATTGAGGTCCACAAATTGTGTGTGTATGCCTTTAAAAAGGAAATCTGCATCTAAGGCTGTTTAGGGAGGTTAATTAATGAAATTGGGTTTTCTCCATGGCTCCTGTCCTCATATGTTATGGATCAGTTTGTAGCCACTCATTGATCCGAATCTTCTCTATACAATTCATCCTCTGCAATTTCAGTGACTTCTCATATAAAATCCTCAAACCTATTGGTGGGCTACGTACATGAGGACAGAGCAATTTGTCTGGGTTCTCCTTTATATAAAAAGTAACTACTGAATTCCGTGGTCTTTTCTTTTCTCCACTTATGAGCCACTTCCATCAATTTGGTCAGGAAGTGGTTGTCGGATGACAACTCTTCCATCCGTTCCGATAAGGAGATGGAAGTGGGAGAGTCAGAAAATTGGCTTCCTGGGATAGAAGACTTGAAGTGCCAATGGATTGTTATGGCAGCCAAAACCTGCTGAAGACCCCGTATCTGCCAATACGAAACCCATCTAAAGTCCAGGCAGTGGCGGCATTCATGGGAGAATGGCAATTTTGCATACAAGTGATTGAAGTCCCCTAAAACTAAAAAAAATAAAGTACCGTAAATGTATATTTGTTTTAAAAATATTGAAAATAAAAGATTAAAATAATCTAAATTACCCTATTAAAAATACAGCACTAATAACACTTAATATACACATTTATGGTATCTCAGCGTCTGTTAAAGTCCATTCTATCAAAATATAAAATGAATGAATATGATCCATATTCGCCTTTGAGAGATAAATGGTCAAAATGTCAAATTTACGTTATTTTGGTGACTGCAGCAGCGCAAAAAACGTAACAAGAAATGATTAAAATGCTCCAAAATATTATCAATAAAAAAATCACAGGTCAGTACACAGAAGTAAGCTTTCACGTCGCTGCAAAGGATCATCAAAATGTTACGAGTCTTGGAAAATGGCGACACAAGCAAAGGAGCTTTATTGCAATTTCCAGATTTTTTTTTATCACTTACAAAAAAAAAAAAACCTGCATGTGTTTGATATTTCGGTAAATGTAGAATTCTATGGTCAGGTCATTTTAATGAATTTTTTTTTTGTTTTTTTTTGCACATTGTCACCCAACCTGGGTCCAACATTGAATGGTAAAATAAATGGTTCAAACTGCAAAAAAAAACAATCTCCCACTTGTCTGTGATAATGGACAAATTATAAAAAAAAAGTTGCAGCTTTCGCAAGGAGGTGGAGAAACAATAACGGAAATCATGTAGGGAAGGGGTTAAAGGAACTAACTACAACCCCATTGGACGGCGATGAGACTCGGTCCCGCACATCTCAGGTCCGGTGATCCGGCCACACAAGTGCCATTATGTATCACCACACCGCTCTGCTGCTGCACATGTACACAGGCCCCTAACGAGCTCAGGAATATGCAAATGTGCTACATTCAGCTGTCTCAGTCTAGTGAATCAGTGCCACATAGTGTTTAGTTTTCTGGACAAAAGGAAAAAATCTGCTGTCTGCTATATAGAACAAGAAAACGGGGAAAAAAATATATTGTGCACTAAATTCTAGAGATTTGGATAAAGTCACGGACTACAAACTGCACATAGTCATATAGAAAGATAAGGCGAGAAATAAAACTCAATCAATGGCACAATGTTACTCCTCTATCACCATAAGATCAAATATTCATACACCAAGAGGAATGGAAAGAAAGTCTATGTCCACAGATGTACTGGAGTCTGAACAACAGCAACATAACTGACCAAATACTGCCAACTATATGCAAAAGAATAACTACTATAATACTGCCCCTATGTACAAGAATATAACTACTATAATACTGCTCCTATGTACAAGAATATAACTACTATAATACTGCCCCTATGTACAAGAATATAACTACTATAATACTGCCCCTATGTACAAGAATATAACTACTATAATACTGCTCCTATGTACAAGAATATAACTACTATAATACTGCCCCTTATATACAAGAATATAACTACTATAATACTGCTCCTATGTACAAGAATATAACGACTATAATACTGCCCCTATGTACAAGAATATAACTACTATAATACTGCCCCTATGTACAAGAATATAACGACTATAATACTGCCCCTATGTACAAGAATATAACTACTATAATACTGCCCCTATGTACAAGAATATAACTACTATAATACTGCCCTATGTACAAGAATATAACTACTATAATACTGCCCTATGTACAAGAATATAACTACTATAATACTGCTCCTATGTACAAGAATATAACTACTATAATACTGCTCCTATGTACAAGAATATAACGACTATAATACTGCTCCTATGTACAAGAATATAACTACTATAATACTGCTCCTATGTACAAGAATATAACTACTATAATACTGCTCCTATGTACAAGAATATAACTACTATAATACTGCTCCTATGTACAAGAATATAACTACTATAATACTGCCCCTATGTACAAGAATATAACTACTATAATACTGCTCCTATGTACAAGAATATAACTACTATAATACTGCCCCTATGTACAAGACTATAACTACTATAATACTGCCCCTATGTACAAGAATATAACTACTATAATACTGCTCCTATGTATAAGAATATAACTACTATAATACTGCCCCTATGTACGAGAATATAACTACTATAATAATGCCCCTATGCACAAGAATATAACTACTATAATACTGCTCCTATGTACAAGAATATAACTACTATAATACTGCTCCTATGTACAAGAATATAACTACTATAATACTGCCCCTATGTACGAGAATATAACTACTATAATACTGCTCCTATGTACAAGAATATAACTACTATAATACTGCCCCTATGTACAAGACTATAACTACTATAATACTGCTCCTATACACAAGAATATAACTACTATAATACTGCTCATATGTACAAGAATATAACTACTATAATACTGCCCCTATGTACAAGAATATAACTACTATAATACTGCCCCTATGTGCAAGACTATAACTACTATAATACTGCTCCTATACACAAGAATATAACTACTATAATACTGCTCCTATGTACAAGAATATAACTACTATAATACTGCCCCTATGTACAAGAATATAACTACTATAATACTGCCCCTATGTACAAGACTATAACTACTATAATACTGCTCCTATACACAAGAATATAACTACTATAATACTGCTCATATGTACAAGAATATAACTACTATAATACTGCCCCTATGTGCAAGACTATAACTACTATAATACTGCTCCTATACACAAGAATATAACTACTATAATACTGCTCCTATGTACAAGAATATAACTACTATAATACTGCCCCTATGTACAAGAATATAACTACTATAATACTACCCCTATGTACAAGAATATAACTACTATAATACTGCCCCTATGTACAAGAATATAACTACTATAATACTACCCCTATCTACAAGAATATAACTACTATAATACTGCCCCTATGTACAAGAATATAACTACTATAATACTGCCCCTATGTACAAGAATATAACTACTATAATACTGCCCCTATGTATAAGAATATAACTACTATAATACTGCTCCTATACACAAGAATATAACTACTATAATACTGCTCCTATGTACAAGAATATAACTACTATAATACTGCTCCTATGTACAAGAATATAACTACTATAATACTGCCCCTATGTACAAGAATATAACTACTATAATACTGCTCCTATGTACAAGAATATAACTACTATAATACTGCCCCTATGTACAAGACTATAACTACTATAATACTGCTCCTATACACAAGAATATAACTACTATAATACTGCTCATATGTACAAGAATATAACTACTATAATACTGCCCCTATGTACAAGAATATAACTACTAAAATACTGCCCCTATGTACAAGAATATAACTACTATAATACTGCCCCTATGTATAAGAATATAACTACTATAATACTGCTCCTATACACAAGAATATGACTACTATAATAGTGCCCCTATGTACAAGAATATGACTACTATAATACTGCTCCTATGTACAAGAATATAACTACTATAATACTGCCCCTATGTACAAGAATATAACTACTATAATACTACTCCTATGTACAAGAATATAACTACTATAATACTGCTCCTATGTACAAGAATATGACTACTATAATACTGCCCCTATGTACAAGAATATAACTACTATAATACTGCTCCTATGTACAAGAATATAACTACTATAATACTGCTCCTATGTACAATAATATAACTACTATAATACTGCTCCTATGTACAAGAATATCTATTTATATATATAATTGTCTAAGGGTTTTTCTGTCTGTCTGTCTGTCTGTCTGTCTGTCCTGGAAATCCCACGTCTCTGATTGGTCGAGGCCACCAGGCCTCGACCAATCAGCAACGGGCACAGCGACGATGATGTCATAAAGGACGTAGAAATCCCACGTTTCTGATTTAGCGACGGGCACAGTATCGACGTAGATGTCATAATGGTTGCCATGGCGATGATGATGTCATAAAGGTTGCCTCGACCAATTAGCGACGGGCACAGTCTGCCGCGAATTCTGGAATCATCATCATCCATTTACTACGGGGACATGCATATTCTAGAATACCTGATGCGTTAGAATCGGGCCACAATCTAGTAAATACTATAATACTGCCCCTATGTACAAGAATATAACTGCTATAATACTGCTCCTATATACAAGAATATAACTACTATAATACTGCCCCTATGTACAAGGATATAACTACTATAATACTGCCCCTATGTACAAGAATATAACTACTATAATACTGCCCCTATGTACAAGAATATAACTACTATAATACTGCTCCTATGTACAAGAATATAACTACTATAATACTGCTCCTATGTACAAGAATATAACTACTATAATACTGCTCCCTATATACAAGAATATAACTACTATAATACTGCTCCTATGTACAAGAATATGACTACTATAATACTGCCTCTATGTACTAGAATATAACTGCTATAATACTGCTCCTATATACAAGAATATAACTACTATAATACTGCCCCTATGTACAAGAATATAACTGCTATAATACTGCTCCTATATACAAGAATATAACTACTATAATACTGCTCCTATATACAAGAATATAACTGCTATAATACTGCCCCTATGTACAAGAATATAACTACTATAATACTGCTCCTATGTACTAGAATATAACTGCTATAATACTGCTCCTATATACAAGAATATAACTACTATAATACTGCCCCTATGTACAAGAATATAACTGCTATAATACTGCTCCTATATACAAGAATATAACTACTATAATACTGCTCCTATATACAATAATATAACTACTATAATACTGCCCCTATGTACAAGAATATAACTACAATAATACTGCCCCTATGTACAAGAATATAACTACTATAATACTGCTCCTATGTACAAGAATATAACTACTATAATACTGCCCCTATGTACAAGAATATAACTACTATAATACTGCCCCTATGTACAAGAATATAACTACTATAATACTGCCCCTATGTACAAGAATATAACTGCTATAATACTGCTCCTATATACAAGAATATAACTACTATAATACTGCTCCTATGAACAAGAATAAAACTACTATAATACTGCCCTTATGTACAAAAATATAACTACTAAAAAACTAATAATGCCATAATACTGCCCCTATTGTCATCGGTTTCACAGATTAGACTTGTCCAGTAAAGTCTATGGGGATCACTGGAAAAATAGTGAAATTGAGGAAATAAAAAGAAGCATGTTGGATGCCACTTTTGCAAACAATGTTTCCATTTCTCTGTGGTGGCCACACTTACACAGATGTGTCGCTCTTAGGCCGGCCTCACACTCAGCGTATAAAAATACGGTCCGTATTTTACGGCCGAAATAAGCCACAAAATTCAAAAAATGGTGATCCGTAGCTCCTCCGTAGGCAGGGTGTGTCAGCGTATTTTGCGCATGGCATCCTCCGTATGTAATCCGTATGGCATCCGTACTGCGAGATTTTCTCGCAGGCTTGCAAAACCGACATACGGACATACAATAGATCCATGTGCTCAAAAAATCGTAAAAACATATATACTGTCTATATATATATATGTCAGTGAGACACATATATATATATATATATATATATATATATATATATATCATACAGCGCTAGATAGCAGAAAGCCGGTAATTCAATTGCCGGCTTTTCATTTCTCCTTCCTAAACCCGACATGATATGAGACATGATTACATACAGTAAACCATCTCATATCCCCATTTTTTTTGCAGATTCCACACTACTAATGTCAGTAGTGTGAAACCAGAACACATGAGCTGCGCGCACAGTGAACAAGCCCGTAATGTCAGTAGTGTGTATGTGCAACATTTGGCCGCTCTAGCTATTAAATTAAATGGTTAAATGGCGGAAAAAATTGGCGTGGGCTCCCGCGCAATTTTCTCCGCCAGAATGGTAAAGCCAGTGACTGAGGGCAGATATTAATAGCCTGGAGAGGGTCCATGGTTATTGCCCCCCCTGGGCTAAAAACACCTGCCCCCAGCCACCCCAGAAAAGGTACATCTGGAAGATGCGCCTATTCTGGCACTTGGCCACTCTCTTCCCATTCCCATGTAGGATATGGGGTAATGAAGGGTTAATGCCACCTTGCTATTGTAAGGTGACATTAAGCCAGATTAATAATGGAAAGGCGTCAATTATGACACCTATCCATTATTAATCCAATAGTATGAAATGGTTAAAAAACCCACACACACATTATTACAAAGTATTTTAATGAAATAAATACACAGGTTGTTGGAATAGTTTATTATACTGGTAATCCACCTGAAGACCCTCGCTCTGTAAGAAAGGTAAAATAAAAAAACAACAGTGTAATTGTTCCTCTGCATGAATGCCTGAGTAGATTTGGAGCGGTGTTTTGGATCATTGTCTTGCTGAAAGATCCATCCCCTGCGTAACTTCAACTTTGTCAGTGATTCATGAACATTATTGTCAAGAATCTGCTGATACTGAGAGGAATCCATGCGTCCCTCAACTTTAACAAGATTCCTGGCGCCGGCATTGGCCACACAGCCCCAAAGCATGATGGAACCTGCACTAAATTTTACTGTGGGTAGCAAGTTTTTTTCTTGGAATGCTGTGTTTTTTGGCCGCCATGCATATCGCCTTTTTGTATGACCAAACAACTCAATCTTGGTTTCATCAGTCCACAGGACCTTCTTCCGAAAAGAAATTGGCTTCTCCAAATGTGCTTTTGCATACCTCAGCCAACTCTGTTTGTGGCGTGCTTGCAGAAACGGCTTCTTTCGCATCACTCTCCCATACAGCTTCTCCTTGTGCAAAGTGCGTTGTATAGTTGACCGATGCACAGTGACACCATCTGCAGCAAGATGATGCTGCAGCTCTCTAGAGGAGGTCTGAGTATTGTCCTTGACTGATCTCACCATTCTTCTTCTCTGCCTTTCTGATGTTTTTCTTGGCCTGCCACTTCTGGCCTTAACAAGAACTGTACCTGTGTTCTTCCATTTCCTTACTATGTTCCTCACAGTGAAAATTGACAGGTTAAATCTCTGAGACAGCTTTTTGTATCCTTCCCCTGAACAACTATGCTGAATAATCTTTGTTTTCAGATCATTAGACAGTTGTTTTGAGGAGCCCATGATGCCACTCTTCAGAGGAGATTCAAACAGGAGAACAACTTGCAAGTGGCCACTTTAAGTAGCTTTTCTCATGATTGCATACACCTGGCTATGAAGCTCAAAGCTCAATGAGGTTAGAAAACAAAAAAAAGTGCTTTAGTAAGTCAGTAAAAAGTAGGTAGGAGTATTTAAAACAAGAAAATGATAAGGGTGCCCATACTTATGCACCTGTCAAATTTTGTTTGAATGCAGATTGCACATTTTCTGTTAGTACAATAAACCTCATTTCAAGGCAGAAACATTACTGTGTCCAACAATTATTAGATATATGAAACTGAAAAGCTGTTGGAAAAAAAAAAACAATTTTTATGAACCACTAAGCTTAAGATTAATAGGGGTGCCCAAACTTTTTCATATAACTGAATATATGTGTCTCACTGACATATATATATATATATATATATATATATATATATATATGTATATATACCCCTATACTATGTGTAGACATTTATTATACCTATTCTATTCTGTCAGTGTGATTTTACTGTACACCGCACTGAATTGCCGGCTTTTCGCTAGAACACCGCTGCGTATTTTTCGCAAGTCACACTGCTGGTCGGTGTGTAATCCGTATTTTTCTGGTCCCCATAGACTTTCATTGGCGTATTTTTTGCGCAATACGGTGACAAACGCAGCATGCTGCGATTTTCTACGGCCGTAGAAAGCCGTATAATACTGATCATTAAAATACGGCAGATAGGAGCAGGGGCATAGAGAATAATTGTACCGTATGCAATCTGTATTTTCAGCACCCCTCTTACGTCCGTAAAACACGCTAGTGTGAGGCCGGCCTTACAGTGTTGCCTCCACATCGCAGTATCCCAGCCTGATATTCTCCTGTACGTCGGATGCCGCCGGCCGTCAGTCTCCGTTTCTGGAGATCTCGGCTTTCTGTACGGTGGTCGTGGTTGCGGTTTTTCTGCACTTACAGATTTTTTTCTTGCTCCACTTTCAGCTTCTGCCATTATTACACCATCCGGCCATTTTACCGCTGGGATGATTAGTGTAATTTTTCAGTATAAATATTTATTAGGTGACCCGGGTCGCCCCGCTAAAGAGCACACGCTGCCCTCATTTTTGTAGAGTGCACAGGGCGGATCTGCAGAAAACCTAAAATATTCCCTCAGCGACTTTGCTCCTCTTTGTGCTCAGCGGGTGGGACCTAAAATGCTAACGCTGCACAGTCATCAAGTAGAAGGGGCGCCTGGGATGGGGTAGGGGGCTTCTGCACCGACAATGTTGCCAAGTTAAAAAGGCTTTACGGTTCCATCTCCATGACAACCACGGGGAAACATATTCGGCTGGCGTGACCCCGCAGTTTGATAGTTTACTGCTAATGGCGGTCTCGGAGGATTTCACACTTCGCTGATTCCAAGTTTTCTTTTTTTTTGGTAACATTTTCCTACAGAAATCCGCTGCATAAATTCTTGAATTAAAAGGTACAATATGATACAATGAATCTAAAACATGTAAACGATCACTTAAAGGGGAAATGAACCGATTGCGGAACGGTGCAATCCAATAACTGAGCCCCGATCGTGCAGATGGAGGGTTACTCATTGCTTCATAAGTGTCCGGTCATAGACGTTGGGGTCAGACCTATTAAGCTAAATGCAACGCAAGACTTAGAACTGATGTCCAGACTTTGGGCTTCATTTATTTTACGTGTGGCTTAAAGAAAAGGGAATGGGCTTGTGGAACGGAGCGTGGCTTCAAGGGAATCTGTGCTGGTTTTACTGTGTAATCCGAGAGCAGCATAGTGTAGGAGCAGAAACCGTAAGTATCACCTACTGGGCTGTTTACCTAGAATCAGTGGTTTATCAGCAGGAGATTATCATTGTAGGACTAGGTGTCTCGTGCGTCCTAGTCCAACCACACCCCTACCACTGATTAGCAGCTTTGTCTCTTGTTACAATATACACAAAGTTGTGGTGATGGTGGGTTGCACAACATCATAGCCCTGCTATATCTGCAACAGTGAAAATTGTGATTCTGTCATAACTGCTTCACTCTGGAAACTAAGTGACACATCGCTGGAAGCAGGGTCTCTGCCCATAAGCAGGGTCTCTGCCCATACCTCATGCTGCTGTCAGATTACATAGCAACAAATATCCTGCTGATAGATTCTATTAAAATTATGCTACATTGAAGCAAAACTTTTTGATGCAAAATTGGTTGAAAGTAAAGAGCCAACCAAAAAGTGGGAAAAAGACCCTTAAAATGTATAATTTGGGTAACATTTGTAGCATCTAGTTCCGAGGCTATTTTTTTAATGTTTTTTTCATTCCATTGTTTTTTTGTTTTCCATTCGTAGCAGAAAAATTGACGGCAGTAACAATTTTGATACATCCCAGACATCAATGGCGCCCAATGAACGTCATTGACCATTATTGTGTCCTTTTGGTTTCCGTCATTGGGTCCAAAGGGGCAATCAACCGATCTCGGTGTGTCTCCATAGAAATCTTTACTTCTTCAGCTCAAAATGACTGCCCAGACTCATAACGGGGGGTCATCCTGAGGCAGAGACATTGAGCTGCAATGTTTGTTCACATGCAGATGTATCTTGATGAGAAAGACCCTTCAGTATTTTCTAGTTCCCTAGAAGGCATTATTGATATGGGTAGTGTATACACAGCTCAGTTTGGGGACCCTCATGACCTTCTCAGGTCATCTAGTGATGTTGCCATCGAGCTCTAAAAAGTCAGAGGATAGTGCCATGCGATTGGCGCCCAATGTGGCCACAAAAGCCTTCTAGAAAGGTCCTACAGGAACTGCGTGGTTGAGCACAAGTCTTTAGCTGTCTTTCAAGATATTGCTGGAGGGATTTGAGAATTCATTTGGGGCCTGAGAGTTCTTCCCTTTTTCTTGTATCTTCCTACACATTCTAGAACATTTCTGAATAGAGGGGTTGGTGCGGCACATAGCCTTCTTGAAAGGTCCTACAGGAACTACGTGGTTGACCTCAAGTCTTTAGCTGCCTTTCGAGATATTGCTGAAGGAATTTGAGAATTCGTCTGGGGTCTAAGAGTTCTTTGCTTTTTCTGGTATCTTCCTACACATTCTAGAACATTTCTGAATAGAGGGTTTGGTGCAGCATATAGCCTTCTAGAAAGGTCCTACAGGAACTACGTGGTTGACCTCAAGTCTTTAGCTGCCTTTTGAGATATTGCTGAAGGGATTTGAGAATTCGTCTGGGGTCTGAGAGTTCTTCCCCTTTTCTCGTATCTTCCTATACGTTCTGAAACATTTCTGAATAGAGGGTTTGGTTTGGCACATAGCCTTCTAGAAAGGTCCTACAGGAACTACGTGGTTGACCTCATATGTTTAGCTGCCTTTTGAGATATTGCTGGAGGGATTTGAAAATTCTTCTGGGGTCTGAGAGTTCTTCGCTTTTTCTGGTATCTTTCTACACATTCTAGAACATTTCTGAATAGAGGGTTTGGTGCGGCACATAGCCTTCTAGAAAGGTCCAACAGGAACTACGTGGTTGACCTCAAGTCTTTAGCTGCCTTTCGAGATATTGCTGAAGGGATTTGAGAATTCGTCTGGGGTCTGAGAGTTCTTCGCTTTTTCTGGTATCTTCCTACACAATCTGGAATATTTCTGAATAGAGGGTTTGATGTGGCACATAGCCTTCTAGAAAGGTCCTACAGGAACTACGTGGTTGACCTCAAGTCTTTAGCTGCTTTTCGAGATATTGCTGAAGGGATTTGAGAATTCGTCTGGGGTCTGAGAGTTCTTTGCTTTTTCTGGTATCTTCCTACACATTCTGGAACATTTCTGAATAGAGGGTTTGGTGCGGCACAGGTCCGAAAGGTGGCTTAAGCAGATTTCTTACCCGGTGCCCTCCTTTCCTTCACCTTCTATGCAGTTTATCTGAACCCCCTTTTTCTAATTCTCAGCATTTTCTGTTTTTTTCTTTTTCCGCACTTTTCCGCTGCTGAGTTTACCGAAAAGATAACAATTACGTTTCTGCCTGCGAGCCGCTCTGCTTGAGTAGCAGAAATATTGATGCGGATATTATCTATAGAAGGCGCTCGGCTCTGGCTTCACTTTCTTCAGAATTAACAAGACGAGTGCAAGTGATGGAAAGGCAGCGAGAACATCAGATAGACTCAACATAAAATATTACAAGCGCAAAACAGCCAGAAATTAATCCAGACAATGGCCCCATCCAACAAGAACAACACAAGAAAAAGCGAACGAGCCGAGCAGCGACGAAAAAAAAACCTCCCGCTCTTGTGATGTGGGGAGATGGTGATTTATGGTTTCCTCATGGGCGATCTGTCAGTGTCTTGTCTGTTCCGGGGCAGACGCTCCGAATCCACCATAGTAATTAAAGTAACAAGCTTCCTCGGATTGTTCTGTAGATGGAAGAACAAGTCACCATCAACTCATTTATTTATTATCGTGAGGTGCAAAGTGCAGCACTTGTGGGGGAAGGACGTCACCTTGTCTGTGTCCTTGAGATCCTAATGATGCCCAATTATCTTGTGAGATGGAAGGTGTTCTTGTTTTGTAGCCTTTCCATAATGTTTTTCATATCTTGTTATACATATAGATTATGCATAAAGTTGCTATGGAGACATATAAAATATAGAATCCATAGATAGGATACAACACCTGGCTCTAGGCAAGGTTGGAGATCCATTGTGACAGCCCAGGAGTTGGACGTGGGGTTCTTGGGGTTCCACTAAGGCTGTCTACATTCTTATTTCCATAGAGTTCCCACTTCTGTAAACACAGTAGAAACACTAGAAGCCTCAGAGCAACATTGTCATTCTCTACTGCACCCCGTCTGCTAGGTCCTACACCTCTTCTGCTAGGCCATCCACCTTTTCTGTTAGGTCCTACCCCAAATCTATTGTTTTCACATCCCTTTATAAAGTCTTACACTGCTTCTCTGAATTTATATACCCCCTCACATATGTTTTACACCCCTTCTGTTAGATCATACACTTCTGTTAAGTCATACATTGCCTCTGTTTGGTCCTACTCCTCCATCAGAGCCTACAGATTTTCTTCTAGGTTCTACATCTCTTATGTTAGGTCCAACACCTCTTCTGTTAAGTTCTACAACATCACTTCTGTTAAATCTTATACACCCTTTATTAGGTCCTACTCCACTTCTGTTAGGTCCTATACTCCCCTTGGTAGGTACTACATCTCTTATGTTGTGTTAAGTTGTAAATCCTTTTTATACCCGTTTGTCTTAGTTCTGACCTCACTTCTCTTAGCTCCTACACCATTTTCTTAGGTCTTACTCCTCTTTTGTTAGGTTCTATTCGCCCTCCGTTAGGTCCTACTCCTTTTCTGTTAGGCCCTACATCTCTTCTGTTAGGACCTACATCCCTTATGTTCAGTCTTACTCCTTTTCTGTTAGGTCCAACATCCCTTATGTTAGGTCCTACTCCTCTTCTGTTAGGTCCTACATCCCTTATGTTTGTTCCTACTTCTCTTTTATCATGTCCTATTTCTCTTCTGTTAGGTCCTACATCCCTTATATTAGGTCCTACTTCTCTTCTGTAAGGTCCTGCATATCTTCTGTTATGTCCTCCATCCCTTGTGTTAGGTCCTACTCCTCTACTGTTAGTTCTACATCTCTTATGTTAGGTTCTACACCCCTTATGTTAGGTCCTATGCCTCTTCTTTTAGGTCCTACTTCTCTTCTGTTAGGTCCTACATCCTTTGCATTAGGTTCTACACCTGTTATGTTAGGTTCTATACTCACCTTGTTAAGACCTACTCCTCTTGTATCAAGGTCTTCTATCTGTTTTTATAAGGTCTTCTATCTGTTTTTCTTAGTTGCGACGTCACTTTTCTTAGCTCCAATGCCCTTTCTATTACTTCCTCCAACCCATAGGTCTACCGCCCCTTCTACTGGGTTGTACTCCACTTTTGTAGGTCCTGCACCCCCTAGTTTAGATCCAACCATTTCAATTAGATCACACGCTTCCTCGAATAGGTCCAACTCCTTCTACTACATCCTACAAGCCTTCTCTTAGGACCAATAACCCTTTTGCAGGATTTTGATAAGGTTGAGGTGCTTGTTATACAACATTCTATCCATGACTTTCATGAAAACTCTTATTCCATGTATCAGTCCACCAGTAATTGTGAGATCTAGGCGGCAATGGCTGTAGCCTTTCACTAGCTGTGATGTCCCAACAGCTTACTTGAGAGTAACTAACTTATGACGTCACAAGATCTGACCAAACTCTTGGTTTATCACGATGATGTCACAGCCGCTTAGGTCATTAGTTCCCACTTGTGAAGTCACAGTAGATTACAGGACTGAATGGCGGTTTGTTTATTGTAGAAGCTCGGAAGACTGAATCTCAATTGTGATGTCACTGCAGCTGACCAGTGTGACGCCTCTTGTGATGTCATAGTTTACTTGTCTACCACCACTGATGATGTCACAGCAGCACACCTGTATATAAGCCCCCTGTGATGCTGCAGATCATTAGATGACAGTCACACAATGGAATATTACCTATGATTTGCACAAGGCAGGAGATGAGTTTTCATATACTAAACATTTTATCTCCATGTGACATGAATAGAAGCAACACGTGTCCATCAGGACAGGACCTCTGGTCTAGACGACTCCCTCCGTAATGGTTGCGGTGTCCTACATTGTCTAGTCACCGCGGCCAGGCCATATAATTATATGCTGTTCATCAATGGTGGGCACTGGGAGTGATGCGCTAAGTGCATCCTGTGGAGAACGTCCATGAGCTGCCGATGCTGGCGGGGGGCATTTACACTTTGTTATGCAGCTTTTTCGTCCTTTGTATGTCATTTTCCGAGCAATTATAGAAATGTTTTTCACAGCAGAGGCAACATTAATATAAAATGTCAGGCCTAATTATATGACATCATTAGGGATGAGGCGAATCGATTAGACGCCAATCAAATTAGTGTTGAATTTTATAAAAAAAAATAGCTGGACCCGATGAATCAAAACAATTTTCTGCATCTGCCACAACATCTCATGCATGACCGGGTGGGATTCGCTATAATGCCTTGCAGTTATCACAAGATATAGTACAGCCAATCTGGACTTTAATAGCCAGTATAAAAGCCGAGGCAGGGAACATATAAATGTATCAAAGTAGTTCTCTGGTTTTGACAAACAATCTGCAGTTTACTCCTTTCTCCCAGGTCCAGCGCCAATTCTCTGATCTCTGATATTGCCTGCAGTGCTGATGTCACGTTGACAGCACTGCAGGCTGTCAGTGAGCTCAGAAGCTCGTGCTGTCGACTGAGGCAGAGCCGTTGAGCTCAGTTATTGGCTGCAGCGCTATGAGGTTACAGAAAATACCATACACCAGAGGAAACAATGGTGGAGACTTTGTGCCGGACACTATGTTAATAAAAGACTAGTGTGTATGCTAAAAACAAAAAGTTTACTCACCCTATATGTCTCTTTGAATAGCCGACAACCTGATTTTTATAGTGCGCATGCGCCAACATAAGAATCCAGTGCCGATTGGTGGACATATATGGCTATAGGTAAATGGATGGTGACCATTCTTTATTCCTGTCATGTTACACAGAGACATCAGTTTATTAAACGATTTATGGCTTCTTTCCTATCTCTAATGCTGAGCAGTGATGTCCTCTTAGCCAGATTCACCCTAAAATGGAAGCTGCGTTTCCTGCCTAGACTTTTATACTGGCTATTGTTCCTTTTGATTGACCATGTGATGTAATAGCTGAAAGGCATAAGTGCTGTACTCGAGGTGTAAATGACAAGGATACCAAATATGTCCTCATTCTTTATTTGTGATATTTATTTTAAAAACTGTATTATACAAATGTCATTATAGAAATTGTTTTTGTGCCATTATTCTATAGCAGCCTTATGGTAAAAAACAAAATCTGACTTTTCAGCTTTTTTTTCCCATAGATAAATGTCTGTACATACCACTACATTATGCTCCCCATAAGATAGATTGAGGATTTTAGGTAGATAAAAGTCATTCAAATATAACAGTGAAGTCTATGGCTCACTGTTCGAGTTTCTGCCTTCCATACCGCAGGTCTTATGTTTGAATCATAGTATTGTCAAACTACAGGAAGATGATGAGAATGCCTTAAATATATGAATGATATAATCCTTAGTATACTTTTTATACGGCCTTTTGATGTCACTTTTCAATATATCTTGTTTCTATTTTTCCTCCAGATGCTTCATAGAAGACAAGAGCTCCAAAGTGGCATGGCTGAACCGCTCAGGCATTATATTTGCTGGACAGGACAAATGGTCTCTTGACCCCCGAGTTGAACTAGACAAGAGAAGCATTCTCGAATACAGTCTCCGCATCCAGAAAGTAGACGTCTACGACGAGGGACCTTATACCTGCTCGGTTCAGACGCTGCATCACACCAGGACAACCCAGGTGTATCTGATCGTCCAAGGTAAGGGCAGACTTCATCGTGGCTCTTTGTTCATATTTTTTTCCCACTTTGGCTGTAAACAGACTGGAAGTTGTTATTGCCCTTGATAGTTGAAGTATTACTTAGGCAAAAAGTGTCATTGCTTCAGGTCTTCTGCTGTTTATAGTCTTCCACCACCCAAGGTTTCCGAAGCTGCTTGACCCAAATGGCGCTGGCTGAGGACATTATTTTTCAGGGCAGTGTATGGTATTACGTTTTCAGAGGTATCATCACATTTGCCTCTTTCCGAAAAGAATAGGGTGGAAGCCCAAAGATATTTTGTCCAATAACTAGTATGGGCACCCTCATGGCCATGGACAATCATTAAACACAATTGTATAGTATAATAAATAGGGCACCCAACGATTTACCCAGACCTGGAGTTGGCCCATGAGCCTCCGGAGACTTTGATTTAGTATTTCTGGGTATTATTTCCTTTGATCCTCACATTAACATGCCTGTCAATTTGGCAGAAGAGATGCGGTATCATAAAGGGCACCAAGAGGTCCAGATACATCAAGAACTGGTCAATGTGATTAAGTCCATGTTGTTATTATTAATCTTAATCTCCATATTAAAACCCTGCTGTTGTCTTCGGTCTGGGGAGACCGATTTTGAACTTTGGTATTTTTGGGGTGTTCAAGATGCGGTTCTGAAACTTGTGGTTGATTGACTTAAATGAGGATGGGTCGGTCGGCCACGGGTTTCAGAGCCGCATCTTGAATATTTTAAAGAATATTGAAGTTCAAGGTCGGTCGTTTTTGACCGAAGACAACAGCAGGGTTAACTTGCCTGGCAACTTGGTCAATGAGAAGTGGATAAACAAACAACTAATATACGGGTGCCATTTGGCTTTTCCACCTTGAGAAAAGCACCGAAATGCGTTGGTGTTAATAAAAAAAAAACCTTGCTTGTAGTCTCTGGATTTTCATCCGTTCCATTGATTTGGGGATCACACTCGAGAGTGTACAATCCTCTTAATTTTCTGATTACGTAGTGTGATAATCTCCGCTGTGCCAAAAACAACCATATACACCTGGAATTGGGCCACGATGCACCATAGACTGTGATTTAGTCCTTCTGGCAAATATTATTCTTGATCCTCACAATAACAAATCTGTAAACCAAGCCACAAAGGAACGATATGATACAAGGCACCCTGAATACTGACCCACGAGCCCTGACAAATGTTATTAAGCCCCATTGGTCATCATTACTCGTAATCCTCAAAATAACATTCCTGCCAACTTGGCCAAACAGATACGGGGCCCTCAGGGGTCCACATATTCCTGGACCTGGCTCATGAGCCTCTACATACCGTGGTTAAGTCAAGCTGGGCATCTAACTTGTGACCCTCACATTAACAGGCTTGGCAACTTGGCCAAAAAGAGAACCCCAATGAAAAAATCAAGCGGCGATAGACCAATTCAATCCTTACCCAACCAAAAAAAAATATATATATATATCACTTCCACAATTTTCAGGCTAAAAAATCATCAATATGGAAGTTTACATGGGTCTTGTGCTTGGAGAATCTGTATTGTAACTTTTTAGACTTTTTTTTTTTTCTCTTCGGCTTTTCTAATAAAACCCCAGTGATACTTTCTCCGCTACGGATCAAATTGAAATGAAATTTAATCTAATCTAAAATGTAATCTGCTGATTTGGGATTAATATTTAATGGGCAGGAGATGAACAAAAAGACTTTCTGTGGAAAGTTTCTGGCCGGCCGGGGTCCTCTCATTATGCTTAGAATAATAACCTTCGCTGAGAAAAGTTACTTTTTTGCCCTAAATTGTTACTTTAATGGAATCTAACTCTCGTAATGCGACAATCTCATTTATCATCTCTCAAATGTCACATTATCCAACCGGACTGATGTTTTTAGGTCTTGTAACATGAATATTTTACAATAACTCATCAAAAAATGACAACGTTTTTGCATTAAAGGAGTTGATTGCCGACAGATGACTTTTAGAACTCGTCAATTAGACAGGTCATAAAAGTTAATATAAGTGGTGGTCAAACCCCTGTTACTCCACCATTACCAAAAATGACAGACCCTATATCACTCGGTACCAACATGTGTTGTCCCTCTACCAAAAGATGGATGAAAGCGACTGATGCGGCTAGCAGTGCAATCGCTCCCATTCACCTCAATGGAGCTGAGCGGTGCTCTCTTGCTGAACCTGTGGATTTAGGTCTCTTTAGTAATCACACTTGTTTTTGGTTCGGAAACATCGGATCTCTATCTAATTGAGTTTTTTTAATCTATTGTAACCTGTGAATTCTCAGTCAACCACCATAAAATAAAATTTACACTTACAGTGGGTGAAATAAGTATTTGAACACGTCACCAATTTTCTAAGTAAATCTATTTCTAAAGGTGTTATTAGCATGATATTCTCACCAGATGTCGGTAACAAGTAACAACCCATCCAATTCACACAGGAAGAAAGAAATCAAACCATAGTCATACTATCATATGTGTAACAATGAGAAAAGGACAACTCTTCTCATAATTCTTTCCACTCCTCAGTCTGATATCTTATGGGGAGCACCTGGTCATGGCTGGTTTATGGTCAAATTATGTTTTTTCCCACTTCCAGATTATGGCCTAACAGTGCTCACTGGATCCTTCAACAGTTTAGAAATTCTTCTGTAACCAATCTTTTGTTTTTGCAACAATAAGGTTGTGCAGGTCTTGAGACAGCTCACTGGTTTTACCCATCAGGAGATTTTTCTTGTGCGGCACCTTCGTAATGAGACACCTTTCTATAGGCCATCAGTTGAAACAGCTGATATTATTTATCACTAAGTGGCAGGATAAATAGATTTACTTAGAAAATTGGTGACACTCTCAATAGTTATTTCACCAGCGGTTTATATAAATATCTCTGCAAGGAATTTCTATGTTCTCGTCGTGTTTATGTTGGTTTCTGTGAGGTTCTCCGGATTGCTCACTCACTCCAAATACATAGGGTATATAGATTGCGAGCCCCAGTGGGGACAGTGATGATGATGATGATGTCTATAAACCACTGATGAATTAAATGTCGTTATGTAAGTAAAATAATAAATATTGTGCTGTTTCCTAAAATAGTGTCCAAAAAAGCCCTATTTCTATTTTTTATTTGTAAAATAGATTGTGATACGTAAATGTAAAAAACATTGCCAAATTAATAAAATGAATACATTTTGTCCCGAATTAATAGACATTTAGAATTTTTGAAGATTACTTTCATTATTGCACATCTCCAGTGCGGTCGTCAATCTAAAAGGTTAATATATAAACCTAAAACCTGAATATCGAAGAAATTAACATCGTGGTTTTTGTCTTTCTTAGGAGAGAATATCTGTGTGAGCAGAATTATTGGGCAATTAAATGAAAAATGTAAATTTTCCATCTCAGTTGTTTCTTTCTTTCCATCTGTTACCGTGAGAATAAGAACCGAACACCTGAATGTATGAAATAAATTTCTGACATTTTCCGTAAAGAATCTCAGTAACAGATATAGCAATATTGTCAGCTTAAACCTGTCAAATTGACATATTATAAGGATGCATTTCCACCACGGATCATAAAGTTGTGCTGTAGAATGATGGGACCCTCAGACAGCACTGAAGTGGGGGTACGACAAGTCACACAGAAAGTGATACAAATGTATCTACTCCGCCTATAGAATAAGCTGCGATGCCCTTCGGGTACAGTTCACATTCCCCACGGCTCTCTGCAGTTGGGAGTAATAACATTGGTGTGATTTTTTTTTTTCTTCTTTCGTCTTCCTCTTTATTTTTAGTATAATTTTTCCAGGTCTCCCAGGAGTTTCACAAACAGAACAACCCAAGCAGTAGATTATATATATTTTTTAAAGCAATGCACAATTTGGCTGAGAACCTCCTCTCACCGGGGCCTTGAAGTTCTCCGGCACAGAATTGAGTTCACCGGCTCCTGTGTACGAGAATGAATTATTAACATTATTATTTCAAGGTAACTCAGTGGCGCTCGGTCATATTTCAAGGCTTGAGATGGATTCATAAGAGCCGCGACTGAGCCCCCGCCGGTGATTACCTAAGAACAATGTATATTGAAAAGTCATCTGTGGTGATGGGAAAGGAAGGGAAATGTGAGCTGGACACTTTGATAAATTCAGACATTGTCAAGTTGAAGAAAGAATTTGAAGCAGGACCAAACATAAGCCCAGGCGGGGCTGAAAAAGCCGAATGGGCCTAATGTCACGGAGGCTTAGCTAAACTTCCACTCCACTGAGTGGTGTCATTACACCCAAGTGGTGATGTCACTTCTGTGTCATTACACCCAAGTGGTGATGTCACTTCTGCTTCTATCCAAGTGGTGATGTCACTTCTGTGTCATTACACCCAAGTGGTGATGTCACTTCTGCTTCTACCCAAGTGGTGATGACACTTCTGCTTCTACCCAAGTGGTGATGCCACTTCTGCTTCTCCCCAAGTGGTGATGTCACTTCTGCTTCTATCCAAGTGGTGATGTCACTTCTGCTTCTACCCAAGTGGTGATGTCACTTCTGCTTCTATCCAAGTGGTGATGTCACTTCTGCTTCTACCCAAGTGGTGATGACACTTCTGCTTCTATCCAAGTGGTGATGTCAATTCTGCTTCTACCCAAGTGGTGATGTCACTTCTGCTTCTACCCAAGTGGTGATGTCACTTCTGCTTCTACCCAAGTGGTGATGTCACTTCTGCTTCTACCCAAGTGGTGATGACACTTCTGCTTCTATCCAAGTGGTGATGTCACTTCTGCTTCTACCCAAGTGATGATGTCACTTCTGCTTCTACCCAAGTGGTGATGTCACTTCTGCTTCTATCCAAGTGGTGATGTCACTTCTGCTTCTACCCAAGTGGTGATGACACTTCTGCTTCTATCCAAGTGGTGATGTCACTTCTGCTTCTATCCAAGTGGTGATGTCACTTCTGCTTCTGCCCAAGTGGTGATGTCACTTCTGCTTCTACTCAAGTGGTGATGTCACTTCTGCTTCTACCCAAGTGGTGATGTCACTTCTGCTTCTATCTAAGTGGTGATGTCACTTCTGCTTGTACCCAAGTGGTGATGTCACTTCTGCTTCTACCCAAGTGGTGATGTCACTTCTGCTTCTACCCAAGTGGTGATGTCACTTCTGCTTCTACCCAAGTGGTGATGTTACTTCTGCTTCTACTCAAGTGGTGATGTCACTTCTGCTTCTACCCAAGTGGTGATGTCACTTCTGCTTCTATCTAAGTGGTGATGTCACTTCTGCTTCTGCCCAAGTGGTGATGTCACTTCTGCTTCTACCCAAGTGGTGATGTTACTTCTGCTTCTCCCCAAGTGGTGATGTCACTTCTGCTTCTCCCCAAGTGGTGATGTCATTTCTGCTTCTCCCCAAGTGGTGATGTCACTTCTGCTTCTCCCCAAGTGGTGATGTCACTTCTGCTTCTCCCCAAGTGGTGATGTCATTTCTGCTTCTCCCCAAGTGGTGATGTCACTTCTGCTTCTCCCCAAGTGGTGATGTCACTTCTGCTTCTCCCCAAGTGGTGATGTCATTTCTGCTTCTCCCCAAGTGGTGATGTCACTTCTGCTTCTCCCCAAGTGGTGATGTCATTTCTGCTTCTATCCAAGTGGTGATGTCACTTCTGCTTCTCCCCAAGTGGTGATGCCACTTCTGCTTCTCCCCAAGTGGTGATGTCACTTCTGCTTCTCCCCAAGTGGTGATGCCACTTCTGCTTCTCCCCAAGTGGTGATGTCACTTCTGCTTCTCCCCAAGTGATGATGTCACTTCTGCTTCTCCCCAAGTGATGATGTCACTTCTGCTTCTACCCAAGTGATGATGTCACTTCTGCTTCTACCCAAGTGGTGATGTCACTTCTTCTTCTACCCAAGTGGTGATGTCACTTCTTCTTCTACCCAAGTGGTGATGTCACTTCTGCTTCTATCCAAGTGGTGATGTCACTTCTGCTTCTACCCAAGTGGTGATGTCACTTCTGCTTCTACCCAAGTGATGATGTCACTTCTGCTTCTCCCCAAGTGATGATGTCACTTCTGCTTCTACCCAAGTGATGATGTCACTTCTGCTTCTACCCAAGTGGTGATGTCACTTCTTCTTCTACCCAAGTGGTGATGTCACTTCTGCTTCTACCCAAGTGGTGATGTCACTTCTGCTTCTACCCAAGTGGTGATGTTACTTCTGCTTCTATCTAAGTGGTGATGACACTTCTGCTTCTACCCAAGTGATGATGTCACTTCTGCTTCTACCCAAGTGGTGATGTCACTTCTTCTTCTACCCAAGTGGTGATGTCACTTCTTCTTCTACCCAAGTGGTGATGTCACTTCTGCTTCTACCCAAGTGATGATGTCACTTCTGCTTCTACCCAAGTGGTGATGTCACTTCTTCTTCTACCCAAGTGGTGATGTCACTTCTGCTTCTACCCAAGTGGTGATGTCACTTCTGCTTCTACCCAAGTGGTGATGTTACTTCTGCTTCTATCTAAGTGGTGATGACACTTCTGCTTCTACCCAAGTGATGATGTCACTTCTGCTTCTACCCAAGTGGTGATGTCACTTCTTCTTCTACCCAAGTGGTGATGTCACTTCTTCTTCTACCCAAGTGGTGATGTCACTTCTGCTTCTATCCAAGTGGTGATGTCACTTCTGCTTCTACCCAAGTGGTGATGTCACTTCTGCTTCTACCCAAGTGATGATGTCACTTCTGCTTCTCCCCAAGTGATGATGTCACTTCTGCTTCTACCCAAGTGATGATGTCACTTCTGCTTCTACCCAAGTGGTGATGTCACTTCTTCTTCTACCCAAGTGGTGATGTCACTTCTGCTTCTACCCAAGTGGTGATGTCACTTCTGCTTCTACCCAAGTGGTGATGTTACTTCTGCTTCTATCTAAGTGGTGATGACACTTCTGCTTCAACCCAAGTGATGATGTCACTTCTGCTTCTACCCAAGTGGTGATGTCACTTCTTCTTCTACCCAAGTGGTGATGTCACTTCTTCTTCTACCCAAGTGGTGATGTCACTTCTGCTTCTACCCAAGTGATGATGTCACTTCTGCTTCTACCCAAGTGGTGATGTCACTTCTTCTTCTACCCAAGTGGTGATGTCACTTCTGCTTCTACCCAAGTGGTGATGTCACTTCTGCTTCTACCCAAGTGGTGATGTTACTTCTGCTTCTATCTAAGTGGTGATGACACTTCTGCTTCTACCCAAGTGATGATGTCACTTCTGCTTCTACCCAAGTGGTGATGTCACTTCTTCTTCTACCCAAGTGGTGATGTCACTTCTTCTTCTACCCAAGTGGTGATGTCACTTCTGCTTCTACCCAAGTGGTGATGTTACTTCTGCTTCTATCTAAGTGGTGATGTCACTTCTGCTTCTTGCCAAGTGATGATGTCACTTCCTCATCAAGGTCACGGTGATTCACTACTCATTGACCAACTTATCCGAGCATAAATAGTCCTGTCAAACTATGGCACACATGACACACTATTTTGGATACAGAAGAGAACGTTAATTAAAGCAATGAGTCGCTCATATGTATTGTGCCCAGGGGTTTACCCAGCTTTGCTTGGGTGCTGATGCCATCCCTGTATCTGGCATTCTTCCTACCAAAAGTTAACTGGTAAAAAAAAACCCTGAAAAAAGCAGATTCCTATCTGGAGTCTAATTTATCCACCTATGTGCCTCGCTCCCTCACCAGATCAGACACGTCGCTTATTATTAAATCTACTGCCATTCAATTAATTTACCGCTGGAAAAAAAAAAAAAACCTTTGTGAAATGAGAACTTTACTTTAAGCTTCCATGAAATAATAATAATTAAAGAAGACTGATAATTATTTTCCCCAGAAACCTTCAGATCATCCCATTTTCATTAGTTCTCACATAAAAGTTGAGCCCGCTGGCCTAATTAATCTCCCATCCTGTCTGGTGAATGGCACTCGTACCCGGGCCGGCATTACGTTTCCCGCGCACGCACTCTCATATTATATCATATATCACTACTGTTTCATGTTTGTAAGAAGGAGGAGATCAGAAACAGGGAATATTTTAATGATGTGTGTGTCCGGCAGTGGTGAGGGGCAGCAGCCTGATTAATTTAAAGCTCTTCTGAGCTGTTGGTTTTGTCAAGGCTCGTACGAAACCCGTCTAATTTATTTCTCTTTACAGTTAACCACGTCAAAAGTGACCACTGTGTGGGCTCAACCGGATCGGCATTAGCTTCCCATTACTGCTCCACACCCTTCTTTTATCATGTCGTGGGGGTGCAAGTGGTTTTAAAGGGGGCGTTGGTTATGAAAGTATTCCGAATGTGTTCATAGACGGAGTTCGGTTGGTCAACTTATGAATGACAGAGACTTTTGTTTATGTCATTTACCCAATCAACAAAATAAATTGCCAAGTTTAGAAAATTTGTCAGATCTCAAACTCATGTGAGCCGCTTCTTCAAAGAATTTAAAAAACGTGGCAGGTTTACCAGAAGTGTCAAAAGTGAGAAATAGAGCGGTGATATCATATTGGTTGGATAATATGGGTGGCATTGACTGTGATGATATTGGTAACCAGTGGTGTTAGGAGTCGAGTTCCCGCCGCTGCACAGGGGGAATCTCAAACCATGTCCGCTGTGGTCTCCCATTCTCTTCCAGCCGCAGTGGAGCCTGCTCAGCAGAGACGTCAGTCCCAGCGTCTGGCTCGAGTTGATACTGTGCGCTAGGTTACTGCTGCCTTTCCAGGCTCTACCTTTGTAGCCAGTACTCATCAGCAGCGAGCAGGCGTTTCAGGGACTAAGACCTGCTTTTCCCATACTGAGCGTGCCCACAGGACGACCTCCCATTGGAGGTCGGGGGTCACGCGCTCAGGTCCTGTAGCACTGTAGCAGCTCCTATTGGACCACTAGGAAGGTCCTTGAGTGCTACAGCTATAAAAGGTTCGCATGGCCACACGGCCATGCGCTAGTATAGACTTGATATGTGTGTCTGTAGATGAATGTCTGTCGATGGATGAAAGCTCCTTAATCATTCCCATTCCTTGTGTTGATGACTGCTCGCGAATGGTGGAAGCTACCTAGCGCCCGACAGTGCTACCTGCACACTAAGCACACATTTCAGTATCTATTTGCAGTGCCCGTCTTTATGGTACCGTGCGCAATCAGTGTGCTTTCTGGACAGCTGGTCAGAGTAGGGTGGGGATTCACGCTTGGACTAGGCATCTGACACAGGGCGTCCTCAGGCGCGGGCTCAAAAGCCACCGAGGGTCAGAGCGAGTCCAATCACCAGTTTAGTGGGGGTGATTCATAGGGATCTCACTAGTGTCTTTCAGCTGCATCCTGTGACTGCTAACAGGGCGCATTGTATTTACGGCGACTCTGTGAAGCAACAGAGTTCGCTTCCATTCACACTGGGTGAGGTCTAAACCCACATGTGAGCAAGCGTCCATCCGCCATTACTCAGCAGCAGGTACCATCTCTGCACGGTGGACCCCGGACTGCGAACGCACCTCATATTCTCTAATATTATTATTTGGTGCGTTCCGCCAGTCCTAACAAGTGGTGTAACTAGAGTCTGCTGGGCCCCAGTGCAAAATTTGGACTTGACCCTCCACCTGTATGTTGGTCAGATATATTAGCAATGTAGCGTTCTAAATCCTAAAAAAACATATGTGTTGACAATCCACCTTAATGTAATAATGGCCCCCATTCTGGTCCCTTCCTGGTATATTGTCCTCTATCCTGTGTCCTTTCTGATAATAATGTCCCCCATCCTGTGCCCCTTCTAAAAAGAATGTTCCCATCCTGCTCCCGTTCCTGTAATAGTGTCTGACATTTTAGGTTCCTTCCTGCTATAAAGTCACCCATCCTGAGCCCCTTCCTTCCATAATGTACCTTATTCAGAGTCCCTTCCTGCCATAATGTCCCCATCTAGAGCCCTTTCCCGTAATAATGTCTGTCAAAGATGCACAGCCAGGGGAGTTACACAGATCCACCCGCTGTTCCCTTTTTGTCAATGGAATGCAACTCCTATGCCTCTAATGATCAAGACAATTATGCAATTGACAGAGTATTAACGGACAAGACAGTGGAATATATATATATATGGATCGCCCCCAGACACAGGGCCACGAGTTCTCGGTACCGGGCCTCTCTGGTTCGGTTCTGAGGCTGTCACGGTGGCTAGACTCGGTCCGCGACCCTGCTAAGGAGCGTCCAATAAAGGTGGTGCAGTCTGTCAGGGGTTCGTGACGCCACCTGTGGTGTTCGGTCAGGGTGACTGACGCTGCTGTGGGGTCCGCTGGGGTGATGGAATGGCAGCTGGATGGTATACCTTCCCACAGGTGAAGTGTGTCCCCAGGGCTTCCCAGTAAGGTGGATGGTGATGGTGTGAGGTGCAGACAATAACGAGGACACAGGGTTGCAGTCTTTTTACTGAAGACTTCAGGATCCTCAATCCAGAGCACGTTTAACAGGGCTATCAGAGACAGGCCGGCCTGATGGGCACTTCCAGAGTTTCCCTCGCAGATTGAAATCGTTGCCCACCACTAGCGCCTGTGTGTTGTAGTCCTACCCTGCTGAGCATTCGGAATAGTCCTCACAACTGCTGTTCTCGTTCGTTCGTTCTCTACAGCTCTCTCTCTCTCTCTTTAGTTCCAGATGTTGCTAGTTTCTCGTCCCCCAGTATGTTTTGGCTAGGACGCACCCGTATGACGGGAAGGCCTGGAGGTCTTCCGGGACCCTAGAGACGCCCCTCTCCCACTGTTGCCCCCTATGTCTTCTTAGGAAATTTAAGGTAGACAGCCAACCTATAATTAACTATCCTGCGGAGTTTGAAGTAAGGCCTAAAGTCAGTTACTCCCGCGGTGTTCCGGCCACCGGCTACGCGCCTCAGTAGGATGTTGCCTCGGTCTCACGGCACGACTCCTACTGGTACTCCTTTTTGCTTGACCTCGTTTACACTGTTCCACAATACCCTTCCCTTCTTGTCTCTTTCTTAGGATACCGCCGCAAGGTAGTGCAGGCGCGGTTCCGTTACATTCTTCTCTGTTCGCTAGGCACCTGCCAGGTTCCCAAGCCTGACAGGGACCCCCCTGTGTCTTCTCCCTGCAACACCCCCTGCCACGGGATGTTGCCTAAATCCAACCCAGTCAGCTTCTGACTAACTTCCTATCCAACCCCTAGTTTTACCAGTGTGAGGAGGGGCCCAATAAATAAAGCCTTTTGCTCCCCCTAGTGGCCGGAGTGTGAAGTGTAATGTGTGCTGGTGATACCTGGTCAGGAGAACTCCTTCAGTGCTATCAGACGTACCATCACTCCCCTTAGTGGCAGAGTGTCATACTGCAACGACCAGATCTCTGGGGCGCTGCATATATATATATATATATATATATATATATATACAGTATATATATATATATATATATACCCTGATGCAGTCACTGCCAGATACAAAACAAAAAAGGCACTGCCACCCGCTGCTACCAACAATCATTGATTCAGGCTGCGTATGGCTTCAGAGGTGCGGTTTACAGAGCAAAAGGAACAGAGCTATTAAATTTATATATTTAGTCCCATGTGATTTTCTGGATTTTATTTTTGATATTCTATCTCTTAATGTTAAAATTAACCTACCCTTAAAGTTAAACAGATAGATAGGTATATTGATAGACAATAGAAATATATAGTCAGATAGTTAGATACAGTAAAAAGATAAATATGAGATATAGATATAGTAGGTAGATTGATGATAGTTAATAGATAGATAATAGATGATAGATAATAAATATATAATAGATAGATACAGTAGATAGATAAATGTGAGATATAGATATGACATAGTAGGTAGATAGATAATAGAGAGATGTTTTAATACACAGGACCATAAAGAAAACGATGTTTTGTGATAGTTTATTTTGATCTTTGCCTTCAGTTTTCCTGGCGTTGAGTAAAGTGTCAGCCGTGATGTCTGGCTGTGAGGGGTTTATAGCAAGGGTATAATTTTCTCAGTAAAAAAGCTGTTTACAGATCGGAGAATTAAGTCGCCTTAATGAACTGCGACAACTACTACACCCATTAATAACCTCTCTGCCAACCAGTTAAGTGAATGCAAAACAGCCATTAGTAATGAAGTCAGCGCCAACCATAAGTGATCGCGCCCGTGCAGAATACATCATTTAGTATCGCACTGAGTGCAGAGATTTCCCCGCAATGAACATTTATATCTGATATGTGTTTCCCATTGAAGGACTAATCGACAGAAAACTTCATATTACAAGGAGTGAAGGACCCATCTTGTCCGTCATGGAGACATATGATACTTACCTCTGAATTTTAAGAATTAGGATATTGGAAATAGATGATTTATCTCTTGACTTGATACATTGTAGCGAGTTAATAACACAATCATGGTAAATGAATGCGAGATGATTTCCACCAAAGATCTAATAAAGGCCTTCAAGAATGAAATGTTCCTTCTGTGTACTGAAGATAATGTCTGCAAGAAAAATAAATATTCATCTTCTGGTGACCCCCAAATGAAGTTTTCTGATATTAAATGAGTGTGATAACATACTAATGAGGTCTGTGTCCTTCGGGGTCTAGAGAGTTTATTTTACTAGTGGCCTCCATGATCTACTAAGCATTGACCTTTTCAAATATATGTTTGATGATAGGAGCAGAGTCTTCCAAGGCAACGAGGATTATCCACCCAATGTTTTCTTCATTTGTCATCGCACAAAACAAGTGTGGAGAAATAATATAGATCATTGTGTCTAATTAAACCTCAGCGCACAAACTTCCATGCATGAAGACCCAAAGGTCTTGCCCTATGAAAAGAGAAAAGATTGACTTGACTTAGATCCTTTGGTTGGCAATGTTCTTCTGTAGCTGCCAGATGTCCTTTCTGGGTCTGTGGAGTCTGTGTTTTTGGACCCCTTTGTAGCTGCAGAGTGGTCATTATACCCTTGCTAACAAGACACAACCGTGATCCCCTAATGTGAGCCCCTTTGCCATTAAGACCTTATGGTGGTACACACATCAATGATCTATAAATATGAGCCAGGAACTGGGGTGGGCTAGTAACATGCCATATGACTCAAAGAGGTCTCAAGGTGTTACACATGCCCAAATAATATGCAACAACTTTGATTCCCGTGTGAAATCATAGTACTCCAATCACCATACACGACCACGGCCATACAGATGCTCTTGATTTTACTGTACAACCGTAGTTCCACCATGAGGGTGGTATTAAACTGATGTTCCCTGTTCCTGGACCCTACCGTAGTTGCAGTGCGGTACAAATGCCCTTGGTCATAAGTTGGGTTGATGAGTGCTTCATGGATTCGGTATGATATTACACAATTAAGCTCCGCTCTCCATTTCCTGTGCCCCATATAAGCTTCAAGGTGGCTCCTTTTATGAAGTAGGTGAAGATATTAAGGCTTAATTGTTGGATGAAAAAATATCAGAAGAGCATTTGACCTTCACTTATCACGTGACCATTTCATTATGGGAAGTCCGTGAATAAAAACTTTACACTGAACTTTTTCAACTTTTCAATATGTTGCTGTATCACATAGTCTGTTAGAATAGCATAATCCTCTGCTATGCGCTTTCAGCTTAAAGGAGTTTTCCAGTTTGTCTAAACTCTTTTTGTTATAAGGGTCCTGTGAAGACACAGCGTCAATCTGGTCACTGGTGCGGGGGTGAATTATTCTTATTTTTGCCTGACGTATTGTTCGTTTGTTCAGTAGGTCAAGGAACATGAGCAATTTTCTCTTGTGAGTCTGTCCATTGATTCTTGTATGTTAATTTGTGGAATGTCTGCTGATTACGCGTTGTATCCGTACCCTGCAGTGTACTAGTCTGCACAACTTGGAGAACAAATATGCAGTCTAAACGAACAATTGAACAATGAGAGATTAGCTTGCACCACCTTCCCAAATCCTTTAGGAGAATGACCTGAATAATACCTGTGGAATATAAAAGGGGCATCCTCTGTTTCCAGAACGACTTTACAAGACATCAGCCGAGGAACCACAGCTCCAGCTGTTGGAATACAGATCTGCTTCACTGCCCATCTCTAAACCCATGAAGACATTTATCTCAACCTGAGTTCTCCAATCAGGTCACCTGGAAACATACTTCACTGTGCTCCTTCAGCTTCCTACCTCCTCTCTGTGGGTGCCCTGCAAAAGCGGGGTGCTACTGGTTGGAGTAGCTGGCCCTGGATGCCCCACAGTTGCAGAGGTTCCAATCCGCGGTGAGCCAGCAGTCTGTCATTTGCACAAGATGTACTATATCTTGCTGTTTGTTTGTGATCTAATAAAGTATTACCGCAGTGTATTACCCTCACCCTGTATTGTGTGAGTAGTATTCTACCCACTGAGAAGTAGTACGAGCGTTCAGTGGGATGAATCCTGGTCAGGGCGGTCTTTCTAAAAACAGCCGGGCCAGAGGACGAGAACAGCTACTGACCCTTGTGTCTCCACAGGTCCTGTATAACATTGGGGTGCTCTTATATCATTGGGATAGCTGATGCCAAGTCTGCCTTATATTATTGGGGCGTCCAGTGCCAAGGTTCCCTTATAACATTGGTGCACCCAGTGCCAATTTCCTTTTGGGCACCCGGTACTAAAGTTCCTGTATATCACTGGGGTACCAAATGCCAATTTTCTCTTCCATCATTGGGGCACCTTGTGTCAAGGTTCCCTTATATCATTGGGGCACCCAGTGCCAATTTCCTTTTGGGCACCCTGTACTAATGTTTCCTTATATCACTGGGATACCTAGTGCCAATTTTCTCTTCCATCATTGGGGCACCTTGTGTTAAGGTTCCTTTATATCATTGGGGCACCCAGTGGTAAGGTTCCCTTATATCATTGAGGCACCCAGTGGCAAGGTTCCCTTATATCATTGGTGCACCCAGTGGTAAGGTTCCCTTATATCATTGGGGCACCCAGTGGTAAGGTTCCCTTATATCATTGGGTCACCCAGTGGCAAGGTTCCCTTATATCATTGGTGCTCCCAGTGGTAAGATTCCTTTATATCATTGGGGCACCCAGTGGCAAGGTTCCCTTATATCATTGGTGCACCCAGTGGCAAGGTTCCCTTATATCATTGGGTCACCCAGTGGCAAGGTTCCCTTATATCATTGGTGCACCCAGTGGTAAGGTTCCCTTATATCATTGGTGCTCCCAGTGGTAAGATTCCTTTATATCATTGGGGCACCCAGTGGCAAGGTTCCCTTATATCATTGGTGCACCCAGTGGTAAGGTTCCCTTATATCATTGGGGCACCCAGTGGTAAGGTTCCCTTATATCATTGGTGCACCCAGTGGTAAGGTTCCCTTATATCATTGGGGCACCCAGTGGCAAGGTTCCCTTATATCATTGGTGCACCCAGTGGTAAGGTTCCCTTATATAATTGGTGCACCCAGTGGTAAGGTTCCCTTATATCATTGGTGCACCCAGTGGTAAGGTTCCCTTATATCATTGGGGCACCCAGTGGCAAGGTTCCCTTATATCATTGGTGCACCCAGTGGTAAGGTTCCCTTATATCATTGGTGCACCCAGTGGTAAGGTTCCCTTATATCATTGGTGCACCCAGTGGTAAGGTTCCCTTATATCATTGGTGCACCCAGTGGTAAGGTTCCCTTATATCATTGGGGCACCCAGTGGCAAGGTTCCCTTATATCATTGGTGCACCCAGTGGTAAGGTTCCCTTATATCATTGGTGCACCCAGTGGTAAGGTTCCCTTATATCATTGGTGCACCTTGTGTCAGGGTTCCCTTATATCATTGGTGCACCCAGTGGCAAGGTTCCCTTATATCATTGGGGCACCCAGTGGCAAGGTTCCCTTATATCATTGGGGCACCCAGTGGCAAGGTTCCCTTATATCATTGGTGCACCCAGTGGTAAGGTTCCTTTATATCATTGGGGCACCCAGTGGCAAGGTTCCCTTATATCATTGGTGCACCCAGTGGCAAGGTTCCCTTATATCATTGGTGCACCCAGTGGTAAGGTTCCCTTATATCATTGGGGCACCCAGTGGTAAGGTTCCCTTATATCATTGGTGCACCCAGTGGTAAGGTTCCCTTATATCATTGGTGCACCCAGTGGTAAGGTTCCCTTATATCATTGGGGCACCCAGTGGTAAGGTTCCCTTATATCATTGGTGCACCCAGTGGTAAGGTTCCCTTATATCATTGGGGCACCCAGTGGCAAGGTTCCTTTATATCATTGAGGCACCCAGTGGCAAGGTTCCTTTATATCATTGGGGCACCCAGTGGTAAGGTTCCCTTATATCATTGGGGCACCCAGTGGCAAGGTTCCTTTATATCATTGGTGCACCCAGTGGTAAGGTTCCTTTATATCATTGGGGCACCCAGTGGCAAGGTTCCTTTATATCATTGGGGCACCCAGTGGTAAGGTTCCCTTATATCATTGGTGCACCCAGTGGTAAGGTTCCCTTATATCATTGGGGCACCCAGTGGTAAGGTTCCCTTATATCATTGGTGCACCCAGTAGTAAGGTTCCCTTATATCATTGGTGCACCCAGTGGTAAGGTTCCCTTATATCATTGGGGCACCCAGTGGTAAGGTTCCCTTAGATCATTGGGGCACCCAGTGGTAAGGTTCCCTTATATCATTGGGGCACCCAGTGGTAAGGTTCCCTTATATCATTGGTGCACCCAGTGGTAAGGTTCCCTTATATCATTGGTGCACCCAGTGGTAAGGTTCCCTTATATCATTGGTGCACCCAGTGGTAAGGTTCCCTTATATCATTGGTGCACCCAGTGGCAAGGTTCCCTTATATCATTGGGGCACCCAGTGGCAAGGTTCCCTTATATCATTGGTGCACCCGGTGCCAATTTCCTTTTGGGCACCCGATACTAATGTTCCCTTATATCATTGGTGCACCCAGTGGTAAGGTTCCCTTATATCATTGGTGCACCCAGTGGTAAGGTTCCCTTATATCATTGGGGCACCCAGTGGTAAGGTTCCCTTATATCATTGGTGCACCCAGTGGTAAGGTTCCCTTATATCATTGGGGCACCCAGTGGTAAGGTTCCCTTATATCATTGGTGCACCCAGTGGTAAGGTTCCCTTATATCATTGGGGCACCCAGTGGTAAGGTTCCCTTATATCATTGGTGCACCCAGTGGTAAGGTTCCCTTATATCATTGGGGCACCCAGTGGCAAGGTTCCCTTATATCATTGGTGCACCCAGTGGCAAGGTTCCCTTATATAATTGGTGCACCCAGTGGTAAGGTTCCCTTATATCATTGGGGCACCCAGTGGTAAGGTTCGCTTATATCATTGGGGCACCCAGTGGTAAGGTTCCCTTATATCATTGGTGCACCCAGTGGTAAGGTTCCCTTATATCATTGGGGCACCCAGTGGCAAGGTTCCCTTATATCATTGGGGCACCCAGTGGTAAGGTTCCCTTATATAATTGGTGCACCCAGTGGTAAGGTTCCCTTATATCATTGGGGCACCCAGTGGCAAGGTTCCCTTATATCATTGGTGCACCCAGTGTCAAGGTTCGCTTATATCATTGGTGCACCCAGTGGTAAGGTTCCCTTATATCATTGGGGCACGCAGTGCCAATTTCCTTTTGGTCACCCGATACTAATGTTTCCTTATATCATTGGTGCACCCAGTGGCAAGGTTCGCTTATATCATTGGTGCACCCAGTGGTAAGGTTCCCTTATATCATTGGGGCACCCAGTGGTAAGGTTCCCTTATATCATTGGTGCACCCAGTGGTAAGGTTCCCTTATATCATTGGGGCACCCAGTGGTAAGGTTCCCTTATATCATTGGTGCACCCAGTGGCAAGGTTCGCTTATATCATTGGTGCACCCAGTGGTAAGGTTCCCTTATATCATTGGGGCACCCAGTGGTAAGGTTCCCTTATATCATTGGTGCACCCAGTGGTAAGGTTCCCTTATATCATTGGTGCACCCAGTGGCAAGGTTCCCTTATATCATTGGTGCACCCAGTGGTAAGGTTCCCTTATATCATTGGTGCACCCAGTGGTAAGGTTCCCTTATATCATTGGTGCACCCAGTGCCAATTTCCTTTTGGGCACCCAGTACTAATGTTTCCTTATATCATTGAGGCACCCAGTGGTAAGGTTCCTTTATATCATTGGTGCACCCAGTGGTAAGGTTCCCTTATATCATTGGTGCACCCAGTGGTAAGGTTCCCTTATATCATTGGTGCACCCAGTGGCAAGGTTCCCTTATATCATTGGTGCACCCAGTGGTAAGGTTCCCTTATATCATTGGTGCACCCAGTGGTAAGGTTCCCTTATATCATTGGTGCACCCAGTGCCAATTTCCTTTTGGGCACCCAGTACTAATGTTTCCTTTTATCATTGGTGCACCGGGTGCCAATTTTCTCTTCCATCATTGGGGCACCTTGTGTCAGGGTTCCCTTATGTCATTAGGGCACTTGTTACTAAAGTTCCCTTATGTCATTAGGGTTGCCAATACCAATTTTGCCTTGTATCATCGGGGCTCCAGATGCCACGTATGAACGGTCTGCTCTGTAAAGTGCGGCCATACCTCATTGGAACATAGCACAAGGATCCCTTTTTATACCACGTACCTTCGGGGCTATATGCAGCACAGGTGGAGCATCTAACCTTCTAGAGACCTTACCTGTAGCGGTTTCTTACTTTGACTGCCCAAATAGCTGACCTAAGAGTCAAATGCACTTTTGTGCTGCGGTGGAGTTCTGTAGACTTCAGTATTTTCTTGAAGTCAGAACTTTTGTAGAAGCGTTTAATTCATCTCCCTGTGGGACTCGGAAACAGATGTTCAGCGTCTTCCATTGATCTCGATAGGACAATTAAGATAAATATATTGTCCATGCACTTGTGACTTCCAGATTTCACTACACAATCAGGCACAGTGGGGGAATACATGTGAGACTTCAACTCTACAGGGTATAAAGCCCCGCGCGGGGAGACGAAAGTTCCGGCACACACCTATCTACTTACAGCGAGATGTTATTATACGCTTCATCTGTTTAACTTATTTTCTGCTGGTAACTATAGGGATACATTTCTACTTATGAAGAGTGTGGCCGCTTCTTTTTTGATGACTTAAAGGGAACTTTTCACATTGAGAATTGTTTCCGACCTGCGGGTAGCTAGTTACCGAGCATGAAGAGCTGAGCAGATTGATATATTGTTTGTGGGAATCTATTCGATATAGCTTGTAAGTTTTCATTGCAACTCCTGCTAATGCTGAGCCTAAAGGTCCAGAAGGCGGTCCTAGTTAATAAGACCACCCACTGGACTCTCAAGATTTAGAAAAAACAGGAATTACAAGAAAAAATACAAACCATATTGAACCTTTTCCCACACTATCCTGTAGAGCAGGGCTGTCAATCTACATTCCTCGAGGGCTGCAAACAGGTCGTGTTTTCAGGATTTCCTTGTACTGCACAGGTGATAATTTAATCACCTACACAAATAATGAGTTGGTGATTAAATTATCACCTGTGCAGTACAGGGAAATCCTGAAAACATGACCTGTTTGCAGCCCTCGAGGAATGCAGTTTCACACCCCTGCTGTAGAGCGCATCGTTGATGTTAACTATGAACACATCATGTGGACCCTCAAGATTTAAGGATGTACGGGTGTCATTGAGGTACGTGATGCCTTATGAGACATTGTGGGGGCCTAATCTGGAGTGGTGTCCTAGAAAAGGAGAAGAAGAATAGGGGAGACTATCAGAGAAGGAGGCATGGAAGAGGTGATGTTGGGAGGATCCTTCCCTTGGCCCTCAGAATCTGGCAAAATGTTGGCCAACTAGCTGCCATTTTGCTGGACCATCATGGAGCGGGCAAGCCAAAATTTTGGATTTAACTGAATCCCTGAATTTTGGAAAATTGGTTTAGAATCATTTTGCACATCTTTAACGGCCACACATGTATTTACAGTGGGTCTGATATCCATGAACCCTCCCACCACCATCACCACCACGGGCAAGACCAAAAGAATCAGGGTAATCATTGATCTTTTTATCCAGAGTGGTGTTAAAATGATAGGGAATGCAACACGATAAAAGTATCATAGGTGAAAACAGCTCTTTAGGGATTTTTCTCACAATGCAGTCTTTTTCCCACAGAATTAATCTGATCGAGTCCGAGCTTTCCTCCGAGCTTGCTTTTCCCTACAGTGGCCACTGCTGGAGAACTGAAGTATTACACTATATAGATTTAATTGAATGGATACTTACGTCCTTTAGAGTGGTTTCTCTTTGCACTGGGTAATAGCGGGGTTTTACGAAACAACACTTTTAATATAGCACAATTATTTTAGACTCATTTTGGTGAATGATAGAAATCGGTCAGTTGGTGCCACATCAATGAAGTCTTTCCAACCCATTGTACTCAACATTGTCATAACGAGTCAATAATCATCCCAAGATGGCAGCTACTTTCCGTCATTGGTACAGTATCGACTTCTCCCTGTCTTCCCATAACTTGACATATATTAAATGACGACTCCTGAAAATTTCCCACAAAAATAAGTGAGTCTTCAAGACTCCTCGGTAACATTAAATGGCAGCGAAGATTTGATTTACCAAATTCTGACCTTACAAACGCAGAGAGGCTGACAAATGATGCGCTGTCTCCTTCTACCCACATAAAAGTTATAAAGCCCTTGTCTGAAATCTTTATTTCAGTCGTTAAAAAGTCAGTTCTTGTGATGCGCCCTGGGTGCCGCGGACAGGGAGTTGTTTATCCATAATAGGGCTGTCATTAAAGCCGGGAACATCTCCGAAAAGTGTTTCAGAAAAGGGATTTTATGCATGGTGGACCGAAGCCTGGCAGGAAATATCACAGTACAAACCCACTGCCTAATAAGCACATGTTCTGGTCAGAACTCTATAAAACTGACTTTATATTATCATCTCATTAGACTAGACGGACACAGTCTTCCAAAAGGGCAAGACAGCCTGAAAAAAAGGAACGACCAGTATTTTTATGGCATGTTATTCTTAAAGGCAACCTTTCAAGATGATTTTTGCGAATCCAACTAGTGCATTGACTACGTAGGGTAAAGAAAAGCAAAAAAAAAAAAATCCATCTAAGTAATTAATTAAATAATTTTGGTAATAATTTTGACACTCAGAATCAAAGGGGAAGAGTCCAGTTTCTCCTATCAGAGACCATATGTTAGGGCAACCACAAGCTCTACTTCCATTGTATGGATACTCTTGGTACCTCTAAAGATTCCGCTCTACAATATTCTCCAGAACTTGCAACCACCAATGAAGCCATATGATAACGTATCCACAACTATTGGAGCGCCAGTCAACAGGGGATACTCTTTGTCCCCCTTGGTCTCAGCCCAGTGTACAACTTATACTATCAAATCCAACCAAAGACAAAAGAAATGTTTCTCTTACCATCTCTTCTATTCACAAATTCTTAGATTGATCCTTGACCTGCTCTACTGTTGACAACACCCGTCAATATTGAGAGTTCACACTGTATTTTTCTCGACTGGTGTAACGGCCCAGTTGGTATCACTCTACTAAAGTCTTTCTAACACTTTGCTAATCTACTGAACAATGACCAATGATCAAAGATGAGTGAATCTGATGACATAGGATTTGCAAAATATGCTCTAATTTGGCCAAAAAATGCAATTTGACCTGAATTTTTGCCGCAAATCAAATTACTGGTAAAGTCCATCTCAAGTCTCTCCAAACACCAGATCATAATAAACCAAGTGGGTGCAGTATACTCGAATCTCTCTTCACCGTTCCTGGCACCTCAGTTCTCCAAACGGACTTCTCCTAGCTTTCTTTCTCCATCCTATACTCGAATCTCTCCTCACCGTTTATGGCATCTCAGTGCTCCAACTGGTCTTCTCCTGGCTTCCTTTCTCCATCCTATACTCGAATCTTCCTTCATCGTTCCTGGCACCGCAGTTCTCCAACCGGTCTTCTCTTTGCTTACTTTCTCCATCCTATATTCGAATCTCTCCTCACCATTCCTGGCACCTCAGTTCTCCAGCCAGTCTTCTCCTGGCTTCCTTTCTCCATCTTATACTCAAATCTCTGCTCACCATTTCTGGCACCTCAGTTCTCCAACCGGTCTTCTCCTGGCTTCCTTTCTCCATCCTATACTCGAATCTCTCTTCACCGTTCCTGGCACCTCAGTTAGCCAACCGGACTTCTCCTGGCTTCCTTTCTCCATCCTATACTCGAATCTCTCCTCACCATTCCTGGCACCTCAGTTCTCCAACTGGTCTTCTCCTGGCTTCCTTTCTCCATCCTATACTCGAATCTCTCCTCACCATTCCAGGCACTGTAGTTCTCCAACCGGTCTTCTCCTGGCTTCCTTTCTCCATCCTAGACTCGAATCTCCCCTCACCATTCCTGGCACTGCAATTCTCCAACCGATCTTCTGGCTTCCTTTTTCCATCCTAGACTCGATTGTCTCCTTACTGTTACTGACACCGCAGTTCTCCAACCCGTCTTCTCCTGGCTTACTTTCTCCATCCTATATTCGAATCTCCCCTCACTATTACTGGCACCGCTGTTCTCCAACCGGTCTTTTCCTGGCTTACTTTCTCCATCCTATACTCGAATCTCCCCTCACTATTACTGGCACCGCAGTTCTCAACCGATCTTCTCTTGGCTTCCTTTCTCCATCCTATACTTGAAACTCTCCTCACCATTACTGGCACCGCAGTTCTCAACCGGTCTTCTGCTGGCTTACGTTCTCGATCCCATACTCAAATCTCCCCTCACAATTCCTGACACCACAGTTCTCCAACCGGTCTTCTCCTGGTTTCCTTTTTCCACCCTATACTCGAATCTCCCCTCACCATTTCTGGCACCGCAGTTCTCCATTAGTCTTCTCCTGGCTTACTTTCTCCATCCTATACTCGAATCTCTCCTCACCATTCCCGACACCGCAGTTCTCCAACCAGTCTTCTCCTGGCTTCCTTTCTCCATCCTACACTCAAATCTCTGCTCACCATTCCTGGCACCTCAGTTCTCCAACCGGTCTTCTCCTAGCTTACTTTCTCCATCCTATACTCGAATCTCTCCTCACCATTCCCGTCACCTCAGTTCTCCAACCGGTCTTCTCCTGGCTTCCTTTCTCCATCCTATACTCGAAACTCTCCTCACCATTACTGGCACCTCAGTTCTCCAACCGGACTTCTCCTGGCTTCCTTTCTCCATCCTATACTCGAATCTTTCCTCACTGTTCCTGGCACCTCAGTTCTCCAGCCAGTCTTCTCCTGGCTTCCTTTCTCCATCTTATACTCGAATCTCTACTCACCATTTCTGGCACCTCAGTTCTCCAACCGGTCTTCTCCTGGCTTCCTTTCTCCATCCTATACTCGAATCTCTCCTCACCATTCCTGGCACCTCAGTTCTCCAACTGGTCTTCTCCTGGCTTCCTTTCTCCATCCTATACTCGAATCTCTCCTCACCATTCCAGGCACTGCAGTTCTCCAACCGGTCTTCTCCTGGCTTCCTTTCTCCATCCTAGACTCGAATCTCCCCTCACCATTCCTGGCACCTCAGTTCTCCAACCGGTCTTCTGGCTTCCTTTTTCCATCCTAGACTCGATTGTCTCCTTACTGTTACTGACACCGCAGTTCTCCAACCCGTCTTCTCCTGGCTTACTTTCTCCATCCTATATTCGAATCTCACTCACCATTTCTGGCACCGCTGTTCTCCAACCAGTCTTTTCCTGGCTTACTTTCTCCATCCTATACTCGAATCTCCCCTCACTATTACTGGCACCGCAGTTCTCAACCGGTCTTCTCCTGGCTTCCTTTCTCCATCCTATACTTGAAACTCTCCTCACCATTACTGGCACCGCAGTTCTCAACCGGTCTTCTGCTGGCTTATGTTCTCGATCCTATACTCAAATCTCCCCTCACAATTCCTGACACCGCAGTTCTCCAACCGGTCTTCTCCTGGTTTCCTTTTTCCACCCTATACTCGAATCTCCCCTCACCATTCCTGGCACCGCAGTTCTCCATTAGTCTTCTCCTGGCTTACTTTCTCCATCCTATACTCGAATCTCTCCTCACCATTCCCGTCACGTCAGTTCTCCAACCGGTCTTCTACTGGCTTCCTTTCTCCATCCTATACTCGAAACTCTCCTCACCATTACTGGCACCGCAGTTCTCAACCGGTCTTCTGCTGGCTTACGTTCTCGATCCTATACTCAAATCTCCCCTCACAATTCCTGACGCCGCAGTTCTCCAACCGGTCTTCTCCTGGTTTCCTTTTTCCACCCTATACTCGAATCTCCCCTCACCATTCCTGGCACCGCAGTTCTCCATTAGTCTTCTCCTGGCTTACTTTCTCCATCCTATACTCGAATCTCTCCTCACCATTCCTGGGACCTCAGTTCTCCAACCGGTCTTCTCCTGGCTTCCTTTCTCCATCCTACACTCAAATCTCTGCTCACCATTCCTGGCACCTCAGTTCTCCAACCGGTCTTCTCCTGGCTTACTTTCTCCATCCTATACTCGAATCTCTCCTCACCATTCCTGGCACCTCAGTTCTCCAACCTGTCTTCTCCTGGCTTCCTTTCTCCATCCTATACTCGAAACTCTCCTCACCATTACTGGCACCGCAGTTCTCAACCAGTCTTCTGCTGGCTTACGTTCTTGATCCTATACTCAAATCTCCCCTCACAATTCCTGACACCGCAGTTCTCCAACCGGTCTTCTCCTTGTTTCCTTTTTCCACCCTATACTCGAATCTCCCCTCACCATTCCTGGCACCGCAGTTCTCCATTAGTCTTCTCCTGGCTTACTTTCTCCATCCTATACTCGAATCTCTCCTCACCATTCCTGGCACCTCAGTTCTCCAACTGGTCTTCTCCTGGCTTCCTTTCTCCATCTTATACTCGAATCTCTCCTCACCATTCCAGGCACTGCAGTTCTCCAACCGGTCTTCTCCTGGCTTCCTTTCTCTTGGTACCTCTAAAGATTCCGCTCTACAATATTCTCCAGAACTTGCAACCACCAATGAAGCCATATGATAACGTATCCACAACTATTGGAGCGCCAGTCAACAGGGGATACTCTTCGTCCCCCTTGGTCTCAGCCCAGTGTACAACTTATACTATCAAATCCAACCAAAGACAAAAGAAATGTTTCTCTTACCATCTCTTCTATTCACAAACTCTTAGATTGATCCTTGACCTGCTCTACTGTTGACAACACCCGTCAATATTGAGAGTTCACACTGTATTTTTATCGACTGGTGTAACGGCCCAGTTGGTATCACTCTACTAAAGTCTTTCTAACACTTTGCTAATCTACTGAACAATGACCAATGATCAAAGATGAGTGAATCTGATGACATAGGATTGGCAAAATATGCTCTAATTTGGCCAAAAAAAGCAATTTGACCTGAATTTTTGCCGCAAATCGAATTACTGGTAAAGTCCATCTCAAGTCTCTCCAAACACCAGATCATAATAAACCAAGTGGGTGCAGTATACTCGAATCTCTCTTCACCGTTCCTGGCACCTCAGTTCTCCAACCGGACTTCTCCTAGCTTCCTTTCTCCATCCTATACTCGAATCTCTCCTCACCGTTTCTGGCATCTCAGTGCTCCAACTGGTCTTCTCCTGGCTTCCTTTCTCCATCCTAAACTCGAATCTTCCTTCATCGTTCCTGGCACCGCAGTTCTCCAAAAGGTCTTCTTTTTGCTTACTTTCTCCATCCTATATTCGAATCTCCCCTCGCTATTACTGGCACCGCTGTTCTCCAACCGGTCTTTTCCTGGCTTACTTTCTCCATCCTATACTCGAATCTCCCCTCACTTTTACTGGCACCGCAGTTCTCAACTGGTCTTCTCCTGGCTTCCTTTCTCCATCCTATACTTGAAACTCTCCTCACCATTACTGGCACCGCAGTTCTCAACCGGTCTTCTGCTGGCTTACGTTCTCGATCCTATACTCAAATCTCCCCTCACAATTCCTGACACCGCAGTTCTCCAACCGGTCTTCTCCTGGTTTCCTTTTTCCACCCTATACTCGAATCTCCCCTCACCATTTCTGGAACCGCAGTTCTCCATTAGTCTTCTCCTGGCTTACTTTCTCCATCCTATATTCGAATCTCTCCTCACCATTCCCGTCACGTCAGTTCTCCAACAGGTCTTCTCCTGGCTTCCTTTCTCCATCCTATACTCAAAACTCTCCTCACCATTACTGGCACCGCAGTTCTCAACCCGTCTTCTGCTGGCTTACGTTCTCGATCCCATACTCAAATCTCCCCTCACAATTCCTGACACCGCAGTTCTCCAACCGGTCTTCTCCTGGTTTCCTTTTTCCACCCTATACTCGAATCTCCCCTCACCATTCCTGGCACCGCAGTTCTCCATTAGTCTTCTCCTGGCTTACTTTCTCCATCCTATACTCGAATCTCTCCTCACTATTCCCGGCACCTCAGTTCTCCAACCGGTCTTCTCCTGGCTTCCTTTCTACATCCTACACTCAAATCTCTGCTCACCATTCCTGGCACCTCAGTTCTCCAACCGGTCTTCTTCTGGCTTACTTTCTCCATCCTATACTCGAATCTCTCCTCACCATTCCTGACACCTCAGTTCTCCAACCGGTCTTCTCCTGGCTTCCTTTCTCCCTCCTACACTCAAATCTCTCCTCACCATTCCTGGCACCTCAGTTCTCCAGCCAGTCTTCTCCTGGCTTCCTTTCTCCATCTTATACTCGAATCTCTGCTCACCATTTCTGGCACCTCAGTTCTCCAACCGGTCTTCTCCTGGCTTCCTTTCTACATCCTACACTCAAATCTCTGCTCACCATTTCTGGCACCTCAGTTCTCCAACCAGTCTTCTCCTGGCTTCCTTTCTACATCCTACACTCAAATCTCTGCTCACCATTCCTGGCACCTCAGTTCTACAACCGGACTTCTCCTGGCTTCCTTTCTCCATCCTATACTCGAATCTCTCCTCACCATTCCTGGTACCTCAGTTCTCCAACTGGTCTTCTCCTGGCTTCCTTTCTCCATCCTATACTCGAATCTCTCCTCACCATTCCAGGCACTGCAGTTCTCCAACCGGTCTTCTCCTGGCTTCCTTTCTCCATCCTAGACTCGAATCTCCCCTCACCATTCCTGGCACTGCAGTTCTCCAACCGGTCTTCTGGCTTCCTTTTTCCATCCTAGACTCGATTGTCTCCTTACTGTTACTGACACCGCAGTTCTCCAACCCATCTTCTCCTGCCTTCCTTTCTCCATCCTATACTCGAAACTCTCCTCCCCATTACTGGCACCGCAGTTCTCAACCGGTCTTCTGCTGGCTTACATCTCGATCCTATACTCAAATCTCCCCTCACAATTCCTGACACCGCAGTTCTCCAACCGGTCTTCTCCTGGTTTCCTTTTTCCACCCTATACTCGAATCTCCCCTCACCATTCCTGGCACCGCAGTTCTCCATTAGTCTTCTCCTGGCTTACTTTCTCCATCCTATACTCGAATCTCTCCTCATTATTCCCGGCACCTCAGTTCTCCAACCGGTCTTCACCTGGCTTCCTTTCTCCATCCTACACTCAAATCTCTGCTCACCATTCCTGGCACCTCAGTTCTACAACCGGTCTTCTCCTGGCTTACTTTCTCCATCCTATACTGGAATCTCTCCTCACCATTCCCGACACCTCAGTTCTCCAACCGGTCTTCTCCTGGCTTCCTTTCTCCATCCTATACTCGAAACTCTCCTCACCATTACTGGTACCGCAGTTCTCAACCGGTCTTCTGCTGGCTTACATCTCGATCCTATACTCAAATCTCCCCTCACAATTCCTGACACCGCAGTTCTCCAACCGGTCTTCTCCTGGTTTCCTTTTTCCACCCTATACTCGAATCTCCCCTCACCATTCCTGGCACCGCAGTTCTCCATTAGTCTTCTCCTGGCTTACTTTCTCCATCCTATACTCAAATCTCTCCTCATTATTCCCGGCACCTCAGTTCTCCAACCGGTCTTCACCTGGCTTCCTTTCTCCATCCTACACTCAAATCTCTGCTCACCATTCCTGGCACCTCAGTTCTACAACCGGTCTTCTCCTGGCTTACTTTCTCCATCCTATACTCGAATCTCTCCTCACCATTCCCGACACCTCAGTTCTCCAACCGGTCTTCTCCTGGCTTCCTTTCTCCATCCTACACTCAAATCTCTCCTCAATATTCCTGGCACCTCAGTTCTCCAACCGGTCTTCTCCTGGCTTCCTTTCTCCATTCTATACTCAAATCTCTCTTCACCATTCCTGGCACCTCAGTTCTCCAACCGGACTTCTCCTGGCTTCCTTTCTCCATCCTATACTCGAATCTTTCCTCACTGTTCCTGGCACCTCAGTTCTCCAGCCAGTCTACTCCTGGCTTCCTTTCTCCATCTTATGCTCGAATCTCTGCTCACCATTTCTGGCACCTCAGTTCTCCAACCGGTCTTCTCCTGGCTTCCTTTCTCCATCCTATACTCGAATCTCTCCTCACCATTCCTGGCACCTCAGTTCTCCAACTGGTCTTCTCCTGGCTTCCTTTCTCCATCCTATACTCGAATCTCTCCTCACCATTCCAGGCACTGCAGTTCTCCAACCGGTCTTCTCCTGGCTTCCTTTCTCCATCCTAGACTCGAATCTCCCCTCACCATTCCTGGCACTGCAGTTCTCCAACCGGTCTTCTGGCTTCCTTTTTCCATCCTAGACTCGATTGTCTCCTTACTGTTACTGACACCGCAGTTCTCCAACCCGTCTTCTCCTGGCTTACTTTCTCCATCCTATATTCGAATCTCACTCACCATTTCTGGCACCGCTGTTCTCCAACCGGTCTTTTCCTGGCTTACTTTCTCCATCCTATACTCGAATCTCCCCTCACTATTACTGGCACCGCAGTTCTCAACCGGTCTTCTCCTGGCTTCCTTTCTCCATCCTATACTTGAAACTCTCCTCACCATTACTGGCACCGCAGTTCTCAACCGGTCTTCTGCTGGCTTACGTTCTCGATCCTATACTCAAATCTCCCCTCACAATTCCTGACACCGCAGTTCTCCAACCGGTCTTCTCCTGGTTTCCTTTTTCCACCCAATACTCGAATCTCCCCTCACCATTCCTGGCACCGCAGTTCTCCATTAGTCTTCTCCTGGCTTACTTTCTCCATCCTATATTCGAATCTCTCCTCACCATTCCCGTCACGTCAGTTCTCCAACCCGTCTTCTCCTGGCTTCCTTTCTCCATCCTATACTCAAAACTCTCCTCACCATTACTGGCACCGCAGTTCTCAACCCGTCTTCTGCTGGCTTACGTTCTCGATCCTATACTCAAATCTCCCCTCACAATTCCTGACACCGCAGTTCTCCAACCGGTCTTCTCCTGGTTTCCTTTTTCCACCCTATACTCGAATCTCCCCTCACCATTCCTGGCACCGCAGTTCTCCATTAGTCTTCTCCTGGCTTACTTTCTCCATCCTATACTCGAATCTCTCCTCACTATTCCCGGCACCTCAGTTCTCCAACCGGTCTTCTCCTGGCTTCCTTTCTACATCCTACACTCAAATCTCTGCTCACCATTCATGGCACCTCAGTTCTCCAACCGGTCTTCTTCTGGCTTACTTTCTCCATCCTATACTCGAATCTCTCCTCACCATTCCTGACACCTCAGTTCTCCAACCGGTCTTCTCCTGGCTTCCTTTCTCCATCCTACACTCAAATCTCTCCTCACCATTCCTGGCACCTCAGTTCTCCAGCCAGTCTTCTCCTGGCTTCCTTTCTCCATCTTATACTCGAATCTCTGCTCACCATTTCTGGCACCTCAGTTCTCCAACCGGTCTTCTCTTGGCTTCCTATCTCCATCCTATACTCGAATCTCTCTTCACCGTTCCTGGCACCTCAGTTATCCAACCGGACTTCTCCTGGCTTCCTTTCTCCATCCTGTTGTGAATTCTGTGGCTGAATTCACTCCTGTGGTCACAAGTGGTACTGCAGCTTCTGAGCTTCCTCCCTCAGGTGTTCTGGTGAGCTCGTTAACTGCTTCATTACTTAACTCCGCCTGATGCTGCTATCCTTGCTCCTTGTCAATGTTTCAGTGTTGGATCTGAGCTTCTCCTGATTGTTCCTGTGACCTGCTGCTCTGTATAGCTAAGTGCTTTTTGCTTTTTTGTTGCTCTTTTTCTGTCCAGCTTGTCTTTTGTTTTGCTGGAAGCTCTGAGACGCAAAGGGTGTACCGCCGTGCCGTTAGTTCGGCACGGTGGTTTTTTTTGCCCCTTTGCGTGGTTTTGCTTTAGGGTTTTTTGTAGACTGCAAAGTTCGCTTTACTGTCCTCGCTCTGTCCTAGAATATCGGGCCCCACTTTGCTGAATCTATTTCATCCCTACGTTTTGTCTTTTCATCTTACTCACAGTCATTATATGTGGGGGGCTGCCTTTTCCTTTGGGGAATTTCTCTGGGGCAAGTCAGGCCTATTTTTCTATCTTCAGGCTAGCTAGTTTCTTAGGCTGTGCCGAGTTGCCTAGGTAGTTGTTAGGCGCAATCCACAGCCGCTTTTAGTTGTGTTTAGGATAGGATCAGGTGTGCAGTCTACAGAGTTTCCACGTCTCAGAGCTCGTTCTTGTATTTTTGGGTATTTGTCAGATCACTGTGTGCGCTCTGATCGCTAAGCACACTGTGTTTCTGGATTGCCTTCATAACACCTGTCATTAGCAAACATAACAGTACAAGGAGCCAAACTAATGATTCTCAATAGAGGGAAAGAAAAAGTTCTGACATCATTTTTTTTTTTTTTCTGCTCTGTGTTCACTTATTTTTTTTCCCCTAGACATTTGGGTGATTCTGGACACAGGTGTGGACATGGATATTCAGGGTCTGTGCTCTTCAATGGATAATCTCGTTATAAATGTACAAAAAATTCAAGATACTATTGATCAGAAATCTATGTTAGAACCAAGAATTCCTATTCCTGATTTGTTTTTTGGAGATAGAACTAAGTTTCTAAGTTTCAAAAATAATTGTAAGCTATTTCTGGCCTTGAAACCTCATTCTTCTGGTAATCCTATTCAACAGGTTTTGATTATTATTTCTTTTTTGCGCGGCGACCCTCAAGACTGGGCATTTTCTCTTGCGCCAGGAGACCCTGCATTGAGTAGTGTCGATGCGTTTTTCCTGGCGCTCGGATTGCTGTACGATGAGCCTAATTCAGTGGATCAGGCTGAGAAAAATTTGCTGGCTTTGTGCCAGGGTCAGGATGATATAGAAGTATATTGTCAGAAATTTAGGAAATGGTCAGTACTCACTCAGTGGAATGAATCTGCGCTGGCAGCTTTGTTCAGAAAGGGTCTCTCTGAGGCTCTTAAGGATGTCATGGTGGGATTTCCTATGCCTGCTGGTTTGAATGAGTCTTTGTCTTTGGCCATTCAGATCGGTCGACGCTTGCGCGAGCGTAAATCTGTGCACCATTTGGCGGTACTGCCTGAGGTTAAACCTGAGCCTATGCAGTGCGATAGGACTATGACTAGAGTTGAACGGCAGGAATACAGACGTCTGAATGGTCTGTGTTTCTACTGTGGTGATTCCACTCATGCTATTTCTGATTGTCCTAAGCGCACTAAGCGGTCCGCTAGGTCTGCCGTCATTGGTACTGTGCAGTCCAAATTCCTTCTGTCCATTACCTTGATATGCTCTTTGTCGTCGTTTTCTGTCATGGCGTTTGTGGATTCGGGCGCTGCCCTGAATCTGATGGATTTGGATTATGCTAAACGTTGTGGGTTTTTCTTGGAGCCTTTGCGGTGTCCTATTCCATTGAGAGGAATTGATGCTACACCTTTGGCCAAGAATAAACCTCAATACTGGGCCCAGCTGACCATGTGCATGGCTCCTGCACATCAGGAAGTTATTCGCTTTCTGGTGTTGCATAATCTGCATGATGTGGTCGTGTTGGGGTTGCCATGGCTACAAACCCATAATCCAGTATTGGATTGGAATTCCATGTCGGTATCCAGCTGGGGTTGTCAGGGGGTACATGGTGATGTTCCATTTTTGTCGATTTCGTCATCCACCCCTTCTGAGGTCCCAGAGTTCTTGTCTGATTATCAGGATGTATTTGAAGAGCCCAAGTCCGATGCTCTACCTCCGCATAGGGATTGTGATTGTGCTATCAATTTGATTCCTGGTAGTAAATTCCCTAAAGGTCGATTATTTAATTTATCCTTGCCCGAACACGCCGCTATGCGCAGTTATGTGAAGGAATCCCTGGAGAAGGGACATATTCGCCCATCGTCATCACCACTGGGAGCAGGGTTCTTCTTTGTAGCCAAGAAGGATGGTTCGCTGAGACCGTGTATTGATTACCGCCTTCTTAATAAGATCACTGTTAAATTTCAGTATCCCTTGCCATTGTTATCTGACTTGTTTGCTCGGATTAAGGGGGCTAGTTGGTTCACTAAGATAGATCTTCGTGGTGCGTATAATCTGGTGAGAATCAGGCAAGGAGATGAATGGAAAACTGCATTCAATACGCCCGAGGGTCATTTTGAGTATCTAGTGATGCCGTTCGGACTTGCCAATGCTCCATCTGTGTTTCAGTCTTTTATGCATGACATCTTCCGTGAGTATCTGGATAAATTCCTGATTGTTTACTTGGATGACATTTTGATCTTCTCAGATGATTGGGAGTCTCATGTGAAGCAGGTCAGAATGGTTTTTCAGGTCCTGCGTGCTAACTCTTTGTTTGTGAAGGGATCAAAGTGTCTCTTCGGTGTGCAGAAAGTTTCATTTTTGGGGTTCATCTTTACCCCTTCTACTATCGAGATGGATCCAGTTAAGGTCCAAGCCATCCAGGATTGGATTCAGCCGACATCTCTGAAAAGTCTGCAAAAGTTCCTGGGCTTTGCTAATTTTTATCGTCGCTTCATCTGTAATTTTTCTAGCATTGCCAAACCATTGACCGATTTGACCAAGAAGGGTGCTGATTTGGTTAATTGGTCTTCTGCTGCTGTGGAAGCTTTTCAGGAGTTGAAGCGTCGTTTTTGTTCTGCCCCTGTGTTGTGTCAGCCAGATGTTTCTCTTCCGTTCCAGGTTGAGGTTGATGCTTCTGAGATTGGAGCAGGGGCGGTTTTGTCACAGAGAGGTTCTGATTGCTCAGTGATGAAACCATGTGCTTTCTTTTCCAGGAAGTTTTCGCCCGCTGAGCGTAATTATGATGTGGGCAATCGAGAGTTGCTGGTCATGAAGTGGGCATTCGAGGAGTGGCGTCATTGGCTTGAAGGAGCTAAGCATCGCGTGGTGGTATTGACTGATCATAAGAACTTGACTTATCTCGAGTCTGCCAAGCGCTTGAATCCTAGACAGGCCCGTTGGTCGTTATTTTTTGCCCGCTTCGACTTTGTGATTTCGTACCTTCCGGGCTCTAAAAATGTGAAGGCGGATGCTCTGTCTAGGAGTTTTGTGCCCGACTCTCCGGGTTTATCTGAGCCAGCGGGTATCCTCAAGGAAGGAGTCATTGTGTCTGCCATCTCCCCTGATTTGCGGCGGGTGCTGCAAAAATTTCAGGCGAATAAACCTGATCGTTGTCCAGCAGAGAAACTGTTCGTCCCTGATAGGTGGACTAATAAACTTATCTCTGAACTTCATTGTTCGGTGTTGGCTGGTCATCCTGGAATCTTTGGTACCAGAGAGTTAGTGGCTAGATCCTTCTGGTGGCCATCTCTGTCACGGGATGTACGTACTTTTGTGCAGTCCTGTGGGATTTGTGCTAGGGCTAAGCCCTGCTGTTCTCGTGCAAGTGGGTTGCTTTTGCCCTTGCCGGTCCCAAAGAGGCCTTGGACACATATTTCGATGGATTTCATTTCTGACCTTCCCGTTTCTCAAAAGATGTCAGTCATTTGGGTGGTCTGTGATCGCTTTTCTAAAATGGTCCATCTGGTGCCCTTGGCTAAATTGCCTTCCTCCTCTGATTTGGTACCTTTGTTCTTTCAGCATGTGGTTCGGTTGCATGGCATTCCTGAGAATATTGTTTCTGACAGAGGTTCCCAGTTTGTTTCAAGGTTTTGGCGAGCCTTTTGTGGTAGGATGGGCATTGACCTATCCTTTTCCTCGGCTTTCCATCCTCAGACTAATGGCCAGACCGAACGAACCAATCAGACCTTGGAAACATATCTGAGATGTTTTGTTTCTGCAGACCAGGATGATTGGGTGTCCTTTTTGCCGTTGGCTGAGTTCGCCCTTAATAATCGGGCCAGCTCGGCTACCTTGGTTTCTCCATTTTTTTGCAATTCTGGGTTCCATCCTCGTTTCTCTTCAGGACAGGTTGAGTCTTCGGACTGTCCTGGTGTGGATTCTGTGGTGGATAGGTTGCAGCAGATCTGGACTCAGGTAGTGGACAATTTGATCTTGTCCCAGGAGAAAGCTCAACTTTTCGCTAATCGCAGACGCCGTGTGGGTCCCCGACTTCGTGTTGGGGATCTGGTTTGGTTATCTTCTCGTCATATTCCTATGAAGGTTTCCTCTCCTAAATTTAAACCTCGTTTTATTGGTCCGTATAGGATTTCTGAGGTTCTCAATCCTGTGTCTTTTCGTTTGACCCTCCCAGACTCCTTTTCCATACATAATGTATTCCATAGGTCGTTGTTGCGGAGATACGTGGCACCTATGGTTCCATCTGTTGAGCCTCCTGCCCCGGTTTTGGTGGAGGGGGAATTGGAGTATATTGTGGAGAAGATTTTGGATTCTCGTGTTTCTAGACGGAAACTCCAGTATCTGGTTAAATGGAAGGGTTATGCTCAGGAAGATAATTCCTGGGTTTTTGCCTCTGATGTTCATGCTTCCGATCTTGTTCGTGCCTTTCATGCGGCTCATCCTGGTCGGCCTGGGGGCTCTGGTGAGGGTTCGGTGACCCCTCCTCAAGGGGGGGTACTGTTGTGAATTCTGTGGCTGAATTCACTCCTGTGGTCACAAGTGGTACTGCAGCTTCTGAGCTTCCTCCCTCAGGTGTTCTGGTGAGCTCGTTAACTGCTTCATTACTTAACTCCGCCTGATGCTGCTATCCTTGCTCCTTGTCAATGTTTCAGTGTTGGATCTGAGCTTCTCCTGATTGTTCCTGTGACCTGCTGCTCTGTATAGCTAAGTGCTTTTTGCTTTTTTGTTGCTTTTTTTCTGTCCAGCTTGTCTTTTGTTTTGCTGGAAGCTCTGAGACGCAAAGGGTGTACCGCCGTGCCGTTAGTTCGGCACGGTGGGGTTTTTTTGCCCCTTTGCGTGGTTTTGCTTTAGGGTTTTTTGTAGACTGCAAAGTTCACTTTACTGTCCTCGCTCTGTCCTAGAATATCGGGCCCCACTTTGCTGAATCTATTTCATCCCTACGTTTTGTCTTTTCATCTTACTCACAGTCATTATATGTGGGGGGCTGCCTTTTCCTTTGGGGAATTTCTCTGGGGCAAGTCAGGCCTATTTTTCTATCTTCAGGCTAGCTAGTTTCTTAGGCTGTGCCGAGTTGCCTAGGTAGTTGTTAGGCGCAATCCACAGCCGCTTTTAGTTGTGTTTAGGATAGGATCAGGTGTGCAGTCTACAGAGTTTCCACATCTCAGAGCTCGTTCTTGTATTTTTGGGTATTTGTCAGATCACTGTGTGCGCTCTGATCGCTAAGCACACTGTGTTTCTGGATTGCCTTCATAACACCTGTCATTAGCAAACATAACACCATCCTATACTCGAATCTCTCCTCACCATTCCTGGCACCTCAGTTCTCCAACTGGTCTTCTCCTGGCTTCCTTTCTCCATCCTATACTCGAATCTCTCCTCACCATTCCAGGCACTGCAGTTCTCCAACCGGTCTTCTCCTGGCTTCCTTTCTCCATCCTAGACTCGAATCTCCCCTCACCATTCCTGGCACTGCAGTTCTCCAACCGGTCTTCTGGCTTCCTTTTTCCATCCTAGACTCGATTGTCTCCTTACTGTTACTGACACCGCAGTTCTCCAACCCATCTTCTCCTGCCTTACTTTCTCCATCCTATATTCGAATCTCACTCACCATTTCTGGCACCGCTGTTCTCCAACCGGTCTTTTCCTGGCTTTCTTTCTCCATCCTATACTCGAATCTCCCCTCACTATTACTGGCACCGCAGTTCTCAACCGGTCTTCTCCTGGCTTCCTTTCTCCATCCTATACTTGAAACTCTCCTCACCATTACTGGCACCGCAGTTCTCAACCGGTCTTCTGCTGGCTTACGTTCTCGATCCTATACTCAAATCTCCCCTCACAATTCCTGGCACCTCAGTTCTCCAACCGGACTTCTCCTGGCTTCCTTTCTCCATCCTATACTCGAATCTTTCCTCACTGTTCCTGGCACCTCAGTTCTCCAGCCAGTCTTCTCCTGGCTTCCTTTCTCCATCTTATACTCGAATCTCTGCTCACCATTTCTGGCACCTCAGTTCTCCAACCGGTCTTCTCCTGGCTTCCTATCTCCATCCTATACTCGAATCTCTATTCACCGTTCCTGGCACCTCAGTTATCCAACCGGACTTCTCCTGGCTTCCTTTCTCCATCCTATACTCGAATCTCTCCTCACCATTCCTGGCACCTCAGTTCTCCAACTGGTCTTCTCCTGGCTTCCTTTCTCCATCCTAGACTCGAATCTCCCCTCACCATTCCTGGCACTGCAGTTCTCAAACCGGTCTTCTGGCTTCCTTTTTCCATCCTAGACTTGATTGTCTCCTTACTGTTACTGACACCGCAGTTCTCTAACCCATCTTCTCCTGCCTTACTTTCTCCATCCTATATTCGAATCTCACTCACCATTTCTGGCACCGCTGTTCTCCAACCGGTCTTTTCCTGGCTTACTTTCTCCATCCTATACTCGAATCTCCCCTCACTATTACTGGCACCGCAGTTCTCAACCGGTCTTCTCCTGGCTTCCTTTCTCCATCCTATACTTGAAACTCTCCTCACCATTACTGGCACCGCAGTTCTCAACCGGTCTCCTGCTGGCTTACGTTCTCGATCCTATACTCAAATCTCCCCTCACAATTCCTGACACCGCAGTTCTCTAACCGGTCTTCTCCTGGTTTCCTTTTTCCACCCTATACTCGAATCTCACCTCACCATTCCTGGCACCGCAGTTCTCCGTTAGTTTTCTCCTGGCTTACTTTCTCCATCCTATACTCGAATCTCTCCTCACCATTCCCGGCACCTCAGTTCTCCAACCGGTCTTCTCCTGGCTTCCTTTCTCCATCCTACACTCAAATCTCTGCTCACCATTCCTGGCACCTCAGTTCTCCAACCGGTCTTCTCCTGGCTTACTTTCTCCATCCTATACTCGAATCTCTCCTCACCATTCCCGGCACCTCAGTTCTCCAACCGGTCTTCTCCTGGCTTCCTTTCTCCATCCTACACTCAAATCTCTCCTCACCATTCCTGGCACCTCAGTTCTCCAACCGGTCTTCTCCTGGCTTCCTTTCTCCATTCTATACTCGAATCTCTCTTCACCATTCCTGGCACCTCAGTTCTCCAACCGGACTTCTCCTGGCTTCCTTTCTCCATCCTATACTCGAATCTTTCCTCACTGTTCCTGGCACCTCAGTTCTCCAACCGGTCTTCTCCTGGCTTCCTTTCTCCATCCTATACTCGAATATTCCCTCATCATTCCTGGCACTGCAGTTCTCCAAACGGTCTTCTCCTTGCTTACTTTCTCCATCCTATACTCGAATCTCTCCTCACCATTCCTGGCACCTCAGTTCTCCAACCGGTCTTCTCCTGGCTTCCTTTCTCCATCCTATACTCAAATCTCTGCTCACCATTCCTGGCACCTCAGTTCTCCAACCGGTCTTCTCCTGGCTTCATTTCTCCATCCTATACTCGAATCTCCACCAACCGTTCTTGGCACCTCAATTCTCCAACTGGTCTTCTCCTGGCTTCATTTCTCCATCCTATACTCGAATCTCTCCTCACCATTCCTGGCACCTCAGTTCTCCAACTGGTCTTCTCCTGGCTTCCTTTCTCCATCCTAGACTCGAATCTTCCCTCACCATTCCTGGCACTGCAGTTCTCCAAACGGTCTTCTGGCTTCCTTTTTCCATCCTAGACTCGAATCTCTCCTCACTGTTACTGGCACCGCAGTTCTCCATTAGTCTTCTCCTGGCTTACTTTCTCCATCCTATGTTCGAATCCCCCTCACCATTTCTGGCACCGCTGTTCTCCAACCGGTCTTTTCCTGGCTTACTTTCTCCATCCTATACTCGAATCTCCCCTCACCATTACTGGCACCGCAGTTCTCAACCAGTCTTCTCCTGGCTTCCTTTCTCCATCCTGTACTCGAATCTCTCCTCACCATTACTGGCACCGCAGTTCTCAATCGGTCTTCTGCTGGCTTACGTTCTCGATCCCATACTCAAATCTCCCCTCACAATTCCTGACACCGCAGTTCTCCAACCGGTCTTCTCCTGGTTTCCTTTTTCCACCCTATACTCGAATCTCTCCTCACCATTCCTGGCACTGCAGTTCTCCATTAGTCTTCTCCTGGCTTACTTTCTCCATCCTATACTCGAATCTCCCCTCACCATTCCTGACACCACAGTTCTCCAACCAGTCTTCTGCTGGCTTCCTTTCTCCATCCATCTCCAGTCTTTGCTCCTTGGCGCCTCTAGTAGACCTCACGTGATGTACTACTGGGAAACATACCAAACCATTGTGATGTATCTGAAAGAGTGAAGAAGACTAAAGACAGACAAGAAGATCCGAGCTGGAGAGAGGAGGTGAGCCAGTGGAGGATAGGGTGAGGAACTGCAGTGTCGGGACAGGTGAGAAATGAGTAGAGTATAATGGTATTTTTTATAAAACTCCTTGATTTGAGTGAATAAAATCACAAAAATTTCTGGTTCTGGAAAATACAATTATTTTGGAAAGTTTTAATTTTCTTAGATTTGCCTAGATTCGATTTGCTCAACTCTACTGATGGTGTCATCAAGAACTACACTGCGTGCAGAATTCTTAGGCAAGTTCTTTTTGGGATCATATGATACTTTTTATACATGTTGTCCTACTCCAAGCTGTTCAGGCTTGAGAGCCAAATACCAATTAAGTAAATCAGGTGATGTGCATCTCTGTATTGAGGAGGGCTGTTGTCTAATGGCATCACAACCCTATGTAAGGTGTGCTTAATTATTAGGCAACTTCCTTTCCTTTGGCAAAATGGGTCAGAAGAGAGATTTGACGGGCTCTGAAAAGTCCAAAATTGTGAGATGTCTTGCAGAGGGATGCAGCAGTCTTGAAATTGCCAAACTTTTGAAGTGTGATCACCGAACAATCAAGCTTTTCATGGCCAATAGCCAACAGGGTCGCAAGAAGCGTGTTGGGCAAAAAAGGCGCAAAATAACTGCCCATGAATTGAGGAAAATGAAGCGTGAAGCTGCCAAGATGCCATTTGCCACCAGTTGTGCCATATTTCAGAGCTGCAACGTTACCGGAGTATCAAAAAGTACAAGGTGTGCGATACTCAGGGACATGGCGAAGGCAAGGATGGCTGAAAAACGACCACCTGTAACCAAAAAACATAAGATAAAACGTCAAGACTGGGCCAAGAAATATCTGAAGACTGACTTTTCAAAGGTTTTATGGACTGATGAGATGAGAGTGACTCTTGATTGGCCGGATGGATGGGCCGGAGGCTGGATCAGTAAAGGGCAGAGAGCTCCACTCCGACTCAGACGCCAGCAAGGTGGAGGTGGGGACTGGTATGGGCTGGGATCATCAAAGATGAACTTGTGGGACCTTTTTGGGTTGAGGATGGAGTGAAGCTCAACTCCCAGACCTACTGCCAGTTTCTGGAAGACAACTTCTTCAAGCAGTGGTACAGGAAGAAGTCGGTATCGTTCAAGAAAAACATGATTTTCATCAGGACGATGCTCCATCACATGCCTCCAACTACTCCACAGCGTGGCTGGCCAGTAAAGGTCTCAAAGAAGAAAAAATAATGACATGGCCCCCTTGTTCCCCTGATCTGAACCCCATAGAGAACCTGTGGTCCCTCATAAAATGTGAGATCTACAGGGAGGGGAACAGTCCACCTCTCGGCACAGTGTCTGGAGGCTGTGGTGGCCGCTGCACGCAATGTTGGTCGTAAACAGATCAAGCAACTGACAGAATCTATGGATGGAGGCTGCCGAGTGTCATCATAAAGAAAGGGGGCTATATTGGTCACTCATTTTGGGGGGTTTTGTTTTTGCATGTCAGAAATGTTTATTTCTAAATCTTGTGCAGTGATATTGGTTTACCTGGTGAAAATAAACAAGTGAGATGGGAATATATTTGGTTTTTATTAAGTTGCCTAATAATTCTGCACAGTAATAGTTACCTGCACAAACAGATATCCTCCTAAGATAGCCAAATCTAAAAAGAAAAAACTCCAACTTCCAAAAATATTAAGCTTTGATATTTGAGTCTTTTGGGTTGATTGAGAACATAGTTGTTGATGAATAATAAAAATAATCCTCTAAAATACAACTTGCCTAATAATTCTGCACACAGTGTAATCCTGAGGAGTCTATAACGTAGGATGAAGAATGTTACTGAAGGTCCTGTTCTAAAATACAATCTATAGATCTAGCTCTATAAAGGATTTTTGTCAAATCTGACCATGTAAATGTTTCTCGTACCGTTTATGGCCAGCACAAGTATCTACGTCTAGGCCATCGACAGTCATTTTCTTGGTCTCCAGCAGCGGTGAGGAGCAGGTTGGTGTGAGCACTATCAGTAGATCACACGGGTACTTTTGTAATTATGCAGAAATTACCTTTCAGCAGACGCTGTCATTCTGGTTCTGTTATCTGGGGACAGGTGAAAGCTCAGACTCCGCCGTGGGTCAGAGGACAGACGGTAAATAAAGTTTTTGACAGTGTTCATTTGGTAGATGAGAAATGTGGGCCTCAAAGAGCTGGCACGCAGATCCCAGGAGAGATAGCGGATCCGGCTGTTTGTATATTGACTTTTCTTTAGTAGCACAGTAATGAGTTTCTGTAAACTCCACGCATCTCTCTCCTCTAAAAATAGGGAAATTTGTGCGTTATCGAAAGCAGCAATGTGGCCTCCGGAACGTGAAATTCATTCCACGCTAAAGGAGAAAAGAGCTGTCAACCATCAATGGTGAAAGTCCATGTCTACTATAATCATAGCACTGCATGACAGCTGCAAATTATACAACCCCACCAGCCCAGGCGGAGAACAACGCAAGTGGTCAAATACCAAGCCTACACATATATAGCTATATACATACACAGTGCGTCCATAAATAGCACGCCCCTTTAATAGTGCTGCTAAAACGGTGACATAAAAGCAAAACTGACCAGAAAATTACACGTCTATGGCCAATATTGCTTAAGCTAGCCAGATACATAGAATATTGGTACTTTAGATATTTTTTACATGACAGCAGTATTACAGTAGGTATATTCTTTTGCATAGGGGCAGTATTATAATAGTTATATTCTTGCACATAGGGAGCAGTATTATAGTAGTTATATTCTTGTACATAGGAGCAGTATTATAGTAGTTATATTCTTGTACATAGGGGCAGTATTATAGTAGTTATATTCTTGTTCATAGGGGCAGTATTATAGTAGTTATATTCTTGTTCATAGGGGCAGTATTATAGTAGTTATTTTCTTGTACATAGGGGCAGTATTATAGTAGTTATATTCTTGTACATAGGAGCAGTATTATAGTAGTTATATTCCTGTACATAGGAGCAGTATTATAGTAGTTATATTCTTGTACATAGGAGCAGTATTATAGTAGTTATATTCTTGTATATAGGAGCAGTATTATAGTAGTTATATTCTTGTACATAGGGGCAGTATTATAGTACTTATATTCTTGTAAATAGGGGCAGTATTATAGTAGTTATATTCTTGTACATAGGGGCAGTATTATAATAGTTATATTCTTGTACATAGGGGCAGTATTATAGTAGTTATATTCTTGTACATAGGGGCAGTATTATAATAGTTATATTCTTGTACATAGGGGCAGTATTATAGTAGTTATATTCTTGTACATAGGGGCAGTATTATAATAGATATATTCTTGTATATAGGAGCAGTATTATAGTAGTTATATTCTTGTACATAGGGGCAGTATTATAATAGTTATATTCTTGTATATAGGAGCAGTATTATAGTAGTTATATTCTTGTACATAGGGGTAGTGTTATAGTAGTTATATTCTTGTATATAGGGGCAGTATTATAGTAGTTATATTCTTGTACATAGGAGCAGTATTATAGTAGTTATATTCTTGTACATAGGGGCAGTATTATAGTAGTTATATTCTTGTACATAGGGACAGTATAATAGTAGTTATATTCTTGTACATAGGAGCAGTATTATAGTAGTTATATTCCTGTACATAGGAGCAGTATTATAGTAGTTACATTCTTGTACATAGGAGCAGTATTATAGTAGATATATTCTTGTATATAGGAGCAGTATTATAGTAGTTATATTCTTGTACATAGGGGCAGTATTATAGTAGTTATATTCTTGTACATAGGAGCAGTATTATAGTAGTGATATTTTTGTACATAGGGGCAGTATTATAGTAGTTATTTTCTTGTACATAGGGGCAGTATTATAGTAGTTATATTCTTGTACATAGGAGCAGTATTATAGTAGTTATATTCCTGTACATAGGAGCAGTATTATAGTAGTTATATTCTTGTACATAGGAGCAGTATTATAGTAGTTATATTCTTGTATATAGGAGCAGTATTATAGTAGTTATATTCTTGTACACGGGGCAGTATTATAGTACTTATATTCTTGTACATAGGGGCAGTATTATAGTAGTTATATTCTTGTACATAGGGGCAGTATTATAATAGTTATATTCTTGTACATAGGGGCAGTATTATAGTAGTTATATTCTTGTACATAGGGGCAGTATTATAATAGATATATTCTTGTATATAGGAGCAGTATTATAGTAGTTATATTCTTGTACATAGGGGCAGTATTATAATAGTTATATTCTTGTATATAGGAGCAGTATTATAGTAGTTATATTCTTGTACATAGGGGCAGTATTATAGTAGTTATATTCTTGTACATAGGGACAGTATAATAGTAGTTATATTCTTGTACATAGGAGCAGTATTATAGTAGTTATATTCCTGTACATAGGAGCAGTATTATAGTAGTTATATTCTTGTACATAGGGACAGTATAATAGTAGTTATATTCTTGTACATAGGAGCAGTATTATAGTAGTTACATTCCTGTACATAGGAGCAGTATTATAGTAGTTACATTCTTGTACATAGGAGCAGTATTATAGTAGATATATTCTTGTATATAGGAGCAGTATTATAGTAGTTATATTCTTGTACATAGGGGCAGTATTATAGTAGTTATATTCTTGTACATAGGAGCAGTATTATAGTAGTGATATTTTTGTACATAGGGGCAGTATTATAGTAGTTACATTCTTGTACATAGGAGCAGTATTATAGTAGCTATATTCTTGTACATAGGAGCAGTATTATAGTAGTTATATTCTTGTACATTGGGTGTAGTATTATAGTAGTTATATTTTGTACATAGGGGGCAGTATTATCTATATATATAATTGTCTAAGGGGTACTAACGTCTTTCTGTCGGCAACTTCCGTAACGGAAATTCTGCGTCGCTGATTGGTCTCGCCAGCTGCATGTCATGGCTGCCGCGACCAATCAGCGACGGGCACAGTCCGATTAGTCCCTCCCCTACTCCCCTGCAGTCAGTGCTCGGCGCCGGCTCCGTAATACCCTTCAGTCACCGCTCACACAGGGTTAATGTCAGCGGTAACGGGCCGCGTTATGCCGGGGTACCGCACTCCGTTACCGCTGCTATTAACCCTGTGTGTCCCCAACTTTTTTACTATTGATGCTGCCTATGTTAAAAATAATAAAAAAAAAAAAAACCTGCTATTCTCACCTTCCGTCGTCCGACGATGCGCTCGCACCGGCCGCCATCTTCCGTTCCCAGAGATGCTTTGCGAAATTACCCAGAAGACTTAGCGGTCTTGCGAGACCGCTAAATCATCTGGGTAATTTCGCAATGCATCCTGGGAACGGAAGGTGGTGGCCGGTGCGAGCGCATCGCTAAATATTGCGTGGGCTGTGTTATATACCGTGTGGCTGCTATATACTACATGGGCAGTGTTATATACTCCGTGGGCTGTGTGATATGCTCCGTGGGCTGTGTTATATACTGCGTGGCGGCTATATCCTGCGTGGGCTGTGTTATATAGTATGTGGGCTGTTTTAAATACTCCGTGGGCTGTGTGATATACTGCGTGGGCTGTGCTATATACTACATCGCCTGTGTTATATACTGCGTGGCTGATATATACTGTTTGGGCTGTGTTATATAATGCGTGGCCACTGTTATATACTGCGTGGCCTCTATTAACGCATCGGGTATTATACAATATGTATGTATGTATATAGCAGCCACATAGTATACAGCACAGGCCACGTAGTATTTGCTATATACTACGTGGCCTCTGCTATATACTATGTGGCTACTATAAACATATATATATACATATTCTAGAATACCCGATGCATTAGAATCGGGCCACCATCTAGCAGTAGTTATATTCTTGTACATTGGGTATAGTATTATAGTAGTTATATTCTGTACATAGGGGCAGTATTATAGTAGTTATATTTTGTACATAGGGGCAGTATTATAGTAGTTATATTCTGTACAGGAGGAGCAGTATTATAGTAGTTATATTCTTGTATATAGGAGCAGTATTATAGTAGTTATATTCTTGTATATAGGGGCAGTATTATAGTAGTTATATTTTGTACATAGGGGCAGTATTATAGTAGTTATATTCTGTACAGGAGGAGCAGTATTTTGGTATTTATGTGTACAAGAATATAACTACTATAATACTGCTCCTAAGTACAAGAATATAACTACTATAATACTGCTCCTATGTACAAGAATATAACTACTATAATACTGCCCCTATGTACAAGAATATAACTACTATAATACTGCCCCTATGTACAAGAATATAACTACTATAATACTGCTCCAATATACAAGAATATAACTACTATAATACTGCTCCTATGTACAAGAATATAACTGCTATAATACTGCTCCTATGTACAAGAATATAACTGCTATAATACTGCCCCTATGTACAGGAATATAACTACTATAGTACTGCCCCTATGTACAAGAATATAACTACTATAATACTGCCCCTATGTACAAGAATATAACTACTATAATACTGCCCCTATGTACAAGAATATAACTACTATAATACTGCCCCTATGTACAAGAATATAACTGCTATAATACTGCTCCTATGTACAAGAATATAACTGCTATAATACTGCCCCTATGTACAGGAATATAACTACTATAGTACTGCCCCTATGTACAAGAATATAACTACTATAATACTGCCCCTATGTACAAGAATATAACTACTATAATACTGCTCCTATGTACAGGAATATAACTACTATAGTACTGCCCCTATGTACAAGAATATAACTACTATAATACTGCTCCTAAGTACAAGAATATAACTACTATAATACTGCTCCTATGTACAAGAATATAACTGCTATAATACTGCCCCTATGTACAGGAATATAACTACTATAGTACTGCCCCTATGTACAAAAATATAACAACTATAATACTGCCCCTATGTACAAGAATATAACTACTATAATACTGCCCCTATGTACAAGAATATAACTACTATAATACTGCCCCTATGTACAAGAATATAACTACTATAATACTGCCCCTATGTACAAGAATATAACTGCTATAATACTGCCCCTATGTACAAGAATATAACTACTATAATACAGCTCCTATGTACAAGAATATAACTGCTATAATACTGCCCCTATGTACAAGAATATAACATCTGAGCAATGCCTGCAACTAGTTTCTCCATACATCAGGCGTCCTGGAGCTTAATCAACAAACAGCAAATGCTTTTGTACGAAGTATTAAATACATTTCAGATAGCGTGTTCAATACTTTTTCCCCTGTGTAATTTCCCATTAGTACACAGAACTTAATTTATGGACATCTATGGTTTGATTTCTTAGCCTGTGTGAACTGGATGGGTTGTTACCGACATCTGGTGAGAATTTCATGTCACTAGCACCTTTAGAAAAAGATTTACTTAGAATACTTATTAGACCCGCTGTATGTGCTACCTGTAATACTGGAACATTTTAGGCATCCTGCATGGATTTACGTAGAGTAGAAATGGAAACATCTCATTCCTTTTGTAACTTAGAAAATAACCAGTTGACTCAGTCTTGGAATTTTCTTATTGAGCAGCTGGATACATTGTTTTTCTACGCTCACTAGGGCTACAATATTTTCTCCTTTATAAGAGGGTAAAAAGTTCTTTATATTCAAAATTAAAACATATTCACAGAAGCAACAGAACATGTTCAATATTAACGATGATATTTGCTCATGCGTTTTGCGCTGGCAGATGCCGTTGTGAGCGGCTCTTAGTCTATGGGAATATTCTTAACATTTGGCAAGAATCTGCAACCAGACAGATCTCTTTGTCCTTGCTCCAAATCCCCCCATGAAGTTCTGATCCTGGCAGAATGTCCCCAGCCCGCGGGCATCATTAGGTACCGGGGAAAAGACATAAATCAGGAAATCCAGTAGATAAACTGGTTATTTGTATGCAGTTGGAGACTTAGCAGCTGTGTCTGTCCCTGTAGAAGACGTGGAAGGAAAGAGGACAGTTCTCAATGTGACACCCTGAGGCCTGATCCGGGTGAGGCCCGACCAGACCCTGCGCTGCGCTGCGACAAAGCGTCGCCACATAACAACAACGTGCTGAACGTCATCTCACAATGATCCAGATGTGTAGACAGGAAAACAGTTACTGAAGCTGCAGGGGTTGTAACATGGAGACGGAATGTAGCAAAGTTAAAGCTGCAAACACCGTCCACTACCTGCAACTTCACCACGTAGGAAAGTTCAGCAAAGTTTTCGAAAATGTTAAACTGGTCAATTCCACAGGAAGGCTATATTATATGGAAGAAAAGGAACTTGTGGAGTAACCTGAGAGTTCAGAATGTTCATCCTCACCACTCTAGACCACCAGGGACACTAACATTAATCAGAAAAACTAATATACTGACTATATTATCATATGGAGAAGCTCTATGACTGTACTTACTGTATATTACTAGGACAGTATTATAGCAGCTTTATTCTTGTATATAGGGGCAGTATTATAGTAGTTATATTCTTGTACATAGGAGCAGTATTATAGTAGTTGTATTCTTGAATATAGGGGCTGTATTATAGTAGTTATATTCTTGTACATAGGAGCAGTATTATAGTAGTTGTATTCTTGAATATAGGGGCTGTATTATAGTAGTTATATTCTTGTACATAGGGGCAGTATTATAGCACTTTTATTGTTGAATATAGGGGCAGTATTATAGTAGTTATATTCTTGTACATAGGAGCAGTATTATAGTAGTTATATTCTTGTACATAGGGGCAGTATTATAGTAGTTATATTCTTGTACTTAGGAGCAGTATTATAGTAGTTATATTCTTGTACATAGGGGCAGTATTATAGTAGTTATATTCTTGTACATAGGGGCAGTATTATAGTAGTTATATTCTTGTACATAGGGGCAGTGTTATAGGAGTTATATTCTTGTACATAGGGGCAGTATTATAGTAGTTATATTCTTGTACTTAGGAGCAGTATTATAGCAGTTATATTTTTTTACATAGGGGCAGTATTATAGTAGTTATATTCTTGCATATATGGGCAGTATTGTAATAGTTATATTCTTGTACATGGGGCAGTATTATGGTAGTTATATTCTTGTATATAGGGGCAGTATTATAGTAGTTATATTCTTTTACATAGGGGCAGTATTATAGTAGTTATATTCTTGTATTTAGGAGCAGTATTATAGTAGTTATATTCTTGTACATGGGGCAGTATTATGGTAGTTATATTCTTGTATATAGGGGCAGTATTATAATAGTTATATTCATGCATGATTTATTTTGGGTTAGATATAAGTGAAATTCTTGCTTGAAGATGTGAAATGTTCCTGTCCTCGCACTTGGCTTATGTTTAGGCCAGCTCTCTTGGATATTATAGGCTATATATATTTGTGTATTAGTATCTTGTCCTGTTGCTAAACAGTATCACATAATCGACACGTCTACTCAGAAGTCGTTGAGTCTTTTTTCAGTCTCGCCATTATAATCGCAGGTGGTGTTTAAAGTTTAAACAGCTAATGAGATTTCACAGTTTGACATCTTGTTTTAAGATGCTCTCATTAGACACAACATTGTAGATGACAGTGAACGGTAATCTAAGAACATTTCACTTGTTCCTGTCGTTAGTATTTAAATAAGTTTTTCTTTCCCTGAATGACGGAGAATCGCACCTATGGCGATGCTCAGACAAATCCTACAATACACTGATACAATTGTTACTTTTACAAGACTCACTGTAGAGCTCACTGCTCTCATCATTCCCCTTGGAAAGAAGTAGACAATGAACAATGGAGCCAAGAGCTGAAGGTATTTGGAAGAGATCCAGTGTAGAGATGAATGCTCTCTTCCCTTCTGCCTTTGGCCCTGGTGGAGGGAACCTTCTACCATTATAAGCACTGGATGCACCAATGACCTTCTTGTGCAAAAAAGTGATGAGCTTCCATTGCACAATAGTTCTAAGTTTAACCAACAGTAAAATGAGATAGTAGAGGACCCTTCTCATGTCCTCTAATTGTACAAAGAGAAAAGGAACCAGCCATGTCCTACATTTTTTTAAATGCTATTAAAAAAAAGGTTTCATTCTACACATAGGATAGAAAAAAATTGGAACCCCCAGTGGGCGCTGGTACCCCAAAAACATGTACAGTGAAGGAAATAAATATTCGATCCCTTGCTGATTTTGCAAGTTTGCCCACTGCTTTGCCCACTGTATATAATTATATATATGTACAGATGATATAACCTGGGCATCTCCTGTATATAATTATATATGTACAGCCGGTATAACCTGGGCATCTCCTGTATATAATTATATATGTACAGCTGGTATAACCTGGACATCTTCTGTATATAATTATATATGTACAGCTGGTATAACCTGGGCATCTCCTGTATATAGCTATATATGTACAGCTGGTATAACCTGGGCATCTCCTGTATATAATTATATATGTACAGCCGGTATAACCTGGGCATCTCCTGTATATAATTATATATGTACAGCGGGTATAACCTGGGCATCTCCTGTATATAATTATATATGTACAGCCGGTATAACCTGGCCATCTCCTGTATATAATTATATATGTACAGCTGGTATAACCTGGGCATCTCCTGTATATAATTATGTATGTACAGCTGGTATAACCTGGGCATCTCCTGTATATACCGTAATTATATATGCACAGATGGTATAACCTAGGCATCTCCTGTATATAATTATATATGTACAGCTGGTATAACCTGGGCATCTCCTGTATATAATTATATATGTACAGCTGGTATAACCCGGGCATCTCCTGTATATAATTATATATGTACAGCTGGTATAACCTGGGCATCTCCTGTATATACCGTAATTATATATGCACAGATGGTATAACCTGGGCATCTCCTGTATATAATTATATATGTACAGCTGGTATAACCTGGGCATCTCCTGTATATAATTATATATGTACAGCTGGTATAACCCGGGCATCTCCTGTATATAATTATATATGTACAGCTGGTATAACCTGGGCATCTCCTGTATATAATTATATATGTACAGCTGGTATAACCCGGGCATCTCCTGTATATAATTATATATGTACAGCCGGTATAACCTGGGCATCTCCTGTATATAATTATATATGTACAGCTGATGTAACCTGGGCATCTTCTGTTTTAATTACAGCGGGGGAAATAAGTATTTGATCCCTTGCTGATTTTGTCAGTTTGCTGTTGTGAATTCTGTGGCAGAGTTCACTCCTGTGGTCACAAGTGGTACTTCGGCTGATTCTCTCTGTGAGCTTCGGTTTGAGGAGGAAAGTGGTACTGCAGCTTCTGAGTTTCCTCCCTCAGGTGATCTGGTGAGCTTGTTAGCTTCTTCTCTACTTAACTCCACCTGATGCTTTGATCCATGCTTCCTGTCAATGTTCCAGTTGTTTTTCCCCTGGATCATTCCTGTGGCCTGCTGCTCTGCAAAGCTAAGTTTTGCTTATGTTATTTTGTTGCTATTTTTCAGTCCAGCTTGCTTTATTGGTTTTTCTCACCTGCTGGAAGCTCTGAGACGCAGAGGGACCACCTCCGTACCGTTAGTCGGTGCGGAGGGTCTTTTTGTCCCCTCTGCGTGGTTATTTATAGGTTTTTGTGCTGACCGCAAAGTTATCTTCCCTATCCTCGTTCTGTTCAGCTAGTCGGGCCTCACTTTGCTAAATCTGTTTCATCTCTATGTTTGTGTTTTCATCTTACTCACAGTCATTATATGTGGGGGGCTGCCTTTTCCTTTGGGGAATTTCTCTGAGGCAAGGTAGGCTTATTTTTCTTCTTCAGGACTAGCTAGTTTCTCAGGCTGTGACGAGGCGCCTAGGTTCTGGTCAGGAGCGCTCCACGGCTACCTTTAGTGTGGTTTGATAGGATTAGGGATTGCGGTCTGCAGAGTTCCCACGTCTCAGAGCTCGTTCTATTATTTTGGGTTATTGTCAGATCACTGTATGTGCTCTGACCTCCATGTCCATTGTGATTCTGAATTGCCTTTCATAACAGTACAGGAAGCCAAAAGTGCTAATGATTCTCAATAGAGGGAAAAAAGAAGTTCTGAGACCATTTTTTTTTCTTTGCACTGTGTTTTGTCTTTTTTTTCCCCAAGACATTTGGGTGGTTCAGGACACAGGTGTAGCAATGGACATTAAAGGTCTGTCTTCATGTGTGGATCAGCTCACAGCAAGAGTTCAAAATATTCAAGATTTTGTGGTTCAGAATTCTTTGCTAGAACCGAGAATTCCTATTCCAGATTTGTTTTTTGGAGATAGAACTAAATTTCTGAGTTTCAAAAATAATTGTAAACTATTTCTGGCTTTGAAACCTCGCTCTTCTGGTGACCCAATTCAACAGGTTAGGATCGTCATTTCTTTTTTGCACGGCGACCCTCAGGACTGGGCGTTTTCTCTTGCGCCAGGAGATCCTGCATTGAGTAATATCGATGCGTTTTTTCTGGCGCTCGGATTGCTGTACGATGAACCTAATTCAGTGGATCAGGCAGAAAAAAATTTGCTGGCTCTGTGTCAGGGTCAGGATGAGATAAAGGTATATTGTCAGAAATTTAGAAAGTGGTCAGTGCTCACTCAATGGAATGAATCTGCGCTGGCAGCAATATTCAGAAAGGGTCTCTCTGAAGCCCTTAAGGATGTCATGGTGGGATTTCCTATGCCTGCTGGTTTGAATGAGTCTATGTCTTTGGCCATTCAGATCGGTCGACGCTTGCGTGAGCGTAAATCTGTGCACCATTTGGCGGTATTACCTGAGCTTAAACCTGAGCCTATGCAGTGTGATAGGACCTTGACCAGAGTTGAACGGCAAGAACATAGACGTCTGAATGGTCTGTGTTTCTACTGTGGTGATTCCACTCATGCTATCTCTGATTGTCCTAAGCGCACTAAGCGGTCTGCCACCATTGGTACTGTACAGTCAAAATTTCTTCTGTCCATTACCTTGATCTGCTCTTTGTCATCGTATTCTGTCATGGCATTTGTGGATTCAGGCGCTGCCCTGAATTTGATGGACTTGGAATATGCTAAGCGTTGTGGGTTTTTCTTGGAGCCCTTGCAGTGTCCTATTCCATTGAGAGGAATTGATGCTACGCCTTTGGCCAAGAATAAGCCTCAATACTGGACCCAGCTGACCATGTGCATGGCTCCTGCACATCAGGAGGTTATTCGCTTTCTGGTGTTGCATAATCTGCATGATGTGGTCGTGTTGGGGTTGCCATGGCTACAAGCCCATAATCCAGTATTAGATTGGAAATCCATGTCGGTGTCCAGCTGGGGTTGTCAGGGGGTACATGGTGATGTTCAATTTCTGTCAATTTCGTCATCCACCCCTTCTGAGGTCCCAGAGTTCTTGTCTGATTACCGGGATGTATTTGATGAGCCCAAGTCCAATGCCCTACCTCCGCATAGGGATTGTGATTGTGCTATCAATTTGATTCCTGGTAGTAAATTCCCAAAAGGTCGATTGTTTAATTTGTCCGTGCCTGAGCATGCCGCTATGCGGAGTTATGTGAAGGAATCCCTGGAGAAGGGGCATATTCGCCCATCATCGTCGCCATTAGGAGCAGGGTTCTTTTTTGTAGCCAAGAAGGATGGTTCGCTGAGACCTTGTATTGATTACCGCCTTCTTAATAAGATCACGGTTAAATTTCAGTACCCCTTGCCATTGTTATCTGATCTGTTTGCTCGGATTAAGGGGGCTAGTTGGTTCACAAAGATAGATCTTCGTGGTGCGTATAATCTGGTGCGAATTAAGCAAGGCGATGAATGGAAAACTGCATTTAATACGCCCGAGGGTCATTTTGAGTATCTCGTGATGCCGTTCGGACTTGCCAATGCTCCATCAGTGTTTCAGTCCTTTATGCATGACATCTTCCGAGAGTACCTGGATAAATTCCTGATTGTGTACTTGGATGACATTTTGATCTTCTCGGATGATTGGGAGTCTCATGTGAAGCAGGTCAGAACGGTTTTTCAGGTCCTGCGTGCTAATTCTTTGTGAAGGGATCAAAGTGTCTCTTCGGTGTGCAGAAGGTTTCATTTTTGGGGTTCATCTTTTCCCCTTCTACTATCGAGATGGATCCTGTTAAGGTCCAAGCCATCCATGATTGGACTCAGCCGACATCTCTGAAAAGTCTGCAAAAGTTCCTGGGCTTTGCTAATTTTTATCGTCGCTTCATCTGCAATTTTTCTAGTATTGCTAAACCATTGACCGATTTGACCAAGAAGGGTGCTGATGTGGTCAATTGGTCTTCTGCTGCTGTGGAAGCTTTTCAAGAGTTGAAGCGTCGTTTTTCTTCTGCCCCTGTGTTGTGTCAACCAGATGTTTCTCTTCCGTTCCAGGTCGAGGTTGATGCTTCTGAGATTGGAGCAGGGGCTGTTTTGTCACAGAGAGGTTCTGGTTGCTCAGTGATGAAACCATGCGCCTTCTTTTCCAGGAAGTTTTCGCCTGCTGAGCGAAATTATGATGTGGGCAACCGAGAGTTGCTGGCCATGAAGTGGGCATTCGAGGAGTGGCGTCATTGGCTTGAAGGAGCTAAGCATCGCGTGGTGGTATTGACTGATCATAAGAACTTGACTTATCTCGAGTCTGCCAAGCGCTTGAATCCTAGACAGGCTCGTTGGTCGTTGTTTTTTGCCCGTTTTGACTTTGTGATTTCGTACCTTCCGGGCTCTAAAAATGTGAAGGCGGATGCTCTGTCTAGGAGTTTTGTACCCGACTCTCCGGGTTTGTCTGAGCCGGCGGGTATCCTCAAGGAGGGAGTAATTGTGTCTGCCATCTCCCCTGATTTGCGGCGGGTGCTGCAAAAATTTCAGGCTAATAAACCTGATCGTTGCCCAGCGGAGAAACTGTTTGTCCCTGATAGGTGGACGAATAGAGTTATCTCTGAACTTCATTGTTCGGTGTTGGCTGGTCATCCTGGAATCTTTGGTACCAGAGAGTTAGTGGCTAGATCCTTTTGGTGGCCCTCTCTGTCGCGGGATGTGCGTACTTTTGTGCAGTCCTGTGGGATTTGTGCTCGGGCTAAGCCCTGCTGTTCTCGTGCCAGTGGGTTGCTGTTGCCCTTGCCGGTCCCGAAGAGGCCTTGGACACATATCTCTATGGATTTTATTTCTGACCTTCCCGTTTCTCAAAAGATGTCAGTCATTTGGGTGGTCTGTGATCGCTTTTCTAAGATGGTCCATCTGGTACCCTTGTCTAAATTGCCTTCCTCCTCTGATTTGGTGCCTTTGTTCTTCCAGCATGTGGTTCGTTTGCATGGCATTCCAGAGAATATTGTTTCTGACAGAGGTTCCCAGTTTGTTTCGAGGTTTTGGCGAGCCTTTTGTGGTAGGATGGGCATTGACTTGTCTTTTTCCTCGGCTTTCCATCCTCAGACTAATGGCCAGACCGAGCGAACCAATCAGACCTTGGAAACATATCTGAGGTGCTTTGTTTCTGCTGATCAGGATGACTGGGTGTCCTTTTTGCCTTTGGCTGAGTTCGCCCTTAATAATCGGGCCAGCTCGGCTACCTTGGTTTCACCGTTTTTCTGCAATTCTGGGTTCCATCCTCGTTTCTCTTCTGGACAGGTTGAGTCTTCGGACTGTCCTGGTGTGGATACTGTGGTGGACAGGTTGCAGCAGATTTGGACTCAGGTAGTGGACAATTTGACCTTGTCCCAGGAGAAGGCTCAACTTTTCGCTAATCGCAGACGCCGTGTGGGTCCCCGACTTCGTGTTGGGGATCTGGTTTGGTTATCTTCTCGTCATATTCCTATGAAGGTTTCCTCTCCTAAGTTTAAACCTCGTTTTATTGGTCCGTATAGGATTTCTGAGGTTCTTAATCCTGTGTCTTTTCGTCTGACCCTTCCAGATTCTTTTTCCATACATAACGTATTCCATAGGTCATTGTTGCGGAGATACGTGGCACCTATGGTTCCATCTGTTGAGCCTCCTGCCCCGGTTTTGGTGGAGGGGGAATTGGAGTATATTGTGGAGAAGATTTTGGATTCTCGTGTTTCAAGACGGAAACTCCAGTATCTGGTTAAATGGAAGGGTTATGCTCAGGAAGATAATTCCTGGGTTTTTGCCTCGGATGTCCATGCTCCCGATCTTGTTCGTGCCTTTCATGTGGCTCATCCTGGTCGGCCTGGGGGCTCTGGTGAGGGTTCGGTGACCCCTCCTCAAGGGGGGGGTACTGTTGTGAATTCTGTGGCAGAGTTCACTCCTGTGGTCACAAGTGGTACTTCGGCTGATTCTCTCTGGGATCTTCCGTTTGTGGAGGAAAGTGGTACTGCAGCTTCTGAGTTTCCTCCCTCAGGTGATCTGGTGAGCTCGTTAGCTTCTTCTCTACTTAACTCCACCTGATGCTTTGATCCATGCTTCCTGTCAATGTTCCAGTGTAGGACTTGTTTTTCCCCTGGATCATTCCTGTGGCCTGCTGCTCTGCAAAGCTAAGTTTTGCTTATGTTATTTTGTTGCTATTTTTCAGTCCAGCTTGCTTTATTGGTTTTTCTCGCCTGCTGGAAGCTCTGAGACGCAGAGGGACCACCTCCGTACCGTTAGTCGGTGCGGAGGGTCTTTTTGTCCCCTCTGCGTGGTTATTTATAGGTTTTTGTGCTGACCGCAAAGTAATCTTCCCTATCCTCGTTCTGTTCAGCTAGTCGGTCCTCACTTTGCTAAATCTGTTTCATCTCTATGTTTGCGTTTTCATCTTACTCACAGTCATTATATGTGGGGGGCTGCCTTTTCCTTTGGGGAATTTCTCTGAGGCAAGGTAGGCTTATTTTTCTTCTTCAGGACTAGCTAGTTTCTCAGGCTGTGACGAGGCGCCTAGGTTCTCGTCAGGAGCGCTCCACGGCTACCTTTAGTGTGGTTTGATAGGATTAGGGATTGCGGTCTGCAGAGTTCCCACGTCTCAGAGCTCGTTCTATTATTTTGGGTTATTGTCAGATCACTGTATGTGCTCTGACCTCCATGTCCATTGTGATTCTGAATTGCCTTTCATAACAGTTTGCCCACTGACAAAGACATGAACACTATAATTTTAAGGGTAGGTTAATGTTAACATTGAGAGATAGAATATCAAAAATAGAATCCAGAAAATCACATTCTATAAATCATATAATATAATAATTTGCATTTTGCATTGAGAAATAAGTATTTGATCCCCTACCAACCATTAAGAGTTCTGGCTCCTACAGACCAGTTAGACGCTCCTAATCACCTCGTTACCTGCATTAATGACAGCTGTCTTACATAGTCACCTTTATAAAAGACTCCTGTCCACAGACTCAATTAATCAGTCAGACTCTGACCTCTACAACATGGGCAATACCAAAGAGCTCTATAAGGACGTCAGGGACAAGATCATAGATCTGCAGAAGGAGACAACTGTTGTGCAATAGTAAGAAAATGGAAGAAATACAAAATGACTGTCAATCGACATCGATCTGGGGCACCATGCAAAATCTCACCTTGTGGGGTATCCTTAATCATGAAGGAGGTGAGAGATCAGCCTAAAACTACACGGGGGGAACTTGTTAATGATCTCAAGGCAGCTGGGACCACAGTCACCAAGAAACCATTGGTAACACATTACGCCGTAAAGGTTTAATATCCTGCAGTGCCCACAAGGTCCCCCTGCTCAAGAAGGCACATGTGCAGGCCATCTGGAGTTTACCAATGAACACCTGGATGATTCTGTGAGTGATTGGGAGAAGGTGCTGTGATCAGATGAGACGAAAATTGAGGTCTTTGGCATTAACTGAACTCGCCGTGTTTAGAGAAAGAAAAATGTTGCCTATGACCAAAAGAACACCTTCCCCACTGTCAAGCATGGAGGTGGAAACATTAGGTTTTGGGGGGCTTCTCTGCTAAAGGCACAGGACTACTTCACCGCATCAATGGGAGAATGGATGGAGCCATGTACCATAAAATCCTGAGTGACAACCTCCTTCCCTCCACCAGGACATTAAAAATGGGTCCTGGCTGTGTCTTCCAATGACCCAAAACATACAGCCAAGGCAACAAAGGAGTGGCTGAAAAAGAAGCACATTAAGGTCATGGAGTGGCCTAGCCAGTCTCCAGACCTTCATCCCTTAGGAAACTTATGGAGGGAGTTGAAGCTCCGAGTTGCCAAGCGACAGCCTCAAAATCTTAATGATTTAGAGATGATCTGTAAAGAGGAGTGGACCAAAATTCCTCCTGACATGTGCGCAAACCTCATCATCAACTACAGGAAACGTCTGACTGCTGGGCTTGCCCACAAGGGTTTTACCACCAAGCATTAAGTCTTGTTTGCCAGAGGGATCAAATACTTATTTCTCACTGCAAAATGAAAATAAATTTATATAATTTATACAATGTGATTTTCTGGATTTTATTTTTGACATTCTATCTTTCAATATTAAAAACTAACCTACCCTTAAAATTATAGACTGTTCACGTCTTTGTTAGTGGGCAAACTTATAAAATCAGCAAGGGATCAAATACTTATTTCCTTCACTGTATGTGCAGCAATGAATGAGAATAAGGTGAGGGCGATGTTACTTTCATTGGGATTAGGACACACCTTTCTTGGGGTGTGATGAAGTCTTCCACCCCCAGCAGTGGATCTCATTTTGGTTATTATTATGGCTTCTCCTAAGTTCAACAGCAATAATACTAATGCATGAATGCATATCATCTCTGAATGCGCTGACTCCTGCCCATCCCTACTCAATGTCCCCCAACACACTCCCAATCAATCTAATTATTCCTGTTTTAGTTTTTATTTAGAATGGTACAAAGTTAAAAAAACAAAACTTTATAAAAAGTTTTGCTGGCCAAACCCTACTCCCGAGAGACGCCGGCTGCTATGGAGATTCTCACATGAGCCTCTCATTCCCTTCCTTAAATACCTTCTAAATTGATTTTTTTTGTGTTGCCCATTACAAGAACTGAGAATGCGAGAAGGATTTGATGCCAATTTGAGAAGGTCCCATGGCTCAGTTCTGCGGATATGATCAACTCGTCCTGGGCAGAAGGAGCCGTGTGTTAATTAAATCCGAGTTTTCAGCCGCCACCACAGATATATTGAATGGCGGGATAGGCAAGTCCGAATTACCGAGGTAATTCCATAAGGGGATTCTCAAATCAAATGAAGCTAAAATCCATTCTTACAGCTACAAGGGCGAGTGAAAGCGGTTTGGTAAAAGACAGATGTGGTATCACTGAACTTCAGTCTTCAGTCTTAGCTCACAGGTTAAGGGTAATGGTGACCCACGGGGTCGTTCTCCTGTATCACACTATCAGCAGAGCAAGAGATGAGTGAACAGTTCCAAGAACCTTTATTACATGCAAACCAAAAGGTCCATAAAACAATCCACCACAAGGAGGATAAAATAGTCCAGGAACACGGATACAGTCCAGTAACGAGATGAGAGTCACAATCCTCCAGGAGTAGTTTCCAGGGTAATCATGGTTTCTCCAAGTCTCTCTTGGGTGCTGGCGTTAACATTAGAAGGGTCATGAATGGAGAGTCAGGAAATGTCAGCAGGGTTTCATCAAGAGGCATGGGCACATTCAGGCTGCCGATGGTAACTGAGCTTATTCAATTATCGGACCTTTTGTAAGGTAATTTAAGATTCAAGACAAGACAGGGAATGCACAGAATGTTGCAGAGTAACAAGAAGATAAATATGAACATAGACAGAATGATAGCCACACACCATATCACACCTTCACAACCTCTTCCCCCTTTTAATAACTGTGCAAGCCATGAGGTCTACATAGACCTCGGGTCACCTCTTTTTAGTCCACATTGCTTAACTGTTGATAGTTCCTGTTCAATAGTGGCACAGGCAACTTCCCGTTGAAGTAGCTTCCGACTGGCAAAAGCAACAGGATGTTTATCCCCAGGTGCATTCACTTGGCTAAGAACTGCCCCAATCCCAAAGGTGGATGTATCTGTCTGCATGAGGAACCTGAGCTTATAGTCAGGGACAGCCAAGACAGGAGCAGTGATGAGGGTGGTCTTTAATGCTGAAAAGGCATCCTCGCATGCAGTTGTCCACATCACATTCCTAGGCATGTTCTTGTGGGTCAGGTTGGTTAAAGACTTGGCCAAGGTGCTGAAATGAGAAACACATTTTCAATAGTAAACAGCAGTTCCCAAAAAAGAAAGTACCTGCATCTTAGTCTGGGGTCTACCCTCCACACTCTATACCCAAGGTACTGCACCTCAGCCATCCCCAACTGGCAATTATCAGGGCGAATGGTTAGTCCTGCAGTCATGATATGGTCTAGCACTATATGCTCAAGTGTTTAAGATGTTCCTCCCAGGCTGTGCTGAAAATGGCAATGTCATCCAAGTAAGCACAGGCAAAGTCCTGATATTGTTCTAATAGTCGATATACCGGCCTCTGGAAAGTAATCGGGGCATTTCCCATCCCGAAGGGCATTCTCAGGAACTCAAAAAGTCCTAATGGAGTAATGAAGGCCGAACGCTCCCAATCTTTCTCTGTTAGGGGTATCTGCAAGTACCCCATTCTCAAGTCTACTGTGATTACCAATTGGACACTAGCTAGATGATCAAGTAGATCATCAATCCTGGGCATGGGCTAAGCTTCACTCTTAGTGGCATCATTTAATCTCCTGTAATCGTCTCAGGACAGTGTTGTACCATCCTTCTTGGGGACTACAATGACAGGAGAGGCCCACTAACTGTGAGTTTTCTGAATCCCACCAGTTGTTTAATCTCTTCCAGGTCATTCTTTATCATACATTGAACAGCCTGCTGGATGAGGCATTGTCCTGAGGCTTCCACATGGTGGCTGGTGAGAGTAGCCCACCCCGACTTTGAGGAGAGAGCAAAAGCCGTTGGTCTCAGTACGAAGAAAATGTCTTCCTTTTGTATATCCATTAAATGGGAGCCCAGGGACACTTGTTCCAGGGATCCTCCCACTTGGGTGACCTGGAGAAGATGGAGATACTTGTCCTTGGAGGTATCACTGGAGGGGGTGGCAGACCGCTAGAACAGGCAGAGATCGGTCGTGATATTCTTTCAGATTGTTGACGGTCTTCTGTTGTTGACCACTAGGGTCCAGGGTCCAGGGCAATAATGTAGTTAGTGCCACTAAGTTTCTTGACAACCTGATAAGGGCCTTCCCACATTGTTTGAAGCTTGTTGACAGGGGAAGCAATAATCATGAGCACCTGTTGTCCTTCCATTATGTTTCAGGTCTTGGCTCTATGGCAGGGTAGAGGGGCAGACATATCTGGAGGGGGCTGGTGCATGGGAGCAGGCTGTGGTTTATTTTCAAGAAGTCTCCCCATTGCAGTTGGATAGTAAGGGCATCATCGTACAGGGCTGCAGCTCTATCCAAAGTGCACGGCGTGCTGTCCCGGACACATTCGTGTATTTCTGAGGGGCACTTGGCAAGAAATTGTTTTATAAGGAATGCCTGCATGACATCTTACACAGTGAAGGCAATTTGCGCTTTCAGCCATCTCCGACATGACTGGGACATCTTTTGGGCATAAATCCTAAACTATTGCCCCGTGGAGCATGTGATGTCTCTGAACTGGGCCCTATATAAGTCTGGGGTGATAGCATGGTAATCCAGGATTGTCCGTTTTACAATGTTATAATCCCGGTTCTGCTGGGAGTCAATTGTTCGGTAAGCCTCCGCCAGGCTACCGTTCAGGAGTCCCACTAACAAACACATCCAGTCAGAGTGGGGCACCTCCATCACGGCACACTGCTGCGCAAAGTCCTTGAAGAACGCCTCCACATCTCTGGAAGCCTCATCAAATGGCTTGAAATTCGTCCGGGTGATTCGTACAGACTCCCAGATCGTTGAGAGTACAATCCAAACCACATTACTCCCTCTTCTGGGCTCCATTGCTTCCAGTCTCGGATGTTCTCGGCGAGCAGCTTCTTCCTTATACTCCTGAGAGATGACTGTGACCAAAAACTACCTTCTTTTCTTCGTACCACACCAACCACTGCATTTTTGGGGTGGGAATCCCCGTCTCCAGTGCTTGTCCATTAGATATCTGGGAAAAGGTGGCCTGGTTAGCACCAAGTAGATCAATTAAGGCCTCTTTAGTCAGTCTCTGGTAGTTCAGGCCCAAGTCTCTGGGCCTCTCCTGTAGACTGGATATGGTCCAGTTTCTGTATTCACTGGATGGTTCTCCATTAGGTTGCACTTTGTTGATCCCACTGCTCTGAAGAGACTGGAGCCTTAATCCAGCACCTAAGACCGCTCAGCCATGCTATCACAATACTTATAATGGTGAAATAAGACATTTAGCTGTGTTCTACCTATAGGTAATGATTACCTGTGACCTGTGGAGCTTTAAGCTCTGCTCGATTAGGACAAAGTTATGGTTAGTAACTCCAGCAAAGGAAGTAAAATCAGCGGGATGTAGCTGCAGATTTTCTTTCTGATTGTTTGAGACTATTTATTTATTATTATTTGATGGCCTTTGCTCGATTTTGAGCCATGACGATTTGTTGGATGAACGCTCTGTAGGGAAATCAATCTTCTGCAAGCCTAGCTAGGTCCACCAGGGTCTTTTCTTCCATTATTTTGATTGTATAAAGCCATCGGGTCGCTGGTCTTCCTCTTCGCCTTATTCTTTCTATTCTTCCAACCATGATGTCCTTCTCCAGTGATTGCTCTCCTCGTGTGATGTGTCCACCTTAGGTAAGTCATAGCTTGGTGATTCTCCATTCGAGTGACATGTCTGGCTTGATTTGTTCCAAATTTGATTTGTTTGTTCTTCTTGCCATCCATGGAATTGATAACGTCCTTCTCCAGCACTATATTTCGAGGGAGTCAATCCTTCTTCTCTCTTGTTTCTTTATCGTCCAGTTTTCACATCCATTTGTCGCCATAGAAAGACAAAACTACATACGAGTCGTGTCCTCGTCGCCAGTGAAATGTTCCTCGATTTGAAGACCTTCTCCAGTGTCTTCACTGTTGATTTGTCCATGGCTATTCTCCTATTGACTTCCCGTGTTGTCGCTGTATCTCGACTTATCATCAATCCAAATAAGTTTAAGTCATTTACAACTTCCAGTTCATCACTGTCCATCTCAAATGTGTCGCGGTCCTACCTAGCAGTGGTAATTTGAGACAACACTGTGTAAAAGGAGACAGCGAGAAACAGAGAAAAACGTCTAATTGGCTCAGAGGGAAAAGCAAAGCTCTGACTTTTGACCTTGTATACCCTGCAAGAACATGGAGCGGGTTTATGCACATTTATAGAATCTAATGGAGCGAAGGAGCTGAATTTTTCAGTGATCTTTAAGGTGTTTGGAAACTACTAAACAGATTGCATTAAAGTCAAGTGAGAACCAGGTGCTGGCTGCCATCCTGGGCATTAACAGGGGTCCTCCAGCTGACATCTCCCTGCTATACACCCAGACCTATACTGTATGCATGTATGTATGTGATATCTTCACTTTCCTGACACTGATAAGCTAAGAATTGTTTAGGAAATTTGCTTTTTTTATTTATGCAAGTGTCTAATTGGCATTCCCAAGCCAGGTAAGTGCTCTGGCCCTCTGGTCATTAAACGCTCCAGTAACTCACCTTTGGAGTTGGCTGACAGGTGACATCACCCGAGACTATTCTGGGGCATGTCATGCTCAGTGACTTATGTGCATGGACCCTAGTAAAGAACAGCATATGCATCATCCCAAAAAGTGCGAGATGCATCTGAAGGGATAAAGTGTTACATCGGTCAATACCAAGGTGGAGCTTTTGGGAGTGCCCTTAAGAGGCCAAACATGCACATGTCCTATCATTGGGCAATAACCCCACTGGAATCCATGACGCTGTTGCAGAATCAGTATGTCATGCTGGGTGAGGGAGAACCAAGGTGCACAACAATGGGGAGAGGGAGAGGAATCCCAAACGCTAGGGAAGGGGGGAATGTAGACTCCTAGGCAGATCTAACAACACCCTGTCTTTCCTGACATCCCTAAATAGGTTCTGCACCTATTTCCGATCAGGAACCTAACCCTAGCGACCCTGGATAGGGAGGGGATGAGGCTGGCGCTAGTCAGCACTCACTACAACTAAAGACAGAGAGGGTGGACAAATGAGGGGTTACACTTAGATTGCGAAGACTACCGAGATATCACACCGGCAGTCCTCCAAGAAAACATTAGCCAACTGCTAGTACTTCCAACCAGACAGAGAGAAATTGAGCTAGCACCAGCACCTTGCTGAAGAGACTGAAGGTATTTAAACCTTCAGCAAAGGTGTGTTAATTAGCAGCAGAAGGTGGATGTATCTATTGGGTTCTAAAGGGAGAAGGATATCACTCCATAACAGATATGCAAAAATCAAGAAGGTGCTTGTAGAGCTAATCGCAATGACCTTCTACAGCCGGATCCAGGACGACTGTCTGTCACACCTGACACACCTGTGACATATTGTTTTAAATGATCACTGGACGATGAGTCAACACCAAAGGAGAGCTGTTGGGTAGGATGTTACTGATGAGAGTGTGGGTACTGGCATGGGCTTTGAATGCCCATCAAGCATTTATGAACTAATTTGCATGAAGAATAATAGCTTTTTGTGTTTTTTTCTGCTCATGTGCCAATAAAGGTATTTTCCAAACTTAGTCTTTGTGCTAACCTTGTTCCGTGCAGTGATCCACTCCTACAGGACGCCAACTAAAGCGGATCAGTGCTGTTGCCCGTTACGGTCATCACTTAGTATAATAGTCATGATAAGGGCAGGTGGTGTTGACGTTGACAATCCCTACCGGTACTTCAGCTCATAAGCTGCTACATGACCCAACGCGTTTTTGTATTTACAGGCTGGAGGCTATGGGACAAGAGGATGAATTGTCACCATAATTGACTGGTCAGGGACTAGATAATTGCGCTCAATAGAAGTAATGATACGGTCAATGGACACCACCACCACCAGCTCTCAGTGGTTGCTCCTCTTTACGGCTATTGTAGCTGGATTGTGTCTGGAGACGGTGTCCTATAGACTGCTGCCCTCAAATAAAGGCCCACATCCTATTACATCTTATTCAGATAACCAATGAGATGTGAAATAGGTTCCTCTGTGCCTGATAAGCCCGATGCCGTTGACTTGTTGAGTCTGGTAATATAGCACCGCTCCCTTTGCCTTGAAGGCCCTCTGTGTAATTGAGTCACTCGGCACCCAAGAAGGAAGCAATTCCAGCCTAACGGAGGTTAAACAACGTGCCGCAGCCGCCGCTCCCATCTCGCTGTGAAGAGATTGTTCTTCTATTAGCTCTTCACTTTCCAGCCACAAGCTCCATAGGAAGATATGTGCTGACCCGAAAGTTTTCATGTTTCTGAATTCCATTCTTAAGAAGAAGTCGAGATTTACCTCCGACCTAGACTCAATAAGTGCAAACCCTGGGAAAAGCCTCCTAAATAAATGCAGACCCAAGACCAGACCCCTCAATATGTACAAATCCAATATTAAACCCATCTTAACTAATATTGATGCTAGCCTAAACCCCTTAAAATAATTCAGAACCAAACCAGACCCATCTAGTACAGACCCATCTAAGAAAACAAACCCATGGCAAGATGCCCTATGCTAATTAATTCCCTACATTAATACAACCCACCCATATAATAACAGAAATCCAATCACACCCTCTAAACTGATACAGACCCCCAAATAAGATCTGATAAATAAATACAGACCCCAGATTAGACCCCTAACTAAATACTCTTCACCTCCTAAATAAATTCTGACACCAGACCCTCTGAGCAAATGTAGACCCCTGATGTAAAGTCCTTTGAAAATACAGATCCAAACCATATGCCCAATACAAACACAGACCCAAGACAAGTCCCTAAAATATATACAGACACCAAACCAGACCCCCAAAATATAGATACCTGACCTACTAAATAAATACAGACAGAAGACCAGATCTCATAAATACATAGTAACATAGTAACATAGTTAGTAAGGCCGAAAAAAGACATTTGTCCATCCAGTTCAGCCTATATTCCATCATAATAAATACCCAGATCTACGTCCTTCTACAGAACCTAATTGTATGATACAATATTGTTCTGCTCCAGGAAGACATACAGACCCTGTAACAGACCCTGTAAATAAATACAGACCCTGTAACAGATCACAACATATATATATATATATACAGATTCTAGACCAAACCCTATGAACAATGGTGACCCCCAAAGTAGAGCCCTTTGAAAATACAGGTCCAAACATACCCCAAATAAAAATACCGACACTAGACTGCAAACCGGACTTGAAATAAACCCCCTAAATAATTGCAGACCCTAGACCAGATTCTCCCCAAGATAAATACAGACCCCAGGTTAGACTTTCTAATTAAATATAGACCCCTAATATAGACACCAGACCTTGTAAATAAATATAGACCCCAAACCAGACGCTCAAAATAAGAATAGACTCCAGACCCCCTAATTGAGTATAAATCTCAGGCCAGACATTCTGAATAAAGACAGATCCCAAGACCATACCTTCTAACCAAATATTGACTGTTTAGAAATACTGACCGTATTAAGAGACACACTGTCATGCTGCTGCAGTGCAGTATAACGCAACCTCCACCAGAGGGAGCTTGAAAGGGAGATGAGACTGCGTACATAGAAAAGCACCACAGAGCAGCAGCACAGGTGCCACCAAGTGGCGAGAGAGTGGTCAGACTAGCCGAGTCAAAATACAATCAGAGGCCGAAGTACCAAAAAAAGGGATAAGCAGTAAACGTGGTTAGAAACAAGCCAGGAGGTTCAACAGCGGTCAGAAGCGGATAAGACAAGGTCAGAAGGCAGAAACGAGTCTGAATACAGACCAAGTCAGGAACCAGAGAAACAAACAGGAAAACGCTGGGAAAAGGGCAGACAGAGGGAGTCAACAGACACGGGGCAAGTCAGGGATCACAGCAGGACAAATCAAGAGCTACCAGAGTCAGGTTCACATGCCGAAGGCAGAACTATAGCTGACACCTCCAGCAGGATGCCTGGGAGATAAATAGCAAACCTGAGCCCAGAATTAGGCAGAGCAAAGATATCCCTTGACCTGATTCGCCTGGAAAAACGGCAGACAGGATTAAACCCTGGAACGGATCATGATGACACACACACTATGGAGACACGAGGGTCAGTGAGTGTTCTTGTCGGCTGACCTAACTGTCTTTAGAAAGACCGCATGGACCAGGCTCATCCTCCTGATTGCCCGTTCTCCTTTCCCGTGGGTAGAACACTACTTAGACAACACAGGGTGATGGTAAAACAGTATGGCAATACTTTTTCAACCACCAACAGACAATAACACATAGTACAGACCCAGTAAGTACATAAGAATGTGCAAATGACAGAGCCTCACCCTCTCTGTGGCTCACTGCGAAATAGAAGATATGCAACTTCCAGGCTTCCAGGGCCAACTACCCCAACCAATGGCACTCCGCTTTTGGCAGGCACTCACAGAGAGAATGTAGCGGCAAGCCTAGGAAGCTGACTGAGCAGAATGAGGCATGTGGCCAGGTGACCTGATTGTCCCAACCTGGATTCTCTAAATGTCTCATTGGGTTCAGTGATGGTCGAAGGAGCAGATCTGTATTCCTCCAGTTTCCTTGGCTGCTGTCCTGTAGATTCTGACAAGAAAAAGAGGCAGATCTTATACAGTAGTTCACAGCTCTTATTCAGGCATTTTTCCATGGTATTGGAGGAAGGTGACAGAAGATCATCTCTCATTGTTTGAGTGTTCAATTAACCTGCATATTTTGCACTGTAATGTTTGCAGAACACCAACTGTATGGACTGATGCAATGGGTAACCAACATATTAACAAACATTGATTGATCAATTAACCTGTGCCTTTGTCCCTCAAGGATAGCAGAACAATTAGCTGCAAAGACTGATACAATAGCTAGTTAGCAACCATTCAACAAATATCAATTCAACCTTCAATAAGAGTCAATGTTCAGTCTCATATGAACAATAGCTCATGTCCCTGGGCGTACTGAAATAATACATCTAACATAATTATCATTAAATGTCGCGGTCCGGGTCTGGCGCCTCCCATCTTCATACAATGACGTCCTCTTTGCTTCCTGCCGCACCTCCTGCTCAGGCGTACTTTATCTGCCCTGTTGAGGGCAGAGCAAAGTACTGCAGTACACAGGCGCCGAGCCTCTCTGACCTTTCCCAGTGCCTGTGCACTGCAGTACTGTGCTCTGCCCTCAACAGGGCAGATAAAGTACGCCTGCGCAGGAGCCGTGGCAGGAAGCAAAGAAGAGGATGTCACCGTATGAAGATGGGAGGCGCCGGACCGCGACGCCCATCGGACTGGACCGCAGCGGGACCGCCCTGGGTGAGTATAATCTTGTTTTTCTTATCTTACAGGTTACATCGGGGGCGTATCTACAGAATCTAATATATAATTGCCTAGAATACTACTTCCTGCAATTTGTGCCAACTTCCGTGGCTTTGTCCGGAGCTAATGTCCGGAGCTAGTGTCCGGAGCTAATGTCCGGAGCTAATGTCCGGAGATAAGCGACGTCAACAGTGTCCAGTGTCTGATTGGTTGCCGCCTGCTGCGAGCGACCAATCAGAAACGTGCCGTACTGTGACACACTCCGCCCGCCATTTTGGTGTGATTTTTGAATTTTTACCTCACAGCAAGTTTCTACTGCGTGGAGGCGGGCCCAGTGACGTTGCTCTTCAAGCTCCTGCCGAATTTCGTCAAAAAAATGATAATACCATTTACCAAAACTATATATATTTAGTTGTGAAGTGGTTCAGTGACATTTTCACACCAATTTTGAACTTTTGTTTGGTGTTTTCTCCATATACTGCCTATTATTCACTGACTGTTATACTGAGAGACTGCCGTTTATTAACCTCTTCTTTGCCACATCTAATATATAATTGCCTAGAATACTACTTCCTGCAATTTCTGCCAACTTCCGTGGCTTTGTCCGGAGCTAATGTCCGGAGCTAATGTCCGGAGCTAATGTCCGGAGCTAATGTCCGGAGCTAATGTCCGGAGCTAATGTCCGGAGCTAATGTCCGGAGATAAGTGACGTCAACAGTGTCCAGTGTCTGATTGGTTGCCGCCTGCTGCGAGCGACCAATCAGAAACGTGCCGTACTGTGACACACTCCGCCCGCCATTTTGGTGTGATTTTTGAATTTTTACTTAAATAACAAGAATTGTCAAGAGCTGGTGAGTGCAGCCATTTTTTGTTCTTTCTTACTATTATTTATTAATTGTATTATTCTTACATTTGAATAAATAAAGTATATATGGATTCTAGACTCCCGATTCTTTAGAATCGGGCTGCCATCTAGTGCTATAGATAAGCCCCTGATGCCGGTGGCCTTAGCTTATAGGCGAATTTTGGGGTGACAGATTCCCTTTAAGCAAGTTGATCATTATCCATTCGTAGCAGCCATCCTCTTCCTCTTGTCACCTTCAACTTTTTTACAGATGCGTTATATTTGTATCAATAATGTTAAAAATTTAATTGAATCCATTCTTCCCTCTATCCGTGAAATGTTCCCCGTGCCATTGGCTGCAACACAACCGCAATGCATGATTAATTCACCCCCATGTTTAATAGTTGGCGTGATGTTCTTTTCCTGAAATTCTGTGCCCTGTTTTCTCCACACATACCTTTGATCATTGTGGCCAAAGAGTTCTATATTATACTCATCGGCCCAGAGGACTTGTTTCCAAAATACATCAGGCTTGTTTAGATGTTCTTTTGCACACTTCTGGCTCTGAATTTTAAGGTGAGGAAGCAGGAGAGGTTTTCTTCTGTTGACTCTTCCATGAAGGCCATGTTTGTGCATATCTGAACAGTAAAACAATGTACCACAACTCCAGAGTCTGATAAATCTCTCTGAAGGTCTTTTGCAGTCCAGCGGGGTTCTAATTTGCTTCTCTAGAAATCCTATGAGCAGCTCCCACTGAAATTGTGCTTGGTTTTCCAGACCTTATCTTGCTCTCCACTGTTCCTGGTAAGTGCCATTTCTTAAACTGAGGTAAGGGAAACTTGAAAACACTTTGCCATCTTCTTGCTTTGTGAGCCTCCGTCATATTCATTCTCAAAGTGCTCGGCGGCTGATTAGAAGAACCCATGGCTGCTGGGTTTTGGCACAAGGTTAGAGGAGGCCGCGTTTTTATAAAGCTGAGAAATTTGCATCACCTGGCCTTTCTTAACATTGATAACAAACAAGCCATAACCCTAACAGGCTAATTAAGGTTTGAAACCTTGGTCGACGTTATCTGAGCGCACAAATCTCCAAGGGTGCCCAAATTTTTGCATCGGACCATTTTCCTTTTTTATAATTTTTAAAATGAAAATATATATTTATTTGCCTAAAATACAAAGGCAATGTGTCATCTGTAACTTTAGGCCTTTTAGAGATCATTTCATTTTTTGCTTAACTGTTCACAATAACAGTAATTTTCACCAGGGGTGCACAAACTTTTACATGCCGCTGTACATGGTCTGTTTGTGATATTAAAGCCCAATACCACACACACACACAGTTCATGGACAGTGGAGGCCCCATTTCTGGAAGGAAGGGGCAATGTTTTTTTATTCTCACATATACCCTTTAAGGAAATTAAGAAAAATGCAATATTTTAAAGTAACAGTAATTACCGTACATTTTTCTTTAAGCCGAAAACCACTTAACAGCAGTTTAAGTACCACCCTAAAAATTTGCCAGGCTCCCTGTGTTTACTGCGATAATACCGCTAAACAAGGCGTGATTTATAACGTCGTTACATGTTTAAAATGAAAAATCTGTCTTTAATTCTCTAAAAGCATATCTGAAATTAATTTTTACTTCATTTTCTCGCCTTTCATTATATTCAGATTAATTATAATAAGCAGCGGATGCATTAGGAGCGGAGCAGTATCATGAATATTAAGAGGATGCCGAGCCGCGGAAGAACTCAGCCATTGTGCTCTATGCACTTTATGCAGCATTAGGACGGCGGGGTTTACTGGCCCCTGATATCAAGTGAAAGGTCGTTGTTTGCCGACAGAAGCGTGTTGGTAATTTACATATTGTGAGTCATTATGTGACTCCCGAACGTCCAGTAACACGTATCCAATGCCGTTTGCAAAATCCCACCCAAATTCTCAATTTACACTTCACAGCTGCATTCACAGTTCTGCAGAGTGAAATCTATCAGCATTTCTGCTTTACTCAGGATCAGTAATGTAATGTATGTATACAGTGACTGCACCAGCAGAATAGTGAGTGCAGCTCTGGGGTATAATACAGGATGTAACTCCGGATCAGTAATGTAATGTATGTACACAGTGACTGCACCAGCAGAATAGTGAGTGCAGCTCTGGGGTATAATACAGGATGTAACTCAGGATCAGTAATGTAATGTGTGTACACAGTGACTGCACCAGCAGAATAGTGAGTGCAGCTCTGGGGTATAATACAGGATGTAACTCAGGATCAGTAATGTAATGTATGTACACAGTGACTGCACCAGCAGAATAGTGAGTGCAGCTCTGGGGTATAATACAGGATGTAACTCAGGATCAGTAATGTAATGTATGTACACAGTGACCGCACCAGCAGAATAGTGAGTGCAGCTCTGGGGTATAATACAGGATGTAACTCAGGATCAGTAATGTATGTGCACAGTGACTGCACCAGCAGAATAGTGAGTGCAGCTCTGGGGTATAATACAGGATGTAACTCAGGATCAGTAATGTAATGTATGTGCACAGTGACTGCACCAGCAGAATAGTGAGTGCAGCTCTGGGGTATAATACAGGATGTAACTCAGGGTCAGTAATGTAATGTATGTACACAGTGACTGCACCAGCAGAATAGTGAGTGCAGCTCTGGGGTATAATACAGGATGTAACTCAGGGTCAGTAATGTAATGTATGTACACAGTGACTGCACCAGCAGAATAGTGAGTGCAGTTCTGGGGTATAATACAGGATGTAACTCAGGATCAGTAATGTAATGTATGTACACAGTGACTGCACCAGCAGAATAGTGAGTGCAGCTCTGGGGTATAATACAGGATGTAACTCAGGATCAGTAATGTAATGTATGTACACAGTGACCGCACCAGCAGAATAGTGAGTGCAGCTCTGGGGTATAATACAGGATGTAACTCAGGATCAGTAATGTAATGTATGTGCACAGTGACCGCACCAGCAGAATAGTGAGTGCAGCTCTGGGGTATAATACAGGATGTAACTCAGGATCAGTAATGTAATGTATGTGCACAGTGACTGCACCAGCAGAATAGTGAGTGCAGCTCTGGGGTATAATACAGGATGTAACTCAGGGTCAGTAATGTAATGTATGTACACAGTGACTGCACCAGCAGAATAGTGAGTGCAGCTCTGGGGTATAATACAGGATGTAACTCAGGATCAGTAATGTAATGTATGTACACAGTGACTGCACCAGCAGAATAGTGAGTGCAGCTCTGGGGTATAATACAGGATGTAACTCAGGATCAGTAATGTAATGTATGTGCACAGTGATTGCACCAGCAGAATAGTGAGTGCAGCTCTGGGGTATAATACAGGATGTAACTCAGGATCAGTAATGTAATGTATGTGCACAGTGATTGCACCAGCAGAATGCATTAACCTAACGATCCCTGTGTGGCCTATTTATAAAAAAAAAAAAAACAATCAGGTTCCTCGCACTATGTTCTCATACACTTTATGCAGTTATTAGCCCTCGGTGTCTGTACTGCTACATACTCAGGCAGTTAACTGGTTCATGCAGCTTTACATGAACACCCGAGCCTTACACTATGGCCGGTCCGAATAACTAAAGCAATTGTTACCATCCACCTCTCGTGTCTCCCGTTTTTCCTATAGTTTGTAGCCTGCGAGCAGCAGGGCCCTCACTCCTCCTGGTATCTGTTTTGAACTGTATTTCTCTTATGCTGTAATGTCTATTGTCTGTACAAGTCCCCTCTATAATTTGTAAAGCGCTGCGGAATATGTTGGCGCTATAATAATAATAATAATTTTTATTTATAATAGTGAGTGCAGCTCTGGAGTATAATACAGCATGTAACTCAGGATCAGTAATGTAATGTAATGTATGTACACAGTGACTGCACCAGTAGAATAGTGAGTGCAGCTCTGGAGTATAATACAGGATGTAACTCAGGATCAGTAATGTAATGTATGTACACAGTGACTGCACCAGCAGAATAGTGAGTGCAGCTCTGGAGTATAATGCAGGATGTAACTCAGGATCAGTAATGTAATATATGTACCCAGTGACTGCACCAGCAGAATAGTGAATGCAGCTCTGGAGGATAATCCAGGATGTAACTCAGAATCAGTAATGTAATGTATGTACACAGTGACTGCACCAGCAGAATAGTGAGTGCAGCTCTGGAGTATAATACAGGATGTAACTCAGGATCAGTAATGTAATGTATGTACACAGTGACTGCACCAGCAGAATAGTGAGTGCAGCTCTGGAGTATAATACAGGATGTAACTCAGGATCAGTAATGTAATGTATGTACACAGTGACTGCACCAGCAGAATAATGAGTGCAGCTCTGGAGTGTAATACAGGAGGTAACTCAGGATCAGTAATGTAATGTATGTACACAGTGACTGCACCAGCAGAATAGTGAGTGCAGCTCTGGAGTATAATACAGGAGGTAACTCTGGATCAGTAATGTAATGTATGTACACAGTGACTGCACCAGCAGAATAGTGAGTGCAGCTCTGGGGTATAATACAGGATGTAAATCAGGATAAGTAATGTAATGTATGTACACAGTGACTGCACCTGCAGAATAGTGAGCGCAGCTCTGGAGTATAATACAGGATGTAACTCGGGATCAGTAATGTAATGTATGTACACAGTGATTGCACCAGCAGAATAGTGAGTGCAGCTCTGGAGTATAATACAGGATGTAACTCAGGATCAGTAATGTAATGAATGTACACAGTGACTGCACCAGCAGAATAGTGAGTGCAGCTCTGGAATATAATACAGGGGTGTAACTCAGGATCAGTAATGTAATGTATGTACACAGTGACTGCACCAGCAGAATAGTGAGTGCAGCTCTGGAGTATAATACAGGATGTAACTCAGGATCAGTAATGTAATGTATGTACACAGTGACTGCACCAGCAGAATAGTGAGTGCAGCTCTGGAGTATAATACAGGATGTAACTCAGGATCAGTAATGTAATGTATGTACACAGTGACTGCACCAGCAGAATAGTGAGTGCAGCTCTGGAGTATAATACAGGATGTAACTCAGGATCAGTAATGTAATGTATGTCCACAGTGACTGCACCAGCAGAATAGTGAGTGCAGCTCTGGAGTATAATACAGGATGTATCTCAGATGAGTAATGTAATGTATGAACACAGTGACTGCACCAGCAGAATAGTGAGTGCAGCTCTGGAGTATAATACAGGATGTATCTCAGATGAGTAATGTAATGTATGAACACAGTGACTGCACCAGCAGAATAGTGAGTGCAGCTCTGGAGTATAATACAGGATGTAACTCGGGATCAGTAATGTCATGTATGTACACAGAGACTGCACCAGCAGAATAGTGAGTGCAGCTCTGGAGTATAATACAGGATGTAACTCAGGATCAGTAATGTAATGTATGTACACAGTGACTGCACCAGCAGAATAGTGAGTGCAGCTCTGGAGTATAATACAGGATGTAAATCAGGATCAGTAATGTATGTACACAGTGACTGCACCAGCAGAATAGTGAGTGCAGCCCTGGAGTATAATACAGGATGTAACTTAGGATCAGTAATGTATGTACACAGTAACTGCACCAGCAGAATAGTGAGTGCAGCTCTGGAGTATAATACAGGATGTAACTCGGGATCAGTAATGTCATGTATGTACACAGAGACTGCACCAGCAGAATAGTGAGTGCAGCTCTGGAGTATAATACAGGATGTAACTCAGGATCAGTAATGTAATGTATGTCCACAGTGACTGCACCAGCAGAATAGTGAGTGCAGCTCTGGAGTATAATACAGGATGTATCTCAGATGAGTAATGTAATGTATGAACACAGTGACTGCACCAGCAGAATAGTGAGTGCAGCTCTGGAGTATAATACAGGATGTAACTCAGGATCAGTAATGTAATGTATGTACACAGTGACTGCACCAGCAGAATAGTGAGTGCAGCTCTGGAGTATAATACAGGATGTAACTCAGGATCAGTAATGTATGTACACAGTGACTGCACCAGCAGAATAGTGAGTGCAGCCCTGGAGTATAATACAGGATGTAACTTAGGATCAGTAATGTATGTACACAGTAACTGCACCAGCAGAATAGTGAGTGCAGCTCTGGAGTATAATACAGGATGTAACTCGGGATCAGTAATGTCATGTATGTACACAGAGACTGCACCAGCAGAATAGCGAGTGCAGCTCTGGAGTATAATACAGGATGTATCTCAGATGAGTAATGTAATGTATGAACACAGTGACTGCACCAGCAGAATAGTGAGTGCAGCTCTGGAGTATAATACAGGATGTAACTCGGGATCAGTAATGTCATGTATGTACACAGAGACTGCACCAGCAGAATAGTGAGTGCAGCTCTGGAGTATAATACAGGATGTAACTCAGGATCAGTAATGTAATGTATGTACACAGTGACTGCACCAGCAGAATAGTGAGTGCAGCTCTGGAGTATAATACAGGATGTAACTCAGGATCAGTAATGTATGTACACAGTGACTGCACCAGCAGAATAGTGAGTGCAGCCCTGGAGTATAATACAGGATGTAACTTAGGATCAGTAATGTATGTACACAGTGACTGCACCAGCAGAATAGTGAGTGCAGCTCTGGAGTATAATACAGGATGTAACTCAGGATCAGTTATGTAATGTATGTACAGAGTGACTGCACCAGCAGAATAGCGAGTGCAGCTCTGGAGTATAATACAGGATGTAACTCAGGATGAGTAATGTAATGTATGTACACAGTGACTGCACCAGCAGAATAGTGAGTGCAGCTCTGGGGTATTATATGAGGTGTATATATGGGTATGTGGTTGGATCAGTCAACAGTGCTACAGGTTGGCAAACAATATGTTGAATTGCTAAGGAAAATTAATGAAAAGATAACGCTTTTGAATATTATGTGAAGGATGTAATAATCACCAGGTGGAATGACAGACAGGTTTAATATCAGGCTTTTAATATGCTTTGCTATAAGCTCTTCCATCATTATTGAGGATAATTATGCTATTTTGCATATGCATTAATTAGTTTATAGAATGTGTAACACAATCAACAGAAAACTCATCTCAGTGCCTCTCTCCTCGCTGTCCCCGGGAGATTAGAAGACAATTGATAACTCCGCAGAGACGGCGAACGCTGAACCTCGGCTCTCTCATACCCACCGATTGTACAGATAGCGCCTCTCATACAGATTTTCTGGCATTGTGTTGTCTTCTGTCCTAGTGACATCGGAGTATTCTGCCCATGTGTAGTCTGCCCATGTGTGTCAGGAAGGGAAGTGTCACAAACTGCTACAATGTATCTCCGGCCGTTCATATGTAGTGCGGTGCGGGGCGGTAGCCGCGGTCGAAGCCCTCGTCTCCCGCTGCGCCCCAGTGCGCTACATGAAAGTGCGGGTTGTGGCTGAGGACTTCACGCCCGTGGAGGCCGCATGTGGCCGGTGGTGGAGGCTGCACAGGACCGTGTGTATTACAGCTCACTTCCCTTCCAAAACAAACTCTTTACTGGGTGGTAACTTGGTAATTTTTATATACCAGGGATAGCGGGTACCAGGGGCTGATAGGCTGAGCTGTCCTTTCCTCCTGTGTGTCAAGAGAGACCAAGAAATTGTGACACTTGGGGAACCCAGGAAGCGGCGGAACAGGAATGGCGGGGAAACGATGAAAAAAAATATATTCAAAAATGGACGATCCCTTTAAGCAGCTCACATAAACACACTGTGATTGCTCAACGTCTGGTTAGGATAGAGGTTTCCTTTATTCTGCTGTCATGATGGATGTAACTCTTGTTAGTCTTGCTCTAAATAAAGCAGCGGTAAAAGCTGAGGCGGTGGATCCACAGCAGAGCCTGGCGTGCCGCTAATGACATATGCTGATGTATGGTAACAGATGTCTCAGGAAAATTAGCTGTAATGTCCAAATCAATTACAACAAAGTTGCTTTGCGAGCGGTTGGTGCGCTGGCAGTGCGCGGTCCTCTGGGCATCTGTACGACTATATTTATAGGGGGGATGATTGACTGCCTGGCTTATTTCTCCAGCCTGTCCAGGTATAAAGAGCCTCCGCTCATCCTCCGATCCTGGCGGGGCAGCGAGGAGTCTCTGTCCTTCCCACATATAACCAGTGCAACATATTGACCCATTTTTCTCAATGCCCGGCGGTGTCACATGACCTTGAGGATTGTTCCTGTGATATTACATGCTAGTGAAGTATGTATCAACACAACTGCACGTTACAGCGGCACATCCCAGGAAAGAGGCCGCGGAGATGAGTGGTTCCGTGCCAAGCTGTCACTACAAGAATGGTATCTAGAATCCTATTTTTGGCGTTATATGGCAGTATTATTTAAGTACAGAATGACTGAATTGTGCAGGTATTATATTGAGATATTATTTAGCTGTTGTATGACAGTGAATTGTGTAGGCATTGAGTGTAGGTATTAGTTAGGCATTATTTGGCAGTATGATTTGGGCACTAAATGGCAGTACTCTGTGGGCACCGTATGGACGCATTATTCATTTTTTTTGCAATTGTTTATTTGAATTCTGCACTAAAGAACTGTAGTATGTGGGCATTGCATGGCGGTATGATTTACGTATTGTACAGCAGCTTGTTTGGGAACTTTTAGGCTGCCATATAATATGAATAAACACATAATCTACCAAAACGGTACAAAGTGACTAAAAAAAAGTAGCGAGATAAAACACAAAAGTAAAAAAAAAAAATGGTTACAAAGACAGGGGAAAAAAAGGAAAATAGCCTTCAAAAAATATTAGGGAAAGGTACAGTCAGATAGAATGAAGTAACAACATCTGCAATTAAAGAAAGAAGGTGTTTGAAAAAAAAATGGTAGCCTGCATGGTGGGACAGAAAAAGTCACTGTATATGTCGACAAAACCTAGGCAACGAATGTGACTATATTGTCATATTAACACCTTACTGCGGCTTTTTTTCAAAAACCCATACATGGGTGCAGCAAAGTAACAACATGAATAATGTTGGCCTCTTCGCCAACTAGATGAGCCTTGGCCGGGAGTATGTTTAATGCATACATACCCTCCACTCCCATGGCGCCGTGTGCTGGGGGGATTCATAAGTCCGCAGTCACAGAGAGTAATTGCAGACTTATCAGTTTGGACCGGACATGTCCTATAAGTGGATGAAAAATGTGGACAGGTATTATATAGCCATTGTATGACAGTATTATTTGAACACTTGCTTTGTATTCAGCGTAGCAAAGCCAGGTAGGATGGGGATAAATCCTAGCACTGCAGGTATTTAGTTGCACCTGGCTAGCTTGGACTAAGAACCAGGACAGGGGTTCACCCTGTGTCAATGTGATGGATGTGGAGTAAAATGTGTTGATGCTGGTGAGTGACCAGCCAAAATGTGAGCTGTAGCTGAGAGAGAGGCAAGCCAGGATCTCTCTCTGAATGGAGACTGCACGGGTCAGCTAGGAAAGCCGAGCAGTCTGTGTGTTGAAGCTGCAGAGTAATATGTGGAAGTTGCATAGAGTTGACCCCTTCTATTTAGTCCTGGAAGGAGCTGGAGCTCCAGCTGAAGGAGATACTGGAGATGGAGAAAGGACACTTATCTGTTGGTGTGAGCCCGTGCTGACATATAAGTGCCGCCCAATGAACTGTTTATTTGCTCTGATACCTTTTGTTTTTGTAAGTTTTAATAAATGATTAAAGCCCTTATAAAACTTGCTAAGTTTCATGATTTATAAGCAATCAACTTGCCTAATGCATCCTTGCATGAAAAAAAGATGTTACTTTAAAAAAACACTTTTGTAACTTAAGACGAGAACCATCAAAGTACCAACGTAATCTTCCAATAAAAGAGTGGGAGTGGAGACCCTCGGAGGGGTCACCGGTGCCGATCGTCTGCATAAAAGGATCTTGATTCAGAAGAAGAAAAGCAATTAAAAACCATCTCCTGCCTATTGTCTGCAGAAATCATCAAAAGGAGGCCGATTTCCCACCCACCATGGCCAAAATCGAATGTTCCCAACAACGGGAGATCGAAAGACACAATAGAGTTCCAACTACTCGAAAACAAAGAAATTCAGGCACAACCGAGGACTTCCAATGCTTCTCTGTGGAGTCCTGCCGAGCGCAACAATTGCAATCAAGTAAATTGTATACCTTTAAGTAAAGAGAAAAAAGAACTGATGCTTCATGTATCAAGGATCCGAGCAGCACAATCTGTTGTCGGTCTTTGGTGGAGAAGACATTAGGATAATGGATACAGGTGCACAAATTAAGAATAGTGCACTTTATCCACAGTTAGCAAATTACATGTACGGTAATTCTTTGACAGGCGCTGTTCTCCATACATTTGTCAGCTGCGGAAAGAAGGGATGAGAAGGCATTGGGACAAGAGGTGTTCAGATGGAAAATACGTCAGAAAAGTTTTAGAATTGATATATCTCTGGATATTGGTGAGGAAGAAAAATCTAGAATTGTGAAATAAATTGAGAGAACACAGCGGCTATATGGTGAAAAAATACAACACTATTCAGAAGAAAACAATACTAAATAGAAGTATTTACACTTGTGGTAATAGGTAACATTGGGTACAAGAATATAACTGTGATAATACTGCCCCCATGTACAAGAATATAACTACTATATTACTGCCCCCATGTACAAGAATATAACTACTATAATACTGCCCCTATGTACAAGAATATAACTACTATAATACTGCTCTATGTACAAGAATATAACTACTATAATACTGTCCCTATATACAAGAATATAACTACTATAATACTGCCCCTATGTACAAGAATATAACTACTATAATACTGCCCCTATGTACAAGAATATAACTACTATAATACTGCTCTATGTACAAGAATATAACTACTATAATACTGCCCCTATATACAAGAATATAACTACTATAATACTGCCCCTATGTACAAGAATATAACTACTATAATACTGCCCCTATGTACAAGAATATAACTACTATAATACGGCCCCTATGTACAAGAATATAACTACTATAAGACTGCTCCGATGTACAAGAATATAACTACTATAATACTGCTCCTATGTACAAGAATATAACTACTATAATACTGCTCCTATGTACAAGAATATAACTACTATAATACTGCCCCTATGTACAAGAATATAACTACTATAATACTGCTCCTATGTACAAGAATATAACTACTATAATACTGCTCCTATGTACAAGAAAATAACTACTATAACACTGCCCCTATGTACAAGAATATAACTTCTATAATACTGCCCCCTATATACAGGAAAATAACTACTATAATACTGCCCCTATGTGCAAGAATATAACTACTATAATACTGCCCCTATGTACAAGAATATAACTACTATAATACTGCCCCTATGTACAAGAATATAACTACTATAATACTGTTCCTATGTACAGGAATATAACTACTATAATACTGCCCTCTATGTATAAGAATATAACTACTATAATACTATAATACTGCCCCTATTTCCTCTGCTCCTAGCTTTCACATGGTATGCTTTTCAGCTAACCCCAGCTTACCCTCTGATATTTATGACCTTGTTTACTCACGCCTGATTGTCTGCATCTGGTTCACTCTTAATTCTCTGACCAAGATGAGCAGAGACCTCTCCTCTCTGCTTCACACCTGAACGCACTTAGTTGTACATATATTGCACAGTACAAGTCTGCATGGACTTCAGTCTGCAGTGTGATCCCTTAGAAGTGTGTCCTTAAAAGTGTGGATTACAGTAGAATTAAAACCTGAATTGAACCTGAAGGTAACTGGCCAGTCACTATAAACAATGTTTCTGTTTGTTTTCACTTTCACCCCTATAATCCTTCACTTTCTGCTACCTCCCCTAACCCCTACTCCTAGTAAGGAACTGTTCATCTCCTCGTCAATCCTCCCCATCCACCTCACCTCCTCCTCTGAACTGTTCCTTAACATACAATCCTCTGTCTCCAAGCACAGACAGCCCCCTCATGCCCTCTCCTGCTCCCACCTGCTAACACTTTCTCTGCTCCTTCTCACTGCTGGTGATATCTCTCCAAATCCTGGTCCTCCTCACCATATTACCACAATCATTTCAACCTCCCATCCACGCTCTATCACAAACTACCGTAACCTCTCTAACCTAATACCCATTCACCCAGCCCCCGCTTCCCCAGTCCCACTAACAGGAGCTCTGTGGAACGCCCGCTCTGTCTGCAACAAGCTTTCCTACATCCATGATCTTTTTGTTACTACCAAACTTTCCTTCCTCGCCATCACCGAAACCTGGCTCACCCCTTCTGACTCAGTCTCCCCTGCTGCACTCTCTTACGGTGGCTTCCACCTTTCCCACACACCCCGCCCCGCAGCAAACATGGCGGAGGAGTTGGTTTTCTCCTGTCAGATAACTGCTCCTTCACCCCAATCCCACTGCCACCCTCTGTTACCCTCCCTTCCTTTGAGGTGCACTCTGTGCGCATCTATTCCCCCACCAACCTCCAACTGGCTGTCATTTACCGCCCCCCAGGGCCAGCCACCACCTTCTTTGACCACTTCACCACCTGGCTACTTCATTTCCTTTCTGCGGACATCCCCACTATCATCATGGGCGACTTCAACATACCCATTGACACTTCCCTCTCAGCTGCCACTAAACTTCTATCCCTCACTTCCTCGTTTGGCCTCACTCAATGGTCTTCTACAGCCACCCACAAAGATGGTCACACACTGGACCTCATCTTCACCCGCCTCTGCTCTCTATCTAACCTCTCTAACTCACCTCTTCCACTCTCTGACCACAACTTTCTCACATTCTCATCTCTCTCCACTCCATGTCTACAATCCCCACCCCACAAACTTTCACACCCTCGCAGAAATATCAAACATCTTGACCTACATTCATTCTCTGAATCCCTCCTCCCCCTCACAGGCATAAGTTCCATACACAATGCGGATGACGCTGCTGCTCTATATAACACCACAATAGCTGTAGCTTTGGAATCTGCTGCCCCACTTACACATACCAAAGCTCGCAAAATCAACAGACAGCCCTGGCACACCAGCCTGACCAAAGAACTGAGGCGAGCTTCCAGGGCTGCTGAGCGCAGATGGAAAAGATCCCACTCCAACGAGCACTTCATCGCATTCAAACAGTCCCTCACTACTTTCAAGACCACACTCGCCACAGCTATACAAACCTACTTCTCATCTCTCATATCCTCTCTCTCTCACAACCCTAAACAGTTATTCAACACCTTCAATTCTCTCCTCCGTCCCCCAGCACCTCCTCCCTCCCCACTTATCTCTGCTGAAGACTTTGCCTCATTTTTCAAGCAGAAGATTGATAGCATTAGAGACAGTTTTGGTCAACAACCCCCAGAGCTCTTCCTCCCGATTTCCCAGCCCTCCACCTCCAAAACCAACTTTCCACCATTACAGAAGATCAACTCTCCACTCTACTCTCAAGATCACATCTCACCACCTGTGCACTTGACCCACTCCCATCCCACCTCATCCCAAACCTCACCACAATCTTCATCCCAACCCTAACCCATCTCTTCAACCTATCACTAACAACTGGTGTTTTCCCCTCAAGCTTTAAACATGCCTCCATCACACCTATCCTCAAAAAGCCCTCTCTTGACCCATCCTCTGTATCTAGCTATCGCCCTATATCACTTCTCCCCTATGCCTCAAAACTACTGGAACAACACGTCTACCTTGACTGTCCTCCCATCTCTCTTCTTGCTCCCTCTTTGACCGCCTACAATCTGGCTTCCGGTCACACCATTCCACCGAAACTGCCCTAACTAAGGTCACCAATGACCTCTTAACCGCCAAGAGCAAGCGACACTACTCTGTCCTCCTCCTCCTCGACCTGTCGGCTGCCTTTGACACAGTGGACCATTCCCTATTATTACAAACCCTCTCATCCCTTGGCATCGCAGACTTGGCCCTATCATGGATCTCATCATACCTAACAGACCGGACATTCAGCGTCTTCCACTCACACACCACCTCCTCACCTCGCCCCCTATCTGTCGGAGTCCCACAAGGTTCAGTTCTAGGGTCCCTGTTCTTCTCCATTTACACCTTTGGCCTGGGACAGCTCATAGAATCTCACGGTTTTCAGTATCACCTCTATGCTGATGACACACAGATCTACATCTCTGGACCAGATATCACCTCCCTTCTAACCAGAATCCCTCAATGTCTGTCCACTATTTCATCCTTCTTCTCCGCTAGATTTCTGAAACTTAACATGGACAAAACAGAATTCATCATCTTTCCCCCATCTCACGCGACCCCCCCAACGAACCTATCCATTACAGTAAACGGCTGCCCACTCTCCCCAGTCCCACAAGCTCGCTGCCTCGGGGTAATCCTTGACGCTGATCTCTCCTTCAAACCACATATCCAAGCCCTTTCCACTTCCTGCCGACTTCAACTCAAAAATATTTCACGAATCCGTTCATTCCTCAACCATGAATCTGCAAAAACCCTAGTCCATGCCCTCATCATCTCTCGCCTTGACTACTGCAACCTCCTGCTCTGTGGCCTCCCCTCTAACACTCTTGCACCCCTCCAATCTATTCTAAACTCTGCTGCCCGACTAATCCACCTGTCCCCTCGCTATTCCCCGGCCTCTCCCCTCTGTCAATCCCTTCACTGGCTCCCCATTGCCCAGAGACTCCACTACAAAACCCTAACCATGACGTACAAAGCCATCCACAACCTGTCTCCTCCATACATCTGCGACCTCGTCTCCCGGTACTTACCTACCCGCAACCTCCGATCCTCACAAGATCTCCTTCTCTACTCCCCTCTTATCTCCTCTTCCCACAATCGTATACAAGATTTCTCTCGCGTATCACCCCTACTCTGGAACCCTCTACCACAACACATCAGACTCTCGCCTACCATCGAAACCTTCAAAAAGAACCTGAAGACCCAACTCTTCAGACAAGCCTACAACCTGCAGTAACCACCGATCGACCAAACTGCTGCATGACCAGCTCTACCCTCACCTACTGTATTCTCACCCATCCCTTGTAGATTGTGAGCCCTCGCGGGCAGGGTCCTCACTCCTCCTGTATCCTCACCCATCCCTTGTAGATTGTGAGCCCTCGCGGGCAGGGTCCTCTCTCCTCCTGTACCAGTTATGACTTGTATTGTTTAAGATTATTGTACTTGTTTTCATTATGTATACCCCTCCTGACATGTAAAGCGCCATGGAACAAATGGCGCTATAACAATAAATAATAATAATAATAATAATAATGTACAGGAATATAACTACTATAATACTGCCCCTATGTACAAGAATATAACTACTATAATACTGCCCCTATGTACAAGAATATAACTACTATAATACTGCTCCTATGTACAAGAATATAACTACTATAATACTGCTCCTATGTACAAGAATATAACAACTATAATACTGCCCCTATGTACAAGAATATAACTAGTATAATACTGCTCCTATGTACAAGAATATAACTACTATAATACTGCCCCTATGTACAAGAATATATCTAGTATAATACTGCTCCTATGTACAAGAATATAACTACTATAATACTGCTCCCATGTACAAGAATATAACTACTATAATACTGCTCCTATGTACAAGAATATAACTACTATAATACTGCTCCTATGTACAAGAATATAACTACTATAATACTGACCCTATGTATAGGAATATAACTACTATAATGCTAACCCTATGTACAAGAATATACCTACTATAATACTGCCCCTATATACAACAATATAACTATTATAATACTGCCCCTATGTTCAAGAATATAACTACTATAATACTGCTCTCATGTACAAGAATATAACTACTATAATACTGGCTCCTATGTACAAGAATATAACTACTATAATACTAACCCTATGTACAAGAATATAACTACTATAATACTGCTCCTATGTACAAGAATATAACTACTATAATACTGCTCTCATGTACAAGAATATAACTACTATAATACTGCCCCTATGTATAAGAATATAACTACTATAATACTAACCCTATGTACAAGAATATAACTACTATAATACTGCCCCTATGTACAAGAATATAACTACTATAATACTGACCCTATGTATAGGAATATAACTACTATAATGCTAACCCTATGTACAAGAATATACCTACTATAATACTGCCCCTATATACAACAATATAACTATTATAATACTGCCCCTATGTTCAAGAATATAACTACTATAATACTGCTCTCATGTACAAGAATATAACTACTATAATACTGCCCCCTATGTACAAGAATATAACTACTATAATACTGCCCCCTATGTACAAGAATATAACTACTGTAATACTGCCCCTATGTTCAAGAATATAACTACTATAATACTGCTCTCATGTACAAGAATATAACTACTATAATACTGCCCCCTATGTAACAAAACTACTATAATACTGCTCCTATGTACAAGAATATAACTACTATAATACTGCTCTCATGTACAAGAATATAACTGCTATAATACTGCTCCTATGGACAAGAATATAACTACTATAATACTGCCCTTATGTATAATAATATACTGTAGCTATCACTTTATGAATAACTGCATGATGTCATTATTGTGTAGTTTTTGGACTTACAAATTGTACCGTAATCTATATTTCAGTATTGCTCTTTCCTCACCTCCCTTGTGTGGAGTACAGAGAATCAAAATGTTGGCAAAATCATTCCTTCTAGATATGTCCTCTTCCGACGTTCAATCTTGTCACTTGCTGAAGAAGCAGTAAATGTTACTAAAGGATTTTTATTAGGTGAAATGAACACCGAATAAAATGAATCTTTTACCTTGCAAATAAGATCTCCTAAGTGCCAAGTATTTTTTTGCTTATAGATTTCACCCTAGTTCTTTCTCCAGCTAGCAGATTGTTGGGGTCCTTTTTTGCATCCCTGTTAGACCCCATCACTTCAGGAACATGCCTCCTTCTAGATGTGTATGCGCGCACATCCTTATTGTTTCCTTGCATGGTGGAACCAATGCAAAAAATAAAATAAATTAAACACTTTGTTCTCATATGTTTTAAAAAAAACTTCACAAAGTTTCTGTTAATTTTTGCCAATTTTTCCCTTATTCGAAGCATATACATTTTTGCTATGTATTAACCGTTCGTGATCAGAAGCGGCAAAGCTTCCGGATTGTCATGTCAGTCCTGACTGCCCTTATTTTAGTCTCCCATACTTACCACTTATTCTTCCGTGTCCCCCGCCCACATCTGTCACGCTGACTTTATGCCGCCATATATCACAATTACCCTTGCAAGCCAACAGATGTGAAAGAGATTTGTCTTGCTTTATAGGTCTTCTGCAGTTTTTCTCACATTTTTCCTTTGTTCTGCCTTATAAGAAATTCCATAAAGCTGCGAGCGGTTCTGGAAACTAATTCCGTGCCGGTGTAAAGCTTGTTGGTTTTAGTGAAAATGTGAAACATTTTACACAGACATTTTTTTGTTATAAATATGTGGCCTGACAACCAATACGTCCCCTCGTACTGACTCCACAAGGGTTGTCAGTCATATTCATGGACACTTCCATGGTAGTTGTGCGGTAATATGGGATTATAGAATGTGCCACATTATTACTAGGCAGATTTGCCATTAGGAACCGTAGAACAAAAATGGGCAACCCCTCTGCTCCTCCACCATCAGGGGTACCACTGCTCGGCTGCTGAAGGAAGAAAAGTTTAGGAATCTTAGAAAAAGACTTGGAAGATGTTTCAGACTTCAATGGAGTTCTCTAAGCTTGTTATTGAGACGGACTCGCTGGCAGCGCCCGTGACAGATGACAGGTGGCTAGGACCGGTCTGTTGTTATGTCTTTGTACTGGATGTGACAATTCCTGTCACACGCAAACACTGAAAAATAGAAACTTCTGACTGATAAAAATAATAACTTGAAGAATATAGAACTCTATGCAGCTCCGACGGTAAACTGAGGCGGTAAGCCAAGAAGAAAGCCTTACTCCTACACAAAAACAGTGTGTTGCAAATGTATTCAAGCCCCTAACCGAAGCTTTCATTATACGGAACCTCAAATCTTAAAACCTGCATTATTTATATTCATAGTGATTTACTGCTACATTGTTTTGGGTTGCAAAAAATGTCAACCAAAAAGTTCTCATAGTCGACCCCAATAGTTGAATGTTTTGTAGAGGCGTCTTTGAGAAAAATTGGCCAAAGGTGGCAAACTCGACGTTCAATTCATTCGCTCAATGAATTGAACGTCGAGTTTGCCACCTTTGGCCAATTTTTCTCCAAAAATTCGATTCACATTGAACTGATTTGTTGGGAATTTTAAGTGCGGCAAATCTTCCAGTTGCCATGAAAACTATCTCCTAGTTCTGTAAGGATTATCCAGCATTTTTCTCTGCTCTTCTACCCAAAAACAGGCATAGGGTCAATTAACTCGTAGGAACATTCACTTCACGATAATCAAGGAGCCTAAATTGGCTGCCGATAACCTGACAAAACCTGTTCATTTATCAGGTGAAATTATCTGTTGCACATACGATCATCGTTCTCGGCAGCACATCATCCAAACCAAACAGTATGTGCTACCGAGAACAATGGTAGCCTATGCAATCTGAAGGATTGTTGTCGGTTAGTAAATGCATCTTTAGTAGTGTCCAAGTGCCCTCCCGATATTTGGCTTTGGGTAAACAGATAATATTTCTGTGCTGTCACACACTATCTGAAATGTTTATTCAGTCTTTTATGGCTTCTCTTCCGATCTTTATGACTGTGAGGTCCTCTCACTATCTAGATTTGCCACAAAAATATCTGCTACATTCCTTGCCTTGGCTTTTATACAGGCTATGATAAAAAAAAATTCCTAACTAGGGAATGACTGAGAAAGACGTCATCTTCTTTGATGCTGGAGAGCAGCAGTGAGTGGGCTCTGGTGAGGACTCTAGAGAGGCATCTATCTTTCTTTCTGTTTTCAATAGTTTCATGGACTGTTATATAGATGAAAACCAGCCATGATTTAGCTCTGCTGAGAATGCATGTTAAATCCCCTCTGCAGAAAAAGTATATTCCTCTGTGACAGATTCTCTTCTGACCCCAATGAGAGCTTTATTGTTACATTGTATCCTTGTACCTACAGTATTATCAGTCACAAAGCGAAAATTATTAAAGCTGTGTTACAAATTTTTTTTTTTCCAAAATCATAAATTGGTCCTTCTTCTCGGCAATGACGCACTCTGCCTACTGTTCAGTGGTTGGTTAAGATTCTGGTTCTAAAGTCTATGGGAACTTCACTAAAATCATTACTGTTCATTTGAAACATAAGTGAAAAATTAAGCAACATTCTAAGTAGCCCACGAAATTCCTATGTCCTTTATTTGTATCTTAGTTTCTAACTCCTTCATATAGCTGGTTGTCCTGCTGCTTCTTACATGGATCTGATTGCATCCCCATGTTACAATTTAGATACATTGTTCATCTTTGTTTGTAATCTAGAAAGTATGCAATTTGGGTCAGGACTGAAAAAAAGACTTTCCCGCTTACCACATCCCCGGCTGCCCATCGACTACTATCCCATCCTCTTCTCTCCATCATCTCTGATCTTTTGACTATGGGCCAGAACTTACATCCACATCCTAGCCTCGAAGCTCACTGCGCCTCATAGGATGGCAACATAAATTTTGGGTCCTATTGACGTGCAGTGACCTCCAAGACCTGGATGTGGCCGGATTTTTTTTTAGATGTGGTGTGCGACAGCAGAAAGAAAAGAACCAGATTGCGAGCAGCAGGGCCACCGGAGAGGTGTATTTTTTTTTCTTTATAATTATGTGCAGCACCATCTAGTCCTCTTCTTACCACCATCATGTGCGCCGCATCTCTGTCCTCTCTACTATAGGAAAAGTCACATCAGGGGCAAAATTTACAATGTGTCATAATATTGCGATGATGATGATGCCAGGAGGCCTGGTCTATATTGAAGAGGACCTGACAGAGTCTGGAGAAGTCAGCAATGAGAGGAGTATACTAGGGTTTTCTTTTACATTTGACATTAATAAATAGGAATTGTACATAAGTCAGATGTTCTTAATTCGTGGACTCCATCTACGTCTCCAGGCTGCATTTACTCTTTTTTCTGCCTCCTTCATTCTTTTGGTCTTAGTGATAGCATCAGTGAGGAGGAAGATGATAGAGAGGGAGGAAAGCATCCAAGTTATCATGGAGGGTAGATAACACAGGTTGTAAGTAGGAAGGAAAGCACACAGACTGTATGAGGTAATGTGCTGAAACCACCTAATTTATCCCTATAAAAACTGTGCTTCTTGACCAATAAAATCAGAAATCATTTGAGAGACGACTTGTTCTTGTCCTGTGTATTTCTCCGACCGTAAACCTCCAAGATAACAATTTGGTAGCAAACCATTAAGATGACAACACACACATCTCGTGTGCCCTAAAAGAGGGAGACGTTGTGCATGTACACAGGCTGTGTATTTATGTAAAAAAGAAAAGAGAGAGCACCCACCGCAGCTTCTGCAGGGAGAGGATGGTGGGGATCACATACTAATGTCAGGAGGACACAATAGAAAAAGAAGGATTTATGTATTTTTTAAGGGAGACAAATAATACCATAAAAGTCGAAACACAGCTAAATTAAATTCATAACCGGTTCTCATGGGCTTATTGAATCAGTGGCGTTCCGGGAAATCGATCATTTGGTTAAAGTAAAGGGAAAATAAAATTCCGTGCACTATTTTTCTTAACCCTGTTTGATTTGCCGAGCTTAAGAGGGAAAGTAGTTAAGACCAGGGGGTCAGCGGCTTATAAGAAGCAAATTATATGTAATTAAGGACTTATCAACCTCAGTAAGTTCCCTGCGCGCAGCTGATGTATCCGTGTAATGAAACATCTGCTGACGCGCGCAGAGCAGACAGCAGCGCAGGCACATTCTGGATGGCTTAATATAAGGAACTCAAATGAGATTTACTGAAAAAAATTGCAGCTTTCACGTTAGAGATTGGAACCATGCAAACTTCATTTTCCTTTTTATTAAATTCGCACACATGGCGAGGCCGTAAGAGACTTTACCAATGTCTCTATTATCCATCATTAGAAACATAAAGGACCTCAAACAGCATCTTTCTTTTTTTTTGTACTGTGCAATGATCTGGTTCTTGCCTTTACCCTGCAAAAAAAGCCAATGTGAATGGCTTCCTATGAGATACACAGCTTGGCCCAGATCTTCGTCCACCCCATTTTTTTTTCTAAAACAGCACACAGCATGGCCAAAACTCTAAAAAAAAATTATACTCACTTACCAAATGCTCACATCTCCTCCACCGTCCTTTAGTGCTTCCTCCTTGCTCCCTCCGCCGGTCTAGATTTATTTAATGTCAAATTTTTAGGAATCTGAGACTAAAATTGATCAGGCAGAGAAGGTTCACGTGACCATGGGCACAGAAGAGCTTTCCCATAGCACCTTGCAGCTATCACATCACATGGTATAGCACAGCCAATCAGGAGGGACTATCAGCCCATATAAAAGCCATGGCAAGGAATGCAGCAGCAGTTTTATGGTCAATCTGGATAGTTAGTGGATGTCAGAGTTTATAACTCAGCAATAGAGATAAGGAGAGAAAATCTTAAACACTAAACAAACATTACAGATAGTGTGTGACAGCGCAGCATTGAAGGACTGTTATCATCTATTTATCGATAGCAGTATATGTTTATTATTTTTTTATTTATTAGGCGTACTTATAGATTACAAACCATATATATAGAACAAGACCAATTGAAGTACTTTGAACACTACTGAGCTTGTGTTTGCATTAAATAGAATGAAAGGGGTTGGATACAGTCCTAGGAGACCTCAGAGTGTTACACACATCTCTTCTGGGCAATTACCGGCTTTGCAATACTTTCAATTCGCCGCAAATTACATTTTTTTCGAAAACGTCGCCAAAACATGCTCTACACACGTGCTTCCAAGATTTCTATTTCTTTGATAAGTTTGAATTTAATAACCTAAGATACATTTCGTGATTTGATTGATGCCTTTTACTGGTGACATTACAAGGCTCGTTTCACACCAAGTTTTTGTCATTTTTTTACCCATTGCCAAATTAGCAATTTTTTTTTTTTAAATGACAGATTTTTAATGATTTGGGTCCTAATGAATCAAAAATATAATTTGCAAAATTTTTTCAAGTACGGATTTTTTTTAGAAAAGGGCGTCCCAATATTCAATTAAAAATATCAATGACGTGATTTCCTACTTTGCAAACATTCATTTTACAAACACAACACAAAAAATATTAGTTGCTAGAAGCTAAAGATTAGGCGTCCCAAAAAAAAGGACATTGGTAGATGATGGGTTAACAGCTTCACTATTTTTATATTGTAAACAAAAAACATGTTCTGGTGTAAAACTGATACAAACGGATTCATTCTAAAGTTCTAAAGTTAGTTTATTCATCTTTTTACATAGTTTTTTATTTAAAGGGAGGAGTGTAAGGAGATCGTGTTACTAGTTTTCTGGACATAAAAAAAAAAAAATCACTAAAATGATGAAAAACGGATGCAAACATATTTCAATATTTTTGTTTACATCTTCCATAAACTTCAATCGTAGAAAAAAGACGACTGAGGGGCGATCTAATAACCATGTATAAGTATATAAGGGGACAATACAAATATCTCGCTGAGGATCTGTTTATACCAAGGAAGGTGACGGGCACAAGGGGGAATTCTTTGCGTCTGGAGGAGAGAAGGTTTTTCCACCAACATAGAAGAGGATTCTTTACTGTTAGGGCAGTGAGAATCTGGAATTGCTTGCCTGAGGAGGTGGTGATGGCGAACTCAGTCGAGGGGTTCAAGAGAGGCCTGGATGTCTTCCTGGAGCAGAACAATATTGTATCATACAATTATTAGGTTCTGTAGAAGGACGTAGATCTGGGGATTTATTTATTATGATGGAATATAGGCTGAACTGGATGGACAAATGGCTTTTTTCGGCCTTACTAACTATGTTACTATGTTACTATGTTAAATAGCGGATCCGTTCTTCATTCATTTTTTAATGAATGATGCAGCAGATTGTGGGTTTTTCATCCCGTAAAAGAAAACAAATCGGAGTGATATGTGCGCGAGTTTATGTCAGATAGGACATAAGTTGTTCCTTTTGTCTTCTATATTTATATAGACTTATCTCTTTAAAGGGACACTGTCACCTGAATTTGGAGGGAACAATCTTTAGCCATGGAGGCGGGGTTTTTGGGTTTTTGATTCACCCTTTCCTTACCCGCTGGCTGCATGCTGGCTGCAATATTGGATTGAAGTTCATTCTCTGTCCTCCATAGTACACGCCTGCGCAAGGCAAGATTGCACTGTGCAGGCGTGTACTACGGAGGACAGAGAATGAACTTCAATCCAATATTGCAGCCAGCATGCAGCCAGTGGGTAAGGAAAGGGTGAATCAAAAACCCAAAAACCCCGCCTCCATGGCTGAAGATTGTTCCCTCCAAATTCAGGTGACAGTGTCCCTTTAAGACTGTGTACACACGTTGCATTTTTTAATGTCGGTTTGTCACAAAACCTGATTCCAGCAATCCTGAAGTCTCGTGCACACGTTGCTTATTTGTGACTTGCAGATTTGGTGCAGTTTTATATTCGCAGTCAATTCTTTTAGCATTCTTTTTGCTGAAGAATAATAATGAGTGGGGAAAAATCTTCACCAAAAATGCAAAAGTAAAAGACGAGCAAAAAAACCCTCTTTTTTGCCGCTGCATTTTTCCTGATGCAGAAATGGTGTAGACATTTCCGCACCAAATATTTATCTTGTGCACATACCCTAAACATGTTTTTTTCAGTGTACAAATGGATACATCCAGTACCCCAAAAAAGAAATTGTGTGGAAAAGGCTTTATGCCCTGATTTTTGGGGAGTCAAATAGGGACTAACAACTGATGCACCTCGGCCAGGAAAAACGAGTCTTTGCAGAGAAGGAAGCCTGGCCACGACTCTGGTGCAGACTGGTGCATTAGTATATGTCCTAACCTTATCATATAAAACAAACTCTACTAATAACCTAAAAACTGCAATATTTTTCATCAGGACTGTGTGGTCATTTTTCATTCGAGAACACCTGGAATGCCATGGATGGTTTGAGCCTTCTACACCACTTACCAGTCAGGCATCATTTGCCGGTAGCACAAACTGGGTCAAAATGCCACCAGTGATTTGTCTTCCAGGTCATGGGTTTGTTATTGTAACAAATGTTGTCTCCAGGTCCTGGTTCGCCGTATATTTCCCTTTCTTTTTATATCACCCTCCTGGGTCTCTGTGAGTTATAGCATCAATCAGAAGACGAGGAAAGCAGGGCTACATCTGCATCTCCCGTCCTAGTAATTTCACAAGTCAGGGGCACCGTCACCTCCCTGATTATATTCCTGAGATTTGCTGGAAGTATCGAGCTTTATGGGGGAAAGTAATAAGTGGCTAGGAGCAGCGTGATCAAGTTCTTAGGGACTTCACAAGGTAAAGAAGGCAAAATAAAAAAAATTCCGATACAAGAGATTCTTGACCCTGCTCTTGATTTGCTTCTCTCCTATTTTTCCATTCATCCAACAATGCAAGATTCCTAATCGTGTGAAATACTTTGTGCCACAATCCATCGGGATTACATGATTGGAAAAATAAAAAAGGAACCTGGATAATCAATTTAGTACAACTCTAGAATTTTCAGCAGATTCACACATTCGTGCACTAGTGACGACCATGGGATTCACCCAGTTGACGATGGACTTCTCCTCCTTTCCTATTGGTTATGTGAATCTATAGAGGGAACTTATTATTTCTATCATTATTGGCAAACTTATGACATTATCCCTGTATGATTAGGTGATGATGATCTTATATTGGGAAAAAAAAATTGCCGGTGAGGTTCATCAATGAGTGGAACAGGCGGCCACGAGACGTGGTGAGTTCTCCTCAATGGAAGTCTTCAAACAGAGGCTCCTGGATTATTGGCTCCTACCTCAACAAACCTGGGAAGCACACATTCGCCAGAAGACTCGCTACACTCATCAGGAGGGCGTTAAACTAGAAGAAGAGGGGACGGGAAGAAAAACATTAGACTCGAACAAAGACGACCCAGGAAAACATACTCAGAAGGGAGGTAAGAACATTTCTAAAACAATCCACAGTGAGGAGATTGGAACAAAACAAAATCCTCTAAACTGCATGCTCGCAAACGCCAGAAGCCTGACAAACAAGATGGAAGAACTAGAAGCAGAAATATCTACAGGTAACTTTGACATAGTGGGAATAACCGAGACATGGTTAGATGAAAGCTATGACTGGGCAGTTAACTTACAGGGTTACAGTCTGTTTAGAAAGGATCGTAAAAATCGGAGAGGAGGAGGGGTTTGTCTCTATGTAAAGTCTTGTCTAAAGTCCACTTTAAGGGAGGATATTAGCGAAGGGAATGAGGATGTCGAGTCCATATGGGTTGAAATTCATGGAGGGAAAAATGGTAACAAAATTCTCATTGGGGTCTGTTACAAACCCCCAAATATAACAGAAACCATGGAAAGTCTACTTCTAAAGCAGATAGATGAAGCTGCAACCCATAATGAGGTCCTGGTTATGGGGGACTTTAACTACCCGGATATTAACTGGGAAACAGAAACCTGTGAAACCCATAAAGGCAACAGGTTTCTGCTAATAACCAAGAAAAATTATCTTTCACAATTGGTGCAGAATCCAACCAGAGGAGCAGCACTTTTAGACCTAATACTATCTAATAGACCTGACAGAATAACAAATCTTCAGGTGGTTGGGCATTTAGGAAATAGCGACCACAATATTGTGCAGTTTCACCTGTCTTTCACTAGGGGGACTTGTCAGGGAGTCACAAAAACATTGAACTTTAGGAAGGCAAAGTTTGAACAGCTTAGAGATGCCCTTAATCTGGTAGACTGGGACAATATCCTCAGAAATAAGAATACAGATAATAAATGGGAAATGTTTAAGAACATCCTAAATAGGCAGTGTAAGCGGTTTATACCTTGTGGGAATAAACGGACTAGAAATAGGAAAAACCCAATGTGGCTAAACAAAGAAGTAAGACAGGCAATTAACAGTAAAAAGAAAGCATTTGCACTACTAAAGCAGGATGGCACCATTGAAGCTCTAAAAAACTATAGGGAGAAAAATACTTTATCTAAAAAACTAATTAAAGCTGCCAAAAAGGAAACAGAGAAGCACATTGCTAAGGAGAGTAAAACTAATCCCAAACTGTTCTTCAACTATATCAATAGTAAAAGAATAAAAACTGAAAATGTAGGCCCCTTAAAAAATAGTGAGGAAAGAATGGTTGTAGATGACGAGGAAAAAGCTAACATATTAAACACCTTCTTCTCCACGGTATTCACGGTGGAAAATGAAATGCTAGGTGAAATCCCAAGAAACAATGAAAACCCTATATTAAGGGTCACCAATCTAACCCAAGAAGAGGTGCGAAACCGGCTAAATAAGATTAAAATAGATAAATCTCCGGGTCCGGATGGCATACACCCACGAGTACTAAGAGAACTAAGTAATGTAATAGATAAACCATTATTTCTTATTTTTAGTGACTCTATAGCGACAGGGTCTGTTCCGCAGGACTGGCGCATAACAAATGTGGTGCCAATATTCAAAAAGGGCTCTAAAAGTGAACCTGGAAATTATAGGCCAGTAAGTCTAACCTCTATTGTTGGTAAAATATTTGAAGGGTTTCTGAGGGATGTTATTCTGGATTATCTCAATGAGAATAACTGTTTAACTCCATATCAGCATGGGTTTATGAGAAATCGCTCCTGTCAAACCAATCTAATCAGTTTTTATGAAGAGGTAAGCTATAGGCTGGACCACGGTGAGTCATTGGACGTGGTATATCTCGATTTTTCCAAAGCGTTTGATACCGTGCCGCACAAGAGGTTGGTACACAAAATGAGAATGCTTGGTCTGGGGGAAAATGTGTGTAAATGGGTTAGTAACTGGCTTAGTGATAGAAAGCAGAGGGTGGTTATAAATGGTATAGTCTCTAACTGGGTCGCTGTGACCAGTGGGGTACCGCAGGGGTCGGTATTGGGACCTGTTCTCTTCAACATATTCATTAATGATCTGGTAGAAGGTTTACACAGTAAAATATCGATATTTGCAGATGATACAAAACTATGTAAAGCAGTTAATACAAGAGAAGATAGTATTCTGCTACAGATGGATCTGGATAAGTTGGAAACTTGGGCTGAAAGGTGGCAGATGAGGTTTAACAATGATAAATGTAAGGTTATACACATGGGAAGAGGGAATCAATATCACCATTACACACTGAACGGGAAACCACTGGGTAAATCTGACAGGGAGAAGGACTTGGGGATCCTAGTTAATGATAAACTTACCTGGAGCAGCCAGTGCCAGGCAGCAGCTGCCAAGGCAAACAGGATCATGGGGTGCATTAAAAGAGGTCTGGATACACATGATGAGAGCATTATACTGCCTCTGTACAAATCCCTAGTTAGACCGCACATGGAGTACTGTGTCCAGTTTTGGGCACCGGTGCTCAGGAAGGATATAATGGAACTAGAGAGAGTACAAAGGAGGGCAACAAAATTAATAAAGGGGATGGGAGAACTACAATACCCAGATAGATTAGCGAAATTAGGATTATTTAGTCTAGAAAAAAGACGACTGAGGGGCGATCTAATAACCATGTATAAGTATATAAGGGGACAATACAAATATCTCGCTGAGGATCTGTTTATACCAAGGAAGGTGACGGGCACAAGGGGGCATTCTTTGCGTCTGGAGGAGAGAAGGTTTTTCCACCAACATAGAAGAGGATTCTTTACTGTTAGGGCAGTGAGAATCTGGAATTGCTTGCCTGAGGAGGTGGTGATGGCGAACTCAGTCGAGGGGTTCAAGAGAGGCCTGGATGTCTTCCTGGAGCAGAACAATATTGTATCATACAATTATTAGGTTCTGTAGAAGGACGTAGATCTGGGTATTTATTATGATGGAATATAGGCTGAACTGGATGGACAAATGTCTTTTTTCGGCCTTACTAACTATGTTACTATATATTGAGCAGGGGGTTGGACACAATGACCCTGGAGGACCCTTCCAACTCTAACATTCTAGGATTCTATAATCACCCCCTACCTTTATATTGTCATTATTCTTCCATCTTTATAATTTGTAAGACTGGTGATCGTGATATTTGTTAGTCCTGGTTACATTATATCATCCATACAATGTAGCTAAAGCCAAGCCAAATATTCTTAACCCTGTTGTTCTGTTAGTTTCCACTATACACTTGTACTGCTCCGGTCATTTTTGACCGGACCTAATAAAATGCTGTTTTAGCTACTTCAAAAATTTTTGGGGAATACCTGTTGCATTATTATACTGTATGTGAGCATGGTTGGTCATTATAAAAAAAAAAATACGTAAAAAACTCAATTTTTTTAATTTATTTTGTGTTTATAAAGGTTACAAAGGCTTATTGAATTCTGCACATAAATTACAAATTTGAGCTTAACTAACTAAAACAACTACTACTACTACTACTATAACAACTATAACTAACTATAACTACAACTAAAATTAACTATAGTATAAAATTTAACTGCGTGCAATCATTTTGAAAAAAAAAGTAAAAATAAAAAAATTAAAAATAAATTAAAAAATCAGTTTTTTTTTCAGAAAATCTTCACATAATTCTATTGTTTACATTCAGGACAACAATAATTCACATCTGCCTAGTCCATTATCATGTCCGGCTTTCTATCTTCTCGATTGCTTATCGCTAGGGTTGAGCGACCTTGACTTTTTTAGGGTCGAGCCGGGTTTCGCGAAACCCGACTATCTCAAAAGTCGAGTCGAGTGAAATTGGCCGATTATGGCGAAAAGTCGAGGATCGACCGAAACACGAAACCCAATGCAAAGCCAATGGGATTATTATTTTTTTTTTTTTCTCTCTCTCTCTCTCTCTCTTTTGGCGCGAAAGTCGCGTACCGCATGGCCGACCCCACACATGGATCGGGTCGGGTTTCATGAAACCCGACTTTGCCAAAAGTCGGCGACTTTTGAAAATGAACGATCCGTTTCGCTCAACCCTACTTATCGCATCATCATTGTGCATTGTGCTCATAAGTATCACTTATTTTTTTTTTGGAACGTAAGAAACCACTGTTGTGTCTTGAGTGAAATAAAACATGGAACTATGTACACCTCTTTTGCTGAGAATACCTTGTGGAAGCTCAGGCTTGTTTGCACAGAACTGTAATGAAAGCCAATATGTTTTTTTTTTTTTTTTTACACTTGTACTGTTCCCGGTCAAAAATGACCGAATAGCATTTTAGCTAGTTTTATGGTTTGCAAGTGTAAATCTGCACCTAAAGCAACCGTTTACTTCATAAACAATACTAGATGCAATAAGTAGTCTCAAAAGAAATTATAACTCATTTGTTTTACTCAAAAAATGGCTGAAATTAGCTAAAATGCTATTCGGTCATTTTTGACCGGGAACAGTACAAGTGTAAAAAAAAATGTGACGCAAAAACTAAACAAAAAAAAGGACCCTTAGAAAGAACCCCTCAAATTAGGAAAATAGAAGTAACCACAAGTTTCAGAACCGCATAATGAATTGTTTAAAAAATCTCAAAGTTCAAAAACGGTCATTTTTGACCGAACATTACAGCAGGGTTAAGAACAGCTTTTGAATCACGACCCAGGAGATTTAAGTCACAGGCAATTTTTAGGGCACTGGCTAGCCTACAGGTGGCCATGCCCATTAGATTAATGATAATAGAACCCAACGATTTATGTGAGGTTGACCAACCATCTAAGGTCTATTAGTCTGCCCCAACATTCCCTAAATGGCAGATGTCAGGGAAAGAAGGATCAGGTGGTTGGATTTCTTGGTGCCTGATCTCTTTGCTCTGAGAGTAAATAAGTCTTTCCAAAAGAAGTCTTCTGGAGGAGGCAGAGGTGTCTGGAGAAGAACCAAGGGGTTTGTAGAAGTACAAAGGTATCTGGACAGAAAAAAGTAAAGTATATACGGGGGAGAGAGGAGTTGAGAGAGGAGAGAAGAGTTTGGATGGGACAGAGGCATCTGGAGGAGAAAGGCGTCTGGTCGTGGATATAAGTGTATATAGGGGAGAGAGGAGACTAGGTGTGGCAGAAAAGTCTCAAGAGGAGGTGTTGTCTGGAGAGAAACGGGTCTTTTGGAGGGTATAAGTGTCTGGGGAGGACAAAGGTGTCAGTTTAGGGAGAAAGTTGTCTGGTGGGATAGAATAGTCTAGAGGGGGACCGAAAATTCTGAAAGGGGACAGAGGTGGTTGAAAGAGGACAGAGATGTTTGGAGGAGGAAAACGGTGTCTGGAGGAAGACAGAGATATCTGGAGATGACAGAGGAGGACATGTTTGGAGGAGGAACAAGATATCTGAAGGAAGTCATAGGTATTTGGAGATGACATCGTAGGACAGAGGTTTTGGGTTGAGATAAAGGAGTTGATCGCACTGAGGTGTCCAAAGTGGGAAGGGGAGTCTTCAAGAGACAGAGGAATGTTAAGAGGACAGATGTGCCTGGAGATGACAGGGACAGAGGAGTCTGGAAGGGATAGAGGAGTCTAAGGGGCGGAGAGGAGTCTTTAGGCAACATATGTATCTTAAGAGGGTATAGGCGTCTAGGGGAAAGGTGTTCTGGAGATGACAGACTAGTCTGGAGTGGACAGAGGAGTTTGGAATTAAAACAGGTATCTAAAGTAGAACAGAGGTGTCTGGAAGGGAAGAGAAAAGTTTTGAGGGGTCATAGGAGTCTAGTGATAGAATTGAGACGTCCAGAGGGTACAGGGGGGGTCTGACGGAAACACGGGGGTCTGTGGAAAGATTGAGAGAGATGCAGAAATAGATGCAGCAGTCTGGAGGGGTCAGTGGGGCTTGGAAGGGACAAATGGGCTGGAAGAGACAGAGGAGTTTGGAGGAGAAAGAGGGTCTGGAGAAGGAGAGACATTTCTGGAGTAGGACAAATGTGTCTGGAAGAGACAGAGAAGTCTAGATGGGACAGGGAGGTCGGCAGGTGTCTAAAATCTTTGCTGACCTTCAGCCCCATCCCTAGACTTCAGAGTGACACAATTGTACTCATTTCCTCTAATAGGAGCATATTAAAGGGTTATTCTTATAATAATGTACATATATATTTATTAATTTGTGCCAATATAATTACATTTGCTCGGTTTTGCACATTACAATCCTCTAAGGATGACCTTCCAGGCTCTATTTACCCTCCGGTTACCTTTCCAATCATCCTGTAGTTCAGCTCATGGTCTATTCTGCACGGAGCTGTCTCTCTACCGCTTCTTGCCAATATTGTTGTGCCTGTGTATAGGACGGAGCTTCTACTGTAAAGGACGATATCACGAAATAGTGGTAAAGCCTCCTTCACTAAAGGGAGCAGATACCAGTAAGCAACAATAACAGAAAGGAATAATCTACTGCAGGATGGGACTGTGTGCAGGGGGCTGAGAGGTGAGATATACTGCAGGATGGGACTGTGTACAGGGGGCTGAGAGGTGAGATATACTGCAGGATGGGCTGTGTACAGGGGGCTGAGAGGTGAGATATACTGCAGGATGGGACTGTGTACAGGGGGCTGAGAGGTGAGATATACTGCAGGATGGGACTGTGTACAGGGGGCTGAGAGGTGAGATATACTGCAGGATGGGCTGTGTACAGGGGGCTGAGAGGTGAGATATACTGCAGGATGGGCTGTGTACAGGGGGCTGAGAGGTGAGATATACTGCAGGATGGGACTGTGTACAGGGGGCTGAGAGGTGAGATATACTGCAGGATGGGCTGTGTACAGGGGGCTGAGAGGTGAGATATACTGCAGGATGGGCTGTGTACAGGGGGCTGAGAGGTGAGATATACTGCAGGATGGGCTGTGTACAGGGGGCTGAGAGGTGAGATATACTGCAGGATGGGCTGTGTACAGGGGGCTGAGAGGTGAGATATACTGTAGGATGGGCTGTGTACAGGAGGCTGAGAGGTGAGATATACTGCAGGATGGGCTGTGTTCAGGGGACTGAGAGGTGAGATATACTGCAGGATGGGACTGTGTATAAAGGAGGGGAGTGATGTGTTGATGTATGGGTTATATATTACATAGTGAAGTGATATACTTCAGAAGGGGGCTTAAAAGAGCAATGTTCTGCAGGATGGGGCTCTGAATAGAGGAGCTAAGAAGATATACTAGATATACTGCATGATGGTGCTCTGTATAAAGGGGCTGAGAGGATATACTACAGGTTGGGGCTTTGTATGGAGGGGATGAGAGGATATACTGCAGGATGGGTTTCTGTGCAGAGGGACAAAAAACACTGTAGGATGGGACTCTGTATAGAGGGAAAAATACTGCAGGATGGGGCTCTGTATAGGGGAGCTGAGAGGATATACTGAAGAATAAAGATTTGTATGGGGGGGCAGAGAGGATATACTACAAGATGGGCCTCTGTATAGAGGGTATGAAAGGATAAACTGCAGGATAAGGCTTTGCATGGAGCGGCTGAAAGGATATACTGCTGGAGTGGGCTGTATAGAGGGGCTGAGATTAGTTGAGTTGTGTTTGTTGCTTGCTGCCCAGAGATCAGTTTTGTGAACTTGCATGTTCTGCTCTTTAGATGTAAATAAAACCGGGTTCACATTTGCGTATCTGTGCACAGCGTTTGATCTGCATAGATCCGCATGAGTCATGTGTACATATCTTTAACATGGCGTACGCAGGGACAGATGCGTATGCATGCGTCATTTCGCGGTGTGCAGCGGTGTCCGGTGAACGCGACATGTTGCATTTTTTGAGGTGTAAATAATGTGCAGCCATGCGCATGTGGATGATTGCAGATTGCATCAAAAAATGCATTACTGTCTATGGGAACGCATTGTTACGCAAGGTCATACGTATGCATACGTTCGATGCGCTTGCGTACTTCGGACTGCGCATGTCCAGGAACTGTTTTGAGACACACCCAATGAGACATGCCCTCCTGGAAATATCGAACGCATGCGCATAAACAGTGCATGCGCAGGCAAAAATGCAGACAAGTGCATGCACATACAGCTGTTTTTTGCTGTCATGCGTTAGCTGATGCGGATAAAAATTGCTGCGTAAACATGCATTTGCATGTGTTTTTGCATTCGTTTGCGCATGCAGATGATACGCTGCGCACATATACGCAAATGTGAACTTAGCCTAAGTATTGTGTTATGCCATATGCATTAAGAGGGGAAAATTTGCAGTTTCACAAAAGTGATCTATCAGCAGCAGGCAAGAAACACAGCCTCGCAGCTATTGTGGAAGAGTGCAGGAGAGTGGAGCTGCGCTGCAACCAGCTACGGACGTAAAACCATACCGGCAGCTACAGTGATGAAGATGGTCGAAGATCAAATGGGTCCGGCAGGGTCCTGAACAGGAACAGACAGTGAGTGCTCAGGTGAATTCTGCATTTAGATTAGCACACAAGAAAGGGGGAAGGGGTCTGCAGCACCTAAGAGAAGCAAGTACTGCTGGGAAATGTAGTTAGCAAATAATAACGGGACCACCCATTCTGTTATGGGACCCTGGATGCACAGAAGGACAGGTGAATATGAAAAAACCCCGCAAAGTTGCAAGAAAGAAACGTTATGGAATCATAGAATCATAGATTCACACTTTGTGAATAATGGTGCGATTCTGGGAACAACCCTTTAAGGCTTTGCTATTTTTGCAGTATTCTGTATCAGTCTATCACTCAGGACGAGCTGATACTCGTCATTAATTGCCAGCTGCCGGAAGCCATTTCTAACGCTGCCAGCAGGAGTAACAGGAAGGCTTGACAAGGCATTTCTCTCCTTATGTGTTACTTGGTGATAATGCAGCAAAGTAAATCACAGGGAAAAACAAATCTAGAAATTGTGCAGAATGTGTAATTTTCTGCTGCAGGGCGGAAGGGGTTGTTGTGTGCATGGAGCCGAGCGCGTATTAGTGCAGAACCAGCTATGATGCTTCGCTGAGCTCGAAATGGAAGGTGCGAGGAGAAAGCCTCGGCTCTGTCTATATCGATCTGCCGCTCTTCAGGGAGAGGAGACACCTTGTCACTTGTCAATGCCGCGTATTCTTCACGCTCTTATGTTGTTTACCTGGAAGCTTGAAGATGAGAATCTGAGAGGAGACGCTACATGGTGTGAGAGCAAACCTCAGACATCCCTACAATATTGACCCGAAGAGCAAGCAACCTGCACCGAGCCATTGGAAAAAATCCGCCTTGTGTTGTAGGGTTGTAGGGTTCTCCAAGGACCTGTGCCAAAATAGCTATACTAGTAATGAAAAAAGGTCCTTATCATATAAAAATGCATGAAAAAATGAATATTAGATTTAATTAGAGCAGAAATGGCTCCTAATGTGGCTAATGCTCCCTGGAGAAAGGTGGAAGCCAACGCAGATTGATCCATTCTCCATCCACATGGGCATTGACTTGTTCAGAAATCTCTTCTCTACAAGCAGCATCTTAAAACATGGAAAGGAGAATGTTATGATCAGGTGACCTTGGAGCAGCATGAAAACTTTCACTGGAGTAGTGGTAACTATACTGACCGCAAACCCTGATCTTATCACAGACACTAGAAGTAGCCGTGGGGTGTGCCTAACAAAACCTAGACACCTCGACACAGCCGGAGGACTAAATACCCCAAAAGATGGAAATAGGAATACTATCTTGCCTCAGAGCAGAAACCCCAAAGGATAGGCAGCCCCCCACAAATAATGACTGTGAGTAGTAGAGGAAAAAGACACACGCAGGAGAAAACAGGATTTAGCAAAAGAGGCCACTTCAAGCTAAATAGGAAAGGATAGGACAGAATACTAAGCGGTCAGTATAAAACCCTTCCAAAAATATCCACAGCAGAAAATACAAAAACTCCACCACCGAACTAAAGATGTGGAGCGTATATCTGCAACTCCAGAGAATCCAACCAGACTGAGAAAACACTGACACAGTCTAAGCTGGACAATAGAAAACAAAAGAATAGCACAGAATATAAGCACACAGCATGTGTGCTACTGAATAAGAAACATACACTTATCTTTGCTGAATTGGCAGCTAAGCAGGAGAGGCCAGGCAGAGATCCAACACTTCCCAAGAAACATTGACAACTGGCCAGGACTAATGAGTCCTGCAAACCTAAATACCCCAGTCAGAATTGCAATCAGCAGATACACCTGTCCAAGACTGCAACCCAGGGACAACTGCATTATCATCTACAACCACCGGAGGGAGCCCAAAAGCAGAATTCACAACAGGAGAAGCCGCCTGACCATAGGATCATTCATCTGTAGCACATGAGCCATGACCAATAAGTAGCACGCCCTACTGTACCAGGATGACATCTGAGATACGCGTCAGAACTCTCTGTAATATGTCAACTAACTCTCCTACCTATGGAAGTCAATGTCCGACCCAACCAGTACTCTGCTCTTTACAGACAAGGAGCCAGAACAATAAGACAGCTGTCTATAAATGGTGTCTCTGATATCACTAGAAATAATTCCAGGGTATTTAAAAGGTAGAAATAATTCCATTTAAAGGGAACCTGTTTTGTGGGAAATGGAAGCTAATTGGTAGACAAGAGGAGCCGATAAGTTTGATGGACACATTTGTTGGAAAACGTTAAGTAAATCTTGCATTTTATTCATTGAAATCCCTAGTGTTTGTATGCTGACAAGTCCGGTGGGCGGTGCTACTGAGTGATTGACAGTCTTCTCTGTATCACTGTGGATGCAGAGATGGGTGAAATCACTGAATAGAACCATCTACTGGACTCATACCGTCTGCACGCAAGCACCAAAGAAATGAAGAACATACACGTTATACCTAATCTTTTACGCACGTGTTGTAATGGCACCCACCATGTAGCTGGCTTGGCATAAGGTAAAGTACGTTGTTGCGTCATGACACAGAGACCTACTCAGCGCAGAAAGCTCTGGCATGGAGTAAACATGCAAGAAGAGGAAGTCACGCACAAAGGGAGGTGAGCAGGAGACTAGGTGGGGAGTTCCAACAGTACGACAGGTGAAGCTAGTAACTTTTTATATACTTAATCCAGAAAGTAGGCAGTGTTTATTAAAATATACAAAGATGTTACAAAATGTATAACTTTTTATATACTTAATCCAGAAAGTAGGCAGTGTTTATAAAAATATACAAAGATGTTGCAAAATGTATAAACAATGACCTAAAATAAACAGAAGTAATGCACTAAACCTTTTGTCGGAGGGTTGGCTCTGGCTCTTATGAAGGGAAGCTCTTAGTTTTTCGGGACTAACAGTACAGAATCACAGCACACTGTGTCTCCCAGGACTGACACAGATCATAGTTCGGCATTTGCTTTTATTAAGTCATGAACACGTACCTCAGTTCCGGTGATTCCTAACATGGCAGGTCAGGGGATGTGCCTATTCTTTTAAAAAAATTAAGGCATCCCCAACTTCTATGATATGTTTGACCTTGGAGTTCCCAGGCACAAAATATGACTGTAATTTCCTATTACGATCTCACCTTTCTATAGATAGGCATGGATAGCATCATCCATCTGACCTGTATTAATTTGGGAGGTGTTGCCGCAATCATCCAGTGACATAAGACAATATGTTACGTTCTCCTCCATCACAATTTCCGAAAACATGACTCCAATATCTGTCATGTCTGTGCTGGTCATAAAAACCTCAATATTCATAACTTGCAAAGCAAAACAGACAGGAAAGTGCCACAAATTCATCACCTCCCCCCATTCTTCTGAAAGGTGAGGAATGGAATGGTGTCTGTGATCAACTTTAATTACCCGCTTGCAGTGGGGAAGTTAAAGAGTATCAGACGCACTCAAGGGTTATCTAAAGGTCATGGAGCTAAATTTTGCTCATTGTAATTCATTCTTCAATGGGAATATGAGAACTTTGTAGATTTTACAATTACATCTATGATTTGATTTTCAGGAATACTTTTCCATCTTCATAAATGGGTTTTGTCAGAAAGAGCTTGTAAATACAAGCAACTTACAGCTTTTTAAAATTTGCAGCCATTCTTGAGATATTAGCACTTTTCTTTCCAATTAGTTGCCATGGAGACCGACCACTGTTGCTAGATAGCAGAGTATGTGCAGTGCTTACAGTATTCTGCTACAGATGGATCTGGGTAAGTTGGAAACTTGGGCTGAAAGGTGGCAGATGAGGTTTAACAATGATAAATGTAAGGTTATACACATGGGAAGAAGGAATCAATATCACCATTACACACTGAACGGGAAACCACTGGGTAAATCTGACAGGGAGAAGGACATGGGGATCCTAGTTAATGATAAACTTACCTGGAGCAGCCAGTGCCAGGCAGCAGCTGCCAAGGCAAAGAGGATCATGGCGTGCATTAAAAGAGGTCTGGATACACATGATGAGAGCATTATACTGCCTCTGTACAAATCCCTAGTTAGACCGCACATGGAGTACTGTGTCCAGTTTTGGGCACCGGTGCTCAGGAAGGATATAATGGAACTAGAGAGAGTACAAAGGAGGGGAACAAAATTAATAAAGGGGATGGGAGAACTACAATACCCAGATAGTTCTCCCCAAGACTGGGGAGTTCCACCACTCCTCTTGGGCTATCTGCACAAAAGCTGTTCTACCCTGTATGCACACATGGATTTTTCCTCTCTGAACCCTGTTCACACAGGTTATATACAGATGATCAGGTTTTTAAATACATCAGATAGGGATTGCATACATTAGTTAGGACTGCTCTGATAAGGGTATACCGTGAAGATTGGTAGAGCAGCTTAGTATACATTTTTTGCAAAAAACGTATCAACCAAATACCCTGTTTTTTACATCTTTTACTAGCACTTGCGGATTACTGCAACATTTTTTCAAACTGAGTGTTTTTGGTTTTACTATTCTCTTTTGTGTCTTCAGGTTTCTTGGTGGTGTGTGAACATGATCATACAGACTTGTTCACTGTGCAAGTAGCCCATGTGTTCCTGTTCCCAATACCCAGATAGATTAGCGAAATTAGGATTATTTAGTCTAGAAAAAAGACGACTGAGGGGCGATCTAATAACCATGTATAAGTATATAAGGGGACAATACAAATATCTCGCTGAGGATCTGTTTATACCAAGGAAGGTGACGGGCACAAGGGGGCATTCTTTGCGTCTGGAGGAGAGAAGGTTTTTCCACCATCATAGAAGAGGATTCTTTACTGTTAGGGCAGTGAGAATCTGGAATTGCTTGCCTGAGGAGGTGGTGATGGTGAACTCAGTCGAGGGGTTCAAGAGAGGCCTGGATGTCTTCCTGGAGCAGAACAATATTGTATCATACAATTATTAGGTTCTGTAGAAGGACGTAGATCTGGGGATTTATTATGATGGAATATAGGCTGAACTGGATGGACAAATGTCTTTTTTCGGCCTTACTAACTATGTTACTATGTTACTATGTTACTATGTTACAAGCTCTTTTGAGATTGCAAGCACTCTTTTGAAGTTGGCCATCATCGCTGGAGTATGCTGTTACCTCCTCCCTGCCAGCCTCAGATTAGGCAGGGCTTACAAAAGAGACCATAGCAATGGTTGGTCCCCTAGAACAGGGGTCCCCAACTCCAGTCCTCAAGGCCCACCAACATGTCATGTTTTCAGGATTTCCTTAGTCTTGCCCAGGTAATAATTGCATCACCTGTGCAATGCAAAGGAAATCCTGAAAACATGACCTGTTGGTGGGCCTTGAGGACTGGAGTTGGGGACCCCTGCCCTAGAAGGCAAAAAATTAAAAGAAAAGTGTTAGTTAGGGTTGAGCGAAACGGGTCGTTCATTTTCAAAAGTCGCCGACTTTTGGCGAAGTCGAGTTTCATGAAACCCGATCCGACCCCTGTGCGGGGTCGGCCATGCGGTACGCAACTTTCGCGCCAAAGTCGCGTTTCAATGACACGAAAAGCGCCATTTCTCAGCCAATGAAGGTAAACGCAGAGTGTGGGCAGCGTGATGACATAGGTCCTGGTCCCCACCATCTTAGAGAAGGGCATTGCAGTGATTGGCTTGCTGTCTGCGGCGTCACAGGGGCTATAAAGGGGAGTTCCCGCCGACCGCCATGTTACTGCTGCTGATCTGAGCTTAGGGAGAGGTTGCTGCCGCTTCGTCAGAAGCAGGGATAGCGTTAGGCAGGGTCCATTAACCACCAAACCGCTTGTGCTGTAGCGATTTCCACTGCCCAACACCACCTTCGGTGTGCAGGGATAGTGGAAGCTACATTTTTTTTTTCCCCCTCAGCGCTGTAGCTCATTGGGCTGCCCTAGAAGGCTCCCTGATAGCTGCATTGCTGTGTGTACGCCGCTGTGCAAACCAACTGCTTTTTTCAAAGCACAAATCCTCTTGTTCCTTCCTTTCTGCACAGCTATCTTTTTTGTTTGTCCACACTTTTTATTTAATTTGTGCATCAGTCCACTGCTTATTGCTGCCTGCCATACCTGGCTGAGATTACTGCAGGGAGATAGTAATTGAAGGACACTCCCTGTTTTTTTTTTTTTTTTGTTTGTTTTTTGTGGGAGATTAAGATTGGCATTTCTGCTAGAGTGCCATCCCTGTCTGTGCCATCTCTCAGTCAGTGGGCCATAGAAAGCCTATTTATTTTTTTGCTTGATTTGGGTTATAAAATCTACCTGAAAAAATCACTACATCAATCAGTGGGAGAAAAATATTGGCCTCAGGGCTTGTGTGCCACTCCTGACTCCTGTGTGCATCACTCACTCAGTGGGCCATAGAAAGCCCTTTTTTTTTTTGCTTTGTTTGGGTTCTAAATTCTACCTGAAAAAATCAATAAATCAATCAGTGGGAGATTAATATTGGCCTTTGGGCTTGTGTGCCAGTCCTAAGCGTGCCATCTCTCTCTCTCAGATAGTGGGCCATAGAAAGCCTATTTATTATTTTTTTTATTGGGTTTATAAATTTTCCCTGGAACAAAAAAAAAAAAAAGTGGGAGATTAATATTGGCCTCTGGGCTTGTGTGCCAGTCCTGAGCGTGCCATCTCTCTCACAAATAGTGGGCCATAGAAAGCCTATTTATTTATTTTTTTTGGGTTTTATAAATTCTCTCTGAAAAAAAAAAAGGGAGATTAATATTGGCCTTTGGGCTTGTGTGCCAGTCCTAAGCGTGCCATCTCTCTCTCTCTCTCAGATAGTGGGCCATAGAAAGCCTATTTATTATTTTTTTTATTGGGTTTATAAATTTTCCCTGGAACAAAAAAAAAAAAGTGGGAGATAAATATTGGCCTCTGGGCTTGTGTGCCACTCCTGACTCCTGTGTGCGTCATCTCTCACTCAGTGGGCCATAGAAAGCCTTTTTTTGTTTTATTTGGTTTCTAAATTCTTCCTGAAAAAAATCAGTTTATTCTATTATTTTTTTTTCCTAAAGTCTCCCTGAAAAAAAAAAAAAAAATCAAATCAGTGGGAGATTAATATTTACATTTGTGCTTCAGTGACAGTCCTGCGTGTGTGGCATCTCTCTCATTTGTTGCCACCAACAACAGAGTGTGTAACATTGTGCCTGATTTTCGTTGTGGTCTCACTCACCTGTAAAGGGGTAGCTAAATCATACTGAAGTTATAGCTCACCGTGTAATTGGTGTGACAGCAACAAATACCGTTAGTTTGTTTACGTTTTTAAAACAATGAGGAAGTCTGGTGGAAGAGGTTGTGGCCGTGGGCGTTCATTGTCAGCTGGTAATGAGGGTATTGAATACAAAACTCCCAAATACATATTGTGAGCGCACGGGGTCTGGCTGTAAATACGCCAAAAGACCCCGACCTCACCAAATCAGCTCAAAACAAACCATGCCAAAAGGAGAGCAATTCAGAGCAATGATTTATAAAACAAACTTTAATTGTCATAAATAATACAAAAACATATATCAAAATATTACACTATCTAATGACTAGAGCACAGGATGAATGTCCCAGGAATGCTGGAAAAGCGCCCATCCCCCCACTCCCCCAGATGTAAATACCCTTGTAATGGTATGCATAAGAAAAAGCACCTACACTATCCAACCAAAGTCACCCCAAAGCAGTGGGACTCTATAGTAATGCCATTAAGTATGGTGGTGGAAAAAGGGTGCTAGCACTTACCACTACACAGAGGTAGGGGGGGGCGGTCAGGCGATGGTCCCTGACCGCCCCCCCCTACCTCTGTGTAGTGGTAAGTGCTAGCACCCTTTTTCCACCACCATACTTAATGGCATTACTATAGAGTCCCACTGCTTTGGGGTGACTTTGGTTGGATAGTGTAGGTGCTTTTTCTTATGCATACCATTACAAGGGTATTTACATCTGGGGGAGCGGGGGGATGGGCGCTTTTCCAGCATTCCTGGGACATTCATCCTGTGCTCTAGTCATTAGATAGTGTAATATTTTGATATATGTTTTTGTATTATTTATGACAATTAAAGTTTGTTTTATAAATCATTGCTCTGAATTGCTCTCCTTTTGGCATGGTAATGAGGGTAGTGGTAGTGGAGCATCAGGTGGTCGTGGGAAAAAAAATATTGCACCTAAGTCTGGAGCTGTGGAGCCAGGTTCGTCGTCTGGCTACACAAGGCCTCGAACGCTCCCTTTTCTGGGAGTAGGAAAACCGCTTTTAAAGCCGGAGCAGCAAGAGCAAGTTTTGGCTTATCTTGCTGACTCAGCCTCTAGCTCTTTTGCCTCCTCTCGTGAAACTGGTAAATGTCAAAGCAGCGCGTCGTTAGTGGATGTTCACGGTCAGGGACAAGTCGCTTCCTTGTCCTCTTCAGCAAAAATAACAACAGAGAAGAATGCAGCAGGCGACACAACGGGTTACTCCATGGAGCTCTTTACACATACCGTCCCTGGCTTAGAAAGTGAAGCAGTTAACAGTCCATGCCCATTACAAGTTGAATTTGACATGGAGTGCACTGATGCACAGCCACAGCCAGACTACTATGCTGGTCCTTTGACTCAGACCACAACATTGCCCTCGCAGGGTAATGATCAAGAATCAGACCCTGATGAGACTATGTTGCCCCATCACGAACGCTATACCACCGACCGACACGGTGACACAGACGAAGTTGCACACGAGCTACAAGAAGAGGTAATAGATGACCCAGTTCTTGACCCCGATTGGCAGCCATTGGGGGGAACAGGGTGCAGGCGGCAGCAGTTCTGAAGCGGAGGAGGAGGGGCCGCAGCAGGCATCAACATCGCAACAGGTTCCATCTGCCGGGCCCGTATCTTGCCCAAAACGCGTGGCAAAGCCAAAACCTGTTGGAGGACAGCGTGGCCATCCGGTTAAAGCTCAGTCTGCAATGCCTGAAAAGGTATCCGATGCTAGAAAGAGTGCAGTCTGGCATTTTTTTAAACAACATCCAATTGATCAGCGCAAAGTCATCTGTCAAAAATGTTCAACTACCTTAAGCAAGAGGACAGAATCTGAAAAGTCTCAATACAAGTTGCATGCATAGACATTTAACCACCATGCATTTGCAAGCCTGGACTAACTACCAAACGTCCCTTAAGGTTGTAGCACCCTCGGCCAATGAAGCTAGTCAGCAACGCAACATCCCTTCCGGCAGTGTAGGGCCACCATTTTCCGCACCACCTGCAGTATCTGTGCAGGTTTCTTTGCCAGGCCAAAGCAGTCAGGTTCAGGGAATCACCAGTTTCGTAGTAGGAAACACTGCATCTAGGGCACCAGCGGCAACAATACCATCTCCCACCGTCTCTCGGTCTGCCATGTCCACCAGCACCCACGCTAGTTCCACGATCTCCAGCTCTCCAGTCCAGCTCACCCTACATGAGACTATGGTTAGAAAAAGGAAGTACTTAGCCTCGCATCCGCGTACACAGGGTTTGAACGCACACATAGCTAGACTAATCTCGTTAGAGATGATGCCCTACCGGTTAGTTGAAAGCGAAGCTTTCAAAGCCCTGATGGACTACGCTGTACCACGCTACGAGCTACCCAGTCGACACTTTTTTTCCAGAAAAGCCATCCCAGCCCTCCACCAGCATGTTAAAGAGCGCATCGTCCATGCACTCAGGCAATCTGTGAGCACAAAGGTGCACCTGACAACAGATGCATGGACCAGTAGGCATGGCCAGGGACGTTACGTGTCCATCACGGCACACTGGGTAAATGTGGTGGATGCAGGGTCCACAGGGGACAGCAAGTTTGGGACAGTTCTGCCTAGCCCATGGTCTAGGAAACAGTTGGCTGTAGCCGTTCGCACCCCCTCCTCCTCCTCTTCGTCCTCCTGCAGAAGCGAGAGCTCGTCCACAGACCGCAGTCGCACAACCACTCCATCCGCAGCTGCCACTGTTGCACACCAGGTCTCCCATTATGGGGCAGCTACTGGCAAACGTCAGCAGGCTGTATTGGCTATGAAGTGTTTGGGCAACAACAGACACACCGCGGAAGTTCTGTCCGAGTTCTTGCAGAAAGAAACGCAGTCGTGGCTGGGCACTGTAGATCTTGAGGCAGGCAAGGTAGTGAGTGATAACGGAAGGAATTTCATGGCTGCCATCTCCCTTTCCCAACTGAAACACATTCCTTGCCTGGCTCACACCTTAAACCTGATGGTGCAGTGCTTCCTGAAAAGTTATCCGGGGTTATCCGACCTGCTCCTCAAAGTGCGTGGACTTTGCTCACATATCCGCCGTTCGCCCGTACACTCCAGCCGTATGCAGACCTATCAGCGTTCTTTGAACCTTCCCCAGCATCGCCTAATCATAGACGTTGCAACAAGGTGGAACTCAACACTGCACATGCTTCAGAGACTGTGCGAACAGAGGCGGGCTGTTATGTTTTTGTGGGAGGATACACATACACGGGCAGGCAGTAGGATGGCAGACATGGAGTTGTCAGGTGTGCAGTGGTCGAAGATTCAAGACATGTGTCAAGTCCTTCAGTGTTTTGAGGAATGCACACGGCTGGTTAGTGCAGTCAACGCCATAATAAGCATGAGCATCCCCCTAATGCGTCTGCTGATGCAAAGTTTGACGCACATAAAGGATCAGGCGTCTGCAGCTGAGGAAGAGGAAAGCCTTGATGACAGTCAGCCATTGTCTGGCCAGGGCAGTGTACAGGACGAGGTAGCGGGCGAAGAGGAGGAGGAGGACGAGGAGGATGATGGGGATGATTATATTTTTAATGAGGAAGCTTTTCCGGGGCCACTGGAAATTGGTGGCGCGGCAAGGCCGGGTTCTGGTTTTTGGAGGGACACAAGTGACGTGGATTTGCCTGAAACTGCCCCTCAACCAAGCACAACCGCAGATTTGAGAACTGGAACTTTGGCCCACATGGCGGATTATGCCTTACGTATCCTCAAAAGGGACACACGCATAACTAAAATGATGAACGATGACGATTACTGGTTGGCCTGCCTCCTTGATCCTCGCTATAAAGGCAAATTGCAAAATATAATGCCACATGAGAACTTGGAACTAATATTAGCAACCAAACAATCAACTCTTGTTGACAGTTTGCTTCTGGCATTCCCTGCACACAGCGCCCGTGATCGTTCTAACACGAGCTGCAGGGGCCAGCAGACCAGAGGTGTTAGAGGGGCAGAAATCAGAAGTGGCGTTGGCCAGAGGGGTTTTCTGACCAGGTTGTGGAGTGATTTTGCTATGACCGCAGACAGGACAGGTACTGCAGCATCAATTCAAAGTGACAGGAGACAACATTTGTCCAGTATGGTTACAAACTATTTTTCATCCCTTATCGATGTTCTCCCTCAACCGTCATTCCCATTTGATTACTGGGCATCAAAATTAGACACCTGGCCAGAATTGGCAGAATATGCATTGCAGGAGCTTGCTTGCCCGGCAGCTAGTGTCCTATCAGAAAGAGTATTCAGTGCTGCAGGTTCAATACTAAACAGAAAAAAGGACTCGTCTGGCTACCCAAAATGTAGATGATCTAACCTTCATTAAAATGAACCACAACTGGATTTCGAAATCTTTTGCCCCACCTTGCCCGGCTGACACCTAGCTTTCCTATGTAAAGGTCTTGCCTGTGGACTATTCTGAATGCCTTTTCCAATCTCGTAATTTTCTGCACCTGATTGTCCAGCATACGACATGTTTACACCTCACTAAATGGCCAAACTCCCCACACGGGGCCGTGGTATCGACACTTGGCGACAGCACCCGTGAGAGTGCAGTTTGTCTGAAGAGGTGGGTGTGCCCGCTTTTGGTCGACGGCACTGCCACTGGGTCCCTCCTAGTACAATAAAGTGTCTCTGGCGGTGGTGGTGCGCACCCAACGTCAGACACACCGTTGTAATATGAGGGGCCCTGGGCCTGTACCGCCGGCCACAAGACAGTTCCCCCCCCCCCAGCTCAAACAGTGCTCTACCACTTGCAAAATTATCTCACAGCTCCACCAATGTTTAGTCTATGCGCTGACATCCTTCAATGCCTGCCACTGACAATACCATTGTATTGACATTTTTGTTATGTTAGGCCTTCGAAGCCTGTCTGCGGTCACTCCTTCCACTATGCCTCCACTGACCACACCACTGCTGCCCGTGTACCCCTGGAACCAATTTAAAATTGCCTACAGCCAGCCCAATTTTTTTATTTTAGGCCTTCGATGCCTGTCTGCGGTCCATTCTTTCTACTACTACTACACTGACCAGGCCACTGCTGCCCGTGTACCCCTGGAACCAATTTAAAATTGCCTACAGCCATGTGTTATTATTTTAGGCCTTCGATGCCTGTCTGCGGTCACTCCTTCCACTAGGCCTCCACTGACCACACCACTGCTGCCCGTGTAACCCTGGAACCAATTTAAAATTGCCTACAGCCATGTGTTATTATTTTAGGCCTTCGATGCCTGTCTGTGGTCACTCCTTCCACTAGGCCTCCACTGACCACACCACTGCTGCCCGTGTACCCCTGGAACCAATTTAAAATTGCCTACAGCCATGTGTTATTATTTTAGGCCTTCGATGCCTGTCTGCGGTCACTCCTTACAATATGCCTCCACTGACCACACCACTGCTGCCCGTGTACCCCTGGAACCAATTTAAAATTGCCTACAGCCATGTGTTATTATTTTAGGCCTTCGATGCCTGTCTGCGGTCACTCCTTCCACTAGGCCTCCACTGACCACACCACTGCTGCCCGTGTACCCCTGGAACCAATTTAAAATTGCCTACAGCCATGTGTTATTATTTTAGGCCTTCAATGCCTGTCTGCGGTCAATCCTTCCACTAGGCCTCCACTGACCAGGCCACTGCTGCCCGTGTACCCCTGGAACCAACATCTGAAAATATAAAAATAAGTATTTTGCTTATAAAAAAGAAAATACTGGAGAGATATCAAATGCAGACATTTTAACATTAAAAACAAACACATACAACAAAAATCTGGTACAGTACTAAAAATGGCCACCAGCTACAATAACTTTCTCCTGCAAGTAGTTAACTGAAAGTTTTTTTCAATTTAAAACACAGATATGGCATCCACCGAGTGTTGTCCTGTCGCGTCTTCTTCATATTATTGCCAAGAAGATGCAAAACAATGAAAATAATAAAATCATTATTTACCAAAAAAATAGAGTAAGTCAAAACCACATTGCAAATAAACATTCATTACAAATAAAGAAGCAGGGCGCGTCCGAGGGTGAGTATATACCTAATAAGAATATAATCACCCTCGGACGCGCCCTGCTTCTTTCCGACAGCCTTCCTTCCTAAGAATCAGCCCTTCCGTGGTGTAGAGAGAGGGTTTGTTACACTCCAAGGTGTTCCCCAGGTTGCCTTTCCTGAGCTTCGATCTTCATGCTCTCGTTTAGTAGTTGTCGGAAAGTAGGCTGCATTAGGCCTACAAATTGGGTATGGGGTGGAGAGAGATGGTGTGTTCCACTCCAAGGTGTTCTCCAGGTTGCCTTTCCTGAGCTTCGATCTTCCGGCTCTCGTTTAGTAGTTGTTGGAAACTACGCTGCATTAGGCCTACAAATTGGGTATGGGGTGTAGAGAGATGTTGTGTTCCACTCCAAGGTGTTCCCCAGGTTTCCTCGCCAATGCTTCGATCTTCATGCTCTCGTTTAGTAGTTGTTGGAAACTACGCTGCATTAGGCCTACAAATTGGGTATGGGGTGTAGAGAGATGGTGTGTTCCACTCCAAGGTGTTCCCCAGGTTTCCTCGCCAATGCTTCGATCTTCATGCTCTCGTTTAGTAGTTGTTGGAAACTACGCTGCATTAGGCCTACAAATTGGGTATGGGGTGTAGAGAGATGGTGTGTTCCACTCCAAGGTGTTCTCCAGGTTGCCTTTCCTGAGCTTCGATCTTCCGGCTCTCGTTTAGTAGTTGTTGGAAACTACACTGCATTAGGCCTACAAATTGGGTATGGGGTGTAGAGAGATGGTGTGTTCCACTCCAAGGTGTTCTCCAGGTTGCCTTTCCTGAGCTTCGATCTTCCGGCTCTCGTTTAGTAGTTGTTGGAAACTACGCTGCATTAGGCCTACAAATTGGGTATGGGGTGTAGAGAGATGGTGTGTTCCACTCCAAGGTGTTCCCCAGGTTTCCTCGCCAATGCTTCGATCTTCATGCTCTCGTTTAGTAGTTGTTGGAAACTACGCTGCATTAGGCCTACAAATTGGGTATGGGGTGTAGAGAGATGGTGTGTTCCACTCCAAGGTGTTCTCCAGGTTGCCTTTCCTGAGCTTCGATCTTCCGGCTCTCGTTTAGTAGTTGTTGGAAACTACACTGCATTAGGCCTACAAATTGGGTATGGGGTGTAGAGAGATGGTGTGTTCCACTCCAAGGTGTTCTCCAGGTTGCCTTTCCTGAGCTTCGATCTTCCGGCTCTCGTTTAGTAGTTCTTGGAAACTACACTGCATTAGGTCTACAAATTGGGTATGGGGTGTAGAGAGATGGTGTGTTCCACTCCAAGGTGTTCTCCAGGTTGCCTTTCCTGAGCTTCGATCTTCCGGCTCTCGTTTAGTAGTTGTTGGAAACTACGCTGCATTAGGCCTACAAATTGGGTATGGGGTGTAGAGAGATGGTGTGTTCCACTCCAAGGTGTTCTCCAGGTTGCCTTTCCTGAGCTTCGATCTTCCGGCTCTCATTCAGTAGTTCTTGGAAACTACACTGCATTAGGCCTACAAATTGGGTATGGGGTGTAGAGAGATGGTGTGTTCCACTCCAAGGTGTTCTCCAGGTTGCCTTTCCTGAGCTTCGATCTTCCGGCTCTCGTTTAGTAGTTGTTGGAAACTACGCTGCATTAGGCCTACAAATTGGGTATGGGGTGTAGAGAGATGGTGTGTTCCACTCCAAGGTGTTCCCCAGGTTTCCTCGCCAATGCTTCGATCTTCATGCTCTCGTTTAGTAGTTGTTGGAAACTACGCTGCATTAGGCCTACAAATTGGGTATGGGGTGTAGAGAGATGGTGTGTTCCACTGTAGAGAGATGGTGTGTTCCACTTCAAGGTGTTCCCCAGGTTTCCTCGCCAATGCTTCGATCTTCATGCTCTCGTTTAGTAGTTGTTGGAAACTGCGCTGCATTAGGCCTACAAATTGGGTATGGGGTGTAGAGAGATGGTGTGTTCCACTCCAAGGTGTTCTCCAGGTTGCCTTTCCTGAGCTTCGATCTTCCGGCTCTCGTTTAGTAGTTGTTGGAAACTACACTGCATTAGGCCTACAAATTGGGTATGGGGTGTAGAGAGATGGTGTGTTACACTCCAAGGTGTTCTCCAGGTTGCCTTTCCTGAACTTCTATCTTCAGGCTCTCATTAAATTGTGGTTAAACGGAACAACTGCATTTGGCGTACTAGTTGGTTTGGGGCCTACTATCGGTGTCTGCCACTCCTTGCTGTTCTCCTGGTTTCTTGTCCTGAAATTCCGTTTTCAGGCGCTCGTTAAGTAGTTGTTAATGTTAGACTGCATTTGGCCTACTAGTTGGGTTGGGGCCTACTATCGGTGTCTGCCACTCCTTGCTGTTCTCCTCCACTGAACAAAGCTGTGCCGCCTGTTTACTACGGTTGCCAATTTTGAACTGCATTTCGACTACTTACTGATTTGGGCCTACTCTCTGTGTCAGCCTCTCATTCCAGTTGTCCTCCACTGCAATGCCCCCTGGTTATTTCTGTGTTACCAATTTTGAACTGCATTTAGCCAACTTTATTCTTTGGGCCTATATCTGTGTTTCCTCCTCATCCTGCCCATTGCCCAGCCAGTGATAGATGAGTCTGCTGGTACATTGACCCATAACGCAACATTCCCCGTGCACGCTACACAACAACATTGTGACCCTGCTGAAAGTCAGGTTGCTCTTCCCGCATACCATACCACCTTACACGGGGACAAAGAGGAAGGTGCAGATGAAAGTGCAGGTTCCTTCATCAGGTGGGGGGAGGAATACTAGTTGGCGACGTCACTGGCACAGGGCCTCTCATAGTACGCAAAAGTGTTGCTGCCGGTGGGAGGCGCCCCCGCCGTGCAAACACACCGCTGTACTTTGAGGGGCCCTGTGCCAGTGCCAATGCCAACGAGTGGGCCCCCCCTGCTTGCTCAGGTTCACAGCACTTGCAAAGTTGAAATACTTACCTCTCCCTGCTCCACTGCCGTGACGTGGTCCAGATTTCCTGGGCCCACTAATTACTTGAACCAGCCCTACCCACCACAACTTTAGCCAAATGACCCCCAATTTCAAATGCCTTCCAATTATTATAAGGTAAATTACGCTTGACAAGCTTCATTAAGAAGAATGGATGGTTTTGACATTAAAATGGGCACTCTAGGTGTTTTCCTGGCCTCCACTCACTGCCGACTATGCTGCCCCATTGACTTGCATTGGGTTTCGTGTTTCGGTCGATCCCGACTTTACGTCATAATCGGCCGATTTCACTCGACCCGACTTTTGAGATAGTCGGGTTTCGCGAAACCCGGCTCGACTCTAAAAAGGTCAAGGTCGCTCAACTCTAGTGTTAGTATCTCTGAAACAACTGCAAATTTTAATAAGTAAAAAAATTGCAAAGTATTTTTAGAAGCCTGACACAGCAATATGCATATATATATATATAGATGGGAGTAATCCTTTAAAAATGTGGATGTCAGGGACTAGCTTGATTGTGTGGGGAAGCGCATTCTAGGAAACTAATGCAGCACAAAGAAGTCTGGGAGACAGGAATGGGAGATTTGGAATAAAAAGAAGCTTAATGGTGAAGATTTGGAGATGATGTAGAATCAAGGACTAGAAAAAGGAACGTAAAGCTTTTTGACAAGCAGAAGGTAAGGTCAATAGATGGAAACTATCACCATATGATTAGTCTCTGGCTTCAGGACCAGTTAATGAGTGGGAGACCCCCAATAATTGTGAGGATAAATTGCTGTTTACGCTTTACAGAAGCACAATCGCGGCTTAGCAGAAAATTGCCTATTAATTATCTTTCAGCCCATACAACTCCCTGAGTCAGGATATTTCACATCTAGGTAAACATGTCTAAACCATTAAGGAACGTTACCCTCTCTCCGGACCCCAATCTCTTATTATTTGCTGTCAATTGTTACAAAGACGTTGACCTCAGATAGAAATAAGGCAATATTGGCGCATGGTGGAGGCAATTCAGCCCCGTAAGCTCTGGCGTGATACATTGTAGATCCGGACACTGAAAATGGAAACCTTCTTTGTCTCGTCACCCAGGATTCAGGAATAATGTCAGTAAGAGTGCAACGTTTAAAAACGGCTGAAAACCCGAGGTTCACAAATGGATCATAATCATGTAGCTATTAGATACAGTATATTATCCGCTTCTCCCAATGGTAACGCTGCATTTATAGCAAAATACAAAGAGTGCCTTTTATACAAAATGATAAGTTATACAGGAACACGAGGGAATAAAGCACTTCTGTCCATATCCGTCACATAATAACGATGGAAAAGTGATGACACCTGTACTGGATAATAGGACCGCCATATACTGCTCAATGGTAAGAAGGAAGAGCTTCTATGTTCTTGTATTTATATTCTGGTACATAGTGAGCAGTATTATAGTAGTTATATTCTTGTACATACGGGGCAGTATTATAGTAGTTATATTCTTGTACATAGGGGCAGTATTATAGTAGTTATATTCTTGTACATAGGAGCAGTATTATAGTAGTTATATTCTTGTACATACGGGTCAGTATTATAGTAGTTATATTCTTGTACATAGGGTCAGTATTATAGTAGTTATATTCTTGTACATAGGAGCAGTATTATAGTAGTTATATTCTTGTACATAGGAGCAGTATTATAGTAGTTATATTCTTGTACATAGGAGCAGTATTATAGTAGTTATATTCTTGTACATAGGGGCAGTATTATAGTAGTTATATTCTTGTACATAGGGGCAGTATTATAGTAGTTATATTCTTGTACATAGGAGCAGTATTATAGTAGTTATATTCTTGTACATAGGAGCAGTATTATAGTAGTTATATTCTTGTACATAGGGACAGTATTATAGTAGTTATATTCTTGTGCATAGGGGCAGTATTATAGTAGTTATATTCTTGTGCATAGGGACAGTATTATAGTAGTTATATTCTTGTGCATAGGGACAGAATTATAGTAGTTATATTCTTGTACATAGGTGCAGTATTATAGTAGTTATATTCTTGTACATAAGGGCAGTATTATAGTAGTTATATTCTTGTACATAGGGGCGGTATTATAGTAGTTATTTTCTTGTACATAGGGGCAGTATTATAGTAGTTATATTCTTGTACATAGGGGCAGTATTATAAAAGTTATATTCTTGTACATAGGGGCAGTATTATAGTAGTTATATTCTTGTACATAGGGACAGTATTATAGTAGTTATATTCTTGTGCATAGGGACAGTATTATAGTAGTTATATTCTTGTACATAGGTGCAGTATTATAGAAGTTATATTCTTGTACATAGGAGCAGTATTATAGTAGTTATATTCTTGTATATAGGGGCAGTATTATAGTAGTTATATTCTTGTACATGGGGGCAGTATTATAGTTATATTCTGGTACATAGTCAGCAGTATTATAGTAGGTATATTCTGGTACATAGTGAGCAGTATTATAGTAGTTATATTCTTGTACATAGGAGCAGTATTATAGTAGTTATATTCTTGTACATAGGGGCAGTATTATAGTAGTTATATTCTTGTACATAGGAGCAGTATTATAGTAGTTATATTCTTGTACATAGGAGCAGTATTATAGTAGTTATATTCTTGTACATAGGGACAGTATTATAGTAGTTATATTCTTGTGCATAGGGACAGAATTATAGTAGTTATATTCTTGTACATAGGTGCAGTATTATAGTAGTTATATTCTTGTACATAGGGGCAGTATTATAGTAGTTATATTCTTGTACATAGGAGCAGTATTATAGTAGTTATATTCTTGTACATAGGGACAGTATTATAGTAGTTATATTCTTGTGCATAGGGACAGAATTATAGTAGTTATATTCTTGTACATAGGTGCAGTATTATAGTAGTTATGTTCTTGTACATAGGGGCAGTATTATAGTAGTTATATTCTTGTACATGGGGGCAGTATTATAGTTATATTCTAGTACATAGTCAGCAGTATTATAGTAGGTATATTCTGGTACATAGTGAGCAGTATTATAGTAGTTATATTCTTGTACATAGGAGCAGTATTATAGTAGTTATATTCTTGTACATAGGGGCAGTATTATAGTAGTTATATTCTTGTACATAGGAGCAGTATTATAGTAGTTATATTCTTGTACATAGGGACAGTATTATAGTAGTTATATTCTTGTGCATAGGGGCAGTATTATAGTAGTTATATTCTTGTGCATAGGGACAGTATTTTAGTAGTTATATTCTTGTACATAGGGACAGTATTATAGTAGTTATATTCTTGTGCATAGGGACAGAATTATAGTAGTTATATTCTTGTACATAGGGGCAGTATTATAGTAGTTATATTCTTGTACATAGGAGCAGTATTATAGTAGTTATATTCTTGTACATAGGGGCAGTATTATAGTAGTTATATTCTTGTACATGGGGGCAGTATTATAGTTATATTCTGGTACATAGTCAGCAGTATTATAGTAGGTATATTCTGGTACATAGTGAGCAGTATTATAGTAGTTATATTCTTGTACATAGGAGCAGTATTATAGTAGTTATATTCTTGTACATAGGGGCAGAATTATAGTAGTTATATTCTTGTACATAGGGGCAGTATTATAGTAGTTATATTCTTGTACATAGGAGCAGTATTATAGTAGTTATATTCTTGTACATAGGAGCAGTATTATAGTAGTTATATTCTTGTACATAGGGACAGTATTATAGTAGTTATATTCTTGTGCATAGGGACAGAATTATAGTAGTTATATTCTTGTACATAGGTGCAGTATTATAGTAGTTATGTTCTTGTACATAAGGGCAGTATTATAATAGTTATATTCTTGTACATAGGGGCAGTATTATAGTAGTTATATTCTTGTACATAGGAGCAGTATTATAGTAGTTATATTCTTGCACATAGGTGCAGTATTATAGTAGTTATATTCTTGCACATAGGTGCAGTATTATAGTAGTTATATTCTTGTACATAGGGGCAGTATTATAGTAGTTATATTCTTGTACATAGGGGCAGTATTATAGTAGTTATATTCTTGTACATAGGAGCAGTATTATAGTAGTTATATTCTTGTACATAGGAGCAGTATTATAGTAGTTATATTCTTGTACATAGGGGCAGTATTATAGTAGTTATATTCTTGTACATAGGGGCAGTATTATAGTAGTTATATTCTTGTACATAGGAGCAGTATTATAGTAGTTATATTCTTGTACATAGGAGCAGTATTATAGTAGTTATATTCATGTACATAGGGACAGTATTATAGTAGTTATATTCTTGTGCATAGGGGCAGTATTATAGTAGTTATATTCTTGTGCATAGGGACAGTATTATAGTAGTTATATTCTTGTGCATAGGGACAGAATTATAGTAGTTATATTCTTGTACATAGGTGCAGTATTATAGTAGTTATATTCTTGTACATAAGGGCAGTATTATAGTAGTTATATTCTTGTACATAGGGGCGGTATTATAGTAGTTATTTTCTTGTACATAGGGGCAGTATTATAGTAGTTATATTCTTGTGCATAGGGACAGTATTATAGTAGTTATATTCTTGTGCATAGGGACAGAATTATAGTAGTTATATTCTTGTACATAGGTGCAGTATTATAGTAGTTATATTCTTGTACATAAGGGCAGTATTATAGTAGTTATATTCTTGTACATAGGGGCGGTATTATAGTAGTTATTTTCTTGTACATAGGGGCAGTATTATAGTAGTTATATTCTTGTACATAGGGGCAGTATTATAAAAGTTATATTCTTGTACATAGGGGCAGTATTATAGTAGTTATATTCTTGTACATAGGGACAGTATTATAGTAGTTATATTCTTGTGCATAGGGACAGTATTATAGTAGTTATATTCTTGTACATAGGTGCAGTATTATAGAAGTTATATTCTTGTACATAGGAGCAGTATTATAGTAGTTATATTCTTGTATATAGGGGCAGTATTATAGTAGTTATATTCTTGTACATGGGGGCAGTATTATAGTTATATTCTGGTACATAGTCAGCAGTATTATAGTAGGTATATTCTGGTACATAGTGAGCAGTATTATAGTAGTTATATTCTTGTACATAGGAGCAGTATTATAGTAGTTATATTCTTGTACATAGGGGCAGTATTATAGTAGTTATATTCTTGTACATAGGAGCAGTATTATAGTAGTTATATTCTTGTACATAGGAGCAGTATTATAGTAGTTATATTCTTGTACATAGGGACAGTATTATAGTAGTTATATTCTTGTGCATAGGGACAGAATTATAGTAGTTATATTCTTGTACATAGGTGCAGTATTATAGTAGTTATGTTCTTGTACATAAGGGCAGTATTATAGTAGTTATATTCTTGTACATAGGGGCAGTATTATAGTAGTTATATTCTTGTACATGGGGGCAGTATTATAGTTATATTCTGGTACATAGTCAGCAGTATTATAGTAGGTATATTCTGGTACATAGTGAGCAGTATTATAGTAGTTATATTCTTGTACATAGGAGCAGTATTATAGTAGTTATATTCTTGTACATAGGGGCAGTATTATAGTAGTTATATTCTTGTACATAGGAGCAGTATTATAGTAGTTATATTCTTGTACATAGGAGCAGTATTATAGTAGTTATATTCTTGTACATAGGGACAGTATTATAGTAGTTATATTCTTGTGCATAGGGGCAGTATTATAGTAGTTATATTCTTGTGCATAGGGACAGTATTTTAGTAGTTATATTCTTGTACATAGGGACAGTATTATAGTAGTTATATTCTTGTGCATAGGGACAGAATTATAGTAGTTATATTCTTGTACATAGGAGCAGTATTATAGTAGTTATATTCTTGTACATAGGAGCAGTATTATAGTAGTTATATTCTTGTACATAGGAGCAGTATTATAGTAGTTATATTCTTGCACATAGGGGCAGTATTATAGTAGTTATATTCTTGTACATAGGAGCAGTATTATAGTAGTTATATTCTTGTACATAGGGGCAGTATTATAGTAGTTATATTCTTGTACATGGGGGCAGTATTATAGTTATATTCTGGTACATAGTCAGCAGTATTATAGTAGGTATATTCTGGTACATAGTGAGCAGTATTATAGTAGTTATATTCTTGTACATAGGAGCAGTATTATAGTAGTTATATTCTTGTACATAGGGGCAGAATTATAGTAGTTATATTCTTGTACATAGGGGCAGTATTATAGTAGTTATATTCTTGTACATAGGGACAGTATTATAGTAGTTATATTCTTGTGCATAGGGACAGAATTATAGTAGTTATATTCTTGTACATAGGTGCAGTATTATAGTAGTTATGTTCTTGTACATAAGGGCAGTATTATAGTAGTTATATTCTTGTACATAGGGGCAGTATTATAGTAGTTATATTCTTGTACATGGGGGCAGTATTATAGTTATATTCTGGTACATAGTCAGCAGTATTATAGTAGGTATATTCTGGTACATAGTGAGCAGTATTATAGTAGTTATATTCTTGTACATAGGAGCAGTATTATAGTAGTTATATTCTTGTACATAGGGGCAGTATTATAGTAGTTATATTCTTGTACATAGGAGCAGTATTATAGTAGTTATATTCTTGTACATAGGAGCAGTATTATAGTAGTTATATTCTTGTACATAGGGACAGTATTATAGTAGTTATATTCTTGTGCATAGGGACAGAATTATAGTAGTTATATTCTTGTACATAGGTGCAGTATTATAGTAGTTATGTTCTTGTACATAAGGGCAGTATTATAGTAGTTATATTCTTGTACATAGGGGCAGTATTATAGTAGTTATATTCTTGTACATGGGGGCAGTATTATAGTTATATTCTAGTACATAGTCAGCAGTATTATAGTAGGTATATTCTGGTACATAGTGAGCAGTATTATAGTAGTTATATTCTTGTACATAGGAGCAGTATTATAGTAGTTATATTCTTGTACATAGGGGCAGTATTATAGTAGTTATATTCTTGTACATAGGAGCAGTATTATAGTAGTTATATTCTTGTACATAGGGACAGTATTATAGTAGTTATATTCTTGTGCATAGGGGCAGTATTATAGTAGTTATATTCTTGTGCATAGGGACAGTATTTTAGTAGTTATATTCTTGTGCATAGGGACAGTATTATAGTAGTTATATTCTTGTGCATAGGGACAGAATTATAGTAGTTATATTCTTGTACATAGGTGCAGTATTATAGTAGTTATATTCTTGTACATAGGAGCAGTATTATAGTAGTTATATTCTTGTACATAGGAGCAGTATTATAGTAGTTATATTCTTGTACATAGGGGCAGTATTATAGTAGTTATATTCTTGTACATAGGAGCAGTATTATAGTAGTTATATTCTTGTACATAGGGGCAGTATTATAGTAGTTATATTCTTGTACATGGGGGCAGTATTATAGTTATATTCTGGTACATAGTCAGCAGTATTATAGTAGGTATATTCTGGTACATAGTGAGCAGTATTATAGTAGTTATATTCTTGTACATAGGAGCAGTATTATAGTAGTTATATTCTTGTACATAGGGGCAGAATTATAGTAGTTATATTCTTGTACATAGGGGCAGTATTATAGTAGTTATATTCTTGTACATAGGAGCAGTATTATAGTAGTTATATTCTTGTACATAGGAGCAGTATTATAGTAGTTATATTCTTGTACATAGGGACAGTATTATAGTAGTTATATTCTTGTGCATAGGGACAGAATTATAGTAGTTATATTCTTGTACATAGGTGCAGTATTATAGTAGTTATGTTCTTGTACATAAGGGCAGTATTATAATAGTTATATTCTTGTACATAGGGGCAGTATTATAGTAGTTATATTCTTGTACATAGGAGCAGTATTATAGTAGTTATATTCTTGCACATAGGTGCAGTATTATAGTAGTTATATTCTTGCACATAGGTGCAGTATTATAGTAGTTATATTCTTGTACATAGGGGCAGTATTATAGTAGTTATATTCTTGTACATAGGGGCAGTATTATAGTAGTTATATTCTTGTACATAGGAGCAGTATTATAGTAGTTATATTCTTGTACATAGGGGCAGTATTATAGTAGTTATATTCTTGTACATAGGGGCAGTATTATAGTAGTTATATTCTTGTACATGGGGGCAGTATTATAGTTATATTCTAGTACATAGTCAGCAGTATTATAGTAGGTATATTCTGGTACATAGTGAGCAGTATTATAGTAGTTATATTCTTGTACATAGGAGCAGTATTATAGTAGTTATATTCTTGTACATAGGGGCAGTATTATAGTAGTTATATTCTTGTACATAGGAGCAGTATTATAGTAGTTATATTCTTGTACATAGGGACAGTATTATAGTAGTTATATTCTTGTGCATAGGGGCAGTATTATAGTAGTTATATTCTTGTGCATAGGGACAGTATTTTAGTAGTTATATTCTTGTGCATAGGGACAGTATTATAGTAGTTATATTCTTGTGCATAGGGACAGAATTATAGTAGTTATATTCTTGTACATAGGTGCAGTATTATAGTAGTTATATTCTTGTACATAGGAGCAGTATTATAGTAGTTATATTCTTGTACATAGGAGCAGTATTATAGTAGTTATATTCTTGTACATAGGGGCAGTATTATAGTAGTTATATTCTTGTACATAGGAGCAGTATTATAGTAGTTATATTCTTGTACATAGGGGCAGTATTATAGTAGTTATATTCTTGTACATGGGGGCAGTATTATAGTTATATTCTGGTACATAGTCAGCAGTATTATAGTAGGTATATTCTGGTACATAGTGAGCAGTATTATAGTAGTTATATTCTTGTACATAGGAGCAGTATTATAGTAGTTATATTCTTGTACATAGGGGCAGAATTATAGTAGTTATATTCTTGTACATAGGGGCAGTATTATAGTAGTTATATTCTTGTACATAGGAGCAGTATTATAGTAGTTATATTCTTGTACATAGGAGCAGTATTATAGTAGTTATATTCTTGTACATAGGGACAGTATTATAGTAGTTATATTCTTGTGCATAGGGACAGAATTATAGTAGTTATATTCTTGTACATAGGTGCAGTATTATAGTAGTTATGTTCTTGTACATAAGGGCAGTATTATAATAGTTATATTCTTGTACATAGGGGCAGTATTATAGTAGTTATATTCTTGTACATAGGAGCAGTATTATAGTAGTTATATTCTTGCACATAGGTGCAGTATTATAGTAGTTATATTCTTGCACATAGGTGCAGTATTATAGTAGTTATATTCTTGTACATAGGGGCAGTATTATAGTAGTTATATTCTTGTACATAGGGGCAGTATTATAGTAGTTATATTCTTGTACATAGGAGCAGTATTATAGTAGTTATATTCTTGTACATAGGAGCAGTATTATAGTAGTTATATTCTTGTACATAGGGGCAGTATTATAGTAGTTATATTCTTGTACATAGGGGCAGTATTATAGTAGTTATATTCTTGTACATAGGAGCAGTATTATAGTAGTTATATTCTTGTACATAGGAGCAGTATTATAGTAGTTATATTCTTGTACATAGGGACAGTATTATAGTAGTTATATTCTTGTGCATAGGGGCAGTATTATAGTAGTTATATTCTTGTGCATAGGGACAGTATTATAGTAGTTATATTCTTGTGCATAGGGACAGAATTATAGTAGTTATATTCTTGTACATAGGTGCAGTATTATAGTAGTTATATTCTTGTACATAAGGGCAGTATTATAGTAGTTATATTCTTGTACATAGGGGCGGTATTATAGTAGTTATTTTCTTGTACATAGGGGCAGTATTATAGTAGTTATATTCTTGTGCATAGGGACAGTATTATAGTAGTTATATTCTTGTGCATAGGGACAGAATTATAGTAGTTATATTCTTGTACATAGGTGCAGTATTATAGTAGTTATATTCTTGTACATAAGGGCAGTATTATAGTAGTTATATTCTTGTACATAGGGGCGGTATTATAGTAGTTATTTTCTTGTACATAGGGGCAGTATTATAGTAGTTATATTCTTGTACATAGGGGCAGTATTATAGTAGTTATATTCTTGTACATAGGGGCAGTATTATAAAAGTTATATTCTTGTACATAGGGGCAGTATTATAGTAGTTATATTCTTGTACATAGGGACAGTATTATAGTAGTTATATTCTTGTGCATAGGGACAGTATTATAGTAGTTATATTCTTGTACATAGGTGCAGTATTATAGAAGTTATATTCTTGTACATAGGAGCAGTATTATAGTAGTTATATTCTTGTATATAGGGGCAGTATTATAGTAGTTATATTCTTGTACATGGGGGCAGTATTATAGTTATATTCTGGTACATAGTCAGCAGTATTATAGTAGGTATATTCTGGTACATAGTGAGCAGTATTATAGTAGTTATATTCTTGTACATAGGAGCAGTATTATAGTAGTTATATTCTTGTACATAGGGACAGTATTATAGTAGTTATATTCTTGTGCATAGGGGCAGTATTATAGTAGTTATATTCTTGTGCATAGGGACAGTATTATAGTAGTTATATTCTTGTGCATAGGGACAGAATTATAGTAGTTATATTCTTGTACATAGGTGCAGTATTATAGTAGTTATATTCTTGTACATAAGGGCAGTATTATAGTAGTTATATTCTTGTACATAGGGGCGGTATTATAGTAGTTATTTTCTTGTACATAGGGGCAGTATTATAGTAGTTATATTCTTGTACATAGGGGCAGTATTATAGTAGTTATATTCTTGTACATAGGGGCAGTATTATAAAAGTTATATTCTTGTACATAGGGGCAGTATTATAGTAGTTATATTCTTGTACATAGGGACAGTATTATAGTAGTTATATTCTTGTGCATAGGGACAGTATTATAGTAGTTATATTCTTGTACATAGGTGCAGTATTATAGAAGTTATATTCTTGTACATAGGAGCAGTATTATAGTAGTTATATTCTTGTATATAGGGGCAGTATTATAGTAGTTATATTCTTGTACATGGGGGCAGTATTATAGTTATATTCTGGTACATAGTCAGCAGTATTATAGTAGGTATATTCTGGTACATAGTGAGCAGTATTATAGTAGTTATATTCTTGTACATAGGAGCAGTATTATAGTAGTTATATTCTTGTACATAGGGGCAGTATTATAGTAGTTATATTCTTGTACATAGGGGCAGTATTATAGTAGTTATATTCTTGTACATAGGAGCAGTATTATAGTAGTTATATTCTTGTACATAGGGACAGTATTATAGTAGTTATATTCTTGTGCATAGGGACAGAATTATAGTAGTTATATTCTTGTACATAGGGACAGAATTATAGTAGTTATATTCTTGTACATAGGTGCAGTATTATAGTAGTTATGTTCTTGTACATAAGGGCAGTATTATAGTAGTTATATTCTTGTACATAGGGGCAGTATTATAGTAGTTATTTTCTTGTACATGGGGGCAGTATTATAGTTATATTCTGGTACATAGTCAGCAGTATTATAGTAGGTATATTCTGGTACATAGTGAGCAGTATTATAGTAGTTATATTCTTGTACATAGGAGCAGTATTATAGTAGTTATATTCTTGTACATAGGGGCAGTATTATAGTAGTTATATTCTTGTACATAGGAGCCGTATTATAGTAGTTATATTCTTGTACATAGGAGCAGTATTATAGTAGTTATATTCTTGTACATAGGGACAGTATTATAGTAGTTATATTCTTGTGCATAGGGGCAGTATTATAGTAGTTATATTCTTGTGCATAGGGACAGTATTTTAGTAGTTATATTCTTGTACATAAGGACAGTATTATAGTAGTTATATTCTTGTGCATAGGGACAGAATTATAGTAGTTATATTCTTGTACATAGGTGCAGTATTATAGTAGTTATATTCTTGTACATAGGAGCAGTATTATAGTAGTTATATTCTTGTACATAGGAGCAGTATTATAGTAGTTATATTCTTGTACATAGGGGCAGTATTATAGTAGTTATATTCTTGTACATAGGAGCAGTATTATAGTAGTTATATTCTTGTACATAGGGGCAGTATTATAGTAGTTATATTCTTGTACATGGGGGCAGTATTATAGTTATATTCTGGTACATAGTCAGCAGTATTATAGTAGGTATATTCTGGTACATAGTGAGCAGTATTATAGTAGTTATATTCTTGTACATAGGGGCAGTATTATAGTAGTTATATTCTTGTACATAGGGACAGTATTATAGTAGTTATATTCTTGTGCATAGGGACAGAATTATAGTAGTTATATTCTTGTACATAGGTGCAGTATTATAGTAGTTATGTTCTTGTACATAAGGGCAGTATTATAGTAGTTATATTCTTGTACATAGGAGCAGTATTATAGTAGTTATATTCTTGTACATAGGGGCAGTATTATAGTAGTTATATTCTTGTACATAGGAGCAGTATTATAGTAGTTATATTCTTGTACATAGGTGCAGTATTATAGTAGTTATATTCTTGCACATAGGTGCAGTATTATAGTAGTTATATTCTTGTACATAGGGGCAGTATTATAGTAGTTATATTCTTGTACATAGGGGCAGTATTATAGTAGTTATATTCTTGTACATAGGGGCAGTATTATAGTAGTTATATTCTTGTACATAGGAGCAGTATTATAGTAGTTATATTCTTGTACATAGGTGCAGTATTATAGTAGTTATATTCTTGTACATAGGAGCAGTATTATATTAGTTATATTCTTGTACATAGGGGTGGTATTATAGTAGTTATTTTCTTGTACATAGGAGCAGTATTATAGTAGTTATATTCTTGTACATAGGGGCAATTTTTATTATAAAAACCAAACATAAATACAATTATAATAAAAACAAAAATCACCCAGAATTACAAGAATTACAAAACACAATTCACTTTGGTCATATATACACAAGTACTACATAATCGGATCATATTGATACATAAATTAAAGTGTCCACACCTGGAGGTAGAAGAAAATTAAACTAAACAAAACAAACAAACAAAAAAAAAAAAAAAAAAGTCATATCATATTTTCTAACTGAATTTAACATTCCTCCATAGCTTAATATTTCTCGTACTCCTTCCAACTTCTAGCGATTTTATCCACCGGAGTTCTGACATTACCTGACCAGCCGCAGCGGTGTGATCGAACAGCTCATTGTGCAGTGACACCCGGGTTCTCATGTGCCAATGATAGTATTTAATGACGCTTATTATAATGTACATCGTCTCTCTGTCGATGTTACTAACAGTGGAGGGGACACCATAGATTATGTCAGAATACTTTAGAGTCCGCAGTCTGGGGATTCTTAGATTATCAGACACTTCCTCCCAGATCTTCCTCCCTCCCCAGCAATCACATATAAAGTGCTCCATAGTCTCCTCCTGCTGACAACCAAGGGGACAATTCCGATCGGCGACACTCAAGTGTTTCAGGTTCCCCCTGACAAAGAGCCGACTATGCAGTGAAAGCCAAGTGACATCAAACAGTTTAGGAGGAAGTCTTTTCCCGTTTAGGAACCTAAGGCTTTCCTGCAGGGTGGTGGTGACACAATCTCTCAGGGCCAGTGGAGAGTAGAAGAAAGTCCTACATACATGAGCATACAGGTCTCTTCTCGTACTGCTCTCAATGTAAGACTTCTCCAGTCCCCACCTCCTAACACACTTCAGACCATAGTCCAGATACTGGGGGAGGTGGTCACCTGTCCATCTCCTCCTCTTGAGACCTCGCACCCAAGATTCTGCAAAAGGCAATATCCAGTACCTGATACTATTTACCCACAGGGAGCTACTGTTTGAGTCCATGTTCCCAAAATTTACCTTTAGAAACAAGGAGTCAAAGAAAACCCTTGGATTCAACATATCCAGCCCACCCTCTCTCCGCCGTAGGTACGTTATTTCCCTCTTTATTAGATTCAACCTATTCCCCCACAAGAGCTGGAAGAACAGGCTGAAGAGCCTCGCTGAGAAAGATTCTGGCAAAGGGAAAATGACAGAGACAAACAAGAAAACAGGGACCAGATAAGTCTTCAACATTGCGACCCTTTCTCTGTAGGTCAGCCTCCAGTTCTTCCATCGCTGAACCTTTGCATTTCCGGTTTCCAATTTCTCCTCCCAATTTAGCGTGGCATTATCATCCCTTCCAAATTTAACCCCTAGGATCTTAATATGGGTGGAGGCTTTGGCAAACTGCCGCAGATCATAGCTGGGATCAGTATCTAATGTCCACAGAGCTTGACTCTTCTCAAGGTTGACCAGAGACCCGGAGGCCTCTGAGTAACTTCTGATAGACGAAGATAACATCTGCACCTCTCGAGGATTAGAGATCACCAACGTCACATCATCCGCATAGGCAACAACATTCAGAGGCAGGCAATGGGGGACCGGCACCCCCTGAAAATCACACTCCTGCAGTGACCTCAGAAACGGGTCTAGGGCAAAAACATACAGGAGCGGACTCAGTGGGCAACCCTGTCTCACCCCTGCCCCAACTCCAAAAGTGTCACCCTGCCAACCATTAATCAGAGGAAAGCTCACCGCCTCTCTGTACAATGTCTTCAGCCAATCCACAAATTGTCCCGGAATACCGTACTTTGACAAAGTGGCCCACAGATAGTCATGATCAACCCTGTCAAAGGCTTTAGCCTGGTCCAGACTAACAATATATTTCCCACACCGCAGAGCTTTACATCTCTCAAACATCTCCCGTACCGAGATGACTGCTCCAGAGATGTTCCGCCCTTTTACTGTGCCAAACTGAGAGCCTGCCAACAGTGCTGGGGACAAACAGACTAATCTAGAAAACAGGATCTTTGCTAGAATCTACCTGTCCACATTCAAGAGGGCAATCGGCCTCCAGTTCTTGATGTCGCTCGGCTCTTTACCTTTAGACAGCAGAATCAACGAAGACACTCTCATGGATGGAGGCATCAGGTGATTTTCTAGACAACTTTTATACACATCCACGAGGATTGGAGCCAGGAGGTCTCTGAATTTCCTATAAAATTCTGCTGTTATGCCATCTGGACCTGGTGCCTTCTTCAGATGTAATTTATCAATAGCCTCCTTAACTTCCTCCACCGATAACTCTGCTGTCAAAGGAGAAAAGTCCAGATCATTAGTATCAGGCGCAGGAGTTGCCTCCAAGAATTGAGCCATCTTATCTTTATCCAAAACTTTCCTCTGAAACAAGTCAGCATAGTAAGATCTCACCACCTCCAGGATACCCTCCCGTGAATCCTGCAATACACCCTGGAAGTCAGTGAGACCCGTGACCATCTTTTTTACTACCCTCTCCCTGCAATTCTCAAAGGGATCAGGGGCCCCTAAAGACCCATAATCCCGTTCAAGAACCAGGGAGGTATACCTACTATACTGATACTGCCTTATCTCAGATTTCAGTCGGTCTATCTTCACTTTGTCATCCCCGCCCGCCGAATACAGTGACTCCAATTCTTTACGCAGCTTTAGGTACTGGCTGTACTTATTCCTCCCTTTATTAACCGACAGTCTCTTTAAGAGGGATCTGATATCCTCCTTGACGTCCTCCCACCAGTCGGTCATGTTGTCATAGAAGTCAACCCTATCTAGATGAAGCTGGATAAGGGAGTAGACACGACTCTGAACATAAGCATCATCCAGGAGACTGGAATTGAGCTTCCACAACCCTCTACCGATGTCCGGACGGTTAGAGGTCCCCAGACAGAAGCACAAGGCGAGATGATCAGAGTAAGGGACGACCTTCTCACTCAGGGTGTCGACAGCCTCAGTAGGACTCACAAAAGCAAAATCTATCCTACTGCTCCTGTTGGAACATGTATATGTGAATTTTGGCTGTCGACCTCCCTGTGCGAAAATGTCAGTCAGTCCAGACTGCATTATAATGTTATGTAGGACCTTACCGTCCCTGGTCACTGTCCTGCCCGAGGAACTGTCACCTGATGTCAGTATGGCATTAAAGTCCCCTGCCATCACCACCGGAAGAGAAGTGAAGAGGTAAGGCTTAATGTTATTAAACAGCTGGATCCTATCAGTCACTGTCTGTGGCCCACAGATGTTAATAAGCCGGAGTCGCCTCCCATGAATAGTGACTTCCAGGACCAAACATCTTCCCATGACCACCTCCGTCATCCTATGCACAGTCACATCATTGGTGTTAAACAGGACAGCGACTCCGGCGTAAGGCTCCACAGCCAGTGACCAGAAAGAAGGACCGCACCGCCATTCCCTCTCAGCCTCTCTTATAAGCCTCAGAGATGTCAGTCGTGTCTCCTGCAGGAAAATGACATCGGTGTCCAGATATGTGAGATGTTCATACACCACATGTCTCGTCCTCCTTGCCTTAATACTGTTAACATTACTTGATGTTAGTGTTAATGAGAACCCCGCCATCACAACACAATAGAGAAGGAGCACAGTAACTGCCATCATCATGAGTCAGGGATGTTCTGTCCACCACCGGTGTCCATGTCAGACTCTACCCGAGGGTCTACAGATAAGGGCTTCCGCTTTGACGGAGGGTGATCCTCTATGTCCCTGTCACACTCTGCATCAACTTTCCTCAACTCTGTCTCATAATCGTCATCATTAGACTCAGATAAAACCCCATACTTGTTGGACACAACCATCACTCCTGCAGAATTCTGAACCTTCTTAGTAGCACTCTGACGGGCGTCATATTCTGCCTCAGGTTTACGGGAGGACGTGCTCTTTTTCTTCCTTTTATTATGATTAACACTCCAGTCATCAGATTCAGACAGTGATGCTGAAGGGGGGGCTACCTGAGGCTGCTGGACCTCCATGTTCCCCTCTGCACCCTCTATACCCTGCTTCTCTGGTGTTACATGAATGGACTCCTGGTGGGCATCTGGGCTGGTCACCATCTCTCCTGAAATTAAATCCTCCCCCTCATGCGCCCCTGCCACCACATCCTCATCCTCCTGAGCCTCTGCCCCTGCCAGTACAGCCTCATCAGGGAAGACTCTGCAGATATTATGCCAGGCGTCTGGACAGTCCCTGTGAGGGTGGCCCATCTTACCGAGAGGTTACACCTAACATCCCGGCAATCCACAGCGACATGGCCGATATCCCCGCACAGGCTGCACTTCACCACAGTACAGGCGTTGGCCAGATGACCTTTCTCACCACATTTGAAGCATTTCCTGGGCTGCCCGGGGTAATAACATCTTCCCTTCTCCCTCCCAATGAAGAAGGAGTTGGGTAAATGGGCAGTAATGTTATTGAGTTGCCGCAGTTTCACCACAGCTTTCCACCCCATTGTCCAGATACCATCCTCATCTCTGACCTTGGAGAGTCCAGAGGCGAGGTCACAGTGTCTCCGGAGCCAAACCTCGATGTCCTGTGGGGGAACGGCCTCATTCCAGAAGGTGATGTTTACCGTGACAGTGTCCGGCCTGGAGATAGGAACCAATATAAACTTATTCCAGCCTTCAGCGTCTCTGAACCTGGGGTAATTGGACCAGAACCTGTCCAGGTCACACTGCAGCTTGAAGCTGACCTCATAGCCCTGTCTGTCCAGAAGATTGGACACCGCCAGTATCTCGTTTGCCACAAACCCCATCTGGCCGCATAGCAGCTCTCTCACCACATACCTGCGCTGTGGCAGATCCTCCTTGGCACCTATGTACTTAAACCGCACCACATTAATACGCTTAAATGTCTGGCCGGTATACCTGGCGCTGGAAGTGAAGGATGGGGCGCCGCGGCTCCAGGCATTCCTGGGGGGCACCTGCCGGGTCACACTGGGCCGACTGACAGGGAGAGGGTCTGCAGCAGGGAGAGGGTCTGCAGCAGGGGGGGCTGTCACACCTTGTGGACTAGATGGTAATGGGGGATAGTCACACATATCATGCATATTATTATTAGCAGCATCATTATCAGACAGTGCCACGTTCATGACAGAATGTGAAGCCTCCCCAACCCCCGACCCCATGGGCACAACATCACCAGCCCCAGTCTGTGCCTCAGCCTCGGCAGCACAAATAGTCTCACATATGCAGTCCTGCTCCTGCGTGGGGCATTCTGGGACCTGTGGTGCCTCTGCTGGAGTCTGAAGTGCATGCTCCTGTTCACACTCAGCTGCCTCAGCAGCACAAACAGTCTCACAAATACAGTCCGGCTCCTGCGTAGGACATTCTGGGACCTGTGGTGCCTCTGTTGGAGTCTGAAGTGCAAGCTCCTGTTCACACTCAGCTGCTTGCTGCTGCAGTTTTTTTCCTTCCTGGAAGCAGAAGCGGGCAGCCTGTAACACTGGCCGTGTCCGCTGCTGGGGGGTCCCGGTCTCTACAGCACAGTCCTGCTTATAGGAGGCGAACCGCTCCCGGTTCCTGTAGGTCTCCGCCAGGGGCCCCATGCCCTCCAGCACAGACTCAATGTCCTGCACCACACTTGCCAGCTGCACCCCCAGTGTGTTCAGTCTCAGGTCATACACATCATTACTGGCAGGATTAGTGGTCTTTAGACTATAGATGAAGTCGACTTCCATTTGCAGCGCTTTTTTTTGCTGCTGTAACTCACCCAGCTTTCTGACAAGTCCCGGTATCTCGTCCGCTAGCTGCAGCTTGGGTGCACGCGCCGGCTGCACAGGTTTTGCCTTCACCACGGGTGCAGGGGCTTTGAATACAGACTTGTGCGGTTCCACCACAGATGGCTTTGTGGCTCCTCGGCTGGATGCCGGCTCCGCAGCAGGTTTATCGCTGCCACCTGACTGTGACCGGGTGCGTCCTGACAGCGCCACACTGCCATGTTGCTGCAAGTTCTCCTGGATGGTCTGTCTTTCCAAAGACGTCCGTCTCTGCCTGGATGCAGGAGAGGTGATCTGCACACCTGAGACCGATCTCACCTGTGCCTCAGGCAGGGGCTGCTGACTGACCGGGGAGTTACAGGACTTCATACTGTGCTGTGGAACATCACTCACCAACACTTTACCTTCTGGCTTCTTTGCTGGACTTGGAGTAGATTTTCCTCCCAAAACTTTACTTGCTGGTTTTTCTTCCTTCACAGAACTGCTGCAGCTTTGGCCGCTGCATTCACTGGTCTCACAGTGGCTTTGGGATTAATATTCCCATTCAGAGAGGTCTGGGAGCCTTGTCCCAGTGTAGGCCGAGAAGCCTGGGCCTTGCCTGGGGAGCTTCCCCGCCCAGGGTGGCCCCTCCCTGGGCTTGCTCCAGACATGAGGAGAGCTACCAACACACAACCTCACAGCTAGGAGGCAGTATTAGGCTATATTCACACTTTGCGGATTTTGCTGCGGATCCGCAGCGGATTTGACCGCTGCGGATCCGCAGCAGTTTCCCATGAGTTTACATTTCAATGTAAACCTATGGGAAACAAAAAACGCTGTGCACATGCTGCAGAAAAATCCGCGCGGAAACGCTGCGGATTACATTCCGCAGCATGTCACTTCTTTTCTGCGGATTTTCAGCTGCTCCAATAGAAAACTGCAGTTGAAAATCCGCAGAAGAAAATGCAGTAAAAACCGCGATAAATCCGCAGTAAAAACCGCGATGGGTTTTCACTGCGGATTTTGCAATTCCGCTGCGGAAAAATCCGCAGTGGAATCTGCAAAGTGTGCACATAGCCTTATAGTAGTTATATTCTTGTACATAGGGGCAGTATTATAGTAGTTATATTCTTGTGCATAGGAGCAGTATTATAGTAGTTATATTCTTGTACAAAGGTGCAGTATTATAGTAGTTATATTCTTGTACAAAGGTGCAGTATTATAGTAGTTATATTCTTGTACATAGGAGCAGTATTATAGTAGTTATATTCTTGTACATAGGTGCAGTATTATAGTAGTTATATTCTTGTACATAGGGGCAGTATTATAGTAGTTATTCTCTTGTATATAGGAGCAGTATTATAGTAGTTATATTCTTGTACATAGGGGCAGTATTATAGTAGTTATATTCTTGTATATAGGGGCAGTATTATAGTAGTTATATTCTTGTACATAGGAGCAGTATTATAGTAGTTATATTCTTGTACATAGGAGCAGTATTATAGTAGTTATATTCTTGTACATAGGAGCAGTATTATAGTAGTTATATTCTTGTACATAGGAGCAGTATTATAGTAGTTATATTCTTGTACATAGGGGGCAGTATTATAGTAGTTATATTCTTGTACATAGGGGCAGTATTATAGTAGTTATATTCTTGTACATAGGGGCAGTATTATAGTAGTTATATTCTTGTACATAGGGGCAGTATTATAGTAGTTATATTCTTGTACATAGGAGCAGTATTATAGTAGTTATATTCTTGTACATAGGAGCAGTATTATAGTAGTTATATTCTTGTACATAGGGACAGCTTCTTTGCTGCGGCACCATTGAGCCCAGTCATTATATTTCCCCCCTTTAGTTTTGGTGATGTATTTCTTGGAGTCTGTGTTTGCTCAAATTGCAACAATAGACAAATAAGAGGAACATAATAAGTGATATATTTTTTATTTTGAATCCTGAAACCTATGAAAGTTATCCCCCAGCATTCAGAAATGTTTACATTGTATCTTTGCGCTACAAGTCGAGATGCCATAGCGCGTGAGGTTCGTGCCATTGACTACTTTGAGAAAAGATAAAGTAACTATGTAGAGAAGACATATTGTTCCGTGTTCCCAGTAATTGCGACATGACTCACAAATAAGTTGCGTTTATTGATGCCGGTCCTCGCGGCTTGTCTGCATGACAAGATATTCTGAGACAAAACACTATAGCATCTGATGGCGGGGAAATACACTAAAGGGAAATCACTCTTCTCCGCTCCGGACCTTGTTTCCTTCCCTGGCTCATATATTGTCCAAGCTTCTAAATTGGTGTGGCAGGCCAATTACCGCATGGTGGCACAAATCTGCTCGTGATGGCGGAGATGACATCTTCACCGCTCTTTCATCACATAGTAATGGCTTCTCCAAGAGAAGATTACCTGTGCCATGAAAGACAAGAAGACGAATATCAGCTGTGAGGAAGGAAAATGACCGAGCAGATCATCTTAAAGATCCTCTTAGAGAAAGATGGAGGTAATTAAGAAAACATGCAAAAAGTCAAGGATTATAGTGGGATAATGGATGGAGCCATGTACCGTAATATCCTGAGTGACAACTTCCTTCCCTCCACCAGGACATTAAAAATGGGTCGTGGCTGGGTCTTCCAGGAAGACAATGCCCCAAAACTTACAGCCAAGGCAACAAAGGAGTGGCTCAAAAAGAAGCACATTAAGGTCATGGAGTGGCCTAGCCAGTCTTCAGACCTTAATCCCATAGAAAACTTATGGAGGGAGGTGAAGCTCTGAGTTGCCAAGCGACAGCCTCAAAATCTTAATGAGTTTGAAATGATCTGCAAAGAGGAGTGGACTAGAATTCCTCCTGACATGTGCGCAAACCTCATCATCAACTACAGAAAATGTCTGACTGCTGGGCTTGCCAACAAGGGTTTTACCACCAAGTATTAAGTCTTGTTTGCCAGAGGGATCAAGTACTTATTTCTCACTGCAAAATGTAAATACATTTATATAATTTATATAATGTGATTTTTTGGATTTTATTTTTAGATTTTGTCTCTCACAGGTGAAGTGTACCTGCGATAAAAATTACAACCCTCCATTCTTTGTAGCTGGGAAAACCAGCACTGTATCAAATACTTTTTTTCCTCACTGTACATAATAATATAATAATAATAATAATAATTTTATTTATATAGTGCCAACATATTCCGCAGCGCTTTACAATTATAGAGGGGACTTGTACAGACAATAGACATTAGGTCATTGGCAGAGCGGAGGGCACGGGTAGGGTGGTAGACTGAGACCAGGGAGATGTAGGGTAGTGCTGAGCCATGGAGGGCACGGGTAGGGTGGTAGACTGAGACCAGGGAGGAGATGTAGGGTGGTGCTGAGCCATGCAGTGCTTTGTGGATAAGGGTAGTAGTTTTGTACTGGATTCTGGAGTGGATGGGTAACCAGTGTAATGACTGGCACAAGGTAGAGGCATCGGTGTAACGGTTGGTGAGGAATATGATCCTGGCAGCAGCATTCAGGACAGATTGGAGCGGGGAGAGTTTGGTAAGAGGGAGGCCGATTAGTACAGACTTACAATAGTCCAGACGAGAATGAATAAGTGAAACAGTAAGAGTTTTTGCAGAGTCGGGAGTAAGAAAAGGGCGAATTCTAGAAATGTTTTTGAGATGCAGATAAGAAGAGCGAGCCGGTGATCGGATGTGGGGGGTGAATGAAAGCTCGGAATCAAGGATGACCCCAAGGCAGCGGGCATGTTGCTTGGGAGTAATGGTGGAACCGCACACAGAGATGGCAATGTCAGGCAAAGGTAGGTTAGTAGAGGGAGAGAACACGAGGAGTTCAGTTTTTGAAAGGTTCAGTTTCCGATAGAGGGAGGACATGATGTTAGAGACAGCGGTAAGACAATCACTGGTGTTTTCTAAAAAGGTCGGCGTGATAACAGGAGCAGAAGTGTATAATTGGGTGTCGTCAGCATAGAGATGGTACTGGAAACCAAATCTACTGATTGTCCAATAGGGGCGGCATACAAAGAGAAGAGGGGGGGACTAGGACAGGTCCTTGAGGAACCCCAACAGTAAGGGGAAGATGAGACAAACAAGTAGCCAGCAAAACATACAGTGAAAGATCAGTCAGAGAGATAGGAGGAGAACCAGGAGAGAACGGTGTCTTTGAGGCCGATGGAGCGGAGCATAGTGAGGAGGAGCTGGTGATCCACAGTGTCGAATGCTGCAGAGAGATCCAAGAGAATTAGCATGGAGCAGGGACCATTAGATTTAGCTGTTAGTAGGTCATTAGAGACTTTAGTGAGGGCAGTTTCAGTAGAGTGTAAAGAGCGGAAGCCAGATTGAAGAGGGTCGAGAAGAGAGTTATCCGAGAGATAGCGGGTAAGACTGGAGTGGACCAGGCGTTCGAGGAGTTTAGAGATGAAGGGAAGATTAGAGACAGGTCTATAATTAGCAGCACAGTTTTGGTCGAGGGATGGTTTTTTAAGTAAAGGGTGTATGATGGCATGCTTAAATGAGGAGGGAAAGATACTGGAAGAGAGAGAAAGGTTGAAAATTTTTGTTAGGTGAGAGGTGACAGCAGGAGAAAGGAACTGGAGGAGATGTGACAGAATGGAATCACTGGTGCAAGTGGTCGGGCGAGAAGATGCAAGGAGCCTGATTACTTCTTCTGTAACTGGTTCAAAGTCAGAGAGCGAACTAGATGCAGTGGGGGAGGGAGGACAGTGCATGGTCTGAAGGGATTGGAAGATAATTTCCTGTCGGATGTGGTCAATTTTTTCTTTGAAATAATTGGCCAGATCGTCAGCCCGGCGATCCGTGGTTGGGGCCTGCACTCTTGGGTAGAGTAGTGAATGGAAAGTGTCAAAGAGTCATTTAGGGTTATTGGACAGGGAGGTAATGAGGGTGTTAAAATAGGTTTGTTTGGAGAGGTGAAGGGCAGAGTTGTATGTTTTAAGCATGAACTTATAATGGATGAAATCTTCAGGTAGATTAGATTTTCTCCACAGGCGTTCGGCGCACCTGGAGCACTGCTGCAGGAAACGTGTTTGCAGCGTGTGCCATGGTTGTCGCCATCTGTGCCGAGTTGTTCTACACTGTGCGCAGAATTATTAGGCAAGTTGTATTTTGATCACATGATACCTTTTATACATGTTGTCCTACTCCAAGCTGTTCAGGCTTGAGAGCCAACGACCAATTCAGTAAATCAGGTGATGTGCATCTCTGTAATGAGGAGGGGTGTTGTCTAATGTTTTCTAATGCATGTCAGAAATGTTTATTTCTTAATTGTGTGCAGTGATATTGGTTTACCTGGTGAAAATAAACAAGTGAGATGGGAATATATTTGTTTTTTATTAAGTTGCCTAATAATTTTGCACAGTAATAGTTACCTGCACAAACAGATATCCTCCTAAGAGAGACAAATCATGTGTCCCGGATGAGAGGAGGATGCGTGTAACAGCATGTTGGTAGAGGTAGGAATATATCCGTTACGGAATATATCCGTTTGTATTTCCCCTTTATCATCTTTTCTTAACACCACGTCCAGAAATTCTATAGATGAGTTACTTACGGGTCGAGAGCGCAACTTCCGGTGAGCACGGTACACTGTTTGTGACTGTGCAGTATTTAAGACGGACTGATATCAGTCTCGTCAGGCCCCTTGAGAAAGGTGAGGTCCGAAACGCGCGTCGGGGCGGATGCGCTCGCCTGGATTCCGGTTTAGTCCTCATATTTCTGGTGACCATTAAAAGGTAAAGACATGGGAGCTATTGATACAGTCCCTGTTGGGCATGGTTCCCTTTCTCTTACGGGGGTTATTGTAGGGTTTGCATCTAGCCGGTGAGATATATATACATATAGGGGGATGTGATACCTGTCAATGCTTGAGCTGTGATTTCTGGTGATAGTATATCACGTGGCAAATGATTAAGGCTATGCAATTGTGTGTATTACACTGATAGGTTGCACTTTGGTTTAAACAATCGATAATTGTGGCTATGAGCAGTATATATATATTTTTTCAGCATTACCCGATTGTTATATCACCTAAGTAAACCGTGGATACAGACGATGGCGTCGCTTACTATGTACTACACAATGTGAACAGGCTGTTCTATTTCACCTTCTTCTCTAATTGGTGATATGTGTTTTAAACTTTATGATTTAATACAATGTATATAGATTTTTTTTAATGAAAACTGACCTTTTGATCATCGTTTCTTTTTCTGTGGGTTGATTGAGAGTGTAGTTGTTGATCAATAATAAAAATAATCCTCTAAAATACAACTTGCCTAATAATACTGCACACAGTGTATGTATAGGAGGTGCAGCTTCATCCAGGGCACTTTGCAGGGTTTCATTATAATGCTTCAGAGCAGAATCAGGACATGAGATGTAGGAGATTGGGGCCAATGAGGACTGCAAGTTCTTCATAAGTTTCTGGGTGTTAATGGCCTGTATGTTTCTATAAGTGTGGAAAGTGGGGGTGACCTGAGCGGGATGGCAGTTCTGGTCAGAGAGCGGGAAAGGGAGTTTGTGAAATCGTCCAGGAGAAGACCAAGTCAAGGGAGTTTCCATCTTCATGTGTTGGAGAGTTAGTATGCTGCGAGAGGCCGAAAGAGAAGGTTAGAGATAAAAGTTGAGAAGCAGATGGGGAGGAAAAGCAATGGGGATGTTGAAATCACCCATGATAAGGGTGGGGGTGTCACAGGAGAAAAAGTGTGGAAGCCAGGTGGCAAAGTGATCCAGGAACTGATGGGAGGGTCCGGGAAGATGATACACCACCGCCACTCGCATGGAGAAGGGGATGTAGAGTCTGACTGCATGGACATCTGTGAATCGCACAGATCGCGCTCATTTTTGGCAGTTGCGCAGTGCATTCTGGTCTTGCGCATTATGCTTTATGGTATGCCCACAGTTGGGCAAAGCATAATGCACAGGCACAAGAGCAGAATGCACTGCGCAACTGCCAAGAAAGAGCGCGATCTGTTATGATCTGGTGGCCTTGGAGCAGCATGAGACATACTCTGGAGAAGGTGGTCCCTGTACCTAGCAGCGCAACTAAAAGCAGCCGTGGGGGCTACCTAACACTCCCTAGACCCCTCGACACAGCCTAAGATCTAACTACCCCTAAAGACAGAAACGGGAAACCTATCTTGCCTCAGAGAAAATTCCCAAAGGATAGATAGCCCCCCACAAATATTGTGAGAGGAGAGGGAAATAACATACACAGATATGAAATCAGATTTTAGCATAGGAGGCCATACTAGCTAAAAAGAAAGGATAGAACAGAGTACTATGCGCTCAGCATAAAAACGCTAGAAAATATCTACCGCAGAAAATACGGATCACCACATCTGACTAAAGACATGGGGGGTATATCTGCATCTCCCGAGAAATAGCTAGGCTGCAAAAAATCCTTCACAGACCAAGCTGGACAAGATAAAAACATGAAAATGCACAGAACTATAAGGTCCACTGCAGGTGGACAGCAAAAACAAAGCCAGGACTTATCTTTGTAGAAAAACACAGCAAAATGGAAAGACCAGCAGGGAAGTGAATCCTTCAAGAACAATGGACAACTGGCACTGACTAAAGGATCCTGCAAAGCTATATACCCCAGTCAGTCCTGCAATTAGTAGATACACATGTCCACTCCTGCAATCCAGGCACAACTGCATTACCCTCTACAACCACCGGAGGGAGCCCAAAAGCTGAATTCACAACAGCGATCTGTGCGATTCACAGATCGAATTTACGTCACACACGCCGAGGAGCGGGGGGAGAGAAACAGGGATTTAACCACGCCCATTTGACCAGCGTGATTGACAGGCGAAAACTGGAACTTTAGTAAGGTATTTCGGCAGCATAGGTGGGGAATCAGGGGACAAAAATACACTATTGTAAAGCACAGCTCAGGCCCTATTTAACGGTATTTTTATCTCATATTGAAAAAACGGGGTGACAGGTTCCCTTTAAAGAAATCATAAAGGGTTTTGTAATTATTTAAAAACCATAAATCTGATAATTGTACCTTGCATTAGTTTTCAGCCCCTGAGTCAGTACTTTGTAGGGCTACCTTTCGCTGCAATTCCTGCCGCAGTCTTTTGGGGTCTGTCTCTCCAGCTTTGCACATCTAGAGGTGGCATTTTGCCCCTTCTTCTTTGCACAATCGCTCTTGCTCAGTGAGATTGGTTGGAGACTGTAATGGTTAGGACAAGGTTATGTCTTGTACTCTCTAGGGTTAATGTTCTTAGCCTCTCTTTCAAGATGGGAGAGCTATTTATACTCGCTCCTAACCTGGCTTCCTTGTCAGCTATAGGTTTTCTGCAGTCTGTATGCTTGACCTCTGTAGTGTGTGCTGGCTTGCTTTTGTGTCTTGCTGTCACGTGCTTTATTCGCTTTCCTGGATTACTGACCCCAGGCTTGGCTTCTGACTATTTTATGACTCTCCCTGTTGGTATCTTGTAATCTCCTGGCTATGACCTCGGCTTGCTTCACGATTCTTTTATGCTTGTTCCTTTTTTGTTTCCCCGGTGTCTGGCTCCGCCCCCTGACCGCCTCCCACTCTGTCACATGATCGTAGGTCCTTCTGCTTTTCCTGGTCCCTCTGTCTCATGTGAAAGGTCCCATTGGTGTTCATGTTAGTTACCCGGTTTCTGGTTCAGCTCCGTTGCTGCTGGGTGCAGTTTCCCCTGCAGCATTTATACCCAGGTATCGTGACAGAGACGTCTGTGTTCAGCAATTTTCACGTCTTGTGAAAGATTCTCACTAGGATTTGGGTCTGGACTGTGACTGGGCCGATTACCCACATGAATATACTTTAACCTAGACCCTCCATTGTAGCTCTGATAGGATGCTTACAGTCTTTGTCCTGCCGGAAGATGAACCTACGCCCCAGTCTCGAATATTTTACAACTTGTAACAGGTTTTCCTCCAGGATTGTCCTGTATTTAGCTCCATCCATTTTCCTATGAACTCTGACCTGCTTCCCTGCCCCTGCTGAAGAAAAGCCTCCCCACAGCAGGATGCTGCCACCACCATGTGTGACGGTGGGGATGGTATTTTCAAGGTAATGTGCAACGTAAGTTTTCTGCCACACATAACTTTTTGGTAGCTCAAAAAGTTCTCCTTCCGGTCTCATCTGACCAGAGCCCCGTCTTCCACATTCTCACCTTGTCCCCTACTTGGCTTTTTGTAAACTGCAAATGGGACTATTTATGGCTTACTTCTTCCCACTCTTCCATAAAGGCCAGATTTCTGGAGTAAACGTCTAATAGTTGTCCTGTGGACATATTTTCCCAACTGAGTTGTGGATCTCTGCAGATCCTCCAGAGTGACCACGGACTTCCAGGTGGCTTCTATAATTTGTGCTCTCCTTGCTTGGAATGTCAGTTTAGGTGGACGGCCATGTCTTGGTAGGTTTGCAGTTGCGCCATACTCCTTCCATTTTTGTATGATTGATTGAATGATGTGTGAGATGTTCAGAGCTTGGGCTATTTTTTGTAACCTAACCCTGCTTTACTATTCTCGACACTTTATCCTTGCCCTGTCTGGTGGGCTCCTTGGTTTTCATGATGCTGTTTGATCCCTGATGTTCTCACACAAACCTCTGAGGCCTTCACAGAACAGCTGTAGTTATACTGAGAAGATATCACACCTACATGGACCCAATGTACTAATTATATGACTTTTGGAGGGAATCGGCCACTCATGATTTTACTTAGAGGTCTCAGACTACAGGGGGCTGAATACAAATGCACCTCACAATAGTCAGATTTATATTTTTAATTAATTATAATACTTCGGTTGATGTCACACAAATTCCCAATAAAATATATTTACGTTTCTGGCTCTAATGTGAAAAAATGTGGGTAAGTTTATGGGGTATGAAGACTTTTTCAAGGCATGGTATATAATTATAATATACCAGCATGATGATGTACATTTTCCATTTGGTCATGATTTAATTGTTAAGGAAGAAGGATATGCATATTTCAGATGATTAGTCTTATCTAAGGTAGATGACATTTCCCGGCATTGTGTCTTTCTGGTGAGGATCTGGTGACGCAATGATTCGCTGGATACAGCCGATCTCCATCTTTCCTGCCCGGCTGCTTCTTTCTACATTTCTGCACTTGAAGACCAGAATTTTATAGAATCATTTCAAAAAGTTAAAAAAAATTCTAGGATTTTTTTTTACAGTGATTTTGTTCCTTTACCATGGCTTGGCACAAGCAGAAGGTAGATGTTGAATTGTCTCCATGGCGGAGCGCGCGGCAGGAAACAAACACAAACTGTTCTCTGGATCAGTAGGCAAAGTGTGACAGCCCGAGCCAAGCGCAGCTAGGCACACACTGCTGCCCGCCGTCCAGTAGTCACTGGCACAGATTGTCGGTGGTTCTACATTTATACATTTGTTGTCACAGCAAAACAGGGACAGGAGGCGCCCGGAATAAACTGGCATCACCGAGCCTATGAGGAAGCGAGTCAGCCAGGGAAATGTATCAACAGAATAAATATATGTCTGCAATAAATCATGAGCGGCTTTAAAGGGCCAGACATAAAGGGAAACTCTCAATCTACATCCTTCATCACTGTTACAGAATGATTCAATGTGGCAGTTTAAGGTTAATGTCCCCAGTGTATAACGTCCAGCCCCATTATCCCTAGTGTATAACATCCGGCCCCATTATCCCTAGTGTATAACGTCCAGCCCCATTATCCCTAGTGTATAACATCCGGCCCCATTATCCCTAGTGTATAACATCCGGCCCCATTATCCCTAGTGTATAACATCCGGCCCCATTATCCCTAGTGTATAACATCCGGCCCCATTATCCCTAGTGTATAACGTCCAGCCCCATTATCCCTAGTGTATAACATCCGGCCCCATTATCCCTAGTGTATAACATCCGGCCCCATTATCCCTAGTGTATAACGTCCAGCCCCATTATCCCTAGTGTATAACATCCGGCCCCATTATCCCTAGTGTATAACATCCAGCCCCATTATCCCCAGTGTATAACATCCGGCCCCATTATCCCTAATGTAGAACATCTGGCCCAATTATCCCCAGTGTATAACATCCGGCCCCATTATCCCCAGTGTATAACATCCGGCCCCATTATCCCTAGTGTATAACATCCGGCCCCATTATCCCTAGTGTATAACATCCGGCCCCATTATCCCTAGTGTATAACATCTGGCCCAATTATCCCCAGTGTATAACGTCCAGCACCATTATCCCTAGTGTATAACATCCGGCCCCATTATCCCTAGTGTATAACATCCGGCCCCATTATCCCTAATGTAGAACATCTGGCCCAATTATCCCCAGTGTATAACATCCGGCCCCATTATCCCTAATGTAGAACATCTGGCCCAATTATCCCCAGTGTATAACATCCGGCCCCATTATCCCTAATGTATAACATCTGGCCCAATTATCCCCAGTGTATAACATCCGGCCCCATTATCCCTAATGTATAACATCTGGCCCAATTATCCCCAGTGTATAACGTCCAGCCCCATTATCCCTAGTGTATAACATCCGGCCCCATTATCCCTAGTGTATAACATCCGGCCCCATTATCCCCAGTGTACAACATCCGGCACCATTATCCCTAGTGTATAACATCCGGCCCCATTATCCCTAGTGTATAACATCTGGCCCAATTATCCCCAGTGTATAACATCCGGCCCCATTATCCCTAATGTATAACATCCAGCCCCATTATCCCCAGTGTATAACATCCGGCCCCATTATCCCTAGTGTATAACATCCAGCCCCATTATCCCCAGTGTATAACATCCGGCCCCATTATCCCTAATGTAGAACATCTGGCCCAATTATCCCCAGTGTATAACATCCAGCCCCATTATCCCTAGTGTATAACATCCGGCCCCATTATCCCTAGTGTATAACATCCGGCCCCATTATCCCTGATGTATAACATCCAGCCCCATTATCCCTAGTGTATAACATCCGGCCCCATTATCCCTGATGTATAACATCCAGCCCCATTATCCCTAGTCTATAACATCCGGCCCCATTATCCCTAGTGTATAACATCCGGCCCCATTATCCCTAGTGTATAACATCCGGCCCCATTATCCCTAGTGTATAACATCCGGCCCCATTATCCCTAGTGTATAACATCCGGCCCCATTATCCCTAGTGTATAACATCCGGCCCCATTATCCCCAGTGTATAACATCCGGCCCCATTAATCCTAGTGTATAACATCCGGCCCCATTATCCCTAGTGTATAACATCCGGCCCCATTATCCCTAGTGTATAACATCCAGACACATTATCCCTAGTGTATAACATCCGGCCCCATTGTCCCTAGTGTATAACATCCTGCCCCATTAGCCCTAGTGTATAACATCTAGCCCCATTATCCCCAGTGTATAACATCCGGCCCCATTATCCCTAGTGTATAACATCCAGCCCCATTATCCCTAGTGTATAACATCCGGCCCCATTATCCCTAGTGTATAACATCCGGCCCCATTATCCCTAGTGTATAACATCTAGCCCCATTATCCCCAGTGTATAACATCCGGCCCCATTATCCCTAGTGTATAACATCCGGTCCCATTATCCCTAGTGTATAACATCTAGCCCCATTATCCCCAGTGTATAACATCCGGCCCCATTATCCCCAGTGTATAACATCCAGCACCATTATCCCCAGTGTATAACATCCAGCACCATGATCCCTAGTGTATAACATCCGGCCCCATTATCCCTAGTGTATAACATCCAGCCCCATTATCCCTAGTGTATAACATCCAGCACCATGATCCCTAATGTATAACATCCGGCCCCATTATCCCTAGTGTATAACATCCGGCCCCATTATCCCTAGTGTATAACATCCGGCCCCATTATCCCTAGTGTATAACATCCGGCCCCATTATCCCTAGTGTATAACATCCGGCCCCATTATCCCTAGTGTATAACATCCGGCCCCATTATCCCTAGTGTATAACATCCGGCCCCATTATCCCTAGTGTATAACATCCAGCCCCATTATCCCTACTGTATAACATCCAGCCCCATTATCCCCAGTGTATAACATCCGGCCCCATTATCCCCAGTGTATAACATCCGGCCCCATTATCCCTAGTGTATAACATCCGGCCCCATTATCCCTAGTGTATAACATCCGGCCCCATTAACCCTAGTGTATAACATCCGGCCCCATTAACCCTAGTGTATAACATCCAGCACCATGATCCCTAATGAATAACATCCGGCTCCATTGTCCCTAGTGTATAACATCCGGCCCCATTATCCCTAGTGTATAACATCCGGCCCCATTGTCCCTAGTGTATAACATCCAGCACCATGATCCCTAGTGTATAACATCCGGCACCATTATCCCTAGTGTATAACATCCGGCCCCATTAACCCCAGTGTATAACATCCAGCACCATGATCCCTAATGAATAGCATCCGGCTCCATTGTCCCTAGTGTATAACATCCGGCCCCATTATCCCTAGTGTATAACATCCGGCCCCATTGTCCCTAGTGTATAACATCCAGCACCATGATCCCTAGTGTATAACATCCGGCACCATTATCCCTAGTGTATAACATCCGCCCCATTATCCCCAGTGTATAACATCCGGCCCCATTATCCCTAGTGTATAACATCCGGCCCCATTGTCCCTAGTGTATAACATCCAGCACCATGATCCCTAGTGTATAACATCCGGCACCATTATCCCTAGTGTATAACATCCGCCCCATTATCCCCAGTGTATAACATCCGGCCCCATTAACCCTAGTGTATAACATCCGGCCCCATTAACCCTAGTGTATAACATCCGGCCCCATTAACCCTAGTGTATAACATCCGGCCCCATTGTCCCTAGTGTATAACATCCAGCACCATGATCCCTAGTGTATAACATCCGGCACCATTATCCCTAGTGTATAACATCCGGCCCCATTAACCCCAGTGTATAACATCCAGCACCATGATCCCTAATGAATAGCATCCGGCTCCATTGTCCCTAGTGTATAACATCCGGCCCCATTATCCCTAGTGTATAACATCCGGCCCCATTGTCCCTAGTGTATAACATCCAGCACCATGATCCCTAGTGTATAACATCCGGCACCATTATCCCTAGTGTATAACATCCGCCCCATTATCCCCAGTGTATAACATCCGGCCCCATTATCCCTAATGTATAACATCCGGCCCCATTATCCCTAGTGTATAACATCCGGCCCCATTATCCCTAGTGTATAACATCCGGCCCCACTGTCCCTAGTGTATAACATCTGGCCCCATTGTCCCTAGTGTATAACATCCGGCCCCATTATCCCTAGTGTATAACATCCGGCCCCATTATCCCTAGTGTATAACATCCGGCCCCATTATCCCTAATGTATAACATCCAGCCCCATTATCCCTAGTGTATAACATCCGGCCCCATTATCCCCAGTGTATAACATCCGGCCCCATTATCCCTAGTGTATAACATCCGGCCCCATTATCCCTAGTGTATAACATCCGGCACCATTATCCCTAGTGTATAACATCTAGCCCCATTATCCCCAGTGTATAACATCCGGCCCCATTATCCCTAGTGTATAACATCCGGCCCCATTATCCCTAGTGTATAACATCCAGCCCCATTATCCCCAGTGTATAACATCCGGCCCCATTATCCCCAGTGTATAACATCCGGCCCCATTATCCCTAGTGTATAACATCCGGCCCCATTATCCCTAGTGTATAACATCCGGCCCCATTATCCCCAGTGTATAACATCCAGCCCCATTATCCCCAGTGTATAACATCCGGCCCCATTATCCCTAGTGTATAACATCTGGCCCCATTATCCCTAGTGTATAACATCTAGCCCCATTATCCCTAGTGTATAACATCCGGCCTCATTATCCCCAGTGTATAACATCCGGCCCCATTATCCCCAGTGTATAACATCCGGCCCCATTATCCCTAGTGTATAACATCCGGCCCCATTATCCCCAGTGTATAACATCCAGCCCCATTATCCCCAGTGTATAACATCCGGCCCCATTATCCCTAGTGTATAACATCCGGCCCCATTATCCCTAGTGTATAACATCCGGCCCCATTATCCCTAGTGTATAACATCCAGCCCCATTATCCCCAGTGTATAACATCCGGCCCCATTATCCCCAGTGTATAACATCCGGCCCCATTATCCCTAGTGTATAACATCCGGCCCCATTATCCCTAGTGTATAACATCCGGCCCCATTATCCCTAGTGTATAACATCCAGCCCCATTATCCCCAGTGTATAACATCCGGCCCCATTATCCCCAGTGTATAACATCCGGCCCCATTATCCCTAGTGTATAACATCCGGCCCCATTATCCCTAGTGTATAACATCCGGCCCCATTATCCCCAGTGTATAACATCCAGCCCCATTATCCCCAGTGTATAACATCTGGCCCCATTATCCCTAGTGTATAACATCTAGCCCCATTATCCCTAGTGTATAACATCCGGCCTCATTATCCCCAGTGTATAACATCCATCCCCATTATCCCTAGTGTATAACATCCGGCCCCATTATCCCCAGTGTATAACATCCATCCCCATTATCCCTAGTGTATAACATCCGGCCTCATTATCCCCAGTGTATAACATCCATCCCCATTATCCCTAGTGTATAACATCCGGCCCCATTGTCCCTAGTGTATAACATCCGGCCCCATTATCCCTAGTGTATAACATCCGGCCCCATTATCCCTAGTGTATAACATCCGGCCCCATTATCCCTAGTGTATAACATCTGGCCCCATTATCCCTAGTGTATAACATCCGGCCCCATTATCCCTAGTGTATAACATCTAGCCCCATTATCCCTAGTGTATAACATCCGGCCCCATTATCCCTAGTGTATAACATCCGGCCCCATTATCCCTAGTGTATAACATCTGGCCCCATTATCCCCAGTGTATAACATCCGGCTCCATTATCCCTAGTGTATAACATCCGGCCCCATTATCCCCAGTGTATAACATCTGGCCCCATTATCCCCAGTGTATAACATCCGGCCCCATTATCCCCAGTGTATAACATCCGGCCCCATTATCCCTAGTGTATAACATCCGGCCCCATTATCCCTAGTGTATAACATCCGGCCCCATTATCCCTAGTGTATAACATCCGGCCCCATTATCCCTAGTGTATAACATCCGGCGCCATTATCCCTAGTGTATAACATCCGGCCCATTATCCCCAGTGTATAACATCCGGCCCCATTATCCCCAGTGTATAACATCCGGCCCCATTATCCCTAGTGTATAACATCCGGCCCATTATCCCCAGTGTATAACATCCGGCCCCATTATCCCCAGTGTATAACATCCGGCCCCATTATCCCCAGTGTATAACATCCGGCCCCATTATCCCTAGTGTATAACATCCAGCCCCATTATCCCCAGTGTATAACATCCGGCCCCATTATCCCTAGTGTATAACATCCAGACCCCATTGTCACAAGTGTGGCCATCACTGATACCAGCGCGGTCCTGTAATAGAAGCCACAAGGGTAACAAGTCTTTTCATGACATTTCTTGCTCCTGAATCTTCCTCCATTACCTGTGAGTGATATTACTGAGAAATGGAAGGACACGCAGCAACTCAGCTACGAAGTGGAGACTCTGTGACGTTACCAAGCGGGGGCTAAGTGCTGAGGAGCAGAGGGCAGAAAAGTCACCACCGCTCTGCTGACCCCATAACTGCAGAGTCCAGACCTCCTCTGGTATCAGCACAAATGCTGCGCACTGAGGTTCGTGGCCGAGCAGCTGCATGCAGCCGTACATCACCAAGCACAATGCCGAGCGTCGGATGGAGTGGTGTAAAGTAACCATCACTGGACTCTGGAGGAGACGTGATCTGTGCAGTTACAGATCACACTCCTCTATCTACATCTGATGGAGGAGGCTGGGGTTGGACTTATTATTAGAGGGCGGCCTCAGCCTCTTTATTCCGATGAATGGAAATCTTAAGACATTGTGGACAATTGTAGCTTTGTGGGAGCAAAGCGGCTCCTGGAGGAGGATATGTGTAGGGAAGAGTTTTAAAATTTGGCACCTGAAAGAAGTGCATCAAGGGAAAATAATTGTTTTAAATTTATAAATAATATATTTCTTATACAATTTGAAATTAGCTTTTATTGAATTTTATATCAATTTACCCTTTACACAATGGCAAATCCACAGACAAAAATGCAATATTAACAATATTAAAAATAAATATATATAAAAGTTTAAATCACCCCCCATTTGCCCCGTACAAACCAAAACAATAAAAAAAAACATACATATTTGGTATTGCCGCATTCAGAATCGCCCGATCTATCAATATAAAAATAATTAATCCGACTGGTAAACGGCGTAGCAAGAAAAAATGTAAAAACATAAAAATTACAATTTTTTTTTGGTTGCCACAAGGTTGAATTAAAATACAATAATGGGCAATCAAAAGATCGTATCTGCACCAAAATTGTATCAATAAAAATATCAGTTTGGCCCGCAAAAATAAGCCCTCACTCGGGCCCAGATCACGAAAAATGGAGACGTTACAGGTCGCGGAAAATGGTGTCATTTGGGGGGGGGGGGGTTTAGCAAAATTTTGGATTTTTTTTCCCCACCACGTAAAGGAGGTGCAATTTTCCCAAACTTGTAATGACCTAGAGAATCATAATGGCAGCTCAGTTTTAGCATTTGGTGTAAATGGCAAAAAAAAAAATTCCCCAAAAAGTTATGGAATTGCACTTTTTTTTTGCAATTTCACCGCACTTGGAATTTTTTTGCAGTTGTCCAGAACAGGATATAGTAAAACCAATGGTGTCGTTCAAAAGTGCAACTCATCTAACAAAAAAGAAAGCCATCACATGGCCATATTGACAGAAAAATAAAAAAAAGTTATGGCTCTGGGAAGACAGGGGAGCAAAAATCAGAAACACAAAACGGAAAATGGCCCGAGGGTGAAGGGGTTAAAGCATCCGTGAACAGCGAGAGCGCGCAATACGAAATGATTCCACTGCTTGTTGTGATTTTTTTCCTACCTAAAGTCACCACTAGGGGGAGCTCAATGAGGAATGTATGTAGTCAGCTCCCTCTAGTGGTGGCTGCCGGCAGGAAAAATGTCATCTGTTCTCAGGCTGGACGAGCAGAGCTGCTCAGTAGAGTTGAGCGACCTTGACCTTTTTAGAGTCGAGCCGGGTTTTGCGAAACCCGACTATGTCCAAAGTCGGGTCGAGTGAAATCGGCCGATTATGACGTAAAGTCGGGATCGACCGAAACACGAAACCCAATGCAAGTCAATGGGGCAGCATAGTCGGCAGTGAGTGGGGGCCAGGAAAACACCTAGAGTGGCCATTTTAATGTCAAAACCATCCATTCTTCTTAATGAAGCTTGTCAAGCGTAATTTACCTTATAATAATTGGAAGGCATTTGAAATTGGGGGTCATTTGGCTAAAGTTGTGGGGGGTAGGGCTGGTTCAAGTAATTAGTGGGCCCAGGAAATCTGGACCACGTCACGGCAGTGGAGCAGGGAGAGGTAAGTATTTCAACTTTGCAAGTGCTGTGAACCTGAGCAAGCAGGGGGGGCCCACTCGTTGGCATTGGCACTGGCACAGGGCCCCTCAAAGTACAGCGGTGTGTTTGCACGGCGGGGGCGCCTCCCACCGGCAGCAACACTTTTGCGTACTATGAGAGGCCCTGTGCCAGTGACGTCGCCAACTAGTATTCCTCCCCCCACCTGATGAAGGAACCTGCACTTTCATCTGCACCTTCCTCTTTGTCCCCGTGTAAGGTGGTATGGTATGCGGGAAGAGCAACCTGACTTTCAGCAGGGTCACAATGTTGTTGTGTAGCGTGCACGGGGAATGTTGCGTTATGGGTCAATGTACCAGCAGACTCATCTATCACTGGCTGGGCAATGGGCACGATGAAGTGGAAACACAGATATAGGCCCAAAGAAGAAAGTGGGCTAAATGCAGTTCAAAATTGGTAACACAGGAATAACCAGGGGGCATTGCAGTGGAGGACAACTGGAATGAGAGGCTGACACAGAGAGTAGGGCCAAATCAGTAAGTAGTCGAAATGCAGTTCAAAATTGGCAACCGTAGTAAACAGGCGGCACAGCTTTGTTCAGTGGAGGAGAACAGCAAGGAGTGGCAGACACCGATAGTAGGCCCCAAACCAACTAGTACGCCAAATGCAGTTGTTCCATTTAACCACAATTTAATGAGAGCCTGAAGATAGAAGCTCAGGAAAGGCAACCTGGGGAACACCTTGGAGTGTAACACACCATCTCTCTCCACCCCATACCCATTTTGTATGGCCTAATGCAGTGTACTTTTCTACAACTACTAAACGAGAGTCGGAAGACCGAAGCAATGGCAAGGAAACCTGGGGAACACCTTAGAGTGTAACACACCCTCTCTCTACACCCCATACCCAATTTGAAGGCCTAATGCAGTGTAGTTTCCAAGAACTACTAAACGAGAGCCGGAAGATCGAAGCTCAGGAAAGGCAACCTGGGGAACACCTTGGAGTGTAACACACCCTCTCGCTACACCCCATACCCAATTTGAAGGCCTAATGCAGCGTAGTTTCCAACAACTACTAAACGAGAGCCGGAAGATCGAAGCTCAGGAAAGGCAACCTGGGGAACACCTTGGAGTGTAACACACCCTCTCGCTACACCCCATACCCAATTTGAAGGCCTAATGCAGCGTAGTTTCCAACAACTACTAAACGAGAGCCGGAAGATCGAAGCTCAGGAAAGGCAACCTGGGGAACACCTTGGAGTGTAACAAACCCTCTCTCTACACCCCATACCCAATTTGTAGGCCTAATGCAGCGTAGTTTCCGACAACTACTAAACGAGAGCATGAAGATCGAAGCTCAGGAAAGGCAACCTGGGGAACACCTTGGAGTGTAACACACCCTCTCTCTACACCCCATACCCAATTTGTAGGCCTAATGCAGCGTAGTTTCCGACAACTACTAAACGAGAGCCGGAATATCGAAGCTCAGGAAAGGCAACCTGGGGAACACCTTGGAGTGTAACACACCCTCTCTCTACACCCCATACCCAATTTGAAGGCCTAATGCAGTGTAGTTTCCAAGAACTACTAAACGAGAGCCGGAAGATCGAAGCTCAGGAAAGGCAACCTGGGGAACACCTTGGAGTGTAACACACCCTCTCGCTACACCCCATACCCAATTTGAAGGCCTAATGCAGCGTAGTTTCCAACAACTACTAAACGAGAGCCGGAAGATCGAAGCTCAGGAAAGGCAACCTGGGGAACACCTTGGAGTGGAACACACCATCTCTCTACACCCCATACCCAATTTGAAGGCCTAATGCAGAGTAGTTTCCAAGAACTACTAAACGAGAGCCGGAAGATCGAAGCTCAGGAAAGGCAACCTGGGGAACACCTTGGAGTGTAACACAACGTCTCTCTACACGACGGAAGGGCTGATTCTTAGGAAGGAAGGCTGTTGGAAATAAGCATTGCGCGTCCGAGGGTGATTATATTCTTATTAGGTATATACTCACCCTCGGACGCGCCCTGCTTCTTTATTTGGAATGAATGTTTATTTGCAATGTGGTGTTGACTTTCTCTATTATTTTGGTAATTAATGATTTTATTATTTTCATTATTTTGCATCTTCTCGGCAATAATATAAAGAAGACGCGACAGGACAACACTCGGTGGATGCCATATGTGTGTTTTCAATTTAAAAAAACTTTCAGTTAACTACTTGCAGGAGAAAGTAATTGTAGCTGGTGGCCATTTTTAGTACTGTACCAGATTAGAGTTGTGTGTTTGTTTTTAATGTTAAAATGTCTGCATTTGATATCTCACCAGTATTTTCTTTTTTATAAGCAAAATACTTATTTTTATATTTTCTGATGTTGGTTCCAGGGGTACACGGCCAGCAGTGCCCTGGTCAGTGTAGTAGTAGTTGAAAGAATGGACCGCAGACAGGCATCGAAGGCCTAAAATAATAACACATGGCTGTAGGCAATTTTAAATTGGTTCCAGGGGTACACGGACAGCAGTGGTGTGGTCAGTGGAGGCCTAGTGGAAGGAGTGACCGCAGACAGGCATCGAAGGCCTAAAATAATAACACATGGCTGTAGGCAATTTTAAATTGGTTCCAGGGGTACACGGGCAGCAGTGACCTGGTCAGTGTAGTAGTAGTTGAAAGAATGGACCGCAGACAGGCATCGAAGGCCTAAAATAAAAAAATTGGGCTGGCTGTAGGCAATTTTAAATTGGTTCCAGGGGTACACGGGCAGCAGTGGTGTGGTCAGTGGAGGCCTAGTGGAAGGAGTGACCGCAGACAGGCATCGAAGGCCTAAAATAATAACACATGGCTGTAGGCAATTTTAAATTGGTTCCAGGGGTACACGGGCAGCAGTGACCTGGTCAGTGTAGTAGTAGTTGAAAAAATGGACCGCAGACAGGCATCGAATGCCTAAAATAATAACACATGGCTGTAGGCAATTTTAAATTGGTTACAGGGGTACACGGACAGCAGTGACCTGGTCAGTGTAGTAGTAGTTGAAAGAATGGACCGCAGACAGGCATCGAAGGCCTAAAATAAAAAAATTGGGCTGGCTGTAGGCAATTTTAAATTGGTTCCAGGGGTACACGGGCAGCAGTGGTGTGGTCAGTGGAGGCCTAGTGGAAGGAGTGACCGCAGACAGGCATCGAAGGCCTAAAATAATAACACATGGCTGTAGGCAATTTTAAATTGGTTCCAGGGGTACACGGACAGCAGTGACCTGGTCAGTGTAGTAGTAGTTGAAAGAATGGACCGCAGACAGGCATCGAAGGCCTAAAATAATAACACATGGCTGTAGGCAATTTTAAATTGGTTACAGGGGTACACGGACAGCAGTGACCTGGTCAGTGTAGTAGTAGTTGAAAGAATGGACCGCAGACAGGCATCGAAGGCCTAAAATAAAAAAATTGGGCTGGCTGTAGGCAATTTTAAATTGGTTCCAGGGGTACACGGGCAGCAGTGGTGTGGTCAGTGGAGGCCTAGTGGAAGGAGTGACCGCAGACAGGCATCGAAGGCCTAAAATAATAACACATGGCTGTAGGCAATTTTAAATTGGTTCCAGGGGTACACGGGCAGCAGTGACCTGGTCAGTGTAGTAGTAGTTGAAAAAATGGACCGCAGACAGGCATCGAATGCCTAAAATAATAACACATGGCTGTAGGCAATTTTAAATTGGTTACAGGGGTACACGGACAGCAGTGACCTGGTCAGTGTAGTAGTAGTTGAAAGAATGGACCGCAGACAGGCATCGAAGGCCTAAAATAATAACACATGGCTGTAGGCAATTTTAAATTGGTTACAGGGGTACACGGACAGCAGTGACCTGGTCAGTGTAGTAGTAGTTGAAAGAATGGACCGCAGACAGGCATCGAAGGCCTAAAATAAAAAAATTGGGCTGGCTGTAGGCAATTTTAAATTGGTTCCAGGGGTACACGGGCAGCAGTGGTGTGGTCAGTGGAGGCCTAGTGGAAGGAGTGACCGCAGACAGGCATCGAAGGCCTAAAATAATAACACATGGCTGTAGGCAATTTTAAATTGGTTCCAGGGGTACACGGGCAGCAGTGACCTGGTCAGTGTAGTAGTAGTTGAAAAAATGGACCGCAGACAGGCATCGAATGCCTAAAATAATAACACATGGCTGTAGGCAATTTTAAATTGGTTACAGGGGTACACGGACAGCAGTGACCTGGTCAGTGTAGTAGTAGTTGAAAGAATGGACCGCAGACAGGCATCGAAGGCCTAAAATAAAAAAATTGGGCTGGCTGTAGGCAATTTTAAATTGGTTCCAGGGGTACACGGGCAGCAGTGGTGTGGTCAGTGGAGGCCTAGTGGAAGGAGTGACCGCAGACAGGCATCGAAGGCCTAAAATAATAACACATGGCTGTAGGCAATTTTAAATTGGTTCCAGGGGTACACGGACAGCAGTGACCTGGTCAGTGTAGTAGTAGTTGAAAGAATGGACCGCAGACAGGCATCGAAGGCCTAAAATAATAACACATGGCTGTAGGCAATTTTAAATTGGTTACAGGGGTACACGGACAGCAGTGACCTGGTCAGTGTAGTAGTAGTTGAAAGAATGGACCGCAGACAGGCATCGAAGGCCTAAAATAAAAAAATTGGGCTGGCTGTAGGCAATTTTAAATTGGTTCCAGGGGTACACGGGCAGCAGTGGTGTGGTCAGTGGAGGCCTAGTGGAAGGAGTGACCGCAGACAGGCATCGAAGGCCTAAAATAATAACACATGGCTGTAGGCAATTTTAAATTGGTTCCAGGGGTACACGGGCAGCAGTGACCTGGTCAGTGTAGTAGTAGTTGAAAAAATGGACCGCAGACAGGCATCGAATGCCTAAAATAATAACACATGGCTGTAGGCAATTTTAAATTGGTTACAGGGGTACACGGACAGCAGTGACCTGGTCAGTGTAGTAGTAGTTGAAAGAATGGACCGCAGACAGGCATCGAAGGCCTAAAATAAAAAAATTGGGCTGGCTGTAGGCAATTTTAAATTGGTTCCAGGGGTACACGGGCAGCAGTGGTGTGGTCAGTGGAGGCCTAGTGGAAGGAGTGACCGCAGACAGGCATCGAAGGCCTAAAATAATAACACATGGCTGTAGGCAATTTTAAATTGGTTCCAGGGGTACACGGACAGCAGTGACCTGGTCAGTGTAGTAGTAGTTGAAAGAATGGACCGCAGACAGGCATCGAAGGCCTAAAATAAAAAAATTGGGCTGGCTGTAGGCAATTTTAAATTGGTTCCAGGGGTACACGGGCAGCAGTGACCTGGTCAGTGTAGTAGTAGTTGAAAGAATGGACCGCAGACAGGCATCGAAGGCCTAAAATAAAAAAATTGGGCTGGCTGTAGGCAATTTTAAATTGGTTCCAGGGGTACACGGGCAGCAGTGACCTGGTCAGTGTAGTAGTAGTTGAAAGAATGGACCGCAGACAGGCTTAGAAGGCCTAACATAACAAACTTGGGCTGGCTGTAGGCACTTTTAAATTGGTTCCAGGGGTACACGGGCAGCAGTGGTCTGGTCAGTGGAAGTCTAGTGGAAGGAGTGACCGCAGACAGGCTTCCAAGGCCTAACATAACAAACTTGGGCTGGCTGTAGGCACTTTTAAATTGGTTCCAGGGGTACACGGGCAGCAGTGGTCTGGTCAGTGGAAGTCTAGTGGAAGGAGTGACCGCAGACAGGCTTCCAAGGCCTAACATAACAAACTTGGGCTGGCTGTAGGCACTTTTAAATTGGTTCCAGGGGTACACGGGCAGCAGTGGTCTGGTCAGTGGAAGTCTAGTGGAAGGAGTGACCGCAGACAGGCTTCCAAGGCCTAACATAACAAACTTGGGCTGGCTGTAGGCACTTTTAAATTGGTTCCAGGGGTACACGGGCAGCAGTGGTCTGGTCAGTGGAAGTCTAGTGGAAGGAGTGACCGCAGACAGGCTTCCAAGGCCTAACATAACAAACTTGGGCTGGCTGTAGGCACTTTTAAATTGGTTCCAGGGGTACACGGGCAGCAGTGGTCTGGTCAGTGGAAGTCTAGTGGAAGGAGTGACCGCAGACAGGCTTCCAAGGCCTAACATAACAAACTTGGGCTGGCTGTAGGCACTTTTAAATTGGTTCCAGGGGTACACGGGCAGCAGTGGTCTGGTCAGTGGAAGTCTAGTGGAAGGAGTGACCGCAGACAGGCTTCGAAGGCCTAACATAACAAAATTGGGCTGGCTGTAGGCACTTTAAATTGGTTCCAGGGGTACATGGGCAGCAGTGTATGGTCAGTGGAAGTCTAGTGGAAGGAGTGACGGCAGACAGTCTTCGAAGGCCTAACATAACAAAATTGGGCTGACTGTAGGCACTTTTAAATTGGTTCCAGGGTAACACGGCCAGCAGTGGCCTGGTCAGTGTAGTAGTTGTAGAAAGAAGGGACCGCAGACAGGCTTCGAAGGCCTAACATAACAAAAATGTCAAAACAATGGTATTGTCAGTGCCAGGCATTGAAGGATGTCAGCGGCTAGACTACACATTGGTGAAGCTGTGAGAGATAATTTTGCTAGTGGTAGAGCACTGTTTGAGCTGGGGGGGGGAACTGTCTTGTGGCCGGCGGTACAGGCACAGGGCCCCTCATATTACAACGGTGTGTCTGACGTTGGGTGCGCACCACCACCGCCAGAGACACTTTATTGTACTATGAGGGACCCAGTGGCAGTGCCGTCGACCAAAAGCGGCCACACCCACCTCTTCAGACAAACAGCACTCTCAAGGGTCCAAGCGCAAAGTGGCGATAGCACGGCCCCGTGTGGGGAGTTTGGCCATTTCGTGAGGTGGAAACATGTCGTATGCTGGACAATCAGGTGAAGAAAATTACGAGATTGGAAAAGTCATTCAGAATAGTCCACAGGCAAGACCTTTTCATAGGAAAGCTAGGTGTCAGCCGGGCAGGGTGGGGCAAAAGATTTTGAAATCCAGTTGTGGTTCATTTTAATGAAGGTTAGATCATCTACATTTTGGGTAGCCAGACGAGTCCTTTTTTCTGTTAGTATTGAACCTGCAGCACTGAATACTCTTTCTGATAGGACACTAGCTGCCGGGCAAGCAAGCTCCTGCAATGCATATTCTGCCAATTCTGGCCAGGTGTCTAATTTGGATGCCCAGTAATCAAATGGGAATGACGGTTGAGGGAGAACGTCGATAAGGGATGAAAAATAGTTTGTAACCATACTGGACAAATGTTGTCTCCTGTCACTTTGAATTGATGCTGCAGTACCTGTCCTGTCTGCGGTCATAGAAAAATCACTCCACAACCTGGTCAGAAAACCCCTCTGTCCAACGCCACTTCTGATTTCTGCCCCTCTAACACCTCTGGTCTGCTGGCCCCTGGAGCTCGTGTGAGAACGATCACGGGCGCTGTGTGCAGGGAATGCCAGAAGCAAACGGTCAACAAGAGTTGATTGTTTTGTTGCTAATATTAGTTCCAAGTTCTCATGTGGCATAATATTTTGCAATTTGCCTTTATAGCGAGGATCAAGGAGGCAGGCCAACCAGTAATCGTCATCGTTCATCATTTTTGTAATGCGTGTGTCCCTTTTGAGGATACGCAAGGCATAATCCGCCATGTGGGCCAAAGTTCCCGTTGTCAAATCTGCGGTTGTGCTTGGTTGAGGGGCAGTTGCAGGCAAATCTACGTCACTTGTGTCCCTCAAAAAACCAGAACCCGGCCTTGCCACGCCACCAATTTCCCGTGCCCCCGGGAAAGCTTCCTCATTAAAAATATACTCATCCCCATCATCCTCCTCATCCTCCACCTCCTCTTCGCCCGGTACCTCGTCATGTACACTGCCCTGACCAGACAATCGCTGACTGTCATCAAGGCTTTCCTCTTCCTCTGGTGCAGACGCCTGATCCTTTATGTGCGTCAAACTTTGCATCAGCAGACGCATTAGGGGGATGCTCATGCTTATTATGGCGTTGTCTGCACTAACCAGCCGTGTGCATTCCTCAAAACACTGAAGGACTTGACACATGTCTTGAATCTTCGACCACTGCACACCTGACAACTCCATGTCTGCCATCCTACTGCCTGCCCGTGTATGTGTATCCTCCCACAAAAACATAACAGCCCGCCTCTGTTCGCACAGTCTCTGAAGCATGTGCAGTGTTGAGTTCCACCTTGTTGCAACGTCTATGATTAGGCGATGCTGGGGAAGGTTCAAAGAACGCTGATAGGTCTGCATACGGCTGGAGTGTACAGGCGAACGGCGGATATGTGCGCAAAGTCCACGCACTTTGAGGAGCAGGTCGGATAACCCCGGATAACTTTTCAGGAAGCACTGCACCACCAGGTTTAAGGTGTGAGCCAGGCAAGGAATGTGTTTCAGTTGGGAAAGGGAGATGGCAGCCATGAAATTCCTTCCGTTATCACTCACTACCTTGCCTGCCTCAAGATCTACAGTGCCCAGCCACGACTGCGTTTCTTGCTGCAAGAACTCGGACAGAACTTCCGCGGTGTGTCTATTGTCGCCCAAACACTTCATAGCCAATACAGCCTGCTGACGTATGCCAGTAGCTGCCCCATAATGGGAGACCTGGTGTGCAACAGTGGCAGGTGCGGATGGAGTGTTTGTGCGACTGCGGTCTGTGGACGAGCTCTTGCTTCTGCAGGAGGACGAGGAGGAGGAGGAGGAGGGGGTGCGAACGGCTACAGACAACTGTTTACTAGACCGTGGGCTAGGCAGAACTGTCCCAAACTTGCTGTCCCCTGTGGACCCTGAATCCACCACATTTACCCAGTGTGCCGTGATGGACACGTAACGTCCCTGGCCATGCCTACTGGTCCATGCATCTGTTGTCAGGTGCACCTTTGTGCTCACAGATTGCCTGAGTGCATGGACGATGCGCTCTTTAACATGCTGGTGGAGGGCTGGGATGGCTTTTCTGGAAAAAAAGTGTCGACTGGGTAGCTCGTAGCGTGGTACAGCGTAGTCCATCAGGTCTTTGAAAGCTTCGCTTTCAACTAACCGGTAGGGCATCATCTCTAACGAGATTAGTCTAGCTATGTGGGCGTTCAAACCCTGTGTACGCGGATGCGAGGCTAAGTATTTCCTTTTTCTAACCATAGTCTCATGTAGGGTGAGCTGGACTGGAGAGCTGGAGATCGTGGAACTAGCGGGGGTGCCGGTGGACATGGCAGACTGAGAGACGGTGGGAGATGGTATTGTTGCCGCCGGTGCCCTAGATGCAGTGTTTCCTACTACGAAACTGGTGATTCCCTGACCCTGACTGCTTTGGCCTGGCAAAGATACCTGCACAGATACAGCAGGTGGTGCGCTAAATGGTGGTCCTACACTGCCGGAAGGGATGTTGCGTTGATGACTAGCTTCATTGGCCGAGGGTGCAACAACCTTAAGGGACGTTTGGTAGTTAGTCCAAGCTTTCAAATGCATGGTGGTTAAATGTCTATGCATGCAACTAGTATTGAGACTTTTCAGATTCTGACCTCTGCTTAAGGAAGTAGAACATTTTTGACAGATGACTTTGCGCTGATCAATTGGATGTTGTTTAAAAAAATGCCAGACTGCACTCTTTCTAGCATCGGATACCTTTTCAGGCATTGCAGACTGAGCTTTAACCGGATGGCCACGCTGTCCTCCACCAGGTTTTGGCTTTGCCACGCGTTTTGGGCAAGATACGGGCCCGGCAGATGGAACCTGTGGCGATGTTGATGCCTGCTGCGGCCCCTCCTCCTCCTCTGCTTCAGAACTGCTGCCGCCTGCACCCTGTTCCCCCAATGGCTGCCAATCGGGGTCAAGAACTGGGTCATCTAATAACTCTTCTTGTACCTCCTGCGCAACTTCGTCTGTGTCACCGTGTCGTTCGGTGGTATAGCGTTCGTGATGGGGCAACATAGTCTCATCAGGGTCTGATTCTTGATCAGCACCCTGCGAGGGCAATGTTGTGGTCTGAGTCAAAGGACCAGCATAGTAGTCTGGCTGTGGCTGTGCGTCAGTGCACTCCATGTCAGATTCAATTTGTAATGGGCATGGACTGTTAACTGCTTCACTTTCTAAGCCAGGGACGGTATGTGTAAAGAGCTCCATGGAGTAACCCGTTGTGTCGCCTGCTGCATTCTTCTCTGTTGTTGTTTTTGCTGAAGAGGACAAGGAAGTGACTTGTCCCTGACCGTGAACATCCACTAACGACGCGCTGCTTTTACTTTTACCAGTTTCACGAGATGAGGCAAAAGAGCTAGAGGCTGAGTCAGCAAGATAAGCCAAAACTTGCTCTTGCTGCTCCGGCTTTAAAAGCGGTTTTCCTAATCCCAGAAAAGGGAGCGTTCGAGGCCTTGTGTAGCCGGACGACGAACCTGGCTCCACAGCTCCAGACTTAGGTGCAATATTTTTTCCCCCACGACCACCTGATGCTCCACCACTACCACTACCCTCATTACCAGCTGACAATGAACGCCCCCGGCCACGACCTCTTCCACTAGACTTCCTCATTGTTTTAAAAACGTAACCAAACTAACGTTATTTGTTGCAGTCACACAACTTACACGGTGAGCTATAACTTCAGTATGATTTAGCTACCCCTTTACAGGTTGGTGAGACCACAGCGAAAATCAGGCCCAATGTTACACACTCTTTTTTTGGTGGCTGCAAATTAGAGAGATGCCCCACACGCAGGACTGTCACTGAAGCACAAATGTTAATATTAATGTCACACTATTATTTTTTTTTTATTTTTATTTTTTTCAGGAACACTTTAGAAACCCCCCCAAAAAAAAAAAATAGATTTTTGCAGGGAGAATTTAGAAAACAAATGTAACAAACTATATGCTTTCTATGGGCCACTGAGTGAGAGATGACGCACACAGGAATCAGGAGTGGCACACAAGCCCAGAGGCCAATATTTTTCTACCAATGATTGATGGAGTTATTTTCTCTGGTAGATTTTGGAACCCAAATCAAGGAAAAAAAATGTAGGCTTTCTATGGACCACAATTGGAGAGAGAGAGAGAGAGAGATGGCACACCCAGGAGTCAAGACTGGCACACAAGCAGAAAGGCCAATATTAATCTCCCACTGTTTTTTTTGGTTGTTTTTTTTTTTTTTTTTTTCAGGGAGACTTTAGAAAAAAAAATAATAAAAAAAATATGATTTTATCAGGAAGAATTTAGAAACCAAATAAAATAAAATGATTTTTTCAGGGAGAATTTATAAAACAAATAAAACCAAAAATAGGCGTTCTATGGCCCACTGACTGAGAGATGACGCACCCAGGAGTCAAGACTGGCACACAAGCAGAAAGGCCAATATTAATCTCCCACTGTTTTTTTTGGTTGTTTTTTTTTTTTTTTTTTCAGGGAGACTTTAGAAAAAAAAATAATAAAAAAAATATGATTTTATCAGGAAGAATTTAGAAACCAAATAAAATAAAATGATTTTTTCAGGGAGAATTTATAAAACAAATAAAACCAAAAATAGGCGTTCTATGGCCCACTGACTGAGAGATGACGCACCCAGGAGTCAAGACTGGCACACAAGCAGAAAGGCCAATATTAATCTCCCACTGTTTTTTTTTTTTTTTTTCAGGGAGACTTTAGAAAAAAAAATAATAAAAAAAATATGATTTTATCAGGAAGAATTTAGAAACCAAATAAAATAAAATAATTTTTTCAGGGAGAATTTAGAAAACAAATAAAACCAAAAATAGGCGTTCTATGGCCCACTGACTGAGAGATGACGCACACAGGAGTCAGGAGTGGCACACAAACCCAGAGGCCAATATTTTTCTACCAATGATTGATGTAGTTATTTTCTCTGGTAGATTTTAGAACCCAAATCAAGGAAAAAAAAATATAGGCTTTCTATGGACCACAATTGGAGAGAGAGAGAGAGAGAGAGAGAGAGAGAGAGAGAGATGGCACACCCAGGAGTCAAGACTGGCACACAAGCAGAAAGGCCAATATTAATCTCCCACTGTTTTTTTGGTTGTTTTTTTTTTTTTTTTTTCAGGGAGACTTTAGAAAAAAAAATAATAAAATAAATATGATTTTATCAGGAAGAATTTAGAAACCAAATAAAATAAAATGATTTTTTCAGGGAGAATTTAGAAAACAAATAAAACCAAAAATATGCGTTCTATGGCCCACTGACTGAGAGAGAGAGAGAGATGGAACGCTTAGTACTGGCACACAAGCCCAAAGGGCAATATTAATCTCCCTTTTTTTTTCCAGGGAGAATTTCTGAAACCCAAAAAAAAAATAAAATAGGCTTTCTATGGCCCACTATTTGTGAGAGAGATGGGACGCTCAGGACTGGCACAGATGGCACGCTCAGGACTGGCACAGAAGCCCAGAGGCCAATATTAATCTCCCTTTTTTTCTGGGAGAATTTATAAAACCAAAAAAATATTTAAATAGGCTTTCTATGGCCCACTATTTGTGAGAGAGATGGCACGCTCAGGACTGGCACAGATGGCACGCTCACAACTGGCACACAAGCCCAGAGGCCAATATTAATCTCCCTTTTTTCAGGGAGAATTTCTAAAACCCAAAAAAAAAATAAAATAGGCTTTCTATGGCCCACTATTTGTGAGAGAGATGGGACGCTCAGGACTGGCACAGATGGCACGCTCAGGACTGGCACAGAAGCCCAGAGGCCAATATTAATCTCCCTTTTTTTCTGGGAGAATTTATAAAACCAAAAAAATATTTAAATAGGCTTTCTATGGCCCACTATTTGTGAGAGAGATGGCACGCTCAGGACTGGCACAGATGGCACGCTCACAACTGGCACACAAGCCCAGAGGCCAATATTAATCTCCCTTTTTTCAGGGAAAATTTATAAAACAAAAAAAAAAATTAAATAGGCTTTCTATGGCCCACTATTTGTGAGAGAGATGGCACGCTCAGGGCTGGCTGGCACAGATGGCACGCTCAGGACTGGCACACAAGCCCAGAGGCCAATATTAATCTCCCTTTTTTTCTGGGAGAATTTATAAAACCAAAAAAATATTTAAATAGGCTTTCTATGGCCCACTATTTGTGAGAGAGATGGCACGCTCAGGACTGGCACAGATGGCACGCTCACAACTGGCACACAAGCCCAGAGGCCAATATTAATCTCCCTTTTTTCAGGGAAAATTTATAAAACAAAAAAAAAAATTAAATAGGCTTTCTATGGCCCACTATTTGTGAGAGAGATGGCACGCTCAGGGCTGGCACAGATGGCACGCTCAGGACTGGCACACAAGCCCAGAGGCCAATATTAATCTCCCTTTTTTTCAGGGAGAATTTATAAAACCAAAAAAAAAAATAAATAGGCTTTCTATGGCCCACTATTTGTGAGAGAGATGGCACACTCAGGACTGGCACACAAGCCCAAAGGCCAATATTAATCTCCCACTGTATTTTTATCAGGGAGAATTTATACACCCCACAAAAAAAAATACAGAAAAATGAAAAGGCTTTCTATGGCCCACTATGTGAGAGAGATGGCACACACAGGGATGGCACTCTAGCAGAAATGCCAAATTGCCAATCTTAATCTCCCACCAAAAAAAAAAAAAAAAAAAAAACAGGGAATGTCCTACAATTACTATCTCCCTGCCTGCAGTAATCTCAGCCAGGTATGGCAGGCAGCTACTATCTCCCTGCCTGCAGTAATCTCAGCCAGGTATGGCAGGCAGCAATAAGGAGTGGACTGATGCACAAATGAAATAAAAAGTGTGGACAAACAAAAAAGATAGCTGTGCAGAAAGGAAGGAACAAGAGGATTTGTGCTTTGAAAAAAGCAGTTGGTTTGCACAGCGGCGTACACACAGCAATGCAGCTATCAGGGAGCCTTCTAGGGCAGCCCAATGAGCTACAGCGCTGAGGGGAAAAAAAAAAAAAAAAAAAATTCCACTGTCCCTGCACACCGAGGGTGGTGTTGGACAGTGCAAATCGCTGCAGCACAAGCGGTTTTGTGGTTAATGGACCCTGCCTAACGCTATCCCTGCTTCTGACAAAGCGGCAGCAACCTCTCCCTAAGCTCAGATCAGCAGCAGTAAGATGGCGGTCGGCGGGAACGCCTCTTTATAGCCCCTGTGACGTCGCAGACAGCAAGCCAATCACTGCAATGCCCTTCTCTAAGATGGTGGGGACCAGGACCTATGTCATCACGCTGCCCACACTCTGCGTTTACCTTCATTGGCTGAGAAATGGCGCTTTTCGCGTCATTGAAACGCGACTTTGGCGCGAAAGTCGCGTACCGCATGGCCGACCCCGCACAGGGGTCGGATCGGGTTTCATGAAACCCCGACTTAGCCAAAAGTCGGCGACTTTTGAAAATGTTCGACCCGTTTCGCTCAACCCTACTGCTCAGTACAGATATGGTGGAAATTAATGCTATTTGCAATAAGTTCAGAATTTTTCAATTCTGACCTATGATTTCTGTGTACTCATCTGGTCATTATTGGATGGATTTTCCGTTCTGTAGTCTATAGAAACTAAGTAACAGAATCAAATGGTTCTCATACTTTATCTTGGAAAAGAAGTAAAAACTGTGAATAGAGACCCTCGAAAATCCAATAATTCATGTCTCAAAATGATACCTAGAAAGTGCTGGTGTCCGTATGATACAATGCGTCCTGTTATCTGCTGACACTTCTGTTTGGATCAGCGCTTCCTTCAGTTGCCTCCTCCCACATCCTTTGTGGGGCTGTAACAAAACTTCCTTTTCTTCCTCTCTCTTCATCTTTGAGAAACATAATTACAAAAGATAAAGTGACCGTATAAGAGGAGAACGACTTCACAACTTCCTTTTGTAGCGGGTGGGATTTTAGTAAGAGAAGAGTGATCGGTTTCTGGTGAAGAGCTTGTTGGTGAGCGGTTTGCGGATTTATCAAGCACTTGAGGGCACAATGGACCACGGGCGTTATTGTCTCCATCCTTCTCGTAACCACACTTCAATTTTCACAACAGACCTAAAAAAAGCGCGTGTCTTCTGTCCTAGTAGTGTCGCCCACACTCTGCCTCCTTTACGCTTCACTGGATCTCAGCCCTTCCTCAGGCGTCACTGCCATAAGAGAAATATAGTCAACAAAGTCCTGACACCCGGAAAATAAATCCACCCGGAGAGCTGCACTCTGCTGCATCCCTCCACAGGGTCCATCTCCTTCCCACCGTTATTCTCCTTCCACTTAATGCTCCATTTTCTTCTTCTTCTCCTACTGATCGTTTATTCTTCCTCTTCTTCTCCTTTACAGCTCCTACATCCTTCCTTTCCTGAGCGTTCATATTCCTCCCTATACTGTTCCTCTTTTTCTTCTCTTTTCCTGATCGTCTTCCTTTTCATCATTTTCTTATTTTCATTCCATTTTCTGTTCCTTTTCACCTTCTGTTTCTGATTATGATTCTCCTCCTTTCCTCCTCCTTTTTATTTCCTTTCTTATCTTATCCTTAAAATTATTTTTCTCTTTTCAATTCCTATTCCTCTTTTTCTCCTACCACCTTTTTGATAATTTTTTCTCATCATCGCTTTTCTATCATTGTTCTTTTTATGTTTCATCTTCTTCTTGTTCTCCTTTCATTACCTTTTCTTGTTCTATTTCTCATTGTTCTCTTTATTTATTTATTTCCATTTTACTTCATTTCGTTACTTTTGTTTATTATTCTCCTTCCACATAATCCTCCTTGTTACTTTCTTCCTCTCATACATTCAGTATATTTTATTCTTCCTCTTTCTCTTTTTATCATTCTTCTACTTTCCAGCTTACATTCTTTTCTTATCCTCGATCTTCTCCTTTCACATACTGTTTCCTTTTCTTTTGTCTCTTTTCACTTCCTCTTTCTTTTACTTCCTGATCATCTTTTTTTTTGTCTTTTTTTATTTTCCTTCCATTTCCTCTTCCCTTATTTCTTTGTTTGTTTCTCATTCCGATTCTACGCCTTCCCATCTCCCTTTTATTTCCATTATTATCTTTGATATTCTCCTTTCACTTAAACTTCCTGTATTTTTCTTTTTTCATTTCCTGTTCCTCTTGCACTTCCACTTTTAGATCATCTTTGTCTCATCCCTCTTCATCACCTTTCTTTCATTGTTCTTTCTAAGTTTCACTTTCTTCATATGTTTTTATTTCCTATTCTTCTTCTTTTCTTGTTACCATTTTCTCCTTTTATAGTTCATGTCTTTACTTGTGTTTATTATTCTTTATCTACTTCCTGTTCCTCTTTTTCTTCTTTTTTCAATTCCTGCTTGATTTTTTTCTCCCTCTTCCTCCTCATTTCTCTCCTTTCCCGCTTGCTGACCTCGCCTTTCTTACCCTTCTTATTCCATTCACCGTCTTTCTCCTTCTTATCATTATTCTTTTCCCTTTCTTCTCTTACTTGTATTATTGTCCTTGCACTTTTTTTTTCTTTTTATTCTGTTTCTCATCTTTCTTTTTCCTATTGTCATTCCACTTCTGATCCTTTCTTCCTCTTATTCATTTCCTTCCACTTCATGATCGTTTTTTTCTTTTCCCTTCAAACCCTGATCCTTATTTTCTTCTCCCTTTCATTCTCTGCTCCATCTTCTTCCCTCTTATTATTAATCTCTTCATCTTTACCATTTTACATCTTTATTTTCTATCTTTAATTCTCCTCTTTTTGCTTATTTTTGCATCATTTTCCTCTTCTATCTATTGTCTTTCTCTTACTCTTATTGTTTGGCTTCCTCTTTCTTCCTCCTCATCTTTTTACATTATTCTACTCCCTATTTTTTGTCTTTTATTCCTTCTGTTACTCTCTTCTTATTCCTTGTGTTGTTAATTTGACTTATTTGCCTTCCGTGTGGTTGCCCTCCATTTCTTTATCTCCCTTCTCTTTTTCCTTGCAGTTCTTATTTGCTTTCCACGTCCAGTTCTTCCTCTCCTTTCCTATTTCTTCTACTTTTGACACATCTTTGGTATTCAGCAGGAGAAGCCATGAAGTAGAGTGATGTTGCACTTGGAGAGATTTCTGATTCCAGTCACCTAGTTGAGAACATTCAATTGACAAATCACTAGTGGTATCATTACCAAGTCCATACATCTCGTGCAGATATACAGGAAAGAGCTGCATCCCTCCGCAGCCCCCTGCTGATTCAGTGTCTGCACAGAGCTTGATCTAATGGGGATAATTTTGATGGAGGAAGGATTTCCTAAAGCAAATGTTCCAGAATGCTGTTCCAAAATGTGCCACAAAAGTAGAGTATATGACTTGCACAAAGTTTATTACTTGGGGCTACATAGAGACTTTTTGCAGCATGACCACCCAGTTTTAACTATTGAGTGACTGGAGCACAGTTGAAATAGTTAACGTATAAGCTTAGCTTAAGATCTACCTGGGAAATGAATGAAAGGTGTCTAGAAGAAGGAAGCTAATAAATGGAGGAAACATCACACTTCCATGCAGGTAATGCATTCTACATCAGCACATTACGGGATCGCAGCTAAAGCTTCTTAAAAATGTATCATCAGCTCCGTGCTGCCAGATTCTAAGCAGAAATTTGAATGCAGACCTGTGCGCAATGGGAGAAAAAAGATATGACGTTTTATAGGCGGTTCGTGTTTTTCATGATAAGAGTAATTTGTCATAGACTTACATCTCCAAACTCCAGCACTGCATCTTCTCATGACCAATACTGCAATGAGTCAAGAGGTCATTAAACTTAATTAAATAAGCCCCCTACAGGGGTTTTCTCATCAATTTTCAGGAAACCGACACTTTGCTTTTCTCCAGGCTTGTCACTTGCTGGGGACAGTGTGCTCTGCTTTATTGATCAGTTTGGATCAGTGACAAAGATGTACCTCTGGCCGAACCTATGCACTTGTAAGAATGGCGGACTGTGTTTCAATGTTATTTGTGTGTTATGTGTGTTTGGCTCTTCCAAATGTATTAGGATGGTCGAGGACGACCATCGCTAAAGAAGGGGAGAATGTAAGGATGGTGGAATATGTTGCAGTGTTCCTACCCCTGAAGACACCAATCACTCCATGTGTAATGTGAGTTGTGTCTTTTGTAAATACTGTGTCATGCAGTTTTATAAGCAATGTGAAGTATAATATGTATATTGTAGGATGTAATAATGTTAGTAGTGTACAGTGTAGGGCATAATGTATAAGATCGGTAGTATAGGAATGTAGACAGATGACTATAGTATGAGTAGTATCATTAGGATAAGTTAGGAGACAGTTTATGTTTGGGACTAGCCCACAGGGGTAGGGTTAGTGTTAGGGATAGCGACTGCTTCCTGTTAGTCAGATAGGGTTTGGAGTGTAAAACAAGCAGAGTTGCACAGAAGTAAGCAAAGTAAGAGGAGACTTGAGATCCTCAAGAAGAGGTGGCCTTTGGGAGGAGGCATCCATGGATAGGATGCCAAGTCACAAACCCATGCGCTTGCAACCCTGAAGTTAACAGACCTAAACAGGATTCAGTTTAGGAGGACTTAGAGGAGACCCGAGCAGTAGATCCGGGTCACGAGTAGTGATAGAAATAACTTGTGGAACCGTTGAGCAAGCCGCCTATATGGGCATGTAGGTCATAGGAAGCTGAATAAAATGATACATTGATATCTGTGATCTGATGATTTATTGCTGAGAAATCCACATTATATTTAATATGTCAATGAGCTGTTAAGATCTATGGGCGGGACACAGATCTCCCTGACAATTTGCCTCCAGAGCTTATTTTAAATAACGGGGGGGGGGGGGGGGGTTGATGCCAGTGCGAGACATGTAACGCCTAAAAGTCTGTGCTTCTGATCTACATGTCTCACATTGGTAATTCCCCTATCATTTATTATAATGTCTCACACTGGTAATTCCCCTATCATTTATAATAATCTCCGGAGGCAGATTCTTGGGGCGATCTATGTCCGGCCCATAGATCTTAAGAGCTTATTTACATATTAAGAAAAAATGGATTTCTTGATTTCTTGGAAGTAAGATCATATCTCAGATATCAGGGTATCATTTTATTCAGCTTCCTACGACCTACATGCCCATATAAACTGGTACCGACAGATTCCCTTTAAATCCTGGAGCCAGCTCTGTACCTCAACTCAAACCTTATCCATAGTAAAGGGGGTGATAAATGTGAATTGTGCCAATCAGTCGATTCTTTCCCAGGAGGGATAGAAAAAGGAGGCCTCGGTTGCAATGTTTAAAGCTTAGGTAGGTTTGTGTCTGTACAGTATGCTATAGAGACACTCGTATTAATCAGCAATAATGGATAATTGATAGCTTATTAACCCCTTTCTGACCAAGGACGGGATAGTACGTCCGAGGTCAGATCCCCTGCTTTGATGCAGGGCTCCGCGGTGAGCCCGCACCAAAGCCGGGACATGTCAGCTGTTTTGAACAGCTGACATGTGACCGTAATAGGCGCGGGCAGAATCGCGATCTGCCCGCACCTATTAACTAGTTAAATGCCGCTGTCAAACGCAGACAGCGGCATTTAACTACCGCATCCGGCCGGGCGGCCGGAAATTACGTCATCGCCGACCCCCGTCACATGATCGGGGGTCGGCGATGCGTCTCTATTGTAACCATAGAGGTCCTTGAGACCTCTATGGTTACTGATCGCCGGTGGCTGTGAGCGCCACCCTGTGGTCGGCGCTCACAGCACACCTGATTTTCTGCTACATAGCAGCGATCAGCAGATCGCTGCTATGTAGCAGAGCCGATCGTGCTGTGCCTGCTTCTAGCCTCCCATGGAGGCTATTGAAGCATGGCAAAAGTGAAAAAAAAAAGTTGAAAAAAATGTTAAAAAAATAAAAAAAATATAAAAGTTTAAATCACCCCCCTTTCGCCCCAATCAAAATAAATCCATAAAAAAAATATCAAATCTACACATATTTGGTAACGCCGCGCTCAGAATCGCCCGATCTATCAACTAAAAAAAAGCATTAACCTTATCGCTAAACAGCGTAGCGGGAAAAAATTTGAAATGCCAGAATTACGGTTTTTTGGTCGCCGCGACATTGCATTAAAATGCAATAACAGGCGATCAAAAGAACATATCTGCACCGAAATGCTATTATTAAAAACGTCATCTCGGCACGCAAAAAATAAGCCCTCAACCGACCCCAGATCACGAAAAATGGAGACACTACGAGTATCAGAAAATGGCGCAATTTGTTTTTTTTTTTTTAGCAAAGTTTGGAATTTTTTTTCACCACTTAGATAAAAAATAACCTAGTCATGTTTGGTGTCTATGAACTCGTAATGACCTGGAGAATCATAATGGCAGGTCAGTTTTAGCATTTAGTGAACCTAGCAAAAAAGCCAAACAAAAAACAAGTGTGGGACAGCACTTTTTTTGCAATTTCACCGCACTTGGAATTTTTTTCCCGTTTTCTAGTACACGACATGGTAAAACCAATGATGTCGTTCAAAACTACAACTCGTCCCGCAAAAAATAAGCCCTCACATGGCCAAATTGACGGAAAAATAAAAAAGTTATGGCTCTGGGAAGGAGGGGAGTGAAAAACGAACACGGAAAAACGGAAAATCCCAAGGTCATGAAGGGGTTAAAAGACGCCACAAACGAAGCCTTTGTTACCTTTCCACTTTGCGTAAAACAACCAACAATTTTTGGCATGAGAAACCAGTTTTTTATAAAAAAAAACAAAAAAACTTTTTTATATACTACACTTATTTATTTTTGGTTTTCATGCGAACTGCAACTTTTCCAGTCTAACCAGTGCGTCTCGATAATGTATTACATTTCTATCATGATAAATTCTCTATCAAAATTGTAATAAAGGTAGATGGCGGACAACCGAAAAATATCAACTATATATTTCTTCCTCGACCAGTAATTGCAGGAGGTCTTGATCTCAAGCAAGAATCTAGAACTTCACAAGTAGAAAGGTCAAGTGTGTACCATGGGGAGATGTAGTCATCGGGGATCCTTCCCTTCACACTTCACCAACCCTTTTCGGTCTTCTCTAAACTTTGCCATTAGCAACAGTCACATCCAAGCGAAGGCTCGCCTCCGCTATCCAAATCCGATCGCTCGGAGCAAAGGGAAGCTTGGCTGGGTCTGTCTTGTCGCATCATCGCAAACATCTTCAAAGTAGAGAGATACCGATCTGGCGAGTCCCAGACTCATGTGCAAAGTGATAGGAAATTTTCTTTTTATTGTAATCTCCTGAGAGACTGCAAGCGACGGAGCAGATGTGAGAGATTTGCACTCGTACTTTGCTTAGTTTCCTTCAGATGTGGCGGCACAGGTGTCGCTATCCGTGGTCCTGAACGTCTCCCGGGAGCACGCGGTGATTGTTTTAGTCAGCGAGTCTCCTGGGGAGCATAATACTAACACCGTCCTCCTATAGATGTCGTGAGGAGGAAACATTAGCAAGATGAATCCTCAACTGCAAAATCATACATTGGTTATTGTGGAAACCGAGGATTATTTATAGTCAACAGCGCCGACACCTACAGCCGCGGAGGGAATATCATCTCGGGTTTCGGAAAAATTTCTGAATTAGAGGGTCATATGAGATGGAAGAAGGGTTCATGGAGTTAATCGTAAAAGTATGTGCATGAGTTACCGCAATCTTAGAAAGTAGACTAAAAACCACCATCAATCCTTGTCATGATGTACTCCTCTTCTTTGATCCTGTGCATTCTCAAAGTGCTACCAAAATTGAGAAAAATGTAAAGAAATCTTCTCAATGTGTAGATCGACCATGAGTCTGGCTGTGAGGAAACTGGCTTCAGCAGAAGTTCTTCCCCATTTGTCAATTTGCAGCAGGAAACCAGAAATGCTAAATCTCGCCATTTGCAAAGTTTAATTCCTTTGTTGAAGGGGGTTGTCTACTTTCAGGAAAGTGAGAATAAAACTGTGTAAAATACCAAGTTCAGCAGGATTATTTATAGTCAATAGCGCAGAAACCTACCGCCGAGGAGGGAATATCGTCTCAGGTTTCGGAAAACGTTCTGAATTAGTGGGTCATATGAGCTGGAAGAAGGGCTCGTAGAGTTAATCGTTTGGTATATTTCAGTACTAAGTTTGTGCATGAGTTACCGCAATCTTAGAAAGTACACTAAAAACCACCATCAATCCCTACCATGATATCCTCCTCTCCGTTGATCCTGTACATTCTCAAAGTGCTATCAAAATTGAGAAAAATTTAAAGAAATGTTCTCAATGTGTCCCAGCAGATCAGCCATAAGTCTGGCTGTGAGGCAACCTGCTATAGCAGAAGCTTTCCTCCACTTCTCTTTTTGCAAGAAACCAGATTTGTTGAACCTCGCCATTTGCAAAGTTTAATTCCACTTTCTGGAAAGTGGGTCCAAAACTCTGCAAAATACCTGAGAAATCGCTCCTGTCAAACCAATCTAATCAGTTTTTATGAAGAGGTAAGCTATAGACTGGACCACGGTGAGTCATTGGACGTGGTATATCTCGATTTTTCCAAAGCGTTTGATACCGTGCCGCACAAGAGGTTGGTACACAAAATGAGAATGCTTGGTCTGGGGGAAAATGTGTGTAAATGGGTTAGTAACTGGCTTAGTGATAGAAAGCAGAGGGTGGTTATAAATGGTATAGTCTCTAACTGGGTCGCTGTGACCAGTGGGGTACCGCAGGGGTCAGTATTGGGACCTGTTCTCTTCAACATATTCATTAATGATCTGGTAGAAGGTTTACACAGTAAAATATCGATATTTGCAGATGATACAAAACTATGTAAAGCAGTTAATACAAGAGAAGATAGTATTCTGCTACAGATGGATCTGGATAAGTTGGAAACTTGGGCTGAAAGGTGGCAGATGAGGTTTAACAATGATAAATGTAAGGTTATACACATGGGAAGAGGGAATCAATATCACCATTACACACTGAACGGGAAACCACTGGGTAAATCTGACAGGGAGAAGGACTTGGGGATCCTAGTTAATGATAAACTTACCTGGAGCAGCCAGTGCCAGGCAGCAGCTGCCAAGGCAAACAGGATCATGGGGTGCATTAAAAGAGGTCTGGATACACATGATGAGAGCATTATACTGCCTCTGTACAAATCCCTAGTTAGACCGCACATGGAGTACTGTGTCCAGTTTTGGGCACCGGTGCTCAGGAAGGATATAATGGAACTAGAGAGAGTACAAAGGAGGGCAACAAAATTAATAAAGGGGATGGGAGAACTACAATACTCAGATAGACTAGCGAAATTAGGATTATTTAGTCTAGAAAAAAGACGACTGAGGGGCGATCTAATAACCATGTATAAGTATATAAGGGGACAATACAAATATCTCGCTGAGGATCTGTTTATACCAAGGAAGGTGACGGGCACAAGGGGGCATTCTTTGCGTCTGGAGGAGAGAAGGTTTTTCCACCAACATAGAAGAGGATTCTTTACTGTTAGGGCAGTGAGAATCTGGAATTGCTTGCCTGAGGAGGTGGTGATGGCGAACTCAGTCGAGGGGTTCAAGAGAGGCCTGGATGTCTTCCTGGAGCAGAACAATATTGTATCATACAATTATTAGGTTCTGTAGAAGGACGTAGATCTGGGTATTTATTATGATGGAATATAGGCTGAACTGGATGGACAAATGTCTTTTTTCGGCCTTACTAACTATGTTACTATGTTACTATGTTACCTTAAAATAGGAAAATCAGCAGGTGCTCACCATTCCTTGGTCCAATGTCAGCTTCCAATTGCTGCTCTGGTCTCATCGTCTTCGCTCTGAGCTCAGTAGTTGACTTCATTGGTGACGTGACATCAACATTGGAGTCAAAACACCAAGACCGGAGCATCGGCATGGAGCTGCCACTGTACCCAGGGAGAGGGAGTTCTGCTGAACTTGCTATTTTACAGAATTTTGGGCTCATTGGGTACTGAGCTGAAAGTGGAATTAAACTTTGCAAATTGTGGGATTTAGTGAATATGGTTCCCTGCTGCAAAAAGAAAAGTGAGAAAGAGCTTCTGCTGAAGTCAGTTGTCATGCAGCCAGACTCATCGCTCATTTATTGGGTGTAGTGCAGTGCAGGACAGTCTATCTCCGGATCACAGCTTGGAACAAGACAGACCACCTCTGGTTCACACCCGGGCACATATCCTCTGGATTACAGTCACTAAACACGCCAATCCACCTCTGACCGGTTGTCGAGGGCGACTGCATCGCCGTGTTAATGTCTGTTTACTCACAGCAATACACAGTACACTATATCCTTCAATTTACAGGCACTAAACACACCAGTCCTCCTCTTGAGACCAGTTGCTGTGGGCGATTGCATAACCATGTTAACGTTCTACTCACAGCTTTACACTGTACACGATATCCTTTGGATCGCAGCCGGGAACGATATCCTCCAGTTTACAGTCACTAAACACACCAGTCCACCTCTGACCGGTTGCCGTGGGTGACTGCACCGCTGTGTATGCTTTGGGTGCTAGGCGTCTCAGCTCCCCTGGCTGTTTGGCTCGCCGGCCTGTGCTGCCTCACAGAGATGGAGCTCTGCAAAGCTGACTGCTCTTTACTCCTCCAAATACCAGACTGACACTGACTCACCCTGACACACCCAAACCCTATACTGCAGGGTTTTTAACTTGAATCTGTGGCCTTCAGCTACATGGAAAACCCAGCCCGGATAGAAACGGACTGCACGACTACCATCCTGCAGTCTGTTTCAAAACACAAAAGCCCAGAGCAGGTTTTCCCTAAATCTGCCTTGGACAACAAGCATGCCCAAGACCTATACTCACTTTAGTCTGCATTGCAACCACAGCTACACCTGTGACTGCAATGCTCTCTCATGGCCTCAATACGCCTCCGTGCGCAACCTGGGGGGGGAACATACAGTACAGTGACCCTCACATGTAACACCAGTCACTGCCTCACATGGGACACAATGAAAAGATTTCTTTTCATTTTTCTCAAATTTGATAGCTTTTTGAAAATGTAAAGGATCAAAGGAGAGGAGGAGATCAGGACCCAGTGAGGGTGAGAATCTAGTAAGTTTTGTGTTTTGGGTAATTTTCAGAGTTTGGGAGACTTTTTTCCTAAAAATGTACAACCCTTATAAACCCTGCCTTTCCCTGTTATTCTCGAGATGAGAAGAAAATTACCAGTCTTATCTGAAAGATTTTTATCACATTTGTTACAATTTTGCCTCAGATCCAAATTTGTAACGCTTGCAGTTCATTTAGGTTTTACGGTTAGTTAGATCATCAGGAATAAAATGAACAACACAACACATCAGACTGCAAAAAGTATAAGACGAAAAGAAAACAAAGACACAAAAAGAAAATCTCAGATCGTTCACGTATCTCTAAGCTTCCTCAGTTTAACATCACCTGCCCAACATCAGCGGACATCTTCCCAAGGAGTTTATGTGCCAGACTTACTGCCAATCGACATATTTCAATGTGATTCTCTAGGACCCAACAACGGCTTCTACGACCTAAAGAAGATTTTTGCAATTTGCTGCCACCTAATGTCAAGCGTGAATTCTGCAAACTTCTGAACCCGTGCTGGAGCTGTGGGAATCCTTCCTCTCCACACATTATTCCTTGATGAGTTACTAAACTTTTATGTTATTTTTTTAATAATTTTTTTCATCATGGAAAGTTATGAAACTTTGCACATCACTTTATTAGGGCAATTTGACTTTACTCCTGTAAAAAATAAAATAAAATTACATGTAGGTGACTTCCAAACCCCGACTTTTCCTCAGTCTATTTCACTGCCTTCAGCTGCATTGATATCAGAAAGTACTCATTGGGAGCACAGATGATTGCAGTGATGGGTCAGCACCTGAGTCTCGCTAACTCTGGGGACAAGGGTGTTCCATCTCCTGCACAACCTGCTTCTACAATCAGGGGGAAACCATATTTATTCTTTGGGTGGCACTGGGGATGGGAGAGAGGTTGGGAACAAAAGATGTGGGCAGTGCAGGCTCTGTTGAGCCACTGAGACTGGAGTGGTTGGGACTTGTAGTGCCATTGTGACATCGATGGGTGTGGACCCATTACACAATGGACCGGGCTTACCCTGGAGTGCCATGAGTAAGAGGCTACCTGGTTTTCGCAAACACCTCTGATGTTGAGGTTAGGCTAGAGGTAGTCACCATGTGTCGCTACATGGCAATCCCTGGACATACATCAGCTAACTGATGGGTATGTGAAGTACAGAAGGGTGAAGACAGGAGCGTAGTCAGACGGACCAAGGTCAGGGCAGACAGCTGTGGTCAGGAGTGAAGAGGTCAGACAGAACAGGTAAACTTGCCGGGTGAGAAACAGGGAAGACGTCAGAAAACACACTGTCTGAACATTGGAGACTGACTGGAACAGGCGGGGAACAATAGGAGGAGCAGCCTAATATTTCCCCTGCTGGCAGGTGATAGGCTGAGAAACCAAGCCTTACAGGACACAGCAGGTTTAAACTGCAGAATCTGGCAGCGCCTCCCTATATGCAGCAGAGTTGGAAGCGCTGCATGAGGACTCAGCATGACAGCCTGACATGGGAAGGAGCAGAGCGGACAACGCAGTGAGCAAGAATGGTGCTTGGAACATGTGCAAGTTACCACTATGACAATGATCTCCTCTGGAAGTATGGGTGTGTGCTGCCCAGCTGGAATGATCAGCTCCTTCCTTTGTCCATTGGGACAGGCCTGCACCTTACAAAATTTCCCACCTTCTCGCTGGAATGAGATGCCCCTCAAAAAGCTTTGGGGGCAAGAATAATTGGCTTTCCTGATGGTGACCGGCTGAGTATTGGGTCATATTTGCATTGGTACACATGCAGATTAAATGTTTCCCAGAGTTTATATCTGGGTCTATTTTGGGGGAAAGTATCTTTTTTATTAAGTGAAGTTGACTGAAAAGTTTTACCTACTATTCTAGAGATTCCTCTGGTGTTCTGATTATGAGAACAGACCAACCAAGGAGCACTGGCAGGGAACATAAGAAACAACTACAAATCCCAGAAACTTCATTGGAAATTGTAGTATTTCTTGTGCTGCGACCAAGTATCCATTGCTCTTTGGAGGTTGAAAGTAGCAACTGTCTAGGTTTCGCCTGGGACTCCGGGGAATCAGTAGAGCAGTTTAGGTCTGGTCGGTAAAGTTTGGAGAGACGTTGATCTTCGTAGACCAGGACCAATCTCATTTCCAACTTCTTCTTTATCCAGTGCACAGTCTTACATTTCTAGCCATGGTTGTCCAAGCTGTGCTCACTGGTCTGTTGGATTTGGTTCTTGGGTCTGGATATCGGTGGATCCTGTGGTTTCCATTTTGGATAGATGTGTCCATGTATATTATGGTATTCATCCAAATAAAGAACCTCCAACAATCAGAGTATGACAGGCGATGATGGGAATTCATTTCCTGGCAGTAATCCGTGACACATATGGCCAACATCGTATTAATTAGCATTCCCGGGAAGTTTCCCCCCCTTTGTGTAAGACTCTCAGCTCCAGATCTCCAGCACTGTGGGTGCTGCACCGCATTAATATCCCAGTCCCAGAGGGCGAAATTACTCACAAATAACACCAGGTAGCCACCGAGATGAAAAGAGGCCGGGAAATAGGATTGTTCGCAGGCAGAGCAGAGGGAAGATTATTTAATTAAAGCTGACAAAAGCTCCTCCGTGATCGTCAATTCTGGCAACGTGAAATTAAAGTGTGTTTTGGCTTATAATTGAATTATTTACTACAAGCCGCCCGCATTGTACTTGGCAGGCGATGGAGGCAAATGTGCTCCGTAGACTTCAGTTCACACTAAGTCCATCATATCCACTGTTCTATTAATGGGGGGGATGGGTTTCATAAAATACATCACATATACAGTGCCTGGCAAAAGTTTTAAACCCCCTTAAAAGGCAAAAGATTTGAATGGCTTATGAAAGATGCCTGTAGCATTAAAAAGTTATTCCCCGTCCAAAAAAAAAACAAGTTGGCACCCAACCACGAGGGCTTGACCACTGAGACCACCAGCGATCCTGAGATCCTGAATGGAGTGGATGTGCGTATTCTCAACCTCCATTTATTGTCTATGGGACTGTAGGAGAAATGACAGCAGTCCGATATTTCTGGCAGTCTCATTCACCATGAATGGAGCAGAGGTTGAGCATACGGAACTCCACTCCAATCATGACGGAGCTGCAAAACCCGGATCACAGGCTTTCAATGCCCCAGTCTCAAGATGAAGTCCAGGGGGGAACTAGAAGGTGACTATGCCTTCATTTATGATTTTTAATTAATCCATATCTAAAAAAAAAAAATGTTTTACTGTCATACAACCCCTTTAAGAAGCCGCAATGTATCCACAGATGGCATTAAGATCACGTTGTGAATTTTCTAATAAATGTTACCGTCTCACTTTCCAGATGAAAATAGAAATGAGACATAACATCATCTGTCAGGTTCGGCTTCTCTGGCAAATCTCAGCTTTGTTTTCACTCAACAGCTTGTCTTGTTTAACTAGAGGCGCGGCGTGCCGACATATGGAACGTGTCCATCCACGCTTTCTTTTTCTCTCACTGTAACAAAGTCTACGAAGAAGTTAGAAAGTTCTGATAAATTTTCTTAAGGTCATAAAGAGAATTTTTAAAAAATCTATTTGCACTGAATTTGACTGATAAAAGATTAATATGGAATTACTTTTTACACATCACACCACTTTTAATGGTGTGGGGGGGTCTTTAATTCTCAATTTCTGACTTTAGAGTGGCTCTAAGATGCATCAAATGTATTTATAGGCACATGCCTTCCTGCGGACAAATCTGGGGCTGAATTTCAAAAAACTCTGTTGTAGAAAAATTCCTTAAAGGGGACTTTTCACTAAGTCAAAACTGCCCATGTTTTTGCTTTATTTACGCCGCTCCTCTGAAAGTTCTGTTTTTGTTTTTTTCAAAATTCGCCGTACGGTTCCCGGGATATGAGTCTTTATATTTAGTGCTATTTTTTATGGCCTTCACTAAAGAGGCGGTGCTCGCATGTAATTATGCAGATTAGCCTAAATACACGCCCCCAAACGTTATGTCATCCACGCCCCCTCGGAGTAACATAAAAATGTTAGATTAAAAACCTCATATCTTTGGTATCGTATGACGGATTTTAAAGGAATAAAAAAACTTTATACTCAGGGGAGCTGTGGGAATAAAATAGGAGCAAAAACTGTCCACTTTTTTTTCCAACTGAATATTTATTTAAGTTTTTTTTATAATACAATACAAATACAATACCAAATTGTCCACTTTTGACCTGGTGACATGTCCTGTTTAAAGGGAGTTTCCCATATTTATTGAGGTTCCAAAAGAACTCATCAAAGGTCGTTTTCTACCACTCTTTGTCCTACAATCATTGGTGGATTACATACTGGAGCAGCAGAATCAGCACAATAGTATGGATACCTGACTAAAGTCACCTTTACCACTCACTCTGATTTATAATTCCATTGATTGGGCCTGACTGGGGGCTTAATGAAGGAGTTTTCATCTTTAACCCATTACTTGCCAAATTAAAATTTTTACAAGTTCGGATTTTTCAGAAAAGGGCGTCCCAATATTCAATTAAAAATGACAATGACATGGTTTCCTATTTTGAAAACATTCATTTTACAAACACAACACAAAAAATTGGACCTAATTATTAAAATTATAAAATCCTAGTTGGTAGAAGCTAAAGATTAGGCATCCCAAGAAAAAGGACATTGGTAGATAATGGGTTAAGGTGGTCAAGAAAGACGTGATTCCAAGAAGTAAACAGCCTTTACATGGCACCTATCAACGCGCATCCATTGGAAGACCCAATTTAACTTTCGGAGCAAGATCTATTCTTTGCAATAGCTCAATGTTATTGCAGCTTGTAGTAGATCCCCCCCCAAAATATGAAAGATATTAGGCCACAGAGAACAGCCCGCGTAAGCAAAATCTTCCAAAAATTGTTGCCACAAAAGCAATTATAAGAAATGTATCAAAAACTTAGCTCCTTCGGGACCAGGTAATTTTTCATTTTTGCAATTTTGTTTTTTTCCGCCTCTTCTTTCAAGGGCCATGTTTTCTATCATTTTACTATAAAAAAAAATAGACGTACGCCTGTTGCTTTTTAGCAGGACAAGTTGTAGTTTTGAATGACACCATTCATTTTACCATATAATTGACTGAAGAATGGGAATCAAATTCCAAGGGGAACGGAATGGGGAAAGAAAGCAATTTTGCAAACGTTTTGTCTTACGGTATCATAACAATGGGAACTTGATTCTCCAAGTCAATAAATTAACGGAAATACCAAACTTGTATAGTTTTTTTTTTTCATTTAAGTGGTTAAAAAGTTAAAGAATAAAAAAAATGGGGGTCTGCATCACCATTCTCGACACCCGTAACATTTTATTTTTCTATGAATAGAGCTGTGTGATTACTTTTAGTGTAATATAGAAAGTAGAGTTGATCGAAAATATCTAATTTCGACTTTTCAAGTTTTTTTTCTATTTTTTTAGCATTTACCAAAAATGTTAATGTTATATTTTAGTAGATTTGTCTTTTCTTGATATGACTATACCAGTTAGGTTTATTTTATATTAGATTTTTTTGTTACTTTATTTAGAATGAGGAATAGGAGGGAGTGATTTTTTTTAAATTTTGTAAAAAACTTTATTTTTTACTATCATTTTTATTTTCCTTTAAGTACATGAACCTGCGATCACCCAATGGCTTATAACAGAGTATTGCAGTACATAGTGAAATTGCGGTATCCTGTGACGCTCAACCTATAATTGAGTTTCACGGTGGATCCAAGATTGCAGATTGGGCTTTCTTGTGGAAGGAGGCTATGTGGCAATGCCATAATTTAAATGCCATCATATTAATGGCTGACAGCAGCGATCAGAGCTCTGCTCTGGACACTGCTGTTAGAATTGGATACTGGCTATGTAACATGCCTGGCATCTACTGCAGGTGGAGGAACCTCAGCTCCAGAGCCCCCTACATAAAAAAGTCGCCCCACCGCAAGTTGTACAGTTATGTCGATATACGTAAATTAATTAAAAATAAAAAAGATGAATTTTTTTTTTTTAGAAAAATTGTCTTCCCTATAAAGCTCAGCAGAATTGGTGTTTGCAGCTGTCTCAGTCATGAAGACATAGCCATGCCAATAAGATGTGCTGCAAAAGAAAAAAAATAAGTTTCTCAGGTGGGCTCTGAAGATTAGAATACATTTCCCAGTTTAGATCTGCAGAAAATCTAAGCGGATTTGATGTGCCATTTGGGATTTCATCACTAGAGAAGCCCCAGATGTTCCTCCATTGATGTGGCCAGCCAGTGTGTCTCGCTCAGCAGTAGGCTCCTTTCCACTAAGTTGAGTTTTACTGTCGAGAATAACATGTTAATCGAGCCGCTGACGTCAATTCACACTTCACTTCAACTGGAAAATCTGGCAAAAATAAGACACATTTATCAAGGTGTTAGATTGTGTCTGAATCTTCCATAGGAGAGTGTTTCCACTAATGGTGGGAGAGACTGGGTCTAGAAGATGGTTCCATCAACTGCATGGGTCATCGCAAGACGTGAATGTGAAGAAAGACATCAGATACTTGACTGTCTAGTAGTGCAACAAAGGTTGATGGCATGAGTCCACCTAAACTGTATCTGGAAACCTGATCTAGAGAATGGACCCTTAGGGCAGAGTCAACACCCTCTAAGATGGTGGTATTGGTAGAGCGGTGTCTAGGAATGAAATGAATGTACTTTTGGTGCTACCTGTTATGCTAAGCAATTCAGTAACACAATGTACATAGCGATCAGAGCACATACAGTGATCTGACAATAACCCAAAATAATAGAACGAGCTCTGAGACGTGGAAACTCTGTAGACCGCAATTCTTGATCCTCTCCAAACACAACTAGAGGCAGCTGTGGATTGCGCCTAAGGCTCCCTATGCAACTCGGCACAGCCTGAGAAACTAACTAGCCTGAAGATAGAAAAATAAGCCTACCTTGCCTCAGAGAAATACCCCAAAGGAAAAGGCAGCCCCCCACATATAATGACTGTGAGTAAGATGAAAAGACAAACGTAGGGATGAAATAGATTCAGCAAAGTGAGGCCCGATATTCTAGACAGAACGAGGATAGGAAAGATAACTTTGCGGTCTACACAAAACCCTAAAGAAAACCACGCAAAGGGGGCAAAAAGACCCTCCGTACCGAACTAACGGCACGGAGGTACACCCTTTGCGTCCCAGAGCTTCCAGCAAAACAAATAGACAAGCTGGACAGAAAAAATAGCAACAAATAGCAAAGAAGCACTTAGCTATGCAGAGCAGCAGGCCACAGGAATGATCCAGAGAAACACAAGTCCAACACTGGAACATTGACAGGAAGCATGGATCAAAGCATCAGGTGGAGTTAAGTAGAGAAGCACCTAACGAACTCACCAGATCACCTGAGGGAGGAAACTCAGAAGCTGCAGTACCACTTTCCTCCACAAACGGAAGCTCCCAGAGAGAATCAGCCGAAGTACCACTTGTGACCACAGGAGTGAACTCTGCCACAGAATTCACAACAGCTAACTACATCTTCATCCATTTTGTTGCAGGCATTGTTTGCATCATCCTAGTGCATCGAAATAAATTAATTGATGACACACTGATACTCAAGGGATATCATGTAATATGAAGTTTGGAAAGTCACAAAATCTTCTAGTTCTAGATGTAGTTTAGCTGGATATATTGTTGCATTTGGATTTAAAAGGGTTGTTGAGAACAGGGCTCTGAAATGCTCCTTTAGAATGGAGTTGTGGCATGAATGCGATCAATCCATTTTCTGTCCATGGTACTGACTGAGTCTGTTCTCTGCTTTCTACACCAGTCCTATAGACAATGAATAGATCAATGGCTTTCATGCGTAGTCATTGCTTCATTCCAACAGAGCATTTCAGAGTCCTGGAATCGGTAGGATCCTCACCAGTCAATAGGTGATAACTTACCAAATTGGGACAAACCTTTAATGATTAGTCAAGGTTCATATTGTTGTCAGAGGATGGCCTCCTTCATGCTACTTACCATGTTGTATTCTCTAAATATTTGCTATTTTTTAGGACTCTCATTGGTTTTACAACAAGACAATGGGCCGTTTTGCCTTTCTGGGACATCATGGGTTAGATACAAGCCTGCACTTTTCAAAAGGGGTGATGGTGGGACCCCAGTACGGTCCCCATCACTCTAAAATTTAGAATGTCATAAATATGCAAAGCTTGTAAGATATTTGTTTGTGTATCATGACTAAGTGTTTATGTTGGGTGGATGAAGCCATTCCGTATTTTGGTATCGTGCAAAGCCTGGAATGTTTTGTCATTCTGGATGCAGTGCTGACCCACATAGCCCCATCGGGCCTTTTGTGTGATTTGCACTGCAGTTGCCTTTGCCTTTAGACACATGCAGGCTTGTCAGTAATTATTCCTCTTTGCCTCATGCAATGAACAAAAAAATTGCTAATCGAATGTGGCAATGAAAGTGGAAAGAGGCGTAAGAAAATGATGTGAGATGGAAATATAAAGTAATGTTAATATTTTGAATAATTCAGAACATTTGAAACCAGTTTTACCCTCGGGCAGTGAGCATAGAGAACAATGTAATTATGCTTGGTATCTGTATATAATTGAAATTCCTTAGGGAAGAGTAAAAAGTGTCCTTTATATTGCAGAACTCAGCAGGGCATCGCAGAGCGCATAATGGAAATGTTAGGCTCACTTTTTCGCATTGGGTTGGCATAGTTTATTCCTCCTGAGTTATCTGTCTATAAAGCAGATTTATTTGGTGTCACTCTTTGGGGGTGTTGAGATTCTTTGCATAAGACACATTGACTTCTATTGAGGCCACATATTGATGTGTCCATTATTCATTTTCCACAATTAATCACTTTATATATACCATGTGTCCCAGTGTAAAATAACAATACCTTATGCCTGCCTCCCGAATCAGTGATGCCGCCGCTTCTCTCGGGGCCATTGTTGTGCCACATGATGGCCTCTGCAATGTTGTTGTGGCATAATAATGGCACATGAGGTTTGGGCTACCCGGCCCTAGCTTTGCTGGACCGGTGCCGGTGCAGAAGGTGAGTATCTGCGTTTTCTTGTTTTTATTGTACTGGGGAATACAGCATGTAAGAAGGGGTTGTCCAAGTAGTATATAACCCCTTTAAAAAGTCAATATATTATCAAAAAATACTAGTGAAACCTACGGTAGGCTACAATTCACATCACAACCACCTGGGTGGCCACATAGAGGCCCATTTAGCATAAACGTCTCCTGACAGAGTATCGAAATCATATTTTTCTTTTCCTTAGTTAGGGATCTTTTAGAAGTCTATGACTGCTGGTCCGATCTCTGATAGCAGTACGTGCACTGGCTGTGCGTCTCCTGACCCGAGTGTGACAGCTTCATATATTTCTATGAGCGAAGCTGTCACGCTCGGTTCGGGAGATGTGTGGTGCAATCCAAGATCGGACCCATGAGCAAAGACATCTGAAATGGCCCTTAATCATCTCACACCACCCATCTAGGGATATGTTGAGCTAATGGAAAAGGTAATGTCATACGAGCCCTGGGAGACCCGTCGCCGACAACAGTGGAAGAGCACCAGTGCAAGGGGCGAATATCGGTTATTTTTATTCTAAACTGGGCAGTATAGTAATTAAGAAACGCTATCTGAGTTGTAGCAGAAGTTTGTGACAAATTAATGTTGGACGCATCAATTTGCACAAAAGTGACTTCAATAGAATTCAATGGATACGAGTGTTTTTCCAATGACCCTAAATATATCTTATTTAAAAAGAATGCAAACACCCCCACAGTGACACCTGCAGAAGGGAACCAGTGCACAAACTCTAATTCTCCCAGAATGTTTCTGAACTGTTGTCTTTCTTTTCGAAAGGTTTCACATCGATGACTACGTCTACTTGAAAGAACTTTCTGGCAAAGATGGACACATTGATAGACTTACTCAGACTTTTCTGATCTAAGGGGCAACGTTTCTCCTTTTGGAGAGTGACAAGCCAAGCCTGGCATGTCAGAATGAGGAGACTTATAAGCCATGCATTCTCGTCTGGGAAATGACATACGCAAATTGCGTCTTCAGAGAGGAAGAGGATTAGAACTCTGGCTCCACCTATTGGAAGTAGCGATCCTAAAAGTCAATATCAACCCGTTAACGAGCCTTGTCACATGAGTTAGGATAAAAGCCAAATCAGCATCTTAATATTCAGACATTGTGTTTCATTGTGTTAGTGCAAAGTATGAGATCTGATTTGGCTACGTGAGAGGTTTAAGACTGGGATTTAAGGGATAACGTTTCTTCTTGTAGAGAGTGACATGCCATGGCATGTCAGTGTAAGGAGACTTATACACCATGCATGCCACGTCTGCAAATTGAGATTCTGGTTTTGGGTTTAATCAAAGTCATATAACAAGGTTCGTTAGAGAGTCGATATTGACTTTCAGGATCGCTACTTCCAATAGGTGGCGCTAGAGCTCTAGCCCTCTTCCTCTCTGAAGGGGCAATTTGCATATCAAGCTTTTGTGAGATGGCCATAGTAACATAGTAACATAGTAACATAGTTAGTAAGGCCGAAAAAAGACATTTGTCCATCCAGTTCACCTATATTCCATCATAATAAATACCCAGATCTACGTCCCTCTACAGAACCTAATAATTGTATGATACAATATTGTTCTGCTCCAGGAAGACATCCAGGCCTCTCTTGAACCCCTCGACTGAGTTCGCCATCACCACCTCCTCAGGCAAGCAATTCCAGATTCTCACTGCCCTAACAGTAAAGAATCCTCTTCTATGTTGGTGGAAAAACCTTCTCTTCTCCAGACGCAAAGAATGCCCCCTTGTGCCCGTCACCTTCCTTGGTATAAACAGATCCTCAGCGAGATATTTGTATAGTCCCCTTATATACTTATACATGGTTATTAGATCGCCCCTCAGTCGTCTTTTTTCTAGACTAAATAATCCTAATTTCGCTAATCTATCTGGGTATTGTAGTTCTCCCATCCCCTTTATTAATTTTGTTGCCCTCCTTTGTACTCTCTCTAGTTCCATTATATCCTTCCTGAGCACCGGTGCCCAAAACTGGACACAGTACTCCATGTGCGGTCTAACTAGGGATTTGTACAGAGGCAGTATAATGCTCTCATCATGTGTATCCAGACCTCTTTTAATGCACCCCATGATCCTGTTTGCCTTGGCAGCTGCTGCCTGGCACTGGCTGCTCCAGGTAAGTTTATCATTAACTAGGATCCCCAAGTCCTTCTCCCTGTCAGATTTACCCAGTGGTTTCCCGTTCAGTGTGTAATGGTGATATTGATTCCCTCTTCCCATGTGTATAACCTTACATTTATCATTGTTAAACCTCATCTGCCACCTTTCAGCCCAAGTTTCCAACTTATCCAGATCCATCTGTAGCAGAATACTATCTTCTCTTGTATTAACTGCTTTACATAGTTTTGTATCATCTGCAAATATCGATATTTTACTGTGTAAACCTTCTACCAGATCATTAATGAATATGTTGAAGAGAACAGGTCCCAATACCGACCCCTGCGGTACCCCACTGGTCACAGCGACCCAGTTAGAGACTATACCATTTATAACCACCCTCTGCTTTCTATCACTAAGCCAGTTACTAACCCATTTACACACATTTTCCCCCAGACCAAGCATTCTCATTTTGTGTACCAACCTCTTGTGCGGCACGGTATCAAACGCTTTGGAAAAATCGAGATATACCACGTCCAATGACTCACCGTGGTCCAGTCTATAGCTTACCTCTTCATAAAAACTGATTAGATTGGTTTGACAGGAGCGATTTCTCATAAACCCATGCTGATATGGAGTTAAACAGTTATTCTCATTGAGATAATCCAGAATAAAATCCCTCAGAAACCCTTCAAATATTTTACCAACAATAGAGGTTAGACTTACTGGCCTATAATTTCCAGGTTCACTTTTAGAGCCCTTTTTGAATATTGGCACCACATTTGCTATGCGCCAGTCCTGCGGAACAGACCCTGTCGCTATAGAGTCCCTAAAAATAAGAAATAATGGTTTATCTATTACATTACTTAGTTCTCTTAGTACTCGTGGGTGTATGCCATCCGGACCCGGAGATTTATCTATTTTAATCTTATTTAGCCGGTTTCGCACCTCTTCTTGGGTTAGATTGGTGACCCTTAATATAGGGTTTTCATTGTTTCTTGGGATTTCACCTAGCATTTCATTTTCCACCGTGAATACCGTGGAGAAGAAGGTGTTTAATATGTTAGCTTTTTCCTCGTCATCTACAACCATTCTTTCCTCACTATTTTTTAAGGGGCCTACATTTTCAGTTTTTATTCTTTTACTATTGATATAGTTGAAGAACAGTTTGGGATTAGTTTTACTCTCCTTAGCAATGTGCTTCTCTGTTTCCTTTTTGGCAGCTTTAATTAGTTTTTTAGATAAAGTATTTTTCTCCCTATAGTTTTTTAGAGCTTCAATGGTGCCATCCTGCTTTAGTAGTGCAAATGCTTTCTTTTTACTGTTAATTGCCTGTCTTACTTCTTTGTTTAGCCACATTGGGTTTTTCCTATTTCTAGTCCTTTTATTCCCACAAGGTATAAACCGCTTACACTGCCTATTTAGGATGTTCTTAAACATTTCCCATTTATTATCTGTATTCTCATTTCTGAGGATATTGTCCCAGTCTACCAGATTAAGGGCATCTCTAAGCTGGTCAAACTTTGCCTTCCTAAAGTTCAATGTTTTTGTGACTCCCTGACAAGTCCCCCTAGTGAAAGACAGGTGAAACTGCACAATATTGTGGTCGCTATTTCCTAAATGCCCAACCACCTGCAGATTTGTTATTCTGTCAGGTCTATTAGATAGTATTAGGTCTAAAAGTGCTGCTCCTCTGGTTGGATTCTGCACCAATTGTGAAAGATAATTTTTCTTGGTTATTAGCAGAAACCTGTTGCCTTTATGGGTTTCACAGGTTTCTGTTTCCCAGTTAATATCCGGGTAGTTAAAGTCCCCCATAACCAGGACCTCATTATGGGTTGCAGCTTCATCTATCTGCTTTAGAAGTAGACTTTCCATGCTTTCAGTTATATTTGGGGGTTTGTAACAGACCCCAATGAGAATTTTGTTACCATTTTTCCCTCCATGAATTTCAACCCATCCCTCCATGAATTTCAACCCATATGGACTCGACATCCTCATTCCCTCATATAGTCTCTTCACGTTCTCCTTACGATCAACAGTTTTCACACAGAATTGTGGTTTCTTTTTCTACTCCAACAAACTCCATGGCAGAAAAAAAAATTAACTGTAGATGATTTCTGTGCTTGTGCTTCTTGGCACCAGTTGGATCCTAAGAAGTTTAATTTGTGCCAATAAGTTTTAGCAGAAAGCAAATAAGCCAAAAGCATCTCCATCCCATCGAAAGAGAATGGGAAAATAACAATAATCCTCCAGTTCTGAGACTCTTGGTCTTTTCTTTTGTTGTGTTCTCAACTTTGGAGCTAAAAGGACAGAAGAATAATTGAAGAGTGGAAGATCGGAGGAGTGTGTAGATCCTGTAGTGTCATGGCCTCCGCTGACTGCATGCCGATACCCCTGCATGCCTATATGTGACCCACCAGAGCTGGAGCCACAATAAGGCAGAACTTCATCCTCTTCCCAATGGAACCAATGACCCCCGACCACCCTTATAAATGGATAAAACCCCAACTCTTTTTGAAACTACTCTTTTAATAAAACTTTCTGGTGCTTTTTCTATTATTTTGGTTGTTCCATCCAAGCCCACCCCAGTATATGAAAGCCTCTACCCAACTACCTGTGAAAGAGGGATGTGGTCCACCCAAGCTGGGGTCTGTTGTGAATTCTGCTCTTGGGCTCCCTCCGGTGGTTGTTGATGGTAATGCTGTTATTCCTGAGCAGCAGTCTTGGACAGGTGTTTCTGCTAATTGCAATTCGGACTGGGGTATTTAGCTGTGCAGGACTCATTAGTCCTTGCCAGTAGTCAATGTTCCTTTGGAAGTGTTGGTCCTCTGCCTGGCCCCTCCTGCTTGCTGCCAATTCAGCTAAGATAAGTGTTTTCTTCATTTTTTAGACACACTGCTGTGTGTTTATTTTCTGTGCTTATCTTGTTTCTATTTTGTTCCTGCTAGACCGTGCCTGATGTTTTTCTCAGTCTAGTTGGACTCGCTGGAGTCGCAGATATACTCTCAACATCTTTAGTTAGGTGGTGTAGTTTTTGTATTTTTCTGCTGTGGATATTTTGTAGTGTTTTATGCTGACCGCATAGTATCCTGTACTATCCTTTCCTATCTAGGTAGAAGTGGCCTTCTTTGCTTATCCCTATTTTCTGTCTGCGTGTGTCTTTTCCTCTCCTACTCACAGTCATTATTTGTGGGGGGCTACCTATCCTTTGGGGGTCTACTCTGAGGCAAGAGAGTTTTCCTATTTCCATCTTAGGGATATTTAATCCTTAGGCTGTGTCGAGGTGTCTAGGTCTGGTTAGGCACACCCCACGGCTACTTCTAGTTGCGGTGATAGGATCAGGGGTTGCGGTCAGTAAAGTTACCACTGCTCCAGCGAAGGTCATTTCATGCTGCTCCAAGGCCACCTAATCATAACAGGGGTCATCATGGGCTGCCAAGTAGGTCACAATGCTGCTGTATAATGCCATCCTCTTCCCAATGGAACCAATGCCCTTAACCCTGCTGTTGTCTTCGGTCAAAAACGACCGACCTTGAACTTCAATATTCTTTAAAATATTCACGATGTGGCTCTGAAACCCGTGGCCGACCGTCCCATCCTCATTTAAGTCAATCAACCACAAGTTTCAGAACTGCATCTTGAACACCCCCCAAAATACCAAAGTTCAAAATCGGTCTCCCCAGACCGAAGACAGCATGCAGGGTTAAACCACCCCTTTAAATGGACCGGAATTTCATAAATTAAAATGGTCTTGAATTTACATTTTAACAACTCTTCATTTTAAGGACTATAAACCTCGTTCTTTGCTTTTCTCAGCGTTACCTGATTTGCACTGGATGTGATAAAAGAATATTTTGCACCTAGGTCTTTACCATAATAACACATGTGCGGCGTCCCATACCGGCGTCATTAAGAAGCGCCAGGCAGGTACCAGCTCCTCTGTTTACTCTGCAGCAAGTAAAGCAGAAAATGATTTTGTTTCATTCCTGACTAAACACGGATTCTGGAACCGAGAAACTGAGAATAAGAGACACCAAATAAAAGAAATGATTTTGTCAGAGGCCCAGGAGAGCAGCCGGAGCTGAGGCTGTTGTAAAAGAAGCCATCTAGAAAAGAGCCGGCGAGGAGCGGGGACGAGTCCGGGCGTGTGGATGGTAAACGCTGCGGCTGGATCGATATTTGTGTTAGGAAGAACTGCTCCTAAAAAACAGAGCCCCTGACATTCCTAGTAGTAACATTGCCCCCAATATTCAAAGTAGTAACATTGCCCCAATATTCCCAATAGTAGCACTGCCCCCAATATTTCCAGTAGTAACAATACCCCCAATATTCTCAGCAGTAACAATACCCCCAATATTCTCAGTAGTAACAATACCCCCAATATTTCCAGTAGTAACAATACCCCCAATATTCTCAGTAGTAACAATACCCCCAATATTCTCAGTAGTAACAATACCCCCAATATTCTCAGCAGTAACACTACCCCCAATATTCTCAGTAGTAACAATACCCCCAATATTTCCAGTAGTAACAATACCCCCAATATTCTCAGTAGTAACAATACCCCCAATATTCTCAGCAGTAACAATACCCCCAATATTCTCAGCAGTAACAATACCCCCAATATTCTCAGCAGTAACAATACCCCCAATATTTCCAGTAGTAACAATACCCCCAATATTTCCAGTAGTAACAATGCCCCCAATATTTCCAGTAGTAACAATACCCCCAATATTCTCAGCAGTAACAATACCCCCAATATTTCCAGTAGTAACAATACCCCCAATATTCTCAGTAGTAACAATACCCCCAATATTCTCAGCAGTAACAATACCCCCAATATTTCCAGTAGTAACAATACCCCCAATATTCTCAGCAGTAACAATACCCCCAATATTCTCAGCAGTAACAATACCCCCAATATTTCCAGTAGTAACAATACCCCCAATATTTCCAGTAGTAACAATACCCTCAATATTCTTAGTAGTAACAATACCCCCAATATTCTCAGCAGGAACAATACCCCCAATATTCTCAGCAGTAACAATACCCCCAATATTTCCAGTAGTAACAATACCCCCAATATTCTCAGCAGTAACAATACCCCCAATATTCTCAGCAGTAACAATACCCCCAATATTCTCAGCAGTAACAATACCCCCAATATTCTCAGCAGTAACAATTCCCCCAATATTCTCAGTAGTAACATTGCCCCCAGTATTCCCAGTAGTAACACTGCCCCCAGTATTCCCAGCGGTAACAATTCCCCCAATATTCTCAGTAGTAATATTGCCCCCAGTATTCCCAGTAGTAACATTGCCCCAATATTCAAAGTAGTAACATTGCCCCAATATTCCCAATAGTAGCACTGCCCCCAATATTTCCAGTAGTAACAATACCCCCAATATTCTCAGCAGTAACAATACCCCCAATATTTCCAGTAGTAACAATACCCCCAATATTCTCAGCAGTAACAATACCCCCAATATTCTCAGCAGTAACAATACCCCCAATATTTCCAGTAGTAACAATACCCCCAATATTCTTAGTAGTAACAATACCCCCAATATTCTCAGCAGTAACAATACCCCCAATATTTCCAGTAGTAACAATACCCCCAATATTTCCAGTAGTAACAATACCCTCAATATTCTTAGTAGTAACAATACCCCCAATATTCTCAGCAGGAACAATACCCCCAATATTCTCAGCAGTAACAATACCCCCAATATTCTCAGCAGTAACAATACCCCCAATATTCTCAGCAGTAACAATACCCCCAATATTTCCAGTAGTAACAATACCCCCAATATTTCCAGTAGTAACAATACCCTCAATATTCTTAGTAGTAACAATACCCCCAATATTCTCAGCAGTAACAATACCCCCAATATTCTCAGCAGTAACAATACCCCCAATATTCTCAGCAGTAACAATACCCCCAATATTCTCAGCAGTAACAATACCCCCAGTATTTCCAGTAGTAACAATATTATTATTATTATTATTATTATTATTATTATTATTATTATTATTATTATTTATTATTATAGCGCCATTTATTCCATGGCGCTTTACATGTGAGGAGGGGTATGCATAATAAAACAAGTACAATAATCTTTAACAATACAAGTCACAACTGGTACAGGAGGAGAGAGGACCCTGCCCGCGAAGGCTCACAATCTACAAGGGATGGGTGAGGATACAGTATGTGAGGGTAGAGCTGGTCATGCAGCGGTTTGGTCAATTGGTGGTTACTGCAGGTTGTAGGCTTGTCGGAAGAGGTGGGTCTTCAGGTTCTTTTTGAAGGTTTCGATGGTAGGCGAGAGTCTGATATGTTGTGGTAGAGCATTCCAGAGTAGGGGGGATGCACGAGAGAAATCTTGTATGCGATTGTGGGAAGAGGAGATAATAGGGGAGTAGATATCTCCCCAATATTCTCAGCAGTAACAATACCCCCAATATTCTCAGTAGTAACAATACCCCCAATATTTCCAGTAGTAACAATACCCCCAATATTTCCAGTAGTAACAATACCCCCAATATTCTCAGTAGTAACAATACCCCCAATATTCTCAGTAGTAACAATACCCCCAATATTCTCAGCAGTAACAATACCCCCAATATTCTCAGCAGTAACAATACCCCCAATATTTCCAGTAGTAACAATACCCCCAATATTTCCAGTAGTAACAATACCCTCAATATTCTTAGTAGTAACAATACCCCCAATATTCTCAGCAGTAACAATACCCCCAATATTCTCAGCAGTAACAATACCCCCAATATTCTCAGTAGTAACATTGCCCCCAGTATTCCCAGTAGTAACACTGCCCCCAGTATTCCCAGCGGTAACAATTCCCCCAATATTCTCAGTAGTAATATTGCCCCCAGTATTCCCAGTAGTAACATTGCCCTCAATATTCCCCGTAGTATCAATATCCCCAATATTCCCAATAGTAACATTGCTCCTGATATTCTTGGTGGTAACGATGCTAACAACATTCCTAAAAATAATGCTGCAGTCAATATTCCCAGTAGTAACTGTGCTCCCGATATTCCCAGTAGTAAAAGTAATCCGAGTAGTAACAGTGCTCCCAATATTCCCAGTAATAAATATGATCCCAGTAGTAACAGTGCTCCCAACATCCCCAGTAGTAAAAGTGATCCTAGGAGTAATGGTGCTCCCAATAATCCCAGTAGTAAAAATGATTCCGGTAGTAACGGTGCTCCCAATATTCCCAATAGTAAAGGTGATCTCAGCAGTAACGGTGCTTCCAATATTCCCTGTAGTAAAAATGATTCCGGTAGTAACACTGCCCCCAATATTTCCAGTAGTAACAATACCCCCAATATTCTCAGCAGTAACAATTCCCCCAATATTCTCAGTAGTAACATTGCCCCCAGTATTCCCAGTAGTAGCAATATCCCCAATATTCACAATAGTAACACTGCCCCCAGTATTTCCAGTAGTAACAATACCCCCAATATTCTCAGTAGTAACATTGCCCCCAATATTCCCAATAGTAACACTGCTCCTGATATTCTTGGTGATAACGATCCTAACAACATTCCTAAAAATAATGCTGCAGTCAATATTCCCAGTAGAAACGGTGCTCCCAATATTCCCAGTAGTAAAAGTAATCCGAGTAGTAACAGTGCTCCCGATATTACCAGTAATAAATATGATCCCAGTAGTAACAGTGCTCCCAATATTCCCTGTAGTAAAAGTGATTCCGGTAGTAACTGTGCTCCCAATATTCCCTGTAGTAAAAGTGATCACTGTAGTAAAGGTATTCCCATTACTTCCAGTAGTAAAGGTGAGCTCAGTAGTAATGGTGCTCCCAATATTCCCAGTGGTAAAAGTGATCCCAGTAGTAAAGGTATTCCCATTACTTCCAGTAGTAAAGGTGCTCTCAGTACTAACAGTGCTCCCAATATTCCCAGTAGTAAAGGTGATCTCTAATGGTGCTCCCAATATTCCCAGTAGTGAAAGTGATTGCGGTAGCAACAGTGCTCTGAATATTCCCAGTAATAAAAGTAGTTCCAGTAATAACAGTGCTCCCAATATTCCCAGTAGTAAAAGTGATACCAGTAGTAAATGTGTACCCATTACTTCCAGTAGTAAAGGTGATCTCAGTAGTAAAGGTGCTCCCAATAATCCCTGTAGGAACTGTGCCCCCAATATTCTCAGTAGTATAAGTGATCTCAGTATTAACAGTGCTGTCAATATTCTCAGTAGCACCAATGCTCCCAATCTTCCCAGTAGTAACAGTCCTCCCAATCTTCCAGTAGTAGCGATGCTCCCAGTATTCCAGTAGTGATGCTGGTGACAGTATTTCTAGAAGCAGTGGAAGAGGGGAGGTGGAGTTCAGCACGACCATCCAGGTAATAAAAATGTAATTTTATTGGAAATCAAAACAAAAAATCGTTAAAACAAACCTGGCGCGTTTCTGGCACATTAGAGCCCTTGGTCGTAGGATTAAGGTCACTGGCGCGCCAGAAACACATCAGGTTTTAACAATTTTGTGTTTTGATTTCCAATAAAATTTAAATTTTATTACCTGGATGGTCGTGCGGAACTCCACCTCCCCTCCTCCACTGCTTTTATTTGGCCACTATCAGGGGCTGGACTAGCATCTGCTTTTATTTGACCACTATCAGGGGCTGGACTAGCACCTGCTTTTATTTGACCACTATCAGGGGCTGGGCTAGCACCTGCTTTTATTTGACCACTATCAGGGCCTGGACTAGCACCTGCTTTTATTTGGCCACTATGATGGGCTGGACTAGCACCCTCTAGGATTATAATAACTCACTCTCCATTCTTTTGGTGACAGCATTTCTAATGGTGATGGGTCTCGCGGTGTTCCCAGCAGTGACTGCACTATGCACATTGCTGGTAGTGATCAGGTTCCCAGGACCCCACACAGAGCCGCTGATCCCATCATTTCTATTGGTCCTGCTGATCCCAGTGCATAATATCACTGACTACTGTCCTGATAGCCCAAGTACTGGTGGTACTCCCGGCCCTACTGAGGCTCATAGGTATATAGGTCTGCGCCTGAGCTGTGTACACAAAATGGTAGGAGATATTTTTCAGTTGACTGTTTTGCAGTATTATGATTCCAGCTCCTAATTAATTACTTTTATAACCATACAAGACAAATAATACTTTTATGTAGCGATGATACGTCTCCAACAAACAGACGTCCATGTAAGATTTTGTCAGAGGTCCACACCTGCCTGCAAATGGTGGTTTCCAGAATGGAAGACGCTGCTGAGATGATGCCTGGGAAGCCGGCGCTCCGCCTGCCAGCTGTGATTTATTGGCCGACGCGTTTTCTGTTTTTTTTTTTAATATCTCGCATCTATAATACATGACCTTGTCAGAGGCGCTCAGTCACTCGGATTCATCCTTGTGTCCTCTCACCTGACGGCTGGAGGAATCTGCAGCCAGGATCCTAATAGTGAGGGGAACAGGGGAATTAATATAGAAAGTAGGCTGTAGTACCGCATCTGTACTGTAGGGCGGCGCAGGTGAGCTGTTTTTAGAAACTCTGGAAAGATGGAGAAGTGTCAAAGTTCAGTAATATAAGGGACATGTAATAAAATAGGAATCCCTACTTATAGGAAAAGTCAGGGCATGCCAAACAGTATCTGATGTAAGACATTGTAAATGGCTGATCTAAGGTCTGTATACGAGGTTAGACTGGGGTCTATACACAGGGCCGGTCTAGGGCCTGCATACAGGGCTGGTATGGGGTCTGTATACGGGACTGGTCTGGGGTCTGTATACAGGGCTGGTCTGTGGTCTGCATACTGGGCTGGTCTGGGGTCTGTACACAGGGCCGGTCTGGGGTCTGTATACAGGACCGGTCTGGGGTCTGTATACAGGGCTGGTCTGGGGTCTGTACACAGGGCCGGTCTGGGGTCTGTATACAGGGACGGTCTGGGGTCTGTATACAGGGACAATCTGGGGTCTGTATAGAGGGCCGGTCTGGGGTCTGTATACAGGGCTGGTCTGTGGTCTGTATACATGGCTGGTCTGGGGTCTGTATACAGGGCTGGTCTGTGGTCTGCATACAGGGCTGGCCTGGGGTCTGTACACAGGGATGGTCTGGGGTCTGTATACAGGGACGATTTGGGGTCTGTATACAGGGCTGGTCTGGGGTCTGTATACAGGGATGGTCTGGGGTCTGTATACATGGCCGGTCTGGGGTCTGTATACAGGGACGGTCTGTGGTCTGTATAGAGGGCCGGTCTGTATACAGGGACGGTCTGGGGTCTGTATACAGGGACGGTCTGGGGTCTGTATACAGGGACGGTCTGGGGTCTGTATACAGGGACGGTCTGTGGTCTGTATAGAGGGCCGGTCTGTATACAGGGACGGTCTGGGGTCTGTATACAGGGACGGTCTGGGGTCTGTATACAGGGACGGTCTGGGGTCTGTATACAGGGACGGTCTGGGGTCTGTATACAGGGACGGTCTGTGGTCTGTATACAGGGACGGTCTGGGGTCTGTATACAGGGACGGTCTGGGGTCTGTATACAGGGACGGTCTGGGGTCTGTATACAGGGACGGTCTGGGGTCTGTATACAGGGACGGTCTGGGGTCTGTATACAGGGACGGTCTGGGGTCTGTATACAGGGACGGTCTGGGGTCTGTATACAGGGCCGGTCTGGGGTCTGAACTTTTCTGCAGATTTCACCCCGCGCTTTACAAAAGGTGACATTAATGGTGAAAATCTGCAGAGTAAAATGAGGTCCTGCGAATGTTCCATCTCGTCCACGTTGTGCTTTTGGATGGCGCCGCTCAGTTCATGCGCGGACAGTGCGCAGCGCCGGCGGCAGGAGAACGTGGTCTTACAGGTGGCGCCATATAAACTGCTCACAATGTATCAGGGGCGAGATCTGCCTGACATTTACCTTATACATGATGCACAGGAGACATTGATACATTGTTTCTATTCTTCCGTTCCTTTCAGTTCCACCAAAGATCTCCAACATCTCTGCAGACATCACTGTGAACGAAGGCAGCAACGTGACCCTGGTGTGCATCGCCAATGGACGCCCGGATCCCATCATCACCTGGAGGCATCTGAACCCAACAGGTAACAGTCGCCCCCTGCTGCTCATATCCTGGGGAGCGATCACGAGGTTTCATACTAAGGGTTAATTTAAAGGCGTTTCCTCTTTTTTTGTTCCTATGAAACTTCATTGATGTAAAATGAAAAATTCTGCAACTTTACGGAATTCTTCAGGTTTCATTCATCACCAGTTTCAAGACCTCTGATTGCTTTCAGTGAATACAAACATTCAGATCTATTGCTGAGATTTCACGATATATTGCTGTTCTTCACAATATTCTTTAGCAAAGTGCAATTTACATTAAAGGGGTTGTCTGGACAAAGTGGATTGTATACATTGATTATAATTGTATCAGTCAGATACATCCAGTTAGGAAAGGTTTTCCGCCTGTAAATATACAGAAGAACGTTTCCATCCGCTGACAGCAAGCAGAGCTATCAGGAATGACGGGGAAGTTATATCACAAAGCTGCAGAACCTTTTACGATACATACAATGCTCCTCGTTCATCTACTTTTTTGAGGACTGATCATTTTCTTATTGGAAGAGTTTCCGTGATCCGTGCTGCATTTATCCGGAGGGTTTTGTATATTTGCTGCCCTTGGACATTCCGTGGGAAAGCTCTGTCTGCAGAGGCACAAAAAACGGAATAATGTTTGGCTTGTTCTACATGGCGCTGGTGATGTCCAGAAAGGGGGTGTGAATCATGTGATACTGAACTTTCGGAGGAGCAGGGGCTGCACAAAGTGCCTTGTATCCCATAGACATGTATAACCTAAATATTGGGTCACGCCCATGAGGAACAGAGACAACCAAAACAATGACTTTCAGGTCTACAGATCAGTGATGTGCGGTCGCCCCAGTCTCTATTCCTTCTTTTCTCTCTTACTCCATTAGTAATTTAGTTATTTTGGTTGGGAAATGCTGTTACCTTCAGCCATTGTTCACACCCTGCAATCTGCATGTCATGATCGGACATAGTCGTGTTAGTCCTGGAGTTCTTCTTTAAGAATCTTCAGCTTCACAGTAATTGGTTCTAATTCTAAAATGGAATTTAAAATATGAGTGAACTGCGCACAATGCAAACCCCAAAAAACAGCAAAAAATGGATGTGCGCCAACGGTTATGGGTTCAATTCTGTCTGCTTGATATCAGTCTATCACATGGTAATAAAACGAACCTGGCACTAATGCAATGTGTGATATTTTCAGAATCTTAGTTATTCTGCACTCGGTAGCAAAAATTTAGGAGCGCTGTGTTTCACCAAGGTTTGGGATGGTAAAATATCAATGTTTGTTATTTATTTTTGAGATTTAATTTTCTTTTTTTCAAAATGTTTTGTAACTGTGACCAATTGTAAGCCAGATACAGATGCGTCCACCGTAACCTTTCCACAGATAAGATTAAAAACTCCAGTTTCCCAATATTATTATTATTGTAACCTGGTAGTAAAATCAATGGCTGGCCGCATACAGAAATATATAGAATAAATATCTCCCAACAAAGTATCAGGAACTTCTGTTTTATTAGGGATGGTCAATTCTTACTATTTGGGATATGCTGAGTACAAAGGAAAAATAAGGAAAGACTAAATCTGTAGTTCATTCAGTCTCTATAGATTATTTATTTTACATATGTATCTTTAATTACATTAGAGATCTATGTTTCTACTGCAAAGCTCCAAATATCATGCATAGACATAACGTTATATAATAAAATTATGACTTGAGTCACCAATGAGTGCTCCATGTATACAGTCATGCATGATAAGATCCTGTCTGCAGCCACCACTAGGGGGAGCTCCCTGTATACAGAGATACATGATAAGATCCTGTCTGCAGCCACCACTAGGGGGAGCTCCCTGTATACAGAGATACATGATAAGATCCTGTCTGCAGCCACCACTAGGGGGAGCTCCCTGTATACAGAGATACATGATAAGATCCTGTCTGCAGCCACCACTAGGGGAGCTCCCTGTATAAAGAGATACATGATAAGATCCTGTCTGCAGCCACCACTAGGGGGAGCTCCCTGTATAAAGAGATACATGATAAGATCCTGTCTGCAGCCACCACTAGGGGGAGCTCCCTGTATAAAGAGATACATGATAAGATCCTGTCTGCAGCCACCACTAGGAGGAGCTCCCTGTATACAGAGATACATGATAAGATCCTGTCTGCAGCCACCACTAGGGGAGCTCCCTGTATAAAGAGATACATGATAAGATCCTGTCTGCAGCCACCACTAGGGGGAGCTCCCTGTATAAAGAGATACATGATAAGATCCTGTCTGCAGCCACCACTAGGGGGAGCTCCCTGTATACAGAGATACATGATAAGATCCTGTCTGCAGCCACCACTAGGAGGAGCTCCCTGTATACAGAGATACATGATAAGATCCTGTCTGCAGCCACCACTAGGGGGAGCTCCCTGTATAAAGAGATACATTATAAGATCCTGTCTGCAGCCACCACTAGGGGGAGCTCCCTGTATAAAGAGATACATGATAAGATCCTGTCTGCAGCCACCACTAGGAGGAGCTCCCTGTATACAGAGATACATGATAAGATCCTGTCTGCAGTCACCACTAGGGGGAGCTCCCTGTATACAGAGATACATGATAAAATCCTGTCTGCAGCCACCACTAGGGGGAGCTCCCTGTATACAGAGATACATGATAAAATCCTGTCTGCAGTCACCACTAGGGGGAGCTCCCTATATAGAGATACATGATAAGATCCTGTCTGCAGCCACCACTAGGAGGAGCTCCCTTTATACAGAGATACATGATAAGATCCTGTCTGCAGCCACCACTAGGGGGAGTTCCCTATATAGATATACATGATAAGATCCTGTCTGCAGTCACCACTAGGGGGAGCTCCAGTATACAGAGATACATGATAAGATACTGTCTGCAGTCACCACTAGGGAGAGCTCCCTGTATACAGAGATACATGATAAGATCCTGTCTGCAGCCACCACTAGGGGGAGCTCCCTGTATACAGAGATACATGATAAGATCCTGTCTGCAGCCACCACTAGGAGGAGCTCCCTGTATACAGAGATACATGATAAGATCCTGTCTGCAGCCACCACTAGGAGGAGCTCCCTGTATACAGAGATACATGATAAGATCCTGACTGCAGCCACCACTAGGGGGAGCTCCCTGTATACAGAGATACATGATAAGATCCTGTCTGCAGCCACCACTAGGAGGAGCTCCCTGTATACAGAGATACATGATAAAATCCTGTCTGCAGCCACCACTAGGAGGAGCTCCCTGTATACAGAGATACATGATAAAATCCTGTCTGCAGCCACCACTAGGGGGAGCTCCCTGTATACAGAGATACATGAATGCTGCAGCCAGGATCATATTCCTCACCAACCGTTACACCGATGCCTCTACCCTGTGCCAGTCATTACACTGGCTACCCATCCACTCCAGAATCCAGTACAAAACTACTACCCTCATCCACAAAGCACTCCATGGCTCTGCACCACCCTACATCTCCTCCCTGGTATCAGTCTACCACCCTACCCGTGCCCTCCGCTCCGCTAATGACCTCAGGTTAGCATCCTCAATAATCAGAACCTCCCACTCCCGTCTCCAAGACTTTACACGTGCTGCGCCGATTCTTTGGAATGCACTACCTAGGTTAATACGATTAATCCCCAATCCCCACAGTTTTAAGCGTGCCCTAAAAACTCATTTGTTCAGACTGGCCTACCGCCTCAATGCATTAACCTAACGATCCCTGTGTGACCTATTTATAATAATAATAAAAAAAAAAAAAAGGTTCCTCGCATCATGTTCTCATACACTTTATGCAGTATTAGCCCTCTGTGTCTGTACTGCTACATACTTAGGCAGGTAACTGGTTCATGCAGCTTTACATGAACACCTGAGCCTTACACTATAGCTGGTCCGAATAACTAAAGCAATTGTTACCATCCACCTCTCGTGTCTCCCCTTTTCCCCATAGTTTGTAAGCTTGCGAGCAGGGCCCTCACTCCTCCTGGTATCTGTTTTGAACTGTATTTCTGTTATGCTGTAATGTTTGTCTGTACAAGTCCCCTCTATAATTTGTAAAGCGCTGCGGAATATGTTGGCGCTATATAAATAAAATTATTATTATTATTATTTATTATTATACATGATAAAATCCTGTCTGCAGTCACCACTAGGGGGAGTTCCCTATACAGAGATACATGATAAGATCCTGTCTGCAGCCACAGCTAGGGGGAGCTCCCTGTATACAGAGATACATGATAAGATCCTGTCTGCAGTCACCACTAGGGGGAGCTCCCTGTATACAGAGATACATGATAAGATCCTGTCTGCAGCCACCACTAGGGGGAGCTCCCTGTATACAGAGATACATGATAAGATCCTGTCTGCAGTCACCACTAGGAGGAGTTCCCTGTATACAGAGATACATGATACGATTTTGTCTTTAGTCACTACTCCTTCTTATGCATGATGCTCTGCATCAAAGAAAACAATGAATTCTGGTCACTATGCAGTGGCATGTAAAAGTTTGGGCACTCCTAGTCAAAATGATTGTTATTTTGAACAATTAATCAAGTTGAAGATGAAATGATGTCCAAAAGGCCTAAAGTTCAAAGATCAAAATAAATATTTTGTAATTTTTTACATTTGAAAAATTACAAAAAGGAAAATGGGCCGATGCAAACGTTTGGGCACCCTTGGAAATTTGTGTCCTCAGATAAACTTGACCAAGGTTTCAGACCTTAATTAGTCTGTTAGGATTATGACTAGTTCACTATCATCGTTAGGAAATTCCAGGTGATACAAATTTTCCAGCTTCATAAACAGCCAGCCTCCTCCAACCTTGTGCCAAAAGAACAGCAGCCATGGGTCCCTCTAAGCAGCTGCCGAGTGCTCTGAAAATGGTCGAGGCCCACAAAGCAGGAGAAGGCTATAAGAAGATGTCAAAGCATTTTTTGAAGTTGCCCTTTCCTCAATTTGGGATGTAAATAAGAAATGGCAATTACCAGGAAGAGTGGAGGTCAAGAAAAGGTCTGGAAGACCAAGCAAAATTTCAGTGACAGCTGCTCATAGGATTGCTACAGAGGCTAATCAGAACCCCCGCTTGACTGCAAAATACCTTCAGAAAGAATTAACAGACTCTGGAGTTGTGGTATATTGTTCTACTGTTCAGAGACACCTGCACAAATATGGCCTTCATGGAAGAGTCATCAGAAGAAAACCTCTCCTGTGTCCTTACTATAAAATTCAGCATCAGTATTATGCAAAAGAACATCTAAACAAGCCTGATGCATTGTGGAACAAGTCCTGTGGTTATGAGGTTAAAATAGAACTCTTTGTGGATTTTGTGCATGTGTGGAGAAAAAAAGGGCAGACAATTTCAGAACAAGAACATTATTATTATTATTATTTGTATAGCACCATTGATTCCATGGTGCTTTACATGAGAAGGGGTTACATACAGGGTTATAGATATCACTTACAGTAAACAAACTAACAATGACAGACTGGTACAGAGGGGCGAGGACCCGGCCCCCACGGGCATACATTCTACAGGATTATGGGGAAGGAGACAGTAGGTTGAGGGTTGCAGGAGCTCCGGTGTTGGTGAGGCGGTAGCTTCGGTAGTGATGAGGCAGCGGGGTCAGTGCAGGCTGTAGGCTTTCCTGAAGAGATGGGTTTTCAGGTTCCGTCTGAAGGATCCGAATGTGGTTGATAGTCGGACGTGTTGGGGCAAAGAATTCCAGAGGATGGGGGATATTCGGAAGAAGTCTTGGAGGCGGTTGGATGAGGAGCGAATAAGTGTGGAGGAGAGAAGGAGGTCTTGGGAGGACCGGAGATTACGTGAGGGAAGATATCGGGAGATTAGTTCAGAGATATATGGAGGAGACAGGTTGTAGATGGCTTTGTAGGTCAGTATTAGTAATTAGAACTGGATACGCTGAGGGAATGGGAGCCAGTGAAGAGAGTTGCAGAGGGGGGAAGTGGAGGAGTAGTGAGGAGAGAGATGAATTAGTCAGGCAGCAGAGTTAAGGATGGACTGGAGAGGTGCAAGGGTGTTAGCAAGGAGGCCGCAGAAAAGGATGTTGCAGTAGTCAAGGCGGGAGATGATGAGAGCGTGCACAAGCATTTTAGTAGATTGACGGTTGAGGAAAGGACGGATCCTTGAGATATTTTTGAGCTGGAGGCGACAGGAGGTGGAAAGAGCTTGGATGTGCGGTTTGAAGGACAGGGCAGAGTCGAAGGTTACTCCGAGGCAGCAGACTTCCGGTACGGGGAAAAGCATGATGTCATTGATTGCGATGGATATGTCAGGTAAGGAAGATCTATGGGATGGAGGAAAGATGATGAGTTCAGATTTGTCCACATTGAGTTTGAGGAAGTGAGAGGAGAAGAAGGAGGATATGGCTGATAGACACTCCGGGATTCTGGACAGCAGAGCGGTGACGTCTGGGCCAGAGAGGTAGATCTGAGTGTCATCAGCATAGAGGTGGTACTGGAATCCATGGGACTTTATGAGTTGTCCCAAGCCAAGTGTATAGATTGAGAAGAGTAGGGGTCCTAGAACAGAGCCTTGGGGGACTCCAACAGAGAGAGGGTGGGATGAGGGAGTAGTGTGGGAGTGGGAGACACTGAATGTGCGATTGGAAAGGTATGAGGAGATCCAGGATAGGGCGAGGTCTTTGATGCCAAAGATCTAGAAGGAGGAGTACAGAGTATTGTCCATTAGCTTTGGCGGTAAGTAAATCGTTAGTGATTTTGGTCAGGGCAGTCTCAGTTGAGTGATGAGGGTGGAAACCAGATTGCAGATTGTCCAAGAGCAAGTTAGATGAGAGGTGGGAGGAGAGTTCAGAGTGAACGTGCTGCTCCAGGAGTTTGGAAGTGAATGGGAGCAGTGATATTGGGCGATAGCTGGACATAGCAGTTGGATCGAGGGGTGGCTTTTTAAGGATAGGCGTGATTGTGGCATGTTTGAAAGCAGAAGGGAAGGTACCAGAAGTTAGTGATAGGTTGAAGAGGTGGGTTAGGGATGTGATAAGTGTGGTGGTGAGGTTGGGGAGGAGGTGGGATGGGATGGGGTCGAGCGCACAGGTGGTGAGGTGCGATTTGGAGAGGAGACAATTAAGCCCTTAAGCCAACCCTTAAATTTGGGGGTGGATTAATCATACTTTGGGGTTGTATTATATATTATAGAAAGGAGGACTTTGAGTTTTAGCACAAAATACAAACTTTATTAGAAACCAAAAAACAATACAACAATAAAAATGGATATCATAGGTCAAACAAGTAGTGATCAGTGAACCATACCCAGGTAAAGTTACTAAACCAGAGATTCACACTTAGAAAAATTCTATCTGGGTAATGATATAGAGTGTGGGTATATTGTGAATGTTTTCTCAGGGACTAATATTCCCAAGTTCCCAAACACCCACTGCTCATATACATAAGCCCACATGGGACACTCGTAGCCAGTACATCAATATCAAGTTTCAATCAATAATTACCCATGTCCAGAAAGTATGTGAATCCCGGTATTCACATACTTTCTGGACATGGGTAATTATTGATTGAAACTTGATATTGATGTACTGGCTACGAGTGTCCCATGTGGGCTTATGTATATGAGCAGTGGGTGTTTGGGAACTTGGGAATATTAGTCCCTGAGAAAACATTCACAATATACCCACACTCTATATCATTACCCAGATAGAATTTTTCTAAGTGTGAATCTCTGGTTTAGTAACTTTACCTGGGTATGGTTCACTGATCACTACTTGTTTGACCTATGATATCCATTTTTATTGTTGTATTGTTTTTTGGTTTCTAATAAAGTTTGTATTTTGTGCTAAAACTCAAAGTCCTCCTTTCTATATTATTGCATATTGAGTATTGCCTCAATGATGGATATTTGCACAGCACTGGTATCCTTTTAATTATACTTTGGGGTTGTGTTGCAGCCAATGTCACAGGGAACATTTCACGGGGGGGTGAAGAATGAATTCAATGAAATTTCAACAAATTCTTGATGCAAATATCACACCGTCTGTAAAAAAGCTTAAGGTGAAAAGAGGAAGAGGATGGCTGCTACACATGGATAATGATCCTAAACACACGTCACAATCCACAATAGATGACCTCAAAAGGCGCAAGCTGAAGGTTTTACAATGGCCCTCACAGTCCCCTGATCTGAACATCATTGAAAATCTGTGGCTAAACCTCAAAATAGCAGAGGATGCAAGACGACCCAGGAATCTCACAGAACTGGAGGAATTCTCCAAGGAAGAATGAAGGAAAATCCCTCAAACTAGAATTGAAAGAGTCTTGTCTGGCTACAAACAGCATTTACAAGCTGTGATACTTGTAAAAAAAGGGCGCTACTAGGTACTAGCCGTGCAGGGTGCCCAAACTTTTGCTTTTTCCTTTTTATAATTTTTTTAATGTAAAAAATTAAAATATATATATATATTTTTGCCTAAAATAGAAAGTAAATGTGTCATCTGTAACTTTAGGCCTTTTAGAGATTAGTTCATCTTCAACCTGCTTAACTGTTCACGATAACAGTAATCGTAACCATGGGTGCCCAAACTTTTACATGCCACTGTATGTAAATTATGACATTAATCAGTACTAAATGGTAGATATACAGTTGTGCTCAAAAGTTTACATACCCTGGCAGAATTTTTGTTTCTTTGCCTTTTTTTCAGAGAATATGAATGATAACACCAAAACTTTTCCTCCGCTCATGGTTAGTGGTTGGCTGAAGCCATTTATTATCATACTACTGTGTATTCTCTTTATAAATCATAATGACAACCCAAAACATCCAAATGTCCCTGATCAAAAGTTCACATGCCCCATTTCTTAATACCGTGTATTGCCCCCTCTAACATCAATGACAGCTTGAAGTCTTTTGTGGTAGTTGTGGATGAGGTTCTTTATTTTTTCAGATGGTAAAGCTGCCCACTCTTCTTGGTAAAAAGCCTCCAGTTCCTGTAAATTCCTGGGCTGTCTAGCATGAACTGCGCGCTTAAGATCTCCCCAGAGTGGATCAATGATATTGAGGTCAGGAGACTGGGATGGCCACTCCAGAACCTTCACTTTGTTCTGCTGTAGACAATGATCGATCGACTTGTCCTTGTATTTTGTATCATTGTCATGTTGGATCATCCAAGTACGTCCCATGCAAATTTGAGGCAAATTTGCCTCAAATATTTGCTGATAACGTGCTGCATTCATCTTTCCTTCAACTTTGACCAAGGTTCCTGTGCCTTTGTAGCTCACACATTCCCAAAACGTCAGCAATCCACCTCCATGCTTTACAGTAGGAATGATGTTCTTTTCATTATAGGCCTTGTTGACCTTTCTCCAAATGTAACATTTATGGCTGTGGCCATGATTTGATAAAAGGAGCAGACTTTCTATAAGCCTGAGATCCCACATGCGAGAAACACGGCCGAGTCTCGCATGTTAAAACCCGCCGCTGCAGGTGGCACTTGGGAGCGGAGCGTGCGGCTCCATGTATCGCTATGTGGCCGCACGCTCCAATCCAAGTGCCGGCGGCAGTGCCAGGTATTGACGCGTGAGACTCGTCCAAGTTTCTCGTAAGTCTGATCCCAGCCTAAGGATGTATTTACGTGCAGTGATTGTGGCGGAGCAGCACACAGCCATATCACTACTTCATCCCCAAAAAGATGCAAAATCATCACATTTACTATGGACTTGTATTAATTTACAAAAATTTGGGGTTACAGAATATTTGACATTACCCCAAAAATATGTTGTGTGTTCTTCTTTCATAAATTGTGCCTCTCATAAATGTACTTGCTGCGACGGTGTCAATTTGTATTGCATTTCTTATTATGCCAATACTCAATCAAATTATGGAAACACCTATTGCTTGATGTGAAACAAGTCTGTACAGCCTGGAGAGGCAGTGTGTTGTTTAGCAGATAAAACTTCCTGTGTTAGACAAAATGAAAATAAGCTAGTTTGCAACTGACTTGCTTTTTCTATCTGCTATTGTTCTTCTGCTATGAGAGCTTTTATCTGACATAGTGTACAGCTTTTCTTCAAGTAATATAGACCCTTGCTGAGTGTACTGTATGTATTGGTTACATTTTAGGAGAGGAGTTAACTCATGAAATCCCAGTCAGCTCTCTCCAGCCCATTGCATTCTATACAGTAGTTAGCTGCTCACTAATCTCTCCTTCCCTCTCAGCTCCTGACAAGCTGCTGTTATATAATTTGCAAAGTCACCGGCCCCAACCATCTGCAGCTTCCGTAGCAATTTGTTCAAAAGCCCTGTTACCTCTTAATGCAAATACAGTGATAACAGTGTAGACTCACAAATTCTGCTAACTCTCACTCCTCCCTGATGCCAGTAAATAATGTGAGTGCAGAGCTGTGAGCTGCTGACTACACAAGGTGAGACTATCCCTTTAAATGTAAATGCTTTTACTAAATGATCACCTAGAATAGCAAGAGAAATTATTAATATTCCACCTGAAGTCACCCAACATATAAAATATACTAAAAGGGAGAGAAATAGTCGTATAATCTTCTGTCGGATGTGGTGCCACGTGCGCTGTATGGAAGGCTTCACTGCACTGGGATTTCAGCTCTGGATAATTAAAATGTAGTATTTCTTAATTCTCGCAACCTGCGATCAGTCTGATTTATTATCCGGCATAAGAATGAGAATATTATATAGTTATCAATTCATGGGATGGAAGTGTGGAATTTACGGTTCAAGGTGTTTGTCCTCATACATGTCCCGGTAAACAGAGGGGGAATTACACTAATGGAAAACTGTAATTCTGCAATGAATCATAAGATGACAGCCTCGCTATGTGCAGAATACTAGAGAGCGGCAACGGGAAAGCCTGTGCAATAAGACTTGGGATTACTGTAAGAGTGTATTAAAAAAGGACAAGAGATAAAATATATATAGATATATGAGAAAGTAGAGAGATAGATGAATTCACAGCTACAATGTTTAGTTTTCTATATAATGACCTCCATGCTACTGCTTTCTAGTAAGTGTTTTATCTCCTCCCTCCCCAGATCTGGATTCACATCTACAAAGCTCAGTGCTACTGTATCTCCTCCATGCTGTTTATTTCTAGTGAATGTTTTATCTAACACCAGTAATAGATTTACAATTACACTGCTCACCCCAGAGCCAAATTGTCAGCTACACTGCTCAGTACTGCTGTATAATGGTTCCATGTTGCTGCTTTCTAGTGAATGTTTTATCTAACCACAGATGTGGATTCACAGTTACATTGCTCAGCGCTGTTGCAACTTGTGCTCCATGATGCTGCTGATTTAGGCCGGAGTCACACTACAGCGAGAAACGGCCAAGTCTCGCTGGTTAAAAACAAGCTCTGGCACCGGCACTCAGCAGCTCCATGTATTGCTATGCGGCCGCACGCTCCGCTCTGGAGTGCCGGTGCCAGAGCTTGTTTTTAACCAGTGAGACTCGGCTGTAACTCGCTGTGTGTGATCCCGGCCTTATAGTAAGTGTTTTATACCCCCACATCTGGATTCACAGCTACACTGCTCAGTACTGCCGTATAATGGCTTTAATTTTACTGCTTTCCAGTGAATGTTTTATCTAATCCCAGATATGGATCCACAACTACATTGCTCAGAGCTGTTGTAACTTGTCCTCCATGATGCTGCTGATTTATAGTAAGTGTTTTTTCCCTCCCAGATCTGGATTCACAGCTACACTGCTCACCACTGCTGTATAATGTCCTCCATGCTGCTGCATCCTCTGGATATGTGCTACATGGAAACAAAAGAGCAGAATTAATTCATGTCTGTGTGTACAGTGTATGGGAGACATCGCAGTGAGGCTCCACTTATTAGCTTGGGAAACAACTGAATGGTTCTTATTTTTTTTTCCAGTTGCGGAGCTGATTTTGACATTTTTCAGTCTAGTAATTATCTGACAACTGCAATGAATAAGTTCAAACTTTGCAGAAAGGAAACAGATTGTAGAGTGACTTCAGCTCTGCTACATGTGGATATTACATGGCTGGTGTCTCATCCCTATTCTACAGGCGTTGCTCCAGTTTTCCATTTTCTGCCCTCCCTCCCTCTGATTACCGCAGAATAGAGTCATTATGTGGCGGCTCTTTACAGAGAAGGATGAGTGACAGCGGTAAATGGACAGTGTCAGTATTAGGAGGGCGCCGCTCATCTCTGCACTCACCGCACGTTATGTACCAGTGGATGGAATATAATGTCAGTACCGGTGCAGGAGCTGGAGATGTATCTACAGGTGACAATCCACTATTAGGCTTCGTTCACACTGGGCGGTTTTATCAGCATTCTTTTTTATGCAAATGTTCAGCTGCGTTTTACAGTGCCAGCCAAGTCTATAAGATTTCAGAAATTCAATGCTCACAGCTTGTTATTTTTGTCCTCAGAATTTTGTGCTTTGCGTGGTTTTTTTGGACATGGAGCACGTCACAGCTATCAGCGTTTTTTTCAGCGTTTTTTCATCCATTTATTTGAATGGGTGGTGAAAAACGCTAAAAATAACGCCAAAGCCTGATTCTATGGAATAGGACTTTGTTTTCAACATCAAACTTTATCAGGATGAGCAAGTGACAAATCTAGCATGCCAAAACTGCCGCACAAAAAAGGTATAAAAACGCTGCAAAAATTAAAAAAAAAAAAACGCAAGGAAAACAAAGGAAAACTTGATTTTTTTTCTGCAGCTTCTTTCCTGCCAAGAGATCAGGTTTTGCTGCAGAAAAAAACGCTGAAAAAAAAATGCCTAGTCTTAGGCTACGTTCACACTAGCGTTATGCTAGTGTGCGTCGGGTTAGCGTCGGGCGACGCAGCGGCGACGCACGCGTCATGCGCCCCTATACTTAACATGGGGGACGCATGCGTTTTTGTTTGTTGCGTTGTGCGACGCATGCGTCTTTTTTGCCGCAAGCGACGGACCAAGAAAACGCAACAAGTTGCATTTTTCTTGCGTCCGATTTTTGGCAAAAAACGACGCATGCGTTGCAAAATGCAGCGTTTTTGCGTGCGTTTTGCCGCATTTTTGCGTGCGTTGTGCGTTGCGTCGCCGACGCAGCGGCGCACAACGCTAGTGTGAACGTAGCCTAACTGACAGTATTGCAGCACTATTGCTCTCAGTGCACTAATTACTGTCACCATGTGTTCACGTATCTTTCTGGGCATTATTGTATCAGTATTACTGTCAGTGCCGCAGCTCACTGGCACCAATACAGTTGTGGGCATTGCATGTTGCACTGATTCTGTAAGCGGCACCCTCTGATCACATGTATTTTTTGGGGGCATTATTACTAATGAAGGGCAGTGTCGGGGGTCTCTTACTCTCAGGGGCCCCATCTGTTTGGCGGCATTATAGTGTGGGCATTTGGGGGAACTATTTGTTCACAATAATTTACATGGGCACTGTTACTGATAATGGAGAGTATTGGAGCACCATTGCACACTATTTTCTGCACAATGTCGGTAACTTTTATTGCAATTCCTACTCAGCACCACTAGGATTGGGGGCGCTGTATATGGCTCTAAGTACCGTCAGGGGCACGGGTCTTAATTATTTTGTGGCGCTATTATCCAAGATATTGCAGCTATGGAGAAAAGATATCAAGGAAAATTGAAGCCATCACGGATTGCAGATTACTGTGGACAATTGTAAGAGGAGTACAAGAGACAAGCAAAAACATTGGAGCAAATGTGGTTGTAACTGATTATATTTCACAGTGGTGTTTAGACGTTTGACTTATTGTAATTGTTACTAAGTTTCCTCTAAATAATTATCAGAAAATTAACATCAAAATATTCTGCATCTTTGTATTTGCAAAAATACTAGTTTCAAAGTACTGAAACTTTTATACATTAATTAATATGTAGCAATAAAAAGAAAACTCTGATATCACAGAAACAAGAAACAACTAAAAAGAAAGAAAAGAAAGAAAGAAGCGTCTCATTCCATAACGGAAGGAAATGTTTGTAAATATGTCAGTGACGTCCGGTGCAGGAACGTCCTTGGCAAAAAGTTTTCTGCTTCAACTTTTGAAGACTTCAAGTTTCTGTTTCGGAACCTAGAACTTGTCTGGAAGAACAAACAAAACATAAAACAAATAAAAAATAAAAAAAAGGAAAAATGGCAGTTTCTTTCCACAGTCATTGATTGACACTTCTGAAAATGTCCAGCAATGAAGAGAACATGGCGTTTCCTTAGTGATGGACGCTCCCCGGGGTAGAATCGCCTCTTCTTCACCAATGCTCTAAATTCTGACTTAGTTTCAGAGAAAAACTGATTTTTCTTTTCACGTTTTTTTTTTTTGTCGTGAATTCAAGCAAAACAGTTTAAATTGAAGCCGGTCGGATTGTTTTCATAGGCGAGAAATGGTGAATAATTTATGGGCGTCTCGCAGCAGATGCCGCTCATCCAAGTCGGCCGTAATTACTGTGCCCCTGACTGAGGCGCTGAACTTTGAAAGTAGGACACATTGCGCCTTACCGGGGCTCGTCCCATTGCTTCCCGCGCAGGGGGGACCTCATTCTGTCCTCTACCGTGATATGTAGCGAGGCTTAAAGAGCGACCTCGATTTATCACAGAAATGTCAGGGCCTCCGCTATACGCCCCATATCCGTGTGCTGTATACAGCCCCCTGCGGGGCTGCGGTGACGCCGTGTGTAGTACTACCACATATGTGACAGGTCGGACAAGAACTGGGGGACACAGATGGCTCCTAGGGGCCGCTCCCAGTCCACCAGGTAAACGGCTCTGCTTGCCGTCAGTGAAAGAGATCACTCAGAAGACGTAATCCTGTCCACACCCCGTCCTGCTCTCAGCTGAGAAGTGGATACATTATTACATTGTATCCAGTGTGGACTCCCAGACTGATACATTGTTGCAAACCAGCAGAGAGATCTGTGCAGCTGCTGCGGATATGAGCTGCTCACAGGGCATTGCCTGCAGCTCACAGAGCATTGTTAGCAGCTCACGGAGCATTGTGTTCAGCTCACAGAGCATTGTCTGCAGCTCACAGAGCATTGTCTGCAGCTCACAGAGCATTGTCTGCAGCTCACAGAGCATTGCCTTCAGCTCACAGAGCATTGTTAGCAGCTCACAGAGCATTGTGTTCAGCTCACAGAGCATTGTCTGCAGCTCACAGAGCATTGTCTGCAGCTCACAGAGCATTGCCTTCAGCTCACAGAGCATTGTTAGCAGCTCACAGAGCATTGTGTTCAGCTCACAGAACATTGTCTTCAGCTCACAGAACATTGTTAGCAGCTCACAGAGCATTGTCTGTAGTTCACAGACCATTGCCTGCAGCTCACAGAGCATTGTTAGCAGCTCACAGAGCATTGTGTTCAGCTCACAGAGCATTGTCTGCAGCTCACAGACCATTGCCTGTAGCTCACAGAGCATTGTTAGCAGCTCACAGAGCATTGTGTTCAGCTCACAGAGCATTGTCTGCAGCTCACAGAGCATTGCCTTCAGCTCACAGAACATTGTCTGCCTCCAGTGAAAGCAGAACTAGCTATGTACAGGATTACTGCCTCAGAATAGAAATGTGTTCTCATTCAGTGACAGCAAGAGGAGATCTTGTCATGAATTAATACTTGTAAATAATAAAGGGAATCTGTCAGCAGATTTCAGGCTGCACACAGCTGGAGCATACCTCGCAGTGCTGCTTCCAAATGCAGACCCAACCGAACTGTGAACGCAGCTTTGGATGTGACTGGAGTATAAGAGGTGACACTATGTAATATAGGTATATGATCGGATATGAAGATGTAAATGATAACATGTCGCTTTGCTATGTGGACTGGCAGCATTATGTGCCGCACTAGATCCTGCATGCCCCCCGCATTCTGTATGATCACCTGCCAGATCTCCTCTGCACCCAGTGTATGGATCCTTTGGTTGCTCCTGTCTACATACATTATGCTCCGGTCACATCCAGAGCTGCATTTACATTTCTCCTGTCTGTCCCTTGTCCCTCTAGGCATGGCGCCAGCAAACACACACTTAGCAGCTGATCCTGTATTCTGTTTTTTCTACATGCATTCTGTTATACTCCAGTCACATCCAGAGCTGCAAAGCAAACCCGTTTGTTGCTATTTGCAATCATAGTAACATAGTAACATAGTAAGTAAGGCCGAAAAAAGACATTTGTCCATCCAGTTCAGCCTATATTCCATCATAATAAATCCCCAGATCTACGTCCTTCTACAGAACCTAATAATTGTATGATACAATATTGTTCTGCTCCAGGAAGACATCCAGGCCTCTCTTGAACCCCTCGACTGAGTTCGCCATCACCACCTCCTCAGGCAAGCAATTCCAGATTCTCACTGCCCTAACAGTAAAGAATCCTCTTCTATGTTGGTGGAAAAACCTTCTCTCCTCCAGACGCAAAGAATGCCCCCTTGTGCCCTTCACCTTCCTTGGTATAAACAGATCCTCAGCGAGATATTTGTATTGTCCCCTTATATACTTATACATGGTTATTAGATCGCCCCTCAGTCATCTTTTTTCTAGACTAAATAATCCTAATTTCGCTAATCTATCTGGGTATTGTAGTTCTCCCATCCCCTTTATTAATTTTGTTGCCCTCCTTTGTACTCTCTCTAGTTCCATTATATCCTTCCTGAGCACCGGTGCCCAAAACTGGACACAGTACTCCATGTGCGGTCTAACTAGGGATTTGTACAGAGGCAGTATAATGCTCTCATCATGTGTATCCAGACCTCTTTTAATGCACCCCATGATCCTGTTTGCCTTGGCAGCTGCTGCCTGGCACTGGCTGCTCCAGGTAAGTTTATCATTAACTAGGATCCCCAAGTCCTTCTCCCTGTCAGATTTACCCAGTGGTTTCCCGTTCAGTGTGTAATGGTGATATTGATTCCTTCTTCCCATGTGTATAACCTTACATTTATCATTGTTAAACCTCATCTGCCACCTTTCAGCCCAAGTTTCCAACTTATCCAGATCCATCTGTAGCAGAATACTATCTTCTCTTGTATTAACTGCTTTACATAGTTTTGTATCATCTGCAAATATCGATATTTTACTGTGTAAACCTTCTACCAAATCATGAATGAATATGAATCAATGAAAATTGCTGGAGCAACACGTCCATCTTGAACTGTCCTCCCACTTCTCCTCCTGCTCCCTCTTTGATCGGTTACAATCTGGCTTCCGTTCCCATCACTCAACTGAAACTGCCCTAACTAAAGTCACCAATGACCTACTAACTGCCAGGAGCAAGCGACACTACTCTGTCCTCCTTCTCCTGGACCTGTCTTCTGCCTTCACTGTAGACCACTCCCTTTTGCTACAAATTCTCTCATCTCTTGGCATCACAGACTTGGCCCTTTCCTGGATCTCGTCATATCTGACAGACCGAGCATTCAGTGTCTCCCTCCCCCACACCACCTCCTCACTTCGCCCCTTGTCAGTCAGTGTTCCTCAAGGCTCTGTTTTAGGACCCCTACTCTTCTCCATTTACACTTTCGGCCTGGGACAGCTCATAGAATCCCACGGTATGCAGTACCATCTCTACGCTGATGACACGCAGATCTACCTCTCCGGACCTGCCCTCACCTCCTTACTTACCAAAATCCCGCACTGTCTGTCTGCTATTTCAGCCTTCTTTTCTGCTCGCTTTCTACAACTGAACATGGACAAAACAGAATTCATCATCTTTCCCCCATCTCACTCTACCCCTCCACCAGACCTATCCATAAATGTCAATGGCTGCTCACTATCCCCAGTGTCATGATTCCAATGGCAGGGAATCACAAAAGGACAAGCACCAACGAGCTCTAGGGTGATGGAACCTGAGCTGACCGCGACCCTAAACCTGAACACACAAATAACAATAGCCGGGGAACGTGCCTACGTTGATCCTAGACGTCTCGCACCAGCCGAAGATCTAACTTCCCCTATTAGAAGAAACACAGACCTCTCTTGCCTCCAGAGAAATACCCCACAGAAATAGCAGCCCCCCACATATAATGACGGTGAAATGAGAGGAAGGCACATACACAGTATGAAAACAGATTCAGCAAAATGAGGCCCGCTAAAACTAGATAGCAGAGGATACAAAAGTAAACTGCGCGGTCAGCAAAAAACCCTTCAAAAAACCATCCTGTAATTACTTGAACTCATGTTCCAACTCATGGAACATGAGGAGCAATTACAGCCCACTAAAGCAACCAGCAGCAAAGAGACAATTATATGCAAGCTGGACAAGACAAAAATAAAGCAAAACGTGGAACAAGAAAATCAAAACTTAGCTTGTGCTGAAGATTACTGAAGCCAGAAGCTGAGGTAACAAAACACTCTGATAACCTTGATAGCCGGCGGGGAAATGACAAGAAAGCCCGGTTAAATAGGAAACTCCCAAATCCTAATAGAACAGGTGGACACCAGAGACAGCAGAACACAAATCACCCAGTACCATCAGTAACCACCAGAGGGAGCCCAAAAACAGAACTCACAACAGTACCCCCCCTTGAGGAGGGGTCACCGAACCCTCACGAGAACCACCAGGGCGACCAGGATGAGCCCTATGAAAAGCGCGGACCAAATCATCAGCATGAACATCAGAGGCAACCACCCAAGAATTATCCTCCTGACCATAACCCTTCCACTTTACCAAATATTGGAGTTTCCGTCTGGAAACACGAGAATCCAAGATCTTCTCCACAACATACTCCAATTCTCCCTCCACCAGCACCGGAGCAGGAGGCTCAAGCGAAGGAACAACAGGTACCTCATACCTCCGCAACAACGACCGATGGAACACATTATAAATAGCAAACGATGCCGGGAGATCCAAACGAAACGACACAGGGTTAAGAATTTCCAAGATCCTATAAGGACCGATGAACCGAGGCTTGAACTTAGGAGAAGAGACCTTCATAGGAACAAAACGAGAAGACAACCACACCAAGTCCCCAACACGAAGTCGAGGACCCACGCGGCGACGGCGATTAGCAAACTGCTGAGCCTTCTCCTGGGACAACTTCAAATTGTCCACCACATGACTCCAAATCCGATGCAACCCATCCACCACCATGTCCACTCCAGGATAATCAGAAGGCTCCACCTGACCAGAGGAAAAACGAGGATGAAACCCCGAATTACAAAAGAAAGGAGAAACCAAGGTAGCAGAACTAGCCCGATTATTAAGGGCAAACTCGGCCAGCGGCAAAAAGGTAACCCAGTCATCCTGATCAGCAGAAACAAAACACCTCAAATAAGTTTCCAAGGTCTGATTAGTTCGCTCCGTCTGGCCATTCGTCTGAGGATGGAATGCAGACGAAAAGGACAAATCAATGCCCATCTTAGCACAGAACGTCCGCCAAAATCTAGACACAAACTGGGATCCCCTGTCAGAAACGATGTTCTCCGGAATCCCATGCAAACGAACCACGTTCTGGAAAAACAGAGGGACCAACTCAGAGGAGGAAGGCAACTTAGGCAAGGGTACAAGATGAACCATTTTAGAAAAGCGGTCACACACAACCCAGATGACAGACATTTTTTGAGAGACAGGGAGATCCGAAATAAAGTCCATGGAAATGTGCGTCCAAGGCCTCTTCGGGATAGGCAAAGGTGACAACAATCCACTGGCTCGAGAACAGCAAGGCTTAGCCCGAGCACAAACCTCACAAGACTGCACAAAAGAACTCACATCCCTCGACAAGGAAGGCCACCAAAAAGACCTGGCCACCAAGTCTCTAGTACCAAATATTCCAGGATGACCTGCCAACGCAGAAGAATGGACCTCGGAGATGACTCTACTGGTCAAACTATCCGGAACAAACAGTCTCTCAGGCGGACAACGATCAGGTTTACCCGCCTGAAACTCCTGCAAAGCACGTCGCAAGTCTGGGAAGACGGCCGACAAAATCACCCCATCCCTAAGGATACCAGTGGGCTCAGAATTTCCAGGGGAGTCAGGCACAAAACTCCTAGAAAGAGCATCCGCCTTCACATTCTTTGAACCTGGCAGGTATGAAACCACAAAATTGAAACGAGAGAAAAACAGTGACCAACGAGCCTGTCTAGGATTCAGACGCCTGGCAGACCCAAGGTAAATCAGATTTTTGTGATCAGTCAAGACCACCACACGATGTCTAGCACCCTCCAGCCAATGACGCCACTCCTCAAATGCCCACTTCATGGCCAAAAGTTCCCGATTACCCACATCATAATTCCGCTCAGCGGGCGAAAATTTTCTAGAAAAGAACGCACATGGCTTCATCACCGAGCAATCGGAGCTTCTCTGTGACAAAACCGCCCCCGCTCCAATCTCGGAAGCATCAACCTCAACTTGGAAAGGAAGCGAAACATCAGGCTGACGCAAAACACAGGAGCAGTAGAAAACCGGCGTTTAAGTTCCCGAAAGGCCTCCACAGCCGCAGGAGACCAATCAGCAACATCAGCACCCTTCTTAGTCAAATCCGTCAAAGGCTTAACAACACTAGAAAAATTAGTTATAAAACGACGATAGAAATTAGCAAAGCCTAAGAACTTCTGCAGACTCTTAAGAGATGCAGGCTGCGTCCAGTCACAAATAGCCCGAACCTTGACGGGATCCATCTCAATAGTAGAAGGGGAAAAAATATACCCCAAGAAAGAAATCTTCTGGACTCCAAAGAGACACTTTGAGCCCTTTACAAACAAGGAATTAGCCCGCAGGACCTGAAACACCTTCCTGACCTGCTGAACATGGGACTCCCAGTCATCAGAAAAAACCAAAATATCATCCAAATACACAATCATAAATTTATCCAGATATTCACGGAAAATATCGTGCATACAGGACTGGAAGACTGAAGGAGCATTAGAAAGTCCGAAAGGCATTACCAAATACTCAAAATGGCCCTCAGGCGTATTAAATGCGGTTTTCCACTCATCACCTTGCTTTATTCGTATAAGATTATACGCACCCCGAAGATCAATCTTAGTGAACCATTTAGCCCCCTTAATGCGAGCAAACAAATCAGTCAACAAAGGCAAAGGATACTGATATTTTACGGTAATCTTATTCAAAAGACGATAATCTATACAAGGCCTCAAGGACCCATCTTTTTTGGCCACGAAAAAAAAACCTGCTCCCAAAGGGGACGAAGATGGACGGATATGTCCCTTTTCCAAGGACTCCTTAACATAATCCCGCATAGCAGTATGCTCTGGCACTGACAGATTGAACAAACGACCTTTAGGAAATTTACTACCAGGAATTAAATCTATAGCACAATCGCAATCCCTGTGAGGAGGACGCGAACTGAGCTTAGGCTCCTCAAAAACATCCCGATAATCAGACAAAAATACAGGAACCTCAGAAGGAGTAGATGAAGCGATAGAAATCGGAGGTGCATCATCATGAACCCCCTGACATCCCCAGCTTAACACAGACATTGTTTTCCAGTCAAGGACTGGATTATGAGTTTGTAACCATGGCAGACCAAGTACTAGAACATCATGTAAATTATACAATACCAGGAAGCGAATCACCTCCTGATGAACGGGAGTCATACGCATGGTCACTTGTGTCCAGTACTGAGGTTTATTCATAGCTAAAGGTGTAGAGTCAATTCCCTTCAAAGGAATAGGGACTTCCAGAGGCTCAAGACTAAACCCACATCGCTTGGCAAATGACCAATCCATAAGACTCAGGGCAGCGCCTGAATCTACATAGGCATCGACGGAAATGGATGATAATGAGCAAATCAGAGTCACAGACAGAATGAACTTAGACTGTAACGTACTAATGGCAACAGACTTATCAACCTTTTTTGTGCGTTTAGAGCATGCTGATATAACATGAGCTGAATCACCACAATAAAAGCACAACCCATTTTTCCGCCTATAGTTTTGCCGTTCACTTCTAGACTGAACTCTATCACATTGCATTGTCTCAAGTGCCTGTTCAGAAGACACCGCCAAATGGTGCACAGGTTTGCGCTCCCGTAAACGCCGATCAATCTGAATAGCCATAGTCATAGACTCATTCAGACCCGTAGGCGCAGGGAACCCCACCATAACATCTTTAATGGCCTCAGAAAGGCCATCTCTGAACTTTGCAGCCAGGGCGCACTCATTCCACTGAGTAAGCACTGACCATTTCCGAAATTTTTGACAATATATTTCTGCTTCATCTTGCCCCTGAGAGAGAGCTAATAAAGCTTTTTCAGCCTGAATCTCCTGGTTAGGTTCCTCATAGAGCAAACCCAATGGCAGAAAAAACGCATCCACATTAAGCAACGCAGGATCCCCTGGTGCCAATGCAAATGCCCAATTTTGAGGGTCACCCCGCAGGAAAGATATAATAATCTTAACCTGCTGAGCAGGGTCTCCAGAAGAGCGAGATTTCAAAGAAAGGAACAGCTTGCAATTGTTCCTAAAATTCAGAAAACTAGATCTATCTCCAGCAAAGAACTCTGGAATAGGAATTCTAGGTTCAGACATAGGAGCATGTACAACAAAATCTTGTATATTTTGAACCTTAGCAGCAAGATTATTCAAGCTGGAAGCTAAACTCTGGACGTCCATGATAAACAGCTAAGGTCAGAGCCATTCAAGGATTAAGAGGAGGAAAAAAAAAAAAAAAAAAAAAATCAGCCTGGCTGCAATTAAGGCTAGGCAGCAACCTAAGAGGAGAAAAAAAAAAAAAAAACTTCCTCAGACTACTTTTCCTCCTACTTCAGCCCAAACATTTTGGCCGGCTATACTGTCATGATTCCAATGGCAGGGAATCACAAAAGGACAAGCACCAACGAGCTCTAGGGTGATGGAACCTGAGCTGACCGCGACCCTAAACCTGAACACACAAATAACAATAGCCGGGGAACGTGCCTACGTTGATCCTAGACGTCTCGCACCAGCCGAAGATCTAACTTCCCCTATTAGAAGAAACACAGACCTCTCTTGCCTCCAGAGAAATACCCCACAGAAATAGCAGCCCCCCACATATAATGACGGTGAAATGAGAGGAAGGCACATACACAGTATGAAAACAGATTCAGCAAAATGAGGCCCGCTAAAACTAGATAGCAGAGGATACAAAAGTAAACTGCGCGGTCAGCAAAAAACCTTTCAAAAAACCATCCTGTAATTACTTGAACTCATGTTCCAACTCATGGAACATGAGGAGCAATTACAGCCCACTAAAGCAACCAGCAGCAAAGAGACAATTATATGCAAGCTGGACAAGACAAAAATAAAGCAAAACGTGGAACAAGAAAATCAAAACTTAGCTTGTCCTGAAGATTACTGAAGCCAGAAGCTGAGGTAACAAAACACTCTGATAACCTTGATAGCCGACGGGGAAATGACAAGAAAGCCCGGTTAAATAGGAAACTCCTAAATCCTAATAGAACAGGTGGACACCAGAGACAGCAGAACACAAATCACCCAGTACCATCAGTAACCACCAGAGGGAGCCAAAAACAGAACTCACAACACCACAGTCCCACACGCCCGGTGCCTCTGGGTAATCCTCGACTCTGCCCTCTCTTTCAAGCCACATATCCAAGCCCTTGCCTCCTCCTGTCGTCTCAAACTCAAAAATATTTCCCGGATCCGTGCTTTCCTTGACCGCAACACTGCAAAAACCCTAGTCCATGCCCTTATCATCTCCCGCCTCGACTACTGCAACCTCCTACTCTCTGGACTCCCCTCTAGCACTCTGGCATCACTCCAATCCATCCTACACTCTGCTGCCCGACTAATCTCTCTGTCCCCCCGCTATTCCCCGGACTCTCCCCTCTGTCAAGCCCTTCACTGGCTTCCCATCGCCCAGAGACTCCAGTTCAAAACCCTCACACTGACGTACAAAGCCATCCACAACCTTTCTCCTCCATACATCTGTGACATGGTCTCCCGATACCTACCTACACGCAACCTCCGATCCTCCCAAGATCTCCTTCTCTACTCCCCTCTTATCTCTTCTTCCCACAACCGCATCCAAGATTTCTCCCGTGCTTCCCCCATACTCTGGAACTCTCTACCCCAACACATCAGACTCGCGCCTACCATCGAAACCTTCAAAAAGAACCTGAAGACTCATCTCTTCCGACAAGCCTACAACCTGCAGTGATCCTCAACCTACTGAACAGCCGCACAGCCAGCTCTTCCCTCTCCTAGTGTATCCTCACCCACCCCCTGCAGACTGTGAGCCCTCGCGGGCAGGGTCCTCCCTCCTTATGTACCCGTGTGCCTGTTATCTGCTCATGTTTAATGTATTTGTCTATATTTGCCCCGTATTCACATGTAAAGCGCCATGGAATAAATGGCGCTATAAAAATGTATAATAATAATAATAATAATGTTGAAGAGAACAGGTCCCAATACCGACCCCTGCGGTCCCCACTGGTCACAGCGACCCAGTTAGAGACTATACCATTTATAACCACCCTCTGCTTTCTATCACTAAGCCAGTTACTAACCCATTTACACACATTTTCCCCCAGACCAAGCATTCTCATTTTGTGTACCAACCTCTTGTGCGGCACGGTATCAAACGCTTTGGAAAAATCGAGATATACCACGTCCAATGACTCACCGTGGTCCAGCCTATAGCTTACCTCTTCATAAAAACTGATTAGATTGGTTTGACAGGAGCGATTTCTCATAAACCCATGCTGATATGGAGTTACACAGTTATTCTCATTGAGATAATCCAGAATAACATCCCTCAGAAACCCTTCAAATATTTTACCAACAATAGAGGTTAGACTTACTGGCCTATAATTTCCAGGTTCACTTTTAGAGCCCTTTTTGAATATTGGCACCACATTTGCTATGCGCCAATCCTGCGGAACAGACCCTGTCGCTATAGTGCGCTTTGCTGACTTACTAGCCTTAGTTTACTTTTGGTTGCTCCTCAGTATGTTTGCTGTTCTGCGGACCCCCATAGGCATAAATCGGGGTCTTATATCTGTAGCAGCTGCTGGATGAAGGCCTCAGTCACTAATCCGGCGGTGTGCGCTCGCGGAGCATGGCTCTGTTCTGTGCGGATGCAGCTCTTGCTGTGAGGGGTTACCGCTCAGTCCTGAGGGGCCTTTTGACAAGAACAATCAGCGTTGTTTTCCGCCATAATTGATTTCAAGCCTTTTTTTCGGCTCCCGCTGTGTTTTCCTGGCAGCCGCTCCTGCGCTGGCACTCGCACCGTATTGAAAAGGACAAATATGTATCATCTGGCAGATTTGTGTCATTCCAAGTGCCCGCCGGCTGCAAGTCTCCTGGCCACCAATGAAAGGGATGCGATTTGTTTGTGAGGCGGTGGTGGGCACAAGGGGAAGCGGATGGAGGGGGTGGTGATTGGAATGTGATCATGTGTCAGTAAGTAGCTACTTTATAAGAGGCTCAAAGTGCGGCACGGTGATAGGGCGGCACGGTGATAGGGCGGCACGGTGATAGGGTGGAATGGTGATAGGGCGGCATGGTGATAGGGTGGAATGGTCATAGGGTGGAATGGTGATAGGGTGGAATGATGATAGGGCGGCATGGTGATAGGGCGGCACGGTGATAGGGCGGCATGATGATAGGGCGGCATGGTGATAGGGCGGCACGGTGATAGGGCGGCATGGTGATAGGGTGGAATGGTGATAGGGCGGCACGGTGATAGGGCGGCATGGTGATAGGGCGGCATGGTGATAGGGTGGAATGGTGATAGGGCGGCATGGTGATAGGGCGGCATGGTGATAGGGCGGCATGGTGATAGGGCGGCACGGTGATAGGGCGGCATGGTGATAGGGTGGAATGGTGATAGGGCGGCACGGTGATAGGGCGGCATGGTGATAGGGTGGAATGGTGATAGGGTGGAATGGTGATAGGGCGGCATGGTGATAGGGCGGCATGGTGATAGGGCGGCATGGTGATAGGGCGGCACGGTGATAGGGCGGCACGGTGATAGGGCGGCATGGTGATAGGGCGGAATGGTGATAGGGCGGAATGGTGATAGGGCGGCATGGTGATAGGGCGGCACGGTGATAGGGCGGCACGGTGATAGGGCGGCATGGTGATAGGGCGGCATGGTGATAGGGCGGCATGGTGATAGGGCGGTACGGTGATAGGGCGGCATGGTGATAGGGCGGCATGGTGATAGGGCGGCATGGTGATAGGGTGAAATGGTGATAGGTCGGCACGGTGATAGGGTGGAATGGTGATAGGGTGAAATGGTGATAGGGTGGAATGATGATAGGGCGGCATGGTGATAGGGCGGCATGCTGATAGGGCGGCATGGTGATAGGGCGGTACGGTGATAGGGCGGCATGGTGATAGGGCGGCATGGTGATAGGGCGGAATGGTGATAGGGCGGCACGGTGATAGGGTGGAATGGTGATAGGGCGGCATGGTGATAGGGTGGAATGGTGATAGGTCGGCATGGTGATAGGGTGGAATGGTGATAGGGTGAAATGATGATAGGGTGGAATGGTGATGGGGCGGCATGGTGATAGGGCGGTATGGTGATAGGGCGGCATGGTGATAGGGCGGCATGGTGATAGGGCGGCATGGTGATAGGGCGGTACGGTGATAGGGCGGCATGGTGATAGGGCGGCATGGTGATAGGGCGGAATGGTGATAGGGCGGAATGGTGATAGGGCGGCACGGTGATAGGTTGGAATGGTGATAGGGCGGCATGGTGATAGGGTGGAATGGTGATAGGGCGGTACGGGGATAGGGCGGCATGGTGATAGGGCGACATGGTGATATGGCGGCATGGTGATAGGGTGGCATGGTGATAGGGTGGAATGGTGATAGGGCGGCATGGTGATAGGGTGGAATGGTGATAGGGCGGTACGGTGATAGGGCGGCATGGTGATAGGGCGGAATGGTGATAGGTCGGCACGGTGATAGGGTGGAATGGTGATAGGGTGAAATGGTGATAGGGTGGAATGGTGATAGGGCGGCATGGTGATAGGGTGGAATGGTGATAGGTCGGCACGGTGATAGGGTGGAATGGTGATAGGGTGAAATGGTGATAGGGTGGAATGGTGATAGGGCGGCATGGCGATAGGGCGGCATGGTGATAGGGCGGCATGGTGATAGGGCGGTACGGTGATAGGGCGGCATGGTGATAGGGCGGCATGGTGATAGGGCGGTACGGTGATAGGGCGGCATGGTGATAGGGCGGAATGGTGATAGGGCGGAATGGTGATAGGGCGGCACGGTGATAGGGTGGAATGGTGATAGGGCGGCATGGTGATAGGGCGGCATGGTGATAGGGCGGCATGGTGATAGGGCGGTACGGTGATAGGGCGGCATGGTGATAGGGTGGAATGGTGATAGGGTGGAATGGTGATAGGGCGGTACGGTGATAGAGCGGCATGGTGATAGGGCGGCACGGTGATAGGGTGGAATGGTGATAGGGCGGCACGGTGATAGGGCGGAATGGTGATAGGGCGGCGCACGGTGATAGGGCGGCAAAGTGATAGGGCGGCACGGTGATAGGATGGCACATGGTAGGGCGGCACGGTGATAGGATGGCACAGTGATAGGGCGGCATGGTGATAGAGTGGCATGGGTATAGGGCGGCACGTGATAGGGTGAAATGGTGATAGGGTGGAATGGTGATAGGGCAGCACGCTGATAGGGCGACACGGTGATAGGGTGGCACGGTGATTGGGCGGCACGGTGATAGGCGGCACGGTGATAGGGCGGCACGTGATAGGGCGGCATGGTGATTGGGCGGCACGGTGATAGGGCGGCACGGTGATAGAGTGGCACGGTGATAGGGCGGCAAAGTGATAAGGTGGCATGGTGATAGGGCGGCATGGTGATAGAGTGGCACAGTGATAGGGCGGCAAAGTGATAAGGTGGCATGGTGATAGGGCGGCACGGTGATAGGGCGGCATGGTGATAGGGTGGAATGGTGATAGGGCGGCATGGTGATAGGGCGGCATGGTGATAGGGCGGCACGGTGATAGGGCGGCATGGTGATAGGGCGGCATGGTGATAGGGCGGCATGGTGATAGGGCGGTACGGTGATAGGGCGGCATGGTGATAGGGCGGCATGGTGATAGGGCGGCATGGTGATAGGGTGAAATGGTGATAGGTCGGCACGGTGATAGGGTGGAATGGTGATAGGGTGAAATGGTGATAGGGTGGAATGGTGATAGGGCGGCATGGTGATAGGGCGGCATGCTGATAGGGCGGCATGGTGATAGGGCGGTACGGTGATAGGGCGGCATGGTGATAGGGCGGCATGGTGATAGGGCGGAATGGTGATAGGGCGGCACGGTGATAGGGTGGAATGGTGATAGGGCGGCATGGTGATAGGGTGGAATGGTGATAGGGCGGCATGGTGATAGGGCGGCATGGTGATAGGGCGGCATGGTGATAGGGCGGTACGGTGATAGGGCGGCATGGTGATAGGGCGGCATGGTGATAGGGCGGAATGGTGATAGGGCGGCACGGTGATAGGTTGGAATGGTGATAGGGCGGCATGGTGATAGGGTGGAATGGTGATAGGGCGGTACGGGGATAGGGCGGCATGGTGATAGGGCGACATGGTGATATGGCGGCATGGTGATAGGGCGGCATGGTGATAGGGTGGAATGGTGATAGGGCGGCATGGTGATAGGGTGGAATGGTGATAGGGCGGTACGGTGATAGGGCGGCATGGTGATAGGGCGGAATGGTGATAGGTCGGCACGGTGATAGGGTGGAATGGTGATAGGGTGAAATGGTGATAGGGTGGAATGGTGATAGGGCGGCATGGTGATAGGGTGGAATGGTGATAGGTCGGCACGGTGATAGGGTGGAATGGTGATAGGGTGAAATGGTGATAGGGTGGAATGGTGATAGGGCGGCATGGCGATAGGGCGGCATGGTGATAGGGCGGCATGGTGATAGGGCGGTACGGTGATAGGGCGGCATGGTGATAGGGCGGCATGGTGATAGGGCGGTACGGTGATAGGGCGGCATGGTGATAGGGCGGAATGGTGATAGGGCGGAATGGTGATAGGGCGGCACGGTGATAGGGTGGAATGGTGATAGGGCGGCATGGTGATAGGGCGGCATGGTGATAGGGCGGCATGGTGATAGGGCGGTACGGTGATAGGGCGGCATGGTGATAGGGTGGAATGGTGATAGGGTGGAATGGTGATAGGGCGGTACGGTGATAGAGCGGCATGGTGATAGGGCGGCACGGTGATAGGGTGGAATGGTGATAGGGCGGCATGGTGATAGGGTGGAATGGTGATAGGGCGGCACGGTGATAGGGCGGAATGGTGATAGGGCGGCGCACGGTGATAGGGCGGCAAAGTGATAGGGCGGCACGGTGATAGGATGGCACATGGTAGGGCGGCACGGTGATAGGATGGCACAGTGATAGGGCGGCATGGTGATAGAGTGGCATGGGTATAGGGCGGCACGTGATAGGGTGAAATGGTGATAGGGTGGAATGGTGATAGGGCGGCACGGTGATAGGGCGACACGGTGATAGGGTGGCACGGTGATTGGGCGGCACGGTGATAGGCGGCACGGTGATAGGGCGGCACGTGATAGGGCGGCATGGTGATTGGGCGGCACGGTGATAGGGCGGCACGGTGATAGAGTGGCACGGTGATAGGGCGGCAAAGTGATAAGGTGGCATGGTGATAGGGCGGCACGGTGATAGGGCGGCATGGTGATAGGGTGGAATGGTGATAGGGCGGCATGGTGATAGGGCGGCATGGTGATAGGGCGGCACGGTGATAGGGCGGCATGGTGATAGGGCGGCATGGTGATAGGGCGGCATGGTGATAGGGCGGTACGGTGATAGGGCGGCATGGTGATAGGGCGGCATGGTGATAGGGCGGCATGGTGATAGGGTGAAATGGTGATAGGTCGGCACGGTGATAGGGTGGAATGGTGATAGGGTGAAATGGTGATAGGGTGGAATGGTGATAGGGCGGCATGGTGATAGGGCGGCATGCTGATAGGGCGGCATGGTGATAGGGCGGTACGGTGATAGGGCGGCATGGTGATAGGGCGGCATGGTGATAGGGCGGAATGGTGATAGGGCGGCACGGTGATAGGGTGGAATGGTGATAGGGCGGCATGGTGATAGGGTGGAATGGTGATAGGGCGGCATGGTGATAGGGCGGCATGGTGATAGGGCGGCATGGTGATAGGGCGGTACGGTGATAGGGCGGCATGGTGATAGGGCGGCATGGTGATAGGGCGGAATGGTGATAGGGCGGAATGGTGATAGGGCGGCACGGTGATAGGTTGGAATGGTGATAGGGCGGCATGGTGATAGGGTGGAATGGTGATAGGGCGGTACGGGGATAGGGCGGCATGGTGATAGGGCGACATGGTGATATGGCGGCATGGTGATAGGGTGGAATGGTGATAGGGCGGCATGGTGATAGGGTGGAATGGTGATAGGGCGGTACGGTGATAGGGCGGCATGGTGATAGGGCGGAATGGTGATAGGTCGGCACGGTGATAGGGTGGAATGGTGATAGGGTGAAATGGTGATAGGGTCGAATGGTGATAGGGCGGCATGGTGATAGGGTGGAATGGTGATAGGGCGGCATGGCGATAGGGCGGCATGGTGATAGGGCGGCATGGTGATAGGGCGGTACGGTGATAGGGCGGCATGGTGATAGGGCGGCATGGTGATAGGGCGGTACGGTGATAGGGCGGCATGGTGATAGGGCGGAATGGTGATAGGGCGGAATGGTGATAGGGCGGCACGGTGATAGGGTGGAATGGTGATAGGGCGGCATGGTGATAGGGCGGCATGGTGATAGGGCGGCATGGTGATAGGGCGGTACGGTGATAGGGCGGCATGGTGATAGGGTGGAATGGTGATAGGGTGGAATGGTGATAGGGCGGTACGGTGATAGAGCGGCATGGTGATAGGGCGGCACGGTGATAGGGTGGAATGGTGATAGGGCGGCATGGTGATAGGGTGGAATGGTGATAGGGCGGCACGGTGATAGGGCGGAATGGTGATAGGGCGGCGCACGGTGATAGGGCGGCAAAGTGATAGGGCGGCACGGTGATAGGATGGCACATGGTAGGGCGGCACGGTGATAGGATGGCACAGTGATAGGGCGGCATGGTGATAGAGTGGCATGGGTATAGGGCGGCACGTGATAGGGTGAAATGGTGATAGGGTGGAATGGTGATAGGGCGGCACGGTGATAGGGCGGCACGGTGATAGGGTGGCACGGTGATTGGGCGGCACGGTGATAGGTGGCACGGTGATAGGGCGGCACGTGATAGGGCGGCACAGTGATTGGGCGGCACGGTGATAGGGCGGCACGGTGATAGAGTGGCACGGTGATAGGGCGGCAAAGTGATAAGGTGGCATGGTGATAGGGCGGCATGGTGATAGAGTGGCACAGTGATAGGGCGGCAAAGTGATAAGGTGGCATGGTGATAGGGCGGCACGGTGATAGGGCGGCATGGTGATAGGGTGGAATGGTGATAGGGCGGCATGGTGATAGGGCGGCATGGTGATAGGGCGGCACGGTGATAGGGCGGCATGGTGATAGGGCGGCATGGTGATAGGGCGGCATGGTGATAGGGCGGTACGGTGATAGGGCGGCATGGTGATAGGGCGGCATGGTGATAGGGTGAAATGGTGATAGGTCGGCACGGTGATAGGGTGGAATGGTGATAGGGTGAAATGGTGATAGGGTGGAATGGTGATAGGGCGGCATGGTGATAGGGCGGCATGCTGATAGGGCGGCATGGTGATAGGGCGGTACGGTGATAGGGCGGCATGGTGATAGGGCGGCAGGGTGATAGGGCGGAATGGTGATAGGGCGGCACGGTGATAGGGTGGAATGGTGATAGGGCGGCATGGTGATAGGGTGGAATGGTGATAGGTCGGCATGGTGATAGGGTGGAATGGTGATAGGGTGAAATGGTGATAGGGTGGAATGGTGATAGGGCGGCATGGTGATAGGGTGGAATGGTGATAGGTCGGCATGGTGATAGGGTGGAATGGTGATAGGGCGGCATGGTGATAGGGCGGCATGGTGATAGGGCGGCATGGTGATAGGGCGGCATGGTGATAGGGCGGCACGGTGATAGGGCGGCATGGTGATAGGGTGGAATGGTGATAGGGCGGAATGGTGATAGGGCGGCATGGTGATAGGGCGGCATGGTGATAGGGCGGCACGGTGATAGGGCGGCATGGTGATAGGGCGGCATGGTGATAGGGCGGCATGGTGATAGGGCGGTACGGTGATAGGGCGGCATGGTGATAGGGCGGCATGGTGATAGGGCGGCATGGTGATAGGGTGAAATGGTGATAGGTCGGCACGGTGATAGGGTGGAATGGTGATAGGGTGAAATGGTGATAGGGTGGAATGGTGATAGGGCGGCATGGTGATAGGGCGGCATGCTGATAGGGCGGCATGGTGATAGGGCGGTACGGTGATAGGGCGGCATGGTGATAGGGCGGCATGGTGATAGGGCGGAATGGTGATAGGGCGGCACGGTGATAGGGTGGAATGGTGATAGGGCGGCATGGTGATAGGGTGGAATGGTGATAGGTCGGCATGGTGATAGGGTGGAATGGTGATAGGGTGAAATGATGATAGGGTGGAATGGTGATGGGGCGGCATGGTGATAGGGCGGTATGGTGATAGGGCGGCATGGTGATAGGGCGGCATGGTGATAGGGCGGCATGGTGATAGGGCGTTACGGTGATAGGGCGGCATGGTGATAGGGCGGCATGGTGATAGGGCGGAATGGTGATAGGGCGGAATGGTGATAGGGCGGCACGGTGATAGGTTGGAATGGTGATAGGGCGGCATGGTGATAGGGTGGAATGGTGATAGGGCGGTACGGGGATAGGGCGGCATGGTGATAGGGCGACATGGTGATAGGGCGGCATGGTGATAGGGCGGCATGGTGATAGGGTGGAATGGTGATAGGGCGGCATGGTGATAGGGTGGAATGGTGATAGGGCGGTACGGTGATAGGGCGGCATGGTGATAGGGCGGAATGGTGATAGGTCGGCACGGTGATAGGGTGGAATGGTGATAGGGTGAAATGGTGATAGGGTGGAATGGTGATAGGGCGGCATGGTGATAGGGTGGAATGGTGATAGGTCGGCACGGTGATAGGGTGGAATGGTGATAGGGTGAAATGGTGATAGGGTGGAATGGTGATAGGGCGGCATGGCGATAGGGCGGCATGGTGATAGGGCGGCATGGTGATAGGGCGGTACGGTGATAGGGCGGCATGGTGATAGGGCGGCATGGTGATAGGGCGGTACGGTGATAGGGCGGCATGGTGATAGGGCGGAATGGTGATAGGACGGAATGGTGATATGGCGGCACGGTGATAGGGTGGAATGGTGATAGGGCGGCATGGTGATAGGGCGGCATGGTGATAGGGCGGCATGGTGATAGGGCGGTACGGTGATAGGGCGGCATGGTGATAGGGTGGAATGGTGATAGGGCGGTACGGTGATAGAGCGGCATGGTGATAGGGCGGCACGGTGATAGGGTGGAATGGTGATAGGGCGGAATGGTGATAGGGCGGCACGGTGATAGGGCGGCACGGTGATAGGGCGGAATGGTGATAGGGCGGCGCACGGTGATAGGGCGGCAAAGTGATAGGGCGGCACGGTGATAGGATGGCACATGGTAGGGCGGCACGGTGATAGGATGGCACAGTGATAGGGCGGCATGGTGATAGAGTGGCATGGGTATAGGGCGGCACGTGATAGGGTGAAATGGTGATAGGGTGGAATGGTGATAGGGCGGCACGGTGATAGGGCGGCACGGTGATAGGGTGGCACGGTGATTGGGCGGCACGGTGATAGGCGGCACGGTGATAGGGCGGCACGTGATAGGGCGGCACGGTGATTGGGCGGCACGGTGATAGGGCGGCACGGTGATAGAGTGGCACGGTGATAGGGCGGCAAAGTGATAAGGTGGCATGGTGATAGGGCGGCACGGTGATAGAGTGGCACGGTGATAGGGCGGCAAAGTGATAAGGTGGCATGGTGATAGGGCGGCACGGTGATTGGGCGGCATGTGATAGGGTGGAATGGTGATAGGGCGGAATGGTGATAGGGCGGCACGGTGATAGGATGGCACATGGTAGGGCGGCACGGTGATAGGGTGGTTTGCTGGTAAGGTGGCACAGTGATAGGGCGGCACGGTGATAGGGTGACACGGTGGTAGGGCGGAACGGTGATAAAGTGGCACAGTGATAGGGCGGCACGGTGGTAGGGTGGCTTGCTGGTAGGATGGCACAGTGCTAAGGTGTCACTGTGATAGGATGGCACACTGAAAAAGGGGTGACTCGCTGACAGGGTGCACGATGATAGGGTGGGACGCCACCACGGATTACAATAAGGGCCCAGACTATCTGTATCTGTCTTCTCCACTCATTCACATTTGCCAGCTTTGTTGCCTTTGAAAAATTCCACCTGTATGTTTTGTTTAACTCCTTACCACGCAGAATGTGAAGAGAAGCACCATCATCTGTATCACATCCGTACATTGGATGCCCAGTTTGGCTATTAAGGCTCTGGACTCTGCTTTACGCCGTGGCTCTTCTTCCTTTAGGCGCTGCTATGACCAGTGACCCTTGTCTGTTGGATCCCCTGTCTCATCACAAGTCCTTCTGCTGTTCTTTCCTCCATGCTTTATATTGCAGCTTTGCTCCAGTACCACACTGCCACCTTTAATCTGTGCCTCCAGCTTAGATACACTGTCTGTTGGAGTCTAGCGCAGACTCATGTCCAGATTTTTCTCACGGAAGCTCAGACAGATGTCGCCTTTAATCTATCCCAATGCTTTACATTACAGCACTGCTCCATGGCCCAACCATGTTGTATCACTTCTGTTTAGATGCAATGTCAGGACTCCGAAATCCACTAAAGCTCATCCATGTTTCCCCCATGCTTTACACTCTAGCTTTGCTTGTAGGCTGGTAGGCATAATTCCACCATATCTCACACTGTATATCTCTATAATATTCCATCTGAGGCTGTTTCCTCCATGCTTTACACTGCTGCAGCCTCAACTGTAGGGAACATTTTGTGCGCTGTGTTGTTGGGTGGAGGGGAGAGGTTGCACATTGTGCCCCGCAGCGGCAGCCATCTGATATTCTCCAGTATTGTGAGATTTGTTATGGGGTCACTAATTGGGCCACAATGTAATATAGACCGCTGCACAGTGTAAGGAGCTGAGCGACACTGAGGGGCACTGGGGGACGTGATCCGGGCGCGGCCGGGCCCCTCATGTATAATACACGTGTGCAGTGAGCCGAGCACCGAGCGGATGTGACATTGCATTGTACACGGCAGCTCTGTAATAGGCTGAGAAATTAATACTTCATTCATTATGTAAATAATTTACATGTATTAAAACAGTGCATGACGCAGAGTAGCGCCGCCACCGAAAGGGAAATCAATCAGATAGGAGGCGGAGGTGAAGACCCTACAAGCTGGGGCAGAAGGAGGAAAGAGGGAAGAGGGTCTCCGGCTCTGATGGAGACAGATCGGGGTGAACAAACCCCCCTCATCCCAGGACTGAGGGGAAACTTGTTTCATTGCATCCACTATACAAGTGCATGAAGCTACATGTCTTGTTATATATATTGTAGGAAATCCAGGTAGGACGGTGTTAAATCCTAGCACAGCAGGCATTAATTAGATGCACCTGACCAGCTTTGACTAAGAACCAGGACATGGGTTCAGCCAGCCTCTGTCTGTCTGCTGAATGTTGAGCTCAGTGTATGGACAGTGTTGAAGCTGGTGAGTGACCAGCCAAAATGTGAGCTGAGAAAGACACATCCCAGGGTCTCTCTCTGGTTGGAGATTACACAGGTAAGCTAGGAGTTCTCAGCAGTTTGCGTGCTGGAGCTGGTGAGTGACCAGCCAAAATGTGAGCTGAGAAAGACACATCCTGGGGTCTCTCTCTGGTTGGAGATTACACAGGTAAGCTAGGAGTTCTCAGCAGTGTGCGTGCTGGAGCTGGTGAGTGACCAGCCAAAATGTGAGCTGAGAAAGACACATCCTGGAGTCTCTCTCTGGTTGGAGATTACACAGGTAAGCTAGGAGTTCTCAGCAGTCTGCGTGCTGGAGCTGGTGAATGACCAGCCAAAACGTGATCTGAGAAAGACACATCCTGGAGTCTCTCTCTGATTGGAGATTACACAGGTAAGCTAGGAGTTCTCAGCAGTCTGCGTGCTGGAGCTGGTGAATGACCAGCCAAAACGTGAGCTGAGAAAGACACATCCTGGGGTCTCATTCTGATTGGCGATTACACAGGTAAGCTAGGAGTTCTGAGCAGTATGCGTGCTGGAGCTGGTGAGTGACCAGCCAAAACGTGAGCTGAGAAAGACACATCCTGGAGTCTCTCTCTGATTAGAGATTACACAGGTAAGCTAGGAGTTCTCAGCAGTCTGCGTGCTGGAGCTGGTGAGTGACCAGCCAAAATGTGAGCTGCGAAAGACACATCCTGAGGTCTCTCTCTGATTGGAGATTACACAGGTAAGCTAGGAGTTCTGAGCAGTCTGCATGCTGGAGCTGGTGAGTGACCAGCCAAAACCTGAGCTGAGAAAGACACATCCTCGAGTCTCTGTGTACATACATTACTGTTGTGAGTTCTGTTTTTGGGCTCTCTCTGGTGGTTACTGATGGTACTGGGTGATTTGTGTTCTGCTGTCTCTGGTGTCCACCTGTTCTATTAGGATTTGGGAGTTTCCTATTTAACCGGGCTTTCTTGTCATTTCCCCGCCGGCTATCAAGGTTATCAGAGTGTTTTGTTACCTCAGCTTCTGGCTTCAGTAATCTTCAGGACAAGCTAAGTTTTGATTTTCTTGTTCCACGTTTTGCTTTATTTTTGTCTTGTCCAGCTTGCATATAATTTTCTCTTTGCTGCTGGTTGCTTTAGTGGGCTGTAATTGCTCCTCATGTTCCATGAGTTGGAACATGAGTTCAAGTAATTACAGGATGGTTTTTTGAAGGGTTTTTTGCTGACCGCGCAGTTTACTTTTGTATCCTCTGCTATCTAGTTTTAGCGGGCCTCATTTTGCTGAATCTGTTTTCATACTGTGTATGTGCCTTCCTCTCATTTCACCGTCATTATATGTGGGGGGCTGCTATTTCTGTGGGGTATTTCTCTGGAGGCAAGAGAGGTCTGTGTTTCTTCTAATAGGGGAAGTTAGATCTTCGGCTGGTGCGAGACGTCTAGGATCAACGTAGGCACGTTCCCCGGCTATTGTTATTTGTGTGTTCAGGTTTAGGGTCGCGGTCAGCTCAGGTTCCATCACCCTAGAGCTCGTTGGTGCTTGTCCTTTTGTGATTCCCTGCCATTGGAATCATGACAGTATAGCCGGACCAAATGTTTGGGCTGAAGTAGGAGGAAAAGTAGTCTGAGGAAGGTTTTTTTTTGTTTGTTTTTTTTTTCTCTCCTCTGAGGTTGCTGCCTAGCCTTAATTGCAGCCAGGCATTTTTTTTTTTCCTCCTCTTAATCCTTGAATGGCTCTGACCTTAGCTGTTTATCATGGACGTCCAGAGTTTAGCTTCCAGCTTGAATAATCTTGCTGCTAAGGTTCAAAATATACAAGATTTTGTTGTACATTCTCCTATGTCTGAACCTAGAATTCCTATTCCAGAGTTCTTTGCTGGAGATAGATCTAGTTTTCTGAATTTTAGGAACAATTGCAAGCTGTTCCTTTCTTTGAAATCTCGCTCTTCTGGAGACCCTGCTCAGCAGGTTAAGATTATTATATCTTTCCTGCGGGGTGACCCTCAAAATTGGGCATTTGCATTGGCACCAGGGGATCCTGCGTTGCTTAATGTGGATGCGTTTTTTCTGGCATTGGGTTTGCTCTATGAGGAACCTAACCAGGAGATTCAGGCTGAAAAAGCTTTATTAGCTCTCTCTCAGGGGCAAGATGAAGCAGAAATATATTGTCAAAAATTTCGGAAATGGTCAGTGCTTACTCAGTGGAATGAGTGCGCCCTGGCTGCAAAGTTCAGAGATGGCCTTTCTGAGGCCATTAAAGATGTTATGGTGGGGTTCCCTGCGCCTACGGGTCTGAATGAGTCTATGACTATGGCTATTCAGATTGATCGGCGTTTACGGGAGCGCAAACCTGTGCACCATTTGGCGGTGTCTTCTGAACAGGCACTTGAGACAATGCAATGTGATAGAGTTCAGTCTAGAAGTGAACGGCAAAACTATAGGCGGAAAAATGGGTTGTGCTTTTATTGTGGTGATTCAGCTCATGTTATATCAGCATGCTCTAAACGCACAGAAAAGGTTGATAAGTCTGTTGCCATTAGTACGTTACAGTCTAAGTTCATTCTGTCTGTGACTCTGATTTGTTCATTATCATCCATTTCCGTCGATGCCTATGTGGATTCAGGCGCTGCCCTGAGTCTTATGGATTGGTCATTTGCCAAGCGATGTGGGTTTAGTCTTGAGCCTCTGGAAGTCCCTATTCCTTTGAAGGGAATTGACTCTACACCTTTGGCTATGAATAAACCTCAGTACTGGACACAAGTGACCATGCGTATGACTCCCGTTCATCAGGAGGTGATTCGCTTCCTGGTATTGTATAATTTACATGATGTTCTAGTACTTGGTCTGCCATGGTTACAAACTCATAATCCAGTCCTTGACTGGAAAACAATGTCTGTGTTAAGCTGGGGATGTCAGGGGGTTCATGATGATGCACCTCCGATTTCTATCGCTTCATCTACTCCTTCTGAGGTTCCTGTATTTTTGTCTGATTATCGGGATGTTTTTGAGGAGCCTAAGCTCAGTTCGCTTCCTCCTCACAGGGATTGCGATTGTGCTATAGATTTAATTCCTGGTAGTAAATTTCCTAAAGGTCGTTTGTTCAATCTGTCAGTGCCAGAGCATACTGCTATGCGGGATTATGTTAAGGAGTCCTTGGAAAAGGGACATATCCGTCCATCTTCGTCCCCTTTGGGAGCAGGTTTTTTTTTCGTGGCCAAAAAAGATGGGTCCTTGAGGCCTTGTATAGATTATCGTCTTTTGAATAAGATTACCGTAAAATATCAGTATCCTTTGCCTTTGTTGACTGATTTGTTTGCTCGCATTAAGGGGGCTAAATGGTTCACTAAGATTGATCTTCGGGGTGCGTATAATCTTATACGAATAAAGCAAGGTGATGAGTGGAAAACCGCATTTAATACGCCTGAGGGCCATTTTGAGTATTTGGTAATGCCTTTCGGACTTTCTAATGCTCCTTCAGTCTTCCAGTCCTTTATGCACGATATTTTCCGTGAATATCTGGATAAATTTATGATTGTGTATTTGGATAATATTTTGGTTTTTTCTGATGACTGGGAGTCTCATGTTCAGCAGGTCAGGAAGGTGTTTCAGGTCCTGCGGGCTAATTCCTTGTTTGTAAAGGGCTCAAAGTGTCTCTTTGGAGTCCAGAAGATTTCTTTCTTGGGGTATATTTTTTCCCCTTCTACTATTGAGATGGATCCCGTCAAGGTTCGGGCTATTTGTGACTGGACGCAGCCTGCATCTCTTAAGAGTCTGCAGAAGTTCTTAGGCTTTGCTAATTTCTATCGTCGTTTTATAACTAATTTTTCTAGTGTTGTTAAGCCTTTGACGGATTTGACTAAGAAGGGTGCTGTTGTTGCTGATTGGTCTCCTGCGGCTGTGGAGGCCTTTCGGGAACTTAAACGCCGGTTTTCTTCTGCTCCTGTGTTGCGTCAGCCTGATGTTTCGCTTCCTTTCCAAGTTGAGGTTGATGCTTCCGAGATTGGAGCGGGGGCGGTTTTGTCACAGAGAAGCTCCGATTGCTCGGTGATGAAGCCATGTGCGTTCTTTTCTAGAAAATTTTCGCCCGCTGAGCGGAATTATGATGTGGGTAATCGGGAACTTTTGGCCATGAAGTGGGCATTTGAGGAGTGGCGTCATTGGCTGGAGGGTGCTAGACATCGTGTGGTGGTCTTGACTGATCACAAAAATCTGATTTACCTTGAGTCTGCCAGGCGTCTGAATCCTAGACAGGCTCGTTGGTCACTGTTTTTCTCTCGTTTCAATTTTGTGGTTTCATACCTGCCAGGTTCAAAGAATGTGAAGGCGGATGCTCTTTCTAGGAGTTTTGTGCCTGACTCCCCTGGAAATTCTGAGCCCACTGGTATCCTTAGGGATGGGGTGATTTTGTCGGCCGTCTTCCCAGACTTGCGACGTGCTTTGCAGGAGTTTCAGGCGGGTAAACCTGATCGTTGTCCGCCTGAGAGACTGTTTGTTCCAGATAGTTGGACCAGTAGAGTCATCTCCGAGGTCCATTCTTCTGCGTTGGCAGGTCATCCTGGAATATTTGGTACTAGAGACTTGGTGGCCAGGTCTTTTTGGTGGCCTTCCTTGTCGAGGGATGTGCGTTCTTTTGTGCAGTCTTGTGAGGTTTGTGCTCGGGCTAAGCCTTGCTGTTCTCGTGCCAGTGGATTGTTGTCACCTTTGCCTATCCCGAAGAGGCCTTGGACGCACATTTCCATGGACTTTATTTCGGATCTCCCTGTCTCTCAAAAAATGTCTGTCATCTGGGTTGTGTGTGACCGCTTTTCTAAAATGGTTCATCTTGTACCCTTGCCTAAGTTGCCTTCCTCCTCTGAGTTGGTCCCTCTGTTTTTCCAGAACGTGGTTTGTTTGCATGGGATTCCGGAGAACATCGTTTCTGACAGGGGATCCCAGTTTGTGTCTAGATTTTGGCGGACGTTCTGTGCTAAGATGGGCATTGATTTGTCCTTTTCGTCTGCATTCCATCCTCAGACGAATGGCCAGACGGAGCGAACTAATCAGACCTTGGAAACTTATTTGAGGTGTATTGTTTCTGCTGATCAGGATGACTGGGTTACCTTTTTGCCGCTGGCCGAGTTTGCCCTTAATAATCGGGCTAGTTCTGCTACCTTGGTTTCTCCTTTCTTTTGTAATTCGGGGTTTCATCCTCGTTTTTCCTCTGGTCAGGTGGAGCCTTCTGATTATCCTGGAGTGGACATGGTGGTGGATGGGTTGCATCGGATTTGGAGTCATGTGGTGGACAATTTGAAGTTGTCCCAGGAGAAGGCTCAGCAGTTTGCTAATCGCCGTCGCCGCGTGGGTCCTCGACTTCGTGTTGGGGACTTGGTGTGGTTGTCTTCTCGTTTTGTTCCTATGAAGGTCTCTTCTCCTAAGTTCAAGCCTCGGTTCATCGGTCCTTATAGGATCTTGGAAATTCTTAACCCTGTGTCGTTTCGTTTGGATCTCCCGGCATCGTTTGCTACTCATAATGTGTTCCATCGGTCGTTGTTGCGGAGGTATGAGGTACCTGTTGTTCCTTCGCTTGAGCCTCCTGCTCCGGTGCTGGTGGAGGGAGAATTGGAGTATGTTGTGGAGAAGATCTTGGATTCTCGTGTTTCCAGACGGAAACTCCAATATTTGGTCAAGTGGAAGGGTTATGGTCAGGAGGATAATTCTTGGGTGGTTGCCTCTGATGTTCATGCTGATGATTTGGTCCGCGCTTTTCATAGGGCTCATCCTGGTCGCCCTGGTGGTTCTCGTGAGTTCTGTTTTTGGGCTCCCTCTGGTGGTTACTGATGGTACTGGGTGATTTGTGTTCTGCTGTCTCTGGTGTCCACCTGTTCTATTAGGATTTGGGAGTTTCCTATTTAACCGGGCTTTCTTGTCATTTCCCCGCCGGCTATCAAGGTTATCAGAGTGTTTTGTTACCTCAGCTTCTGGCTTCAGTAATCTTCAGGACAAGCTAAGTTTTGATTTTCTTGTTTCACGTTTTGCTTTATTTTTGTCTTGTCCAGCTTGCATATAATTTTCTCTTTGCTGCTGGTTGCTTTAGTGGGCTGTAATTGCTCCTCATGTTCCATGAGTTGGAACATGAGTTCAAGTAATTACAGGATGGTTTTTTGAAGGGTTTTTTGCTGACCGCGCAGTTTACTTTTGTATCCTCTGCTATCTAGTTTTAGCGGGCCTCATTTTGCTGAATCTGTTTTCATACTGTGTATGTGCCTTCCTCTCATTTCACTGTCATTATATGTGGGGGGCTGCCATTTCTGTGGGGTATTTCTCTGGAGGCAAGAGAGGTCTGTGTTTCTTCTAATAGGGGAAGTTAGATCTTCGGCTGGTGCGAGACATCTAGGATCAACGTAGGCACGTTCCCCGGCTATTGTTATTTGTGTGTTCAGGTTTAGGGTCGCGGTCAGCTCAGGTTCCATCACCCTAGAGCTCGTTGGTGCTTGTCCTTTTGTGATTCCCTGCCATTGGAATCATGACACATTACAATACTGATCCTGAGTTACATCCTGTATTATACTCCAGAGCTGCACTCACTATTCTGCTGGTGCAGTCACTGTGTACATACATTACATTACTGATCCTGAGTTACATCCTGTATTATACCCCAGAGCTGTACTCACTATTCTGCTGGTGCAGTCACTGTGTACATACACTACATTACTGATCCTGAGTTACATCCTGTATTATACCACAGAGCTGCACTCACTATTCTGCTGGTGCAGTCACTGTGTACATACATTACATTACTGATCCTGAGTTACCTCCTGTATTATACTCCAGAGCTGCACTCACTATTCTGCTGGTGCAGTCACTGTGTACATACATTACATTACTGATCCTGAGTTACATCATGTATTATACCTCAGAGCTGCACTCACTATTCTGCTGGTGCAGTCACTGTGTACATACATTACATTACTGATCCTGAGTTACATCCTGTATTATACTCCAGAGCTGCACTCACTATTCTGCTGGTGCAGTCACTGTGTACATACATTACATTACTGATCCTGAGTTACATCCTGTATTATACCCCAGAGCTGCACTCACTATTCTGCTGGTGCAGTCACTGTGTACATACATTACATTACTGATCCGGAGTTACATCCTGTATTATACCCCAGAGCTGCACTCACTATTCTGCTGGTGCAGTCACTGTGTACATACATTACATTACTGATCCTGAGTTACATCCTGTATTATACCCCAGAGCTGCACTCACTATTCTGCTGGTGCAGTCACTGTGTACATACATTACATTACTGATCCTGAGTTACATCCTGTATTATACCACAGAGCTGCACTCACTATTCTGCTGGTGCAGTCACCGTGTACATACATTACATTACTGATCCTGAGTTACCTCCTGTATTATACCCCAGAGCTGCACTCACTATTCTGCTGGTGCAGTCACTGTGTACATACATTACTGATCCTGAGTTACCTCCTGTATTATACCCCAGAGCTGCACTCACTATTGTGGTGCAGTCACTGTGTACATACATTGCATTACTGATCCGGAGTTACCTCCTGTATTATACCCCAGAGCTGCACTCACTATTCTGGTGCAGTCACTGTGTATATACATGACAGACGTCTACTGTACAGGACATTGAGCTCTTGTGCTCCCTCTACAGGTGACTTCAGGCAGACAGAATTCTATCCTTTCCTCCACAGAGGATTTGGTGCTTTGTATCAGAAGATCGGCTCCATCCTCTGTGCTATGTTGCTGAGTGGTCTCACCAGTTTCTTGATAGAACCCTTTTTAGTACTGTATGTGATAGAGGGTGATACACTGTAACGACACACTCAGGTGCAGTAATATCGGGGCATGAAATCTACATTCCAGAACATTCCATACGTCGTTATTGGGTGAGTAATTCTGCCGATGTTACACTGGCACGGTGATTCGTTAACGAGTTGTGGCATTATGTGAGGGAAGCGTCGTCCATTTCCTCAGACGAGTTCTATCTCCTGATGCTTCAAGTGCCACAAGATAACTCATTATTCATTTCTCTCCAGTATTGAGAGTATGGCTGTCGGCTCATTCATTACAGGCGGCGATGACACAGCGCGGTGGCGGCATTACGAAGTGACTATAAGGGCCGCGCTCCCACACTCTCCGCCATACACTGTGTGCACCAGGGTCATGTGTAATGATACAGGATCCACAGAGGAGCGGCAGAGATACATTCATCTATTCACTGGATACAAGTGTGAGATGGAAAGACGGAACCTTCTAGAACTGATAGCGAACATCACCGACTGTCCTGGAGAAAGCAGCTCTGCGCTCCCTGCTTTGTTGCTGCCCACTTAGGTGTATATATACAGGGGCATGTAGAAGTCTGGGCACCCCTGGTCAAAATTACCATTATTGTGAACAGTTCAGCAAGCTGAAGATTAAATGATCTTTAAAAGGCATAAAGTTACAGATGACACATTCCGTCTGTATTTTTCGGAAAAAAAAATCCATATACTGTATATATTTTCATATTTTACATTTTAAAAAATACGAAATGGGCCGATGCAAAACAGTGGGCACCCTGCATGGTCAGTACCAAGTAGCGCCCCCTTTTGCAAGTATCACAGTTAGTAAACACTTTTTGCAGCCAGACAAGAGTCTTTCAGATCTTGTCTGAGGGATTTTCCTCGGTTCTTCCTTGGAGAATTCCTCCAGTTCTGTGAGATTCCTGGGGGCGTCTTGCTTCCTCTGCTATTTTGAGGTTTAATCACAGATTTTCAATGGTGTTCAGATCAGGGGACTGTGAGGGCCATTGTAAATCCTTCAGCTTGCGCCTTTTGAGGTCGTCTATTGTGGATGGTGACGTGTATTTAGGATCATTCTCCATTTGTAGCAGACACCCTCTTCCTCTTTTCACCTTCAGCTTTTTAACAGATAGTGTTATGTTGGCATCAAGAATGTGTTGTTGAAATTTCATGGAATCCATTCTTCCCTCTACCCGTGAAATGTTCCCTGTGCCATTGGCTGCAACACAACCGCAAAGCATGATTGATCCTCCCTCCATGCTCAAGGGTTGGTGAGATGTTATTTTCCTGAAATTCTCTGCCCTTTTTTCTCCACATGTAGATAAGTTCTAAGCTGGAGAAATTGAGGAAAATAGAGGAAACGCTATCTCAGCATAGTACATAGTAGTATACTAGTTTGTGTGGATATAGATTTTGCTCACCTGAGCAGATTGTGCTGAATAGGCCCAACACTAGGAGTCACTTTTGATAGGTGGGAATCCTTTCAATGGCACGCAGCTCCTCCGATGACCGTGGTGAATTGCTTTCCTTGCCCAAAAAGGCTCCTCCACAAGGACATGATGAAAAAATGGATATCCCAAGGTGCTTCCAAGGTTTTCTGTGTATTGTTTCGGGGATTGGGATCCCTCCTACAAATGGAAGCATCTCTGGATATCTATTTTTTTTTCTTTTTCTCCACACATACCTTTTAGTCATTGTGGACAAAGAGTTCTATTTTACCTCATCTGTCCACAGGACTTGTTTCCAAAAATGCATCAGGCTTGTGTAGATATTTTGCATACTTCTGATGCTGAATTTTATGGTGACGATGCAGGAGAGGTTTTCTTCTGATGACTCTTCCATGAAGACCATATTTGTGCAGGTGTCTTTGAAAAGTAAAACATTGTACTACAACTCCACAGTCTGCTAAATGTTTCTGGAGATCTTTTGCAGTCAAGCGGGGGTTCTGATATGCCTCTCTAGAAGTCCTATGAGCAGCTCCCACTAAAATTTTGCTTGGTCTTCCAGTCATTATCTTGACCTCCACTTATCCTGGTAATGGCCATTTCTTAACATTTCAAACTGAGGAAATGGCAACCTGGAAACTCTTTGCTATCGTCTTATAGCCTTCTCCTGCCTTGTGGGCCTCCACCATTTTCCTTATCAGAGTGCTCTGCAGCTGCTTAAAAGAACCCATGGCTGCTGTTTGTTTGGCACAAGGTTAGAGGAGGCTGGGTTTTGATAAAGCTGGAAATTTGCATCATTTGGCCATTCCTTAATTATCACACAAATCTCCAAGGGTGTCCAATTTTTTGCATCTGCCCATTTTCCATTTCGTAATTTTTAAAATGTAAAAGATAAATAAATATATATATATATATATATATATATATTTTATCTTTTACATTTTAAAAATTACGAAATGGAAAATATATATACATATTTACTACAATACAAAGGATAATGTGTCATCTGAAACTTAAGGCCTTTTAGAGATCATTTCTTCTTCAACTTGCTTAACTATTCACAATAACAGTAATTTTGACCAGGGCTGCAAAAAACTCTTACATGCCGCTGTCTAACAGTTATTTATATAAAAGTCAAAATGTAAGTAACAATATGATCAACGAGGCAGCATTCTGATTGTTTCCTGATTTTCATCGTAAACAGCAAATGTAAAGAATAAATGTACAGAACAGTAAAGAGATATAGACGGAATACAAGGTGCCTGGAGCATTGTATGTGATGTCTAAAATGTTACCAAGATGGAGCGTCCCTTTAATTTGTCATCACTGTCACTTTACTGGGGGACGCGATAGATTGATGTCCAATAAGATTGGATAAATGATCCTAAAGTGTTAATTATACCAGGAGGCCTGGACAGAGGTGATTATAGTGCCCACATTACTGTCTGTGCTGCATATTCATCATCATTATTGCTGTTTTCCGTCCAGCATTTAAAGGAGTTTGTGTTTGTTGTTTCTGCAGAATCAGCGGAAAGCAAAGTCCGGAATAATCCGAGGGTCACTAGAAAGTACTGACACCGGTTACCTAAGTGTAGCGGGAGACAAGACTAATCACCAAAACTACATTATCCATGTATTATCTATCTTATTATCTATCCATCTAATATCTATCATCTATTATCTATCTACAGGTCCTTCTCAAAAAATTAGCATATAGTGTTAAATTTCATTATTTACCATAATGTAATGATTACAATTAAACTTTCATATATTATAGATTCATTATCCACCAACTGAAATTTGTCAGGTCTTTTATTGTTTTAATACTGATGATTTTGGCATACAACTCCTGATAACCCAAAAAACCTGTCTCAATAAATTAGCATATCAAGAAAAGGTTCTCTAAACGACCTATTACCCTAATCTTCTGAATCAACTAATTAACTCTAAACACATGCAAAAGATACCTGAGGCTTTTATAAACTCCCTGCCTGGTTCATTACTCAAAACCCCCATCATGGGTAAGACTAGCGACCTGACAGATGTCAAGAAGGCCATCATTGACACCCTCAAGCAAGAGGGTAAGACCCAGAAAGAAATTTCTCAACAAATAGGCTGTTCCCAGAGTGCTGTATCAAGGCACCTCAATGGTAAGTCTGTTGGAAGGAAACAATGTGGCAGAAAACGCTGTACAACGAGAAGAGGAGACCGGACCCTGAGGAAGATTGTGGAGAAGGACCGATTCCAGACCTTGGGGAACCTGAGGAAGCAGTGGACTGAGTCTGGTGTGGAAACATCCAGAGCCACCGTGCACAGGCGTGTGCAGGAAATGGGCTACAGGTGCCGCATTCCCCAGGTAAAGCCACTTTTGAACCATAAACAGCGGCAGAGGCGCCTGACCTGGGCTACAGAGAAGCAGCACTGGACTGTTGCTAAGTGGTCCCAAGTACTTTTTTCTGATGAAAGCAAATTTTGCATGTCATTCGGAAATCAAGGTGCCAGAGTCTGGAGGAAGACTGGGGAGAAGGAAATGCCAAAATGCCTGAAGTCCAGTGTCAAGTACCCACAGTCAGTGATGGTGTGGGGTGCCATGTCAGCTGCTGGTGTTGGTCCACTGTGTTTCATCAAGGGCAGGGTCAATGCAGCTAGCTATCAGGAGATTTTGGAGCACTTCATGCTTCCATCGGCTGAAATGCTTTATGGAGATAAAGATTTCATTTTTCAGCACGACCTGGCACCTGCTCACAGTGCCAAAACCACTGGTAAATGGTTTACTGACCATGGTATTACTGTGCTCAATTGGCCTGCCAACTCTCCTGACCTGAACCCCATAGAGAATCTGTGGGATATTGTGAAGAGAAAGTTGAGAGACGCAAGACCCAACACTCTGGATGAGCTTAAGGCCGCTATTGAAGCATCCTGGGCCTCCATAACATCTCAGCAATGTCACAGGCTGATTGCCTCCATGCCACGCCGCATTGAAGCAATCATTTCTGCCAAAGGATTCCCCACCAAGTATTGAGTGCATAACTGAACATTATTATTTGATGGTTTTTTGTTTGTTATTAAAAAACACTTTTATTTGATTGGATGGGTGAAATATGCTAATTTATTGAGACAGGTTTTTTGGGTTATCAGGAGTTGTATGCCAAAATCATCAGTATTAAAACAATAAAAGACCTGACAAATTTCAGTTGGTGGATAATGAATCAATAATATATGAAAGTTTAATTGTAACCATTACATTATGGTAAATAATGAAATGTAACACTATATGCTAATTTTTTGAGAAGGACCTGTATCTATCTATTATCTATCTATTATCTATCTATTAAATTTAAAAAAGCTTTATTCAGTAGCAAATGAACACTAGTTTTGCCAAAACAATAACAATAGGGAATAGAGACTGTAGGAGCTATGGATGGGGCACATCCAGGGTGGACGCTGTTGAAGTTTGTGGCATATCATATACTACCAATTTTTCAAAGCGAATGGCCGCGCTCACATACTGTGCTGTTCTCTCCTGTGCTCACATACTGTGCTGCTCTCTCCTGTGCTCACATACTGTGCTGCTCTCTCCTGTGCTCACATACTGTGCTGCTCTCTCCTGTGCTCACATACTGCACTGTTCTCTCCTGTGCTCACATACTGCACTGCTCTCTCCTGTGCTCACATACTGTGCTGCTCTCTCCTGTGCTCACATACTGTGCTGCTCTCTCCTGTGCTCACATACTGCACTGTTCTCTCCTGTGCTCACATACTGCACTGTTCTCTCCTGTGCTCACATACTGTGCTGCTCTCCCTGTGCTCACATACTGTACTGCTCTCTCCTGTGCTCACATACTGCACTGCTCTCTCCTGTGCTCACATACTGTGCTGCTCTCTCCTGTGCTCACATACTGTGCTGCTCTCTCCTGTGCTCACATACTGTGCTGCTCTCTCCTGTGCTCACATACTGCGCTGCTCTCTCCTGTGCTCACATACTGCACTGTTCTCTCCTGTGCTCACATACTGCACTGTTCTCTCCTGTGCTCACATACTGCACTGTTCTCTCCCCGTGCTCACATACTGCGCTGCTCTCTCCTGTGCTCACATCCTGCGCTGCTCTCCCTGTGCTCACATACTGTGCTGCTCTCTCCTCCATGCTCACATACTATGCTGCTCTTTCCCCTGTGCTCACATACTGCACTGCTCTCTTCCCTGTGCTCACATACTGTACTGCTCTCTCCCCTGTGCTCACATACTGTACTGCTCTCTCCTGTGCTCACATACTGCACTGCTCTCTCCTGTGCTCACATACTGTGCTGCTCTCTCCTGTGCTCACATACTGTGCTGCTCTCTCCTGTGCTCACATACTGCACTGCTCTCTCCTGTGCTCACATACTGTACTGCTCTCTCCTGTGCTCACATACTGCGCTGCTCTCTCCTGTGCTCACATACTGTGCTGCTCTCTCCTTTTCTCACATACTGCGCTGCTCTCTCCTGTGCTCACATACTGCACTGTTCTCTCCTGTGCTCACATACTGCACTGCTCTCTCCTGTGCTCACATACTGTGCTGCTCTCTCCTGTGCTCACATACTGTACTGCTCTCTCCTGTGCTCACATACTGCACTGTTCTCTCCCCGTGCTCACATACTGCGCTGCTCTCTCCTGTGCTCACATACTGCGCTGCTCTCCCTGTGCTCACATACTGTGCTGCTCTCTCCTCCATGCTCACATACTATGCTGCTCTTTCCCCTGTGCTCACATACTGCACTGCTCTCTCCCCTGTGCTCACATACTGTACTGCTCTCTCCTGTGCTCACATACTGCACTGCTCTCTCCTGTGCTCACATACTGTACTGCTCTCTCCCCTGTGCTCACATACTGTACTGCTCTCTCCCCGTGCTCACATACTGCGCTGCTTTCTCCTGTGCTCACATACTGCGCTGCTCTCTCCCCTGTGCTCACATACTGCGCTGCTTTCTCCTGTGCTCACATACTGCGCTGCTCTCTTCTGTGCTCACATACTGCACTGTTCTCTCCCCTGTGCTCACATACTGTACTGCTCTCTCCTGTGCTCACATACTGCACTGCTCTCTCCCCTGTGCTCACATACTGCGCTGCTCTCTCCTGTGCTCACATACTGTACTGCTCTCTCCTGTGCTCACATACTGCACTGCTCTCTCCCCTGTGCTCACATACTGCACTGCTCTCTCCCCTGTGCTCACATACTGTACTGCTCTCTGCCCCGCACTCACATACTGCGCTGCTCTCTCCTGTGCTCACATACTGTACTGCTCTCTCCTGTGCTCACATACTGCACTGTTCTCTCCTGTGCTCACATACTGCACTGCTCTCTCCTGTGCTCACATACTGTGCTGCTCTCTCCTGTGCTCACATACTGTGCTGCTCTCTCCTGTGCTCACATACTGTGCTGCTCTCTCCTGTGCTCACATACTGCACTGTTCTCTCCTGTGCTCACATACTGCACTGTTCTCTCCTGTGCTCACATACTGTGCTGCTCTCCCTGTGCTCACATACTGTACTGCTCTCTCCTGTGCTCACATACTGCACTGCTCTCTCCTGTGCTCACATACTGTGCTGCTCTCTCCTGTGCTCACATACTGTGCTGCTCTCTCCTGTGCTCACATACTGTGCTGCTCTCTCCTGTGCTCACATACTGCGCTGCTCTCTCCTGTGCTCACATACTGCACTGTTCTCTCCTGTGCTCACATACTGCACTGTTCTCTCCTGTGCTCACATACTGCACTGTTCACTCCCCGTGCTCACATACTGCGCTGCTCTCTCCTGTGCTCACATCCTGCGCTGCTCTCCCTGTGCTCACATACTGTGCTGCTCTCTCCTCCATGCTCACATACTATGCTGCTCTTTCCCCTGTGCTCACATACTGCACTGCTCTCTTCCCTGTGCTCACATACTGTACTGCTCTCTCCCCTGTGCTCACATACTGTACTGCTCTCTCCTGTGCTCACATACTGCACTGCTCTCTCCTGTGCTCACATACTGTACTGCTCTCTCCTGTGCTCACATACTGCACTGCTCTCTCCTGTGCTCACATACTGTGCTGCTCTCTCCTGTGCTCACATACTGTGCTGCTCTCTCCTGTGCTCACATACTGCACTGCTCTCTCCTGTGCTCACATACTGTACTGCTCTCTCCTGTGCTCACATACTGCGCTGCTCTCTCCTGTGCTCACATACTGTGCTGCTCTCTCCTTTTCTCACATACTGCGCTGCTCTCTCCTGTGCTCACATACTGCACTGTTCTCTCCTGTGCTCACATACTGCACTGCTCTCTCCTGTGCTCACATACTGTGCTGCTCTCTCCTGTGCTCACATACTGTACTGCTCTCTCCTGTGCTCACATACTGCACTGTTCTCTCCCCGTGCTCACATACTGCGCTGCTCTCTCCTGTGCTCACATACTGCGCTGCTCTCCCTGTGCTCACATACTGTGCTGCTCTCTCCTCCATGCTCACATACTATGCTGCTCTTTCCCCTGTGCTCACATACTGCACTGCTCTCTCCCCTGTGCTCACATACTGTACTGCTCTCTCCTGTGCTCACATACTGCACTGCTCTCTCCTGTGCTCACATACTGTACTGCTCTCTCCCCTGTGCTCACATACTGTACTGCTCTCTCCCCGTGCTCACATACTGCGCTGCTTTCTCCTGTGCTCAAATACTGCGCTGCTCTCTCCCCTGTGCTCACATACTGCGCTGCTTTCTCCTGTGCTCACATACTGCGCTGCTCTCTTCTGTGCTCACATACTGCACTGTTCTCTCCCCTGTGCTCACATACTGTACTGCTCTCTCCTGTGCTCACATACTGCACTGCTCTCTCCCCTGTGCTCACATACTGCGCTGCTCTCTCCTGTGCTCACATACTGTACTGCTCTCTCCTGTGCTCACATACTGCACTGCTCTCTCCCCTGTGCTCACATACTGCACTGCTCTCTCCCCTGTGCTCACATACTGTACTGCTCTCTGCCCCGCACTCACATACTGCACTGCTCTCTCCTGTGCTCACATACTGTACTGCTCTCTCCTGTGCTCACATACTGCACTGCTCTCTCCCCTGTGCTCACATACTGCACTGCTCTCTCCCCTGTGCTCACATACTGCACTGCTCTCTCCCCGTGCTCACATACTGCGCTGCTTTCTCCTGTGCTCACATACTGCGCTGCTCTCCCTGTGCTCACATACTGTGCTGCTCTCTCCTCCATGCTCACATACTATGCTGCTCATTCCCCTGTGCTCACATACTGCACTGCTCTCTTCCCTGTGCTCACATACTGTACTGCTCTCTCCCCTGTGCTCACATACTGTACTGCTCTCTCCTGTGCTCACATACTGCACTGCTCTCTCCTGTGCTCACATACTGTACTGCTCTATCCCCTGTGCTCACATACTGTACTGCTCTCTCCTGTGCTCACATACTGCACTGCTCTCTCCTGTGCTCACATACTGCGCTGGTCTCCCTGTGCTCACATACTGTGCTGCTCTCTCCTCCATGCTCGCATACTGTGCTGCTCTCTCCTGTGCTCACATACTGCACTGCTCTCTCCCCTGTGCTCACATACTGTACTGCTCTCTCCTGTGCTCACATACTGCGCTGCTCTCTCCCCTGTGCTCACATACTGTACTGCTCTCTCCTGTGCTCACATACTGTACTGCTCTCTCCTGTGCTCACATACTGCACTGCTCTCTCCCCTGTGCTCACATACTGTACTGCTCTCTCCTGTGCTCACATACTGCACTGCTCTCTCCCCTGTGCTCACATACTGTACTGCTCTCTCCCCTGTGCTCACATACTGTACTGCTCTCTGCCCCGCACTCACATACTGCACTGTTCCCTCCCCGTGCTCACATACTGCGCTGCTTTCTCCTGTGCTCACATACTGCGCTGCTCTCTCCCCTGTGCTCACATACTGCGCTGCTTTCTCCTGTGCTCACATACTGCGCTGCTCTCTCCTGTGCTCACATACTGCACTGTTCTCTCCCTGTGCTCACATACTGTACTGCTCTCTCCCCTGTGCTCACATACTGCGCTGCTCTCTCCTGTGCTCACATACTGTACTGCTCTCTCCTGTGCTCACATACTGCACTGCTCTCTCCCCTGTGCTCACATACTGCACTGCTCTCTCCCCTGTGCTCACATACTATACTGCTCTCTCCCCTGTGCTCACATACTGCACTGCTCTCTCCCCTGTGCTCACATACTGCACTGCTCTCTCCCCTGTGCTCACATACTATACTGCTCTCTCCCCTGTGCTCATATACTGTACTGCTCTCTGCCCCGCACTCACATACTGCACTGTTCTCTCCCCGTACTCACATACTGCGCTGCTTTCTCCTGTGCTCACATACTGCGCTGCTCTCCCTGTGCTCACACACTGTGCTGCTCTCTCCTCCATGCTCACATACTGTGCTGCTCTCTCCTGTGCTCATATACTGCACTGCTCTCTCCCCTGTGCTCACATACTGCACTGCTCTCTCCCCTGTGCTCACATACTGTACTGCTCTCTCCCCTGTGCTCACATACTGTACTGCTCTCTCCCCTGTGCTCACATACTGCACTGCTCTCTCCTGTGCTCACATACTGCACTGCTCTCTCCCCTGTGCTCACATACTGCACTGCTCTCTCCCCTGTGCTCACATACTGTACTGCTCTCTCCCCTGTGCTCACATACTGTACTGCTCTCTCCCCTGTGCTCACATACTGCACTGCTCTCTCCTGTGCTCACATACTGCACTGCTCTCTCCCCTGTGCTCACATACTGCACTGCTCTCTCCCCTGTGCTCACATACTGTACTGCTCTCTCCCCTGTGCTCACATACTGCACTGCTCTCTCCCCTGTGCTCACATACTGTACTGCTCTCTCCCCTGTGCTCACATACTGTACTGCCCTCTCCCCTGTGCTCACATACTGTACTGCTCTCTGCCCCGCACTCACATACTGCACTGCTTTCTCCTGTGCTCACATACTGCGCTGCTCTCCCTGTGCTCACATACTGCATTCCTCTCTCCTCCATGCTCACATACTGTGCTGCTCTCTCTCGTCTGTGCTTACATACTGCGCTGCTCTCTCCTCTGCACTCACATACTGTGCTGCTCTCTCCTGTGCTCACATACTGCGCTGCTCTCTCCTGTGCTCACATACTGCGCTGCTCTGTCCCCCGTGCTCACATACTGCACTGCTCTCTGCCCCGCCATCACATACTGCGCGGTTCTCTCCCCTGTGCTCACCTACTGTGCTGCTCTCTCCCCCACACTCACATACTGTGTTGTTCTCTCCCCCGCGCTCACATAGTGCACTGCTCTCTACTGTGCTCACATACTGCGCTGCTCTCTCCCCCGTGCTCACATACTGCACTGCTCTCTGCCCCGCCATCACATACTGCGCGGTTCTCTCCCCTGTGCTCACCTACTGTGCTGCTCTCTCCCCCACACTCACATACTGTGTTGTTCTCTCCCCCGTGCTCACATACTGCGCTGCTCTCTACTGTGCTCACATACTGCGCTGCTCTCTTCCCCGCACTCACATACTGCGCTGCTCTCTCCCCTGTGCTCACATACTGCGCTGCTCTCCCCTGTGCTCACATACTGCACTGCTCTCTCCTGTGCTCACATACTGTGCTGCTCTCTCCCCCGCACTCACATACTGCGCTGCTCTCTCCCCTGTGCTCACATACTGCGCTGCTCTCTCCTCCGCACTCACATACTGCACTGCTCTCTCCCCCGCACTCACATACTGCGCTGCTCTCTCCCCTGTGCTCACATACTGCGCTGCTCTCTCCTCCGCACTCACATACTGCACTGCTCTCTCCCCCGCACTCACATACTGCGCTGCTCTCTCCCCTGTGCTCACATACTGCGCTGCTCTCTCCTCCGCACTCACATACTGCACTGCTCTCTCCCCCGCACTCACATACTGCGCTGCTCTCTCCCCTGTGCTCACATACTGCACTGCTCTCCCCCACACTCACATATTGCGCTGCTTTCTCCTGTACTCACATACTGCACTGCTCTCTCCTCCGTGCTCACATACTGCGCTGCTCTATCTCGTCCGTGCTCACATACTGCGCTGCTCTCTCCCCTGTGCTCACATACTGTGCTTCTGTTTAGTATCTATCTATTATCTAGATATACAAGTGCTTCTCACAAAATTAGAATATCAAAAAGTGAATTTATTTTAGTTCTTCAATACAAAAAGTAAAACTCATATTATATAGTCATTACAAACAGAGTGATCTATTTCACGTGTTTATTTCTGTTACAGAAAATTAAGTATTTCTCCAAGAAAATTATTGAAGTTGCATGTTCTGTTATACACATGTGTATGTCCATTGGAACATTACAAAAAAAACAAAGAAAAGAAGGCAAATTGAACATAATTTCAGACAAAACTCTAAAAATGGTGATGACAAAATTGTTTTCACCTTTCCAAAATTGTGGGTAATCAACTTTGTTTCAAGCATGTGATGCTCGTTCAGACTCACCTGTGGCAAGTAACAGGTGCTGGCAATATGTAAATCACACTTGAAACCAGATAAAAAGGGGAGACTCAGTCTGTGCATTGCTTGTCTGTGTGTGCCACACCAAGCTTGGAGAACAGAAAGAGGAGAAGAGAACAGTCTGAGGACTTGAGAACCAAAATTGTTGAAAAATATCAACAATCTCAAGTTTACCAGTCCATCTCCAGAGATCTTGATGTTCCTTTGTCCACATTGTTCAACATATTGAAAAGTTTACAACCCATGGCTCTGTAGATTATCTCCCTGGATGTGGATGGCAAAGAAAAACTGATGAAAGGTTACAGCACAGGATAGTCCGGATGGTGGATAAGCAGCTCCAATACTTCATTTTATGGAACAATTTCAAGGGCGCCAACACATTGTATCAGCCCATCAAAAGAAGGCAGCACTTTTCTGTCTCATCAATAATTTATTCTTTCCTTCCTCCTTCCATTTTGGATAAACAATATTGGGGTCAATACAGTAGCATATGGGGGTAGGCATTGGATGGGGGCAGAATACAGCAGGCGCCATTGTAATTTACCAGAAGCAGAAACCACAGGAAAAGCAAAACAGAACAGAGCCCAAGGGGCAATCATCAGAAAGCGAGGATCAGAGGGCCAGCACCAGGAGAATGGGGGCATTGGGAGGTTTCTATGGTGCTGCCCACACCTGGACTGATGCTGTCTGCAGCAGAATGGGGATACATGGATTATTTGGCCATGTTAGGAGATACAGCAGGCTGACATGTAAAGATTCCTATACATGCAATTACCTTCTCGGCAGGAGACTCACTTGTAATCATGTGCTCCAAATTAAATTGCGCTCACCGCACGCTGCTTTATACTGATCGTTTGTTTTCATCTTATTACAACTGCTGTGTAGGAGCCGGTACATAGGAGGAGCGGGCAGGTGATAGCAGGGCGAGAGCCTGTCCAGAGAGGAAGGATATAGCTGTACACTGCAACTTCAGACATATGATACAAAAGTAACAAATGCATTCAATATCCCTTCCCTCTCCGGACGGTCCTTGTGGCATCGCTTCCTTCATCCTCTTGTCATGAACTCTCTAAATGACAAAGGCGCACAGCATGCTGACATCATCATCATCGCCGCGTGCCCCTGCGTCATTGACAAAGCACAGGGCAGGAGCTGAGGACGGTGTCTTGTGGTTCCACTGCCATCTTCTACTGTAAACAATGGAGCTGCAAAAAATGTGTGTGTGCCCCTGCACCGACAGTGTGTCCGCCCCTGCACCGACAGTGTGTCCGCCTATGCACCGACAGTGTGTCCTGGCACTGTGTCCGCCCCTGAATCGGCAGTGTGTCCACCCCTGCACCTGCAGTGTGTGCGCCCAGTGTGCGCCCCTGCACCGACAATATGTCTGCCCCTGCACTGACAGTGTGTCCTGGCACTGTGTCCGCCCCTGCACCGGCAGTGTGTGCGCCCCTGCACTGACAGTGTGTGCGCCCCTGCACTGACAGTGTTGTTGTGAATTCGGTTGTCGGGCTCCCTCCTGTGGTCATGAATGGTACTTCGGCTGGTTCTGTCCATGGACTTCCTCTGGTGGGTGTTTCTGAGTTTCACAGGTGACGAGGTTAATTCGTTAGCTGCTGCTCTATTTAACTCCACTTAGATCTTTGCTCCATGCCACCTGTCAATGTTCCAATATTGGTCTAGTTCACTCCTGGATCGTTCTTGTGACCTGTCTTCCCATCAGAAGCTAAGTTCCAGCTTGTATTTCTTTGGTTTGCTATTTTTCTGTCCAGCTTGCTATTTATTTGTTATCTTTTTGCGCCCTCTGCGTGGTCTTTTTGTAGGTTTTTGTGCTGACCGCAAAGTAACCTTTCCTATCCTCGGTCTGTTCAGTAAGTCGGGCCTCACTTTGCTAAATCTATTTAATCTCTGTGTTTGTATTTTCATCTTTACTCACAGTCATTATATGTGGAGGGCTGCCTTTTCCTTTGGGGAATTTCTCTGAGGCAAGGTAGGCTTATTTTTCTATCTTCAGGGCTAGCTAGTTTCTTAGGCTGTGCCGAGTTGCATAGGGAGCGTTAGGCGCAATCCACGGCTATTTCTAGTGTGTTTGATAGGTTTAGGGATTGCGGTCAGCAGAGTTCCCACGTCCCAGAGCTCGTACTTATTATCAGTAACTATCAGGTCATTCCGTGTGCTCTTAACCACCAGGTCATAACACAGTGTGTGCGCCCCTGCACTGACAGTGTGTGCGCCCCTGCACTGACAGTGTGTGCGCCCCTGCACTGACAGTGTGTGCGCCCCTGCACTGACAGTGTGTCTGCCCCTGCACCGACAGTGTGTCCTGGCAGTGTGTCCGCCCCTGCAACGGCAGTGTGTGTGCCCCTGCACCGACAGTGTGTCCGCCCTTGTATCAGCAGTGTGTGCGCCCCTGCACCTACAGTGTGTGCGCCCCTGCACTGACAGTGTGTCTGCCCCTGTATCGGCAGTGTGTGCACCCCTGCATCGGCAGTGTGTGTGGCCCTGCATCGGTAGTGTGTGCGCCCCTGCACCGGCAGTGTGTGCGCCCCTGCACCGGCAGTGTGTGTGCCCCTGCATCGGCAGTGTGTGGGGCCCTGTATCGGCAGTGTGTGCGCCCCTGCACCGGCAGTGTGTGCGCCCCTGCATCGGCAGTGTGTGTGCCCCTGCATCGGCAGTGTGTGCTCCCCTGCACCGGCACTGTGTTTGCCCCTGCACCCTACACTCCATGTCTGCACAATTTTGGATGTACGGTTGCAATACAATGATTCCCCGTGACATTATCCAGGACGAGCAGCGATGGTTTCCGCTGATTCCAGGCTCTCGCGGGCAGGACATTCTCTGATGTGCATTGTTCCAGGTGTTAGAGCCGCGTCCTCTCTCTTAGCTAGACGACCATTCATCGGCGGCCAGACAACACGCTCCCATCGACTTTCTCCAATATCCATTGGAAACAAACACATGTTTTCTTGTAGATAACAGCGGACTGGAAATGGCTGGAGCATTGATCGCACATTGGCTTCAATTAACGTCGCGTCGCTGGGGATAATTGTGGATTTGCAGAGGAGTCGGAGGGCCGGACAGGTCCCCTTTATCATGAATGATTTCTCCCACTTAGTAGGGCGACCATGAAGCGCTCGCACAACCAGACGCGTTCGATGCTGTTAATAGACATCAGCTGGGGAGATGGAGAAGCGGCGACTCCATGATAAGTGACCGAGATGCTTTACAATAACCCTTACCTGCCTGCATCACACCGATGGGGACATGGACATGTTGGGCATCTGCTGACGACTTCTCTCAATCAGCAGTGGTCCGGGAGGCCGTAATCACAATTATTGCCTGGGTTGTCATCAGATACATTTATCTGGTTGGCCCCAGTACAAACTGATTCCATCCTGCGCCTTTTATATTACCAGTACCCTTTCTTTGGCAGAGGGCACCAGGTTTCATGTGTATTTTCAGCATATGCTCCCGATATTGATCTCCTCAGGACCCCCAAAACCTTGATTTGTATTTTAAGGGAGGAGATCCCCCATGTCTGGCGTGATGCCCATTTCCTATATGTGAAGAATACACATTAGGGGGTATTTACATTGACATTTCATTCTATTGATTGGGGGCTTTCACAGCTCTAAAAACAGGAGTATCATAGAATTGAAAATCTTAGACAGGGCCCCTAAATATTATGGCTCTGTAATAGTATTTGCCAAGGAGACTTTTTGGGTCCAAAACTTCCATGTCTCAGGCAGTAAAGCACTGGTATGACAGCTGTTCCTAAACTTGAGGATTTTGATACAGTCTCATCTTGACTAATGCAAATACTCTTGATTCATGTTATAAACATTGATACATTGTAGGAAACACAGAACTGATACAGATCCCCACTTTCTCCTGGGGCCACATAGCAGCCTCTGCATCTGATTACTTGGCACAGGTGTTCTTGTTGCAGATAGACACAAGACTAATTGGATTGGATACAATTGTATCAAACAATCAGCTGTGATAATATTAAGTCTGACCGGGTTTTTATCCTGTGAATGTGGAGAAGAGAGTTTCGATCCACTGACAATAAGCAGAGATTTCAATATTAGTAAACAAAAACTATATTATTAAGTTGCTGTACATTAATAAACTTGAAGGAAACTTTTACTAAAACCTGTAATAATGGGACGGATTGTGATAAAACCTTCTCAGGTCATTTGGTTTTACGGTTTTTAGATGAATCTTGCACAGAGCCGCGTCTCCTGGCAGATCACTGAACAGCTGTATTAAGTTGATAAAAGCGGCATAAATATGTCCTCCAAATTAGCAGAGTGAGGACGGGAGACATCACTTATGTCAGTGCTGGCTGACTGGCATGTTTATGTGCTGTCACTGTGTTTTATGGACACATTCAGCTCTGAACAGAGAAACATCTGAGAGCTCCAGGGGCCGATTACCATACAACTTCTGTACCTTTAAATGGTCTAAAATATTCACCTGAGAAGGAATAATGTGCAGACGTAGAATGGTCCACTGCGGATTTTTCCGCAGCGGATTTGATAAATCCGCAGGGCAAAAACACTTTGTTTTTCCTGCTGATTTATTGCAGATTTATTGCTGATTTCCCGCAGTTTTTGTGCGGATTGCACTGCGGTTTTACCCCTGCGGTTTTCTATTATGGAGCAGGTGTAAAACCGCTGCGGATTCCGCACAAAGAATTGACATGCTGTGGAATGTAAACCGCTGCGTTTCCGCGCGTTTTTTTCCGCAGCATGTGCACTGCGGATTGCGTTTCCCATAGGTTTGTGTGAACATAGTCTAAGAGGACAGAAAACCCGGCAGCAAGAAAGACTGTGCCCTAAGGAAGAAGCAATCCATTACAGCCAGTCTGGGCTGCACCAAAGACACAGCATCACATCTCTCTGGTATATCATGGCATTTTTTTACCATTTGGAAAAATACTATCTAAGTTGTTTCCGTTTATATAAACATAGCTGCTATGATACTGCCCCATACGTACAAGAATAAAACTACTATAATACTGCCCCTATGTACAAGAATATAACTATTATAATACTGCCCCTATGTACAAGACTATAACTACTATAATACTGCCCCCTATATACAAGAATATGACTACTATAATACTGCCCCTATGTACAAGAATATAACTACTATAATACTGCCCCTATGTACAAGAATATAACTACTATAATACTGCCCATATGTACAAGAATATAACTGCTATAATACTGCTCCCTATGTACAAGAATATAACTGCTATAATACTGCCCCTATGTACAAGAATATAACTACTATAATACTGCCTGTATGTACAAGAATATAACTACTATAATACTGCCCCATACGTACAAGAATAAAACTACTATAATACTGCCACTATGTACAAGAATATAACTATTATAATACTGCCCCTATGTGCAAGAATATAACTACTATAATACTGCCCCTATGTACAAGAATATAACTACTATAATACTGCTCCTATGTACAAAAATATAACTACTATAATACTGCCCCTATGTACAAGAATATAACTGCTATAATACTGCCCCTATGTACAAGAATATAACTACTATAATACTGCCCCTATGTACAAGAATATAACTGCTATAATACTGCTCCCTATGTACAAGAATATAACTGCTATAATACAGCCCCTATATACAAGAATATAACTACTATTATACTGTCCCTATGTACAAGAATATAACTACTATAATACTGCTCCTATGTACAAGAATATAACTACTATAATACTGCTCCTATGTACAGGAATATAACTACTATAATACTGCCCCTATGGACAAGAATATAACTACTATAATACTGCTCCTATGTACAAGAATATAACTGCTATCATACTGCCCCTATGGACAAGAATATAACTACTATAATACTGCTCCCTATGTAGAAGAATATAACTGCTATAATACTGCCCCTATATACAAGAATATAACTACTATTATACTGTCCCTATGTACAAGAATATAACTACTATAATACTGCTCCTATGTACAAGAATATAACTACTATAATACTGCTCCTATGTACAGGAATATAACTACTATAATACTGCCCCTATGGACAAGAATATAACTACTATAATACTTCTCCTATGTACAAGATATAACTGCTATAATACTGCCCCTATGGACAAGAATATAACTACTATAATACTGCCCCTATGGACAAGAATATAACTACTATAATAATGCTCCTATGTACAAGAATATAACTACTATAATACTGCTCCTATGTACAAGAATATAACTGCTATCATACTGCCCCTATGGACAAGAATATAACTACTATAATACTGCTGCTATGTACAAGAATATAACTACTATAATACTGCCCCCTATGTACAAGAATATAACTACTATAATACTGCCCCTATGTACAAGAATATAACTACTATCATACTTCTCTTATGTACAAGAATATAACTACTATAATAATGCTCCTATGTACAAGAATATAACTACTATAATACTGCCCCCTATGTACAAGAATATAACTGCTATCATACTGCCCCTATGGACAAGAACATAACTACTATAATACTGCCCCTATGGACAAGAATATAACTACTATAATACTGCCCCTATGTACAAGAATATAACTACTATAATACTGCTCCTATGTACAAGAATATAACTACTATAATACTGCCCCCTATGTACAAGAATATAACTACTATAATACTGCCCCTATGTACAAGAATATAACTACTATCATACTTCTCTTATGTACAAGAATATAACTACTATAATACAGCTCCTATGTACAAGAATATAACTACTATATTACTGCTCCTATGTACAAGAATATAACTACTATAATACTGCTCCTATGTACAAGAATATAACTACTATAATACTGCTCCTATGTACAAGAATATAACTACTATAATACTGCCCCATATGTGCAAGAATATAACTACTATATTACTGCTCCTATGTACAAGAATATAACTACTATATTACTGCTCCTATGTAGAAGAATATAACTACTATAATACTGCTCCTATGTACAAGAATATAACTACTATAATACTGCTCCTATGTACAAGAATATAACTACTATAATACTGCTCCTATGTACAAGAATATAACTACTATAATACTGCTCCTATGTACAAGAATATAACTACTATAATACTGCTCCTATGTACAAGAATATAACTACTATAATACTGCCCCATATGTGCAAGAATATAACTACTATATTACTGCTCCTATGTACAAGAATATAACTACTATAATACTGCTCCTATGTACAAGAATATAACTACTATATTACTGCTCCTATGTAGAAGAATATAACTACTATAATACTGCTCCTATGTACAAGAATATAACTACTATAATACTGCTCCTATGTACAAGAATATAACTGCTATAATACTGCTCTATTTATAGAAGATTATTTGACCCTAGTAGGCAGTATACGGTACATATGAAGCATCTTGTGGTGGATACTTGGTCTTGCTCTTTATGTGTGCAGCATGGCGGTGAGCGATAGAATTGATAACACATTGGGATATTACATTTCACAGTACGTTGCCCGCACAGTTCTCCACTTACTTCTCGAGTCTCTTGCTTCATATTGACATTTGCAGACTACATATAATCACCACCCTAAAACCTGAAGATTAATTGTGATTCGTAAAAATTTCAGCTCAATTAATTTGACGAAATTTCTTGCGACTTGAATGTGGGTTACAATGTGGTTTATATATTATGGAAGCGAGCGCCTGGAATCTCTCCAGGGTCGTATTATTTCTTGTATCACAAGTTCAGAATTAGACAGTAAACTGCGGAGAGCAGCCAGGGCCGACGGTGTCGCCAAAGGAGGAAAAGGCGGAAAAAGATACAGGAGTATTGTAAAACTAGAGAGTGTGAACAGGTAAATATCTAATATCTGCACAGACCATTACTTGTCATTTATTAGTTACAAATGTGAAACTACAACTGACAGACAAGCAAATAAATGAGAAAAGTCATCACCGCACACAGCAGCCGAGTGCTGCAGACAGTTTAATAAAGGAAGTGAAGCAACAGCAGAGCAATAAGGAAATACCCAAAAACGTATCTATATACCAGAAGCTTAGGTTATACCAGCTGTACATATATAATTATATACAGGAGATGCCCTGGTTATACCGGCTGTACATATATAATTATATACAGGAGATGCCCAGGTTATACCGGCTGTACATATATAATTATATACAGGATATGCCCAGGTTATACCAGCTATACATATATAATTATATACAGGAGATGCCCAGGTTATACCAGCTGTACATATATAATTATATACAGGAGATGCCCAGGTTATACCAGCTGTACATATATAATTATATACAGGAGATACCCAGGTTATACCAGCTGTACATATATAATTATATACAGGATATGCCCAGGTTATACCAGCTATACATATATAATTATATACAGGAGATGCCCAGGTTATACCGGCTGTACATATATAATTATATACAGGAGATGCCCTGGTTATACCGGCTGTACATATATAATTATATACAGGAGATGCCCGGGTTATACCGGCTGTACATATATAATTATATACAGGAGATGCCCGGGTTATACCGGCTGTACATATATAATTATATACAGGATATGCCCAGGTTATACCAGCTATACATATATAATTATATACAGGAGATGCCCAGGTTATACCGGCTGTACATATATAATTATATACAGGATATGCCCAGGTTATACCAGCTATACATATATAATTATATACAGGAGATGCCCAGGTTATACCGGCTGTACATATATAATTATATACAGGATATGCCCAGGTTATACCAGCTATACATATATAATTATATACAGGAGAAGATGCCCAGGTTATACCAGCTGTACATATATAATTACATACAGAAGATACCCAGGTTATACCGGCTGTACATATATAATTATATACAGGAGATGCCCAGGTTATACCGGCTGTACATATATAATTATATACAGGAGATGCCCTGGTTATACCGGCTGTACATATATAATTATATACAGGAGATGCCCTGGTTATACCGGCTGTACATATATAATTATATACAGGAGATGCCCGGGTTATACCGGCTGTACATATATAATTATATACAGGATATGCCCAGGTTATACCAGCTATACATATATAATTATATACAGGAGATGCCCAGGTTATACCGGCTGTACATATATAATTATATACAGGATATGCCCAGGTTATACCAGCTATACATATATAATTATATACAGGAGATGCCCAGGTTATACCGGCTGTACATATATAATTATATACAGGATATGCCCAGGTTATACCAGCTATACATATATAATTATATACAGGAGAAGATGCCCAGGTTATACCAGCTGTACATATATAATTACATACAGAAGATACCCAGGTTATACCGGCTGTACATATATAATTATATACAGGAGATGCCCAGGTTATACCGGCTGTACATATATGATTATATACAGGAGAAGATGCCCAGGTTATACCAGCTGTACATATATGACTATATACAGGAGAAGATGCCAAGGTTATACCAGCTGTATGTATATAATTATATACAGGAGATGCCCAGGTTATACCGGCTGTACATATATAATTATATACAGGAGATGCCCAGGTTATACCGGCTGTACATATATAATTATATATAGGAGATGCCCAGGTTATACCAGCTGTACATATATAATTATATACAGGAGATGCCCAGGTTATACCAGCTGTACATATATAATTATATCCAGGAGAAGATGCCCAGGTTATAGCAGCTGTACATATATAATTATACAGAAGATACCCAGATTATACCGACTGTACATATATAATTATATGCTTTGCAAAAAAGAAAAAAAAAAGAGCATGAACCGCACATCCCAAAATCATACGTTGATCTAAAGCCGCTAGGCAAAAATTAATATAACTGAATATGAGGTTTTCAGTTTCACATTCTGATCAGACTGTATGAAGCCCACTGCCCCTTCACGGCAAACCTCGTAGTGGGTCCTATCGCCCTAACGGAGCGTAGCCGTGCGGCGCCCACCGCCACAGCGGCCATGCACCAGCAGGGCGGGCGGCCTGTTGCCCCACAGCACCCACAGCACCCATGCTGCAAGACAGAGTCCCCATGACTCCAGACCGCGCCGCCCCACCAGCACAAAGCCACAGCAACAATGGCCGCCACACAGCACCAACACCAAAATGAAAGGAGCACTTAAACTCACCTTCCTCCAGCTCTTCAGTGAGAGCCAAAATGGGCTAGACCCCTTACTTTGCAGTCTCCTGCTAATTAAAATCACCTGTGCCAAATGGGAGGAGTGCTGGTCCAAGAAGAAGACTAGAACATGCTTTGCAAAAAAGAAAAAAAAGAGCATGAACCGCATATCCCAAAATCATACGTTGATCTAAAGCCGCTAGGCAAAAATTAATATAACTGAATAGAGGAAGGTGAGTTTAAGTGCTCCTTTTATTTTGGTGTTGGTGCTGTGTGGCGGCCATTGTTGCTGTGGCTTTGTGCTGGTGGGGCGGCGCGGTCTGGAGTCTTGGGGACTCAGTCTTGCAGCATGGGTGCTGTGGGTGCTGTGGGGCAACAGGCCGTCTGCCCTGCTGGTGCATGGCCGCTGTGGCGGTGGGCACCGCATTGCTCCACTCCGTTAGGGCGATAGGACCCACTACGAGGTTTGCCGTGAAGGGGCAGTGGGCTTCATACAGTCTGATCAGAATGTTAAACTGAAAACCTCATATTCAGTTATATTAATTTTTGCCTAGCGGCTTTAGATCAACGTATGACTTTGGGATGTGCGGTTCATGCTCTTTTTTTTTTTTTTCTCTTTTTTTAAAGCATATATAATTATATACAGGAGATGCCCAGGTTATACCGGCTGTACATATATAATTATATACAGGAGATGCCCAGTGTGGTGAAATATGTGTATATATATATATCTATATGTGTGTAGTGACATATGTCTAGGGTTATATGTGTGACTAGTGATAATGTAACATCTGTCCTTAAGGCAAGTTGCACCTACGTGTTAATAGGCACTTCCTTGGGACTAGTAGAAAGTGTGTCTCCATATCTCACCAGGAGGTCTAGCTAGGGCCAAGAAGAAAAGTAACATTTGGCACCTCCTAGGTCTTGGAGGGGAGATGCTAATTGCGGCCTGAGGGTATCTATTCCGGAGAACCTTTTGACAAGTGTCTCAAGAGAAACATAATATATTCATTAGTAGCGTGGCCATGGCCAATCAACAAGCCAGCAATTATGATATTAACCTGAGGGGCCAGTCTAGAAACCTGAACTCCAGACCAAAGTTATAAATTTAGGTTGCAGACAGAGAATTACGTTCACATGATGGGGGCAGCCTGAGAAGCTGGTGTGATCCAATCTACATCGTCCTACCCTCAGGGAGCAGAAAGCAACTACCAGTTAATTTCTGTGAGTTCTCCTCTTTATTTTATACTGTTTTGCATAAATTGTATGTCTTTTTATTATCATATTCGTATACCTTTTTCTTATTGTAAGCATTGAACCTTTTGTTATTAAAGTATAAAACTTTAACAAGTTGAACCTTGAATGTTCTAAAGGAATTCATAGCCTAACGGTGTGTGAGCCTTATGAGTGATAGACATATTTTTATTAGTATTATTATTTCCGGGACTCATCGCCCATGTATTCGATGAGTGGTGGCAGCGTGTATGAGTGGGTGTGCGGCCTGGGTCGGTGTGTGATTTATGCTCCATTACAGCATAGGACAGAGGTTGAATGCTGGACTGAGAGTGGAGAGATAGATTAACCCTTGCAGGCACAACTGTTATGATTAGGTAATTCAGTACCGCAATGGACATAGAAGTCAGAGCACATACAGTGACCTGACAATAACCCAAAAACATAGAACGAGCTCTGAGACGTGGGAACTCTGCTGACCGCAATCCCTAATCCTCTCCAACCACACTAGAGGCAGCCGTGGATTGCGCCTAACACTCCCTATGCAACTCGGCACAGCCTGAGAAACTAGCTAGCCTGAAGATAGAAAATAAGCCTACCATGCCTCAGAGAAATACCCCAAAGGAAAAGGCAGCCCCCCACATATAATGACTGTGAGTTAAGATGAAAAGACAAACGTAGAGATGAAATAGATTTAGCAAAGTGAGGCCCGACTTTCTGAACAGAGCGAGGATAGGAAAGGTAACTTTGCGGTCAACACAAAACCCTACAAACAACCACGCAAAGGGGGCAAAAAGACCCTCCGTACCGACTAACGGCACGGAGGTACACCCTCTGCGTCCCAGAGCTTCCAGCAAGCAAGATAAACCAAATAAACAAGCTGGACAGAAAAAACAGCAAACCAAAAAAAACACAAGAGCAACTTAGCTATGCAGAGCAGCAGGCCACAGGAACGATCCAGGAGGAAGCAAGTCCAAAACTAGAACATTGACTGAAGGCCAGGATCAAAGCACTAGGTGGAGTTAAATAGAGCAGCACCTAACGACTTCACCACATCACCTGAGGAAGGAAACTCAGAAGCCGCAGTACCACTTTCCTCCACCAACGGAAGCTCATAGAGAGAATCAGCCGAAGTACCACTTGTGACCACAGGAGGGAGCTCTGCCACAGAATTCACAACACACAACCCCAAGTCACGTGTGAGAGCGAACACATGACGAATTAGTGACACCACGGAGTAGAGAGCGGTGACACCCAGGTTATACCAGCTGTACATATATAATTATATACAGGAGATGCCCAGGTTATACCAGCTGTACATATATAATTATATACAGGAGATGCTCAGGTTATACCGGCTGTACATATATAATTATATACAGGAGATACCCAGGTTATACCAGCTGTACATATATACAGAAGATGCCCAGGTTATACCAGCCTGTACATATATACACGAGACGCCCAGGTTTTATCAGGGTCCATTATAAACAGTTTTTACAGATTGGCCTATAGATTTGGGCAGTAGTGAAACCTCTGCAGGACTATGTGAGGAACGTTTCCTGCTTCTTACTCACGCGTTTCGTTGCTCGGATACATTTTATCGGCTCGTTGTATCACTACATGTGACACGGTGAGTGAATGTTCTGCAGGATTCTTCTCCCCAGAAACGACTCTGCAGACTTCACCCCTGTGATTTACTAATGTTAGAATTAGACCCGTCTTGAGTTTCTTTCCGGCATCTTGTCCGCCCGGAATCGTGCTGCGTCCTCTTAGGAATTATTCCCGGCTTTTTTTTCCTTCTGTTTATAGGAGATATTTGCATCTGATCAACATATCATTGCAGCCCAGAGAAGGATTTTCATGGCTGGAGACTTGGCTTTTCCTTCTGAACAACTGCGTTTGTCTCCTTGGAGTTTCCTTGCCTTCTGATAAAACATAATAAGCCTTTAAAGGGGTCTTTAGGGGGTTCTAAAGTACAGAACTGGGGATGGGGTGTCAATCAACTGGACCATATTCTATTCTGTTTTCTGGACCTTCTAGCTATTTAGCCTAAACCAAGTTCACAAAGTCTAATAGACCGTGCACCTTCTGCCCAATAGCGGGGGCGCCGCTTATCTCCATAGGGTACATTAATCAGAATCTATTAGATTGTAATCACTCCAAACTTTACAGGGTTTGATCAGTAGCTAGAAGGACTATTATACTGTATCTAGGGTCAGTAATTGGGTACCGGCCCCAGCTGCCGACAACTCTGCCCTGGACAATCCCTTTAATTTCCAATAAGCAGACAAATAACAAAGCATACAGTAGGTATAATCCCCCTCGTCCTCCTCATCATCCTAATTTTTATTATCAGGGGACATGATAAAGGAATAAGAGGTTCATTGATAGGAGAAACCCTATAAACAGCGCCACTCCTGTCCAAAGGTTGTGTGTAGTATTGCAGCTCTGCCCCATTCACTTCCATGGAGCAGAGTTGCAATACCAGACACAACCAATGGACTGGCATGGCGCTGTTATTTCTTTATCCTGGCTGATTTCATGTCTCATTCTTGATACTTTTCCCCGGCTGATATTTAGAATAATGAATGTTTTAAGAAAAGTCAGTGTGAATTCTTGTCGAGCTGCAATTTCTGGCGTTCGCAGACAATCCCCTGTAGGTAACACTCTGCCGCAGGCGCTAATAGGAAATCTCCATTTAGGTTCTTACAATTACAAGAAACCATAAATAAATGGATGGAGTAAGATGCAAATCCCCCCAGTGATACCTGCCTGATAACATACAAGGAAAACAGAGTAAGTAGCCTGAAGTAGGGCAGGACCCCTCTACTGTGTAGAATGAGACCACCCATACCTATAGCTGTAGTAGAGCTGAATTTGTAACGTTCATTTGTACAACTTTTGCACCAACAATTGCTTTGAAAATCTTGTAAAAATGTAACTATGAATACTACAAAATAATAAAAGCATCACTCACTACTTACCTGCAGATTTCCCCAGAGATCCATCACTGAGCTGAATATTGTAACTACACAGGGACTGCACCAGCAGAATAGTGAGTGCAGCTCTGGAGTATAATACAGGATGTAACTCAGGATCAGTAATGTAATGTATGTACACAGTGACTGCACCAGCAGAATAGTGAGTGCAGCTCTGGAGTATAATACAGGATGTAACTCATGATCAGTAATGTAATGTATGTACACAGTGACTGCACCAGCAGAATAGTGAGTGCAGCTCTGGGGTATAATACAGGATGTAACTCAGGATCAGTAATGTAATGTATGTACACAGTGACTGCACCAGCAGAATAGTGAGTGCAGCTCTGGAGTATAATACAGGATGTAACTCAGGATCAGTAATGTAATGTATGTACACAGTGACTGCACCAGCAGAATAGTGAGTGCTGCTCTGGAGTATAATACAGGATGTAACTCAGGATCAGTAATGTAATGTATGTACACAGTGACTGTACCAGCAGAATAGTGAGTGCAGCTCTGTGGTATAATACAGGATATAACTCAGGATCAGTAATGTAATGTATGTACACAGTGACTGCACCAGCAGAATAGTGAGTGCAGCTCTGGGGTATAATACAGGATGTAACTCAGGATCAGTAATGTAATGTATGTACACAGTGACTGCACCAGCAGAATAGTGAGTGCAGCTCTGGAGTATAATACAGGATGTAACTCATGATCAGTAATGTAATGTATGTACACAGTGACTGCACCAGCAGAATAGTGAGTGCAGCTCTGGGGTATAATACAGGATGTAACTCAGGATCAGTAATGTAATGTATGTACACAGTGACTGCACCAGCAGAATAGTGAGTGCAGCTCTGGAGTATAATACAGGATGTAACTCAGGATCAGTAATGTAATGTATGTACACAGTGACTGCACCAGCAGAATAGTGAGTGCTGCTCTGGAGTATAATACAGGATGTAACTCAGGATCAGTAATGTAATGTATGTACACAGTGACTGTACCAGCAGAATAGTGAGTGCAGCTCTGGGGTATAATACAGGATGTAACTCAGGATCAGTAATGTAATGTATGTACACAGTGACTGCACCAGCAGAATAGTGAGTGCAGCTCTGGAGTATAATACAGGATGTAACTCAGGATCAGTAATGTAATGTATGTACACAGTGACTGCACCAGCAGAATAGTGAGTACAGCTCTGGAGAATAATACAGGATGTAACTCAGGATCAGTAATGTAATGTATGTACACAGTGGCTGCACCAGCAGAATAGTGAGCGCAGCTCTGGGGTATAATACAGGAGGTAACTCAGGATCAGTAATGTAATGTATGTACACAGTGACTGCACCAGCAGAATAGTGAGTGCAGCTCTGGAGTATAATACAGGATGTAACTCCGGATCAGTAATGTAATGTATGTACACAGTGACTGCACCAGCAGAATAGTGAGTGCTGCTCTGGAGTATAATACAGGATGTAACTCAGGATCAGTAATATATGTATGTACACAGTGACTGCACCAGCAGAATAGTGAGTGCAGCTCTGGAGTATAATACAGGATGTAACTCAGGATCAGTAATGTAATGTATGTACACAGTGACTGCACCAGCAGAATAGTGAGTGCTGCTCTGGAGTATAATACAGGATGTAACTCAGGATCAGTAATATATGTATGTACACAGTGACTGCACCAGCAGAATAGTGAGTGCAGCTCTGGGGTATAATACAGGAGGTAACTCAGGATCAGTAATGTAATGTATGTACACAGTGACTGCACCAGCAGAATAGTGAGTGCAGCTCTGGAGTATAATACAGGATGTAACTCAGGATCAGTAATGTAATGTATGTACACAGTGACTGCACCAGCAGAATAGTGAGTACAGCTCTGGAGAATAATACAGGATGTAACTCAGGATCAGTAATGTAATGTATGTACACAGTGGCTGCACCAGCAGAATAGTGAGCGCAGCTCTGGGGTATAATACAGGAGGTAACTCAGGATCAGTAATGTAATGTATGTACACAGTGACTGCACCAGCAGAATAGTGAGTGCAGCTCTGGAGTATAATACAGGATGTAACTCCGGATCAGTAATGTAATGTATGTACACAGTGACTGCACCAGCAGAATAGTGAGTGCTGCTCTGGAGTATAATACAGGATGTAACTCAGGATCAGTAATATATGTATGTACACAGTGACTGCACCAGCAGAATAGTGAGTGCAGCTCTGGAGTATAATACAGGATGTAACTCAGGATCAGTAATGTAATGTATGTACACAGTGACTGCACCAGCAGAATAGTGAGTGCTGCTCTGGAGTATAATACAGGATGTAACTCAGGATCAGTAATATATGTATGTACACAGTGACTGCACCAGCAGAATAGTGAGTGCAGCTCTGGGGTATAATACAGGAGGTAACTCAGGATCAGTAATGTAATGTATGTACACAGTGACTGCACCAGCAGAATAGTGAGTGCAGCTCTGGAGTATAATACAGGATGTAACTCAGGATCAGTAATGTAATGTATGTACACAGTGACTGCACCAGCAGAATAGTGAGTGCTGCTCTGGAGTATAATACAGGATGTAACTCAGGATCAGTAATGTAATGTATGTACACAGTGACTGTACCAGCAGAATAGTGAGTGCAGCTCTGGGGTATAATACAGGATGTAACTCAGGATCAGTAATGTAATGTATGTACACAGTGACTGCACCAGCAGAATAGTGAGTGCAGCTCTGGAGTATAATACAGGATGTAACTCAGGATCAGTAATGTAATGTATGTACACAGTGACTGCACCAGCAGAATAGTGAGTACAGCTCTGGAGAATAATACAGGATGTAACTCAGGATCAGTAATGTAATGTATGTACACAGTGGCTGCACCAGCAGAATAGTGAGTGCTGCTCTGGAGTATAATACAGGATGTAACTCAGGATCAGTAATATATGTATGTACACAGTGACTGCACCAGCAGAATAGTGAGTGCAGCTCTGGAGTATAATACAGGATGTAACTCAGGATCAGTAATGTAATGTATGTACACAGTGACTGCACCAGCAGAATAGTGAGTGCTGCTCTGGAGTATAATACAGGATGTAACTCAGGATCAGTAATATATGTATGTACACAGTGACTGCACCAGCAGAATAGTGAGTGCAGCTCTGGGGTATAATACAGGAGGTAACTCAGGATCAGTAATGTAATGTATGTACACAGTGACTGCACCAGCAGAATAGTGAGTGCAGCTCTGGAGTATAATACAGGATGTAACTCAGGATCAGTAATGTAATGTATGTACACAGTGACTGCACCAGCAGAATAGTGAGTGCTGCTCTGGAGTATAATACAGGATGTAACTCAGGATCAGTAATGTAATGTATGTACACAGTGACTGTACCAGCAGAATAGTGAGTGCAGCTCTGGGGTATAATACAGGATGTAACTCAGGATCAGTAATGTAATGTATGTACACAGTGACTGCACCAGCAGAATAGTGAGTGCAGCTCTGGAGTATAATACAGGATGTAACTCAGGATCAGTAATGTAATGTATGTACACAGTGACTGCACCAGCAGAATAGTGAGTACAGCTCTGGAGAATAATACAGGATGTAACTCAGGATCAGTAATGTAATGTATGTACACAGTGGCTGCACCAGCAGAATAGTGAGCGCAGCTCTGGGGTATAATACAGGAGGTAACTCAGGATCAGTAATGTAATGTATGTACACAGTGACTGCACCAGCAGAATAGTGAGTGCAGCTCTGGAGTATAATACAGGATGTAACTCCGGATCAGTAATGTAATGTATGTACACAGTGACTGCACCAGCAGAATAGTGAGTGCTGCTCTGGAGTATAATACAGGATGTAACTCAGGATCAGTAATATATGTATGTACACAGTGACTGCACCAGCAGAATAGTGAGTGCAGCTCTGGGGTATAATACAGGAGGTAACTCAGGATCAGTAATGTAATGTATGTACACAGTGACTGCACCAGCAGAATAGTGAGTGCAGCTCTGGGGTATAATACAGGAGGTAACTCAGGATCACTAATGTAATGTATGTACACAGTGACTGCACCAGCAGAATAATGAGTGCAGCTCTGGAGTATAATACAGGATGTAACTCAGGATCAGTAATATATGTACACAGTGACTGCACCAGCAGAATAGTGAGTGCAGCTCTGGGGTATAATACAGGATGTAACTCAGGATCAGTAATGTAATGTATGTATACAGTGACTGCACCAGCAGAATAGTGAGTGCAGCTCTGGAGTATAATACAGGATGTAACTCAGGATCAGTAATGTAATGTATGTACACAGTGACTACACCAGCAGAATAGTGAGTGCAGCTTTGGGGTATAATACAGGAGGTAAATCAGGATCAGTAATGTAATGTATGTACACAGTGACTGCACCAGCAGAATAGTGAGTGCAGCTCTGGGGTATAATACAGGAGGTAACTCAGGATCAGTAATGTAATGTATGTACACAGTGACTGTAGCAGCAGAATAGTGAGTGCAGCTCTGGAGTATAATACAGGAGGTAACTCAGGATCAGTAATGGAATGTATGTACACAGTGACTGCACCAGCAGAATACTGAGTGCAGCTCTGGGGTATAATACAGGATGTAACTCAGGATCAGTAATGAAATGTATGTACACAGTGACTGCACCAGCAGAATAGTGAGTGCAGCTCTGGAGTATAATACAGGATGTAACTCAGGATCAGTAATGTAATGTATGTACACAGTGACTGCACCAGCAGAATAGTGAGTGCAGCTCTGGAGTATAATACAGGATGTAACTCAGGATCAGTAATGTAATGTATGTACACAGTGACTGCACCAGCAGAATAGTGAGTGCAGCTCTGGAGTATAATACAGGATGTAACTCAGGATCAGTACAGGATATATAATTAGTGATGAGCGAGTGTACTCGTTGCTCGGGTTTTCCAGAGCACGCTCGGGTGTCCTCTGAGTATTTTTTAGTGTTTGGAGATTTAGTTTTCATCGCCTCAGCTGATAGCCGTAAATCAATTAGCCAGGCTGAGTACATGTGGGGGTTGCCTGGTTGCTAGGGAACCCCCACGTTTACTCAGCCTGGCTAATAGCTGTAAATCATTCAGCTGCCGTGATGAAGACTAAATCTCCGACCAGTCGTAAATACTCGGAGGACACCCGAGCGTGCTCTGGAACACCCAAGTAACGAGTGCACTCACTCATCACTATATATAATGTAATGCATGTACACAATATTCTGGAGTATCTTTCCGGAACCCACATAATGCCCTATTTTATAGTCCAGATCTAGGACCTCTGAGCACTATTAATAATGGTCCGGGCTCCAGATTAGCAGTCGCTCGTCCTAGTAAATTAGAGATTTATACCGGTATAAAGCCGCTCAGCCAGAACTGTGACCAGTGACGATGTGGAAGGTCCAATATCCGCTGCTCCCGCGCCGCCATATGTTTTCCGGGATGGATCGTATCCGTCACTCCCTCCGCGCTGACATTTATATAGATGCTACGGGAGGCGCGGTAAATTGTTTTGTGTTCTGCTTATATCAATATATTTATTCAAAAATAACCATAACTCAGCGATGATCCGTCTGCCGGAGCCCACAGTGCCGAGTGTAAGTGCGAAGCCGTAATCACATCCTGATTTGTGGGGATATTGATTTACAACGAGGAGATGATTGGTTTCACTTACATGATTTGTGTCTTTTCTTGGTGGATGGTGAGACTAGAAGTACCAGCATGCCTCCAGGGTGGAGTCAAAGTGCTTTAATGCAAATGTGTCAGAACGGGTGTGCTGCTCTGCTAAATGTCAGAATATACTAAAGGGCAGACGATGGGGAGATGCAGGGCTCACAGGCTTTCTATATGAGTAGGAGGAGAAGCAGGACTCACAGGCTTTCTATAAGAGTAGGGGAGAAGCAGGACTCACAGGCTTTCTATAAAAGTAGGGGAGAACCAGGACTCACAGGCTTTCTATAAAAGTAGGGGAGAACCAGGACTCACAGGCTTTCTATAAGAGTAGGAGGAGAAGCAGGACTCACAGGCTTTCTATAAAAGTAGGGGAGAACCAGGACTCACAGGCTTTCTATATGAGTAGGTGGGAGAAGCAGGACTCACAAGCTTTCTATAAGAGTAGGAGAGAAGCAGGACTCACAGGCTTTCTATAAGAGAAGGTGGGAGAAGCAGGACTCACAGGCTTTCTATATGAGTAGGGGAGAAGCAGGACTCACAGGCTTTCTATAAGAGTAGGAGAGAAGCAGGACTCACAGGCTTTCTATAAGAGTTGGAGAGAAGCAGGACTCACAGGCTTTCTATAAGAGTAGGAGGAGAAGCAGGACTCACAGGCTTTCTATAAGAGTAGGAGGAGAAGCAGGACTCACAGGCTTTCTATAAGAGTAGGAGGAGAAGCAGGACTCACAGGCTTTCTATAAGAGTAGGAGAGAAGCAGGACTCACAGGCTTTCTATAAGAGTAGGTGGGAGAAGCAGGACTCACAAGCTTTCTATAAGAGTAGGAGAGAAGCAGGACTCACAGGCTTTCTATAAGAAAAGGTGGGAGAAGCAGGACTCACAGGCTTTCTATAAGAGTAGGAGGAGAAGCAGGACTCACAGGCTTTCTATAAGAGTAGGAGAGAAGCAGGACTCACAGGCTTTCTATATGAGTAGGTGGGAGAAGCAGGACTCACAAGCTTTCTATAAGAGTAGGAGAGAAGCAGTACTCACAGGCTTTCTATAAGAGAAGGTGGGAGAAGCAGGACTCACAGGCTTTCTATATGAGTAGGGGAGAAGCAGGACTCACAGGCTTTCTATAAGAGTAGGAGAGAAGCAGGACTCACAGGCTTTCTATAAGAGTTGGAGAGAAGCAGGACTCACAGGCTTTCTATAAGAGTAGGAGGAGAAGCAGGACTCACAGGCTTTCTATAAGAGTAGGGGAGAAGCAGGACTCACAGGCTTTCTATAAGAGTAGGAGAGAAGCAGGACTCACAGGCTTTCTATAAGAGTAGGAGGAGAAGCAGGACTCACAGGCTTTCTATAAGAGTAGGAGGAGAAGCAGGACTCACAGGCTTTCTATAAAAGTAGGGGAGAACCAGGACTCACAGGCTTTCTATATGATTAGGTGGGAGAAGCAGGACTCACAGGCTTTCTATATGATTAGGTGGGAGAAGCAGGACTCACAAGCTTTCTATAAGAGTAGGAGAGAAGCAGGACTCACAGGCTTTCTATAAGAGAAGGTGGGAGAAGCAGGACTCACAGGCTTTCTATAAGAGTAGGGGAGAAGCAGGACTCACAGGCTTTCTATAAAAAGTAGGAGAGAAGCAGGACTCACAGGCTTTTTATAAGAGTAGGTGGGAGAAGCAGGACTCACAGGCTTTCTATATGAGTAGGAGAGAAGCAGGACTCACAGGCTTTTTATAAGAGTAGGTGGGAGAAGCAGGACTCACAGGCTTTCTATATGATTAGGTGGGAGAAGCAGGACTCACAAGCTTTCTATAAGAGTAGGAGAGAAGCAGGACTCACAGGCTTTCTATAAGAGAAGGTGGGAGAAGCAGGACTCACAGGCTTTCTATATGAGTAGGGGAGAAGCAGGACTCACAGGCTTTCTATAAGAGTAGGAGAGAAGCAGGACTCACAGACTTTCTATATGAGTAGGAGAGAAGCAGGACTCACAGGCTTTCTATATGAGTAGGGGAGAAGCAGGAAGGACTCACAGGCTTTCTATATGAGTAGGAGAGAAGCAGGACTCACAGACTTTCTATAAGAGTAGGAGGAGAAGCAGGACTCACAGACTTTCTATTTGAGTAGGAGAGAAGCAGGACTCACAGGCCTTCTATATGAGTAGGGGAGAAGCGGGACTCACAGACTTTCTATATGAGTAGGAGAGAAGCAGGACTCGCAGGCTTTCTATATGAGTAGGGGAGAAGCAGGACTCACAGGCTTTCTATATGAGTAGGGGAGAAGCAGGACTCAGGAGCTTTCTATATTAGTAAGGGAGAAGCAGGACTCACAGGCTTTCTATATGAGTAGGAGGAGAAGCAGGACTCACAGGCTTTCTATATAAGTAGGGGAGAAGCAGGACTCACAGGCTTTCTATATAAGTAGGGGAGAAGCAGGACTCACAGGCTTTCTATATGACTAGGGGAGAAGCAGGACTCACAGGCTTTCTATATGAGTAGGAGAGAAGCAGGACTCACAGGCCTTCTATATGAGTAGGGGAGAAGCGGGACTCACAGACTTTCTATATGAGTAGGAGAGAAGCAGGACTCGCAGGCTTTCTATATGAGTAGGGGAGAAGCAGGACTCACAGGCTTTCTATATGAGTAGGGGAGAAGCAGGACTCAGGAGCTTTCTATATTAGTAGGGGAGAAGCAGGACTCACAGGCTTTCTATATGAGTAGGAGGAGAAGCAGGACTCACAGGCTTTCTATATAAGTAGGGGAGAAGCAGAACTCACAGGCTTTCTATATAAGTAGGGGAGAAGCAGGACTCACAGGCTTTCTATATGACTAGGGGAGAAGCAGAACTCACAGGCTTTCTATATAAGTAGGGGAGAAGCAGAACTCACAGGCTTTCTATATAAGTAGGGGAGAAGCAGGACTCACAGGCTTTCTATATGACTAGGGGAGAAGCAGGACTCACAGACTTTCTATATGAGTAGGTGGGAGAAGCAGGACTCACAGGCTTTCTATATGAGTAGGGGAGAAGCAGGACTAAGGAGCTTTCTATATTAGTAGGGGAGAAGCAGGACTCACAGGCTTTCTATATGAGTAGGAGGAGATGCAGAACTCACAGGCTTTCTATATAAGTAGGGGAGAAGCAGGACTCACAGGCTTTCTATATGACTAGGGGAGAAGCAGGACTCACAGGCTTTCTATATGAGTAGGAGAGAAGCAGGACTCACATACTTTCTATATTAGTAGGTGGGAGAAGCAGGATTCACAGGCTTTCTATATGAGGAGAGAAACAGGACTCACAGGCTTTCTATATGAGTAGGAGAGAAGCAGGACTCACAGGCTTTCTATATGAGTAGAAGGAGATGCAGGACTCACAGGCTTTCTAAATGTGTAGGAGAGAAGCAGGACTTACAGGCTTTCTATATGAGTAGGTGGGAGAAGCAGGACTCGCAGGCTTTCTATATGAGTACAGGAGAAGCAGGACTCACAGACTTTCTATATGAGTAGGGGAGAAGCAGGAAGGACTCACAGGCTTTCTATATGTGTAAGAGAGTAGCAGGACTCACTGGCTTTCTATATGAGTAGGAGGAGATGCAGGACTCACAGGCTTTCTATATGTGTAGGAGAGAAGCAGGACTTACAGGCTTTCTATATGAGTAGGGGAGATGCAGAACTCACGAGCTTTCTACATTAGTAGGGGAGAAGCAGGACTCACAGGCTTTCTATATGAGTAGGAGGAGAAGCAGGACTCAGGAGCTTTCTATATTAGTAGGGGAGAAGCAGGACTCACAGGCTTTCTATATGAGTAGGGGAGAAGCAGGACTCAGGAGCTTTCTATATTAGTAGGGAAGAAGCAGGACTCACAGGCTTTCTATATGAGTAGGAGGAGAAGCAGGACTCAGGAGCTTTCTATATGAGTAGGAGAGTAGCAGGACTCACAGGCTTTCTATATGAGTAGGGGAGAAGCAGGACTCACAGGCTTTCTATATGTGTAGGAGAGAAGCAGGACTCACAGGCTTTCTATATGAGTAGGGGAGAAGCAGGACTCACAGGCTTTCTATATTAGTAGGGGAGAAGCAGGACTCACAGGCTTTCTATATGAGTAGGAGGAGAAGCAGGACTCACAGGCTTTCTATATGTGTAGGAGAGAAGCAGGACTCACAGGCTTTCTATATGAGTAGGGGAGAAGCAGGACTCACAGGCTTTCTATATGAGTAGGGGAGAAGCAGGACTCACAGGCTTTCTATATGAGTAGGAGGAGAAGCAGGACTCACAGACTTTCTATATGAGTAGGAGTAGATGCAGAACTCACAGGCTTTCTATATAAGTAGGAGGAGAAGCAGGACTCACAGGCTTTCTATATGACTAGGGGAGAAGCAGGACTCACAGGCTTTATATAAGAGTAGGGGAGAAGCAGGACTCACAGGCTTTCTATAAGAGTAGGAGAGAAGCAGGACTCACAGGCTTTCTATCAGAGTAGGTGGGAGAAGCAGGACTCACAAGCTGTCTATAAGAGTAGGAGGAGAAGCAGGACTCACAGGCTTTCTATCAGAGTAGGTGGGAAAAGCAGGACTCACAAGCTTTCTATAAGAGTAGGAGGAGAAGCAGGACTCACAGGCTTTCTATACCAGTAGTTTGGAGAAGCAGGACTCACAGGCTTTCTATATGAGTAGGAGAGAAGCAGGACTCACATACTTTCTATATGAGTAGGTGGGAGAAGCAGGATTCACAGGCTTTCTATATGAAGAGAGAAGCAGGACTCACAGGCTTTCTATATGAGTAGGAGAGAAGCAGGACTCACAGGCTTTCTATACAAGTAGGTGGGAGAAGTAGGACTCACAGGCTTTCTATATGAGTAGAAGGAGATGCAGGGCTCACAGGCTTTCTATATGAGTAGGTGGGAGAAGCAGGACTCACAGGCTTTCTATATGAGTAGGAGAGAAGCAGGACTCACAGGCTTTATATATGAGTAGGAGAGAAGCAGGACTCACAGGCTTTCTATATGAGTAGGTGGGAGAAGCAGGACTCACAGGCTTTCCATATGAGTAGGTGGGAGAAGCAGGACTCACAGGCTTTCTATATGAGTAGGAGAGAAGCAGGACTCACAGGCTTTCTATATGAGTAGAAGGAGATGCAGGGCTCACAGGCTTTCTATATGAGTAGGTGGGAGAAGCAGGGCTCACAGGCTTTCTATATGAGTAGGAGAGAAGCAGGACTCACAGGCTTTCTATATGAGTAGGAGAGAAGCAGGACTCACAGGCTTTCTATACAAGTAGGTGGGAGAAGTAGGACTCACAGGCTTTCTATATGAGTAGAAGGAGATGCAGGGCTCACAGGCTTTCTATATGAGTAGGTGGGAGAAGCAGGGCTCACAGGCTTTCTATATGAGTAGGAGAGAAGCAGGACTCACAGGCTTTCTATACAAGTAGGTGGGAGAAGCAGGACTCACAGGCTTTCTAGATGAGTAGAAGGAGATGCAGGGATCACAGGCTTTCTATATGAGTAGGTGGAAGAAGCAGGACTCATAGGCTTTCTATATCAGTAGGTGGGTGATAAAAAAAACTCACAGGCTTTCTATATAAGTAGGTGGTGATAAAAGACTCACAGGCTTTCTATATAAGTAGGTGGGTGATAAAAGACTCACAGGCTTTCTATACGAGTAATGTGTTGTTTTTTCTCCTAAATGGGATTGGATTGATGAAGGGATTGATCTTTGTTGAAGTAAAAATAAGCAGAGCCGATGTGCTGCACATGATTTCAGCCTCTGACTAGTGTTGAGCGATACCGTCCGATACTTGAAAGTATCGGTATCGGATAGTATCGGCCGATACCCGAAAAATATCGGATATCGCCGATACCGATATCCGATACCAATACAAGTCAATGGGACATCAAGTATCGGAATGTATCCTCATGGATCCCAGGGTCTGAAGGAGAGGAAACTCTCCTTCAGGCCCTGGGATCCATATTAAAGTGTAAAATAAAGAATTAAAATAAAAAATATTGTTATATTCACCTCTCCGGCGGCCCCTGGACATCAGCGGGAGGATCCGGCGTCCGGCACGGCTTCTTTCTTCAAAATGCGCGCCTTTAGGACCTGTGGTATGACGTCCCGGCTTCTGATTGGTCGCGTGCCGCCCATGTGACCGCCACGCGACCAATCAGAAGCCGCGACGTCATTCCTCAGGTCCTAGAAGGCGCTCATTCTAGGACTTTAGCTGAGGAATGACGTCGCGGCTTCTGATTGGTCGCGTGGCGGTCACATGGGCGGCACGCGACCAATCAGAAGCCGGGACGTCATACCACAGGTCCTAAAGGCGCGCATTTTGAAGAAAGAAGCCGTGCCGGACGCCGGATCCTCCCGCTGATGTCCAGGGGCCGCCGGAGAGGTGAATATAACAATATTTTTTATTTTAATTCTTTATTTTACACTTCCGATACCGATACCCGATATCACAAAAATATCGGATCTCGGTATCGGAATTCCGATACCGCAAGTATCGGCCGATACCCGATACTTGCGGTATCGGAATGCTCAACACTACCTCTGACCAGAAACCCATCCTGCAGCCCCCTCAGCTCTGCTACATACAGCCGGATGTTAGGTCCTTAGGATTTGTCTTGCTCCTCTCTGCATGTGTTGGGGGTCACTGTCCTCTGTCTCCCCCAATGTCCTGAAGGGCACAGTACAGCTCCTCACACTCCCTGGTGGTCTCTGTGTTGTAGTGGGGGCAGCACATGTGAACTTTCATCATGACTCTGTCTAATCTCAAATTGCAAGGATGGATCTGCTAATCTGTAAGTGCTGTAAAGATCCCTGAACTTTCCATTTAAAGGGAATGTCTTCAGAAATTGGCCAATATTTTTTATATCAGGTTTTTGTTTTATGTTTTTTTCTTTTTACAATATTTTGGGCAATGTTTATATTCCCAAATCACGATTTTTACTGAAAAATAAAAATGAAAAGTCTTGCAATTTTCACTCGGACGCCTGGGGCTAATTGTTGTAGCAATGCCCGGTCTGTGACTATGGAGGCTTCTAATGGGTGTGTGGAGAGGTCACAATACGTGGATTTTCCATCAGTATTTGTAAGATAAGACCAGGAGGGTGATAGACACAGAAGTGGTGACAAGGGTCTATGATACTTCTCCTGGTTTTGGCTACAAATACTGATGTAAAATACTGACCAGATACTGAGCGTGTGAACGCGGCTTTACACTAAGGAGTGGAGACTTTTCTTCCCACAGGCACGGGATTGCTCAGACGTATGATATCAGGGGTAAGGTGTGATGTGTCCGCACGTCTTCCTGTAAATTCTCCAGGACTTCGGCCCATTTACTTTTCTTCTCTCGATGTCAGCGCAGAACATGAGGAGTAATTGAATATCTGTGAGACGCGGCCGGACGAGTCCCCAGACACCGGGGGATCACGCCGGACTCGGGCGCACTGACAGACGGGTGACTGCGGGTTGGATGCAATCTCAATTTACAGAGATGGAGAATGGATTGCTTAAAAGTGTCAGGGAGAGAAACATGAGCAACCAATGACAGCGCAGGATTCTCCCCGACAGGTAACTGACAGCGATGTGACAGCTCCGGCGCCGGCTGCTCAGCCAAAGTCCAGTCTGAGACACTCGTGAAAACTCACAATGCATCAGCCTGAGTCTCCAGAATCAAAAATGGGAAACAAAAAGAAAACGCCCTGAGCAACCAGTGTACCTGAGCCCGTCCTGTGTGATACTGCAGCGCCCCAGAGACCTGGTCGTTGCAGTATGGCCCCAAGGCGAGTAGTGGTATGTCCGATGGCACTAAAGGAATTCTCCTGACCAGGTATCACCAGCACACATTACACTTCACACTCCGGCCACTAGGGGGAGAAAAAGGCCTTATTTATTGGGCCACTCCTCACACTGGTAAAACTAGGGGTTGGATAGGAAGTTAGTCAGAAGCTGACTGGGTTGGATTCAGGCAACATCCCGTGGCAGGGGGTGTTGCAGGGAGAAGACACAGGGGGGTTCCTGTCGGGCGTGGGAACCTGGCAGGTGCCTAGCGAACAGAACGTAACGGAACCGCACCTGCACACCCTGCGGCGGTATCCTAAGAAAGAGACACGAAGGGAAGGATATTGTGGAACAGTGTAAACGAGATCAAGCACAAAGGAGTAGCAGTAGGAGTCGTGCCGAGAGATAGAGGCAACATCCTACTGAGGCGCGTAGCTGGTGGCCGGATCACCGTAGGAGTAACTGACTTCAGGCCTTACTTCAATCTCCGCTGGACAGTCAGTCATAGGTTGGCTATCTACCTTCTACACCTACGAAGACATAGGGGACAACATTGGGAGAGGGGCGTCTCTAGGGTCCCGGAAGACCTCCAAGCCTTCCCGTCAAACGGGTGGCGTCCTAGCCAAAACATATCTGGGGGATGTTAGAAACTAGTAACATCTGGAACCAAAGAACGAGAGAGAGAGAGAGCTGTAGAGAACGAACGAAGGAGAGCAGCAGTTGTGAGGACTATTCCGAATGCTCAGCAGGGTAGGACTACAACACACAGGCGCTAGTGGTAGGCAACGATTTCCATCTGCGAGGGAAACTCTGGATGTGCCCATCGGACCGGCCGGTCTCAGACAGCCCTGTTAAGCGTGCTCTGGATTGAGGATCCTGTAGTCTTCAGTAAAAAGGTAAAGAGACTGCAACCTTGTGTCCTCGTTATTGCCTGCACCTCACACCATCACCATCTACCTTACTGGGAAGCCCTGGGGACATACTTCACCTGTTAGAAGGTATACCATCCAGCTGCCATTCCATCACCCCAGCGGACCCCACAGCAGCGTCGGTCACCCTGACCGAACACCACAGGTGGCGTCACGAACCCCTGACAGACTGTACTACCACCTTCATTGGACGCCCCTTAGCAGGGTCACGACCGGGTCTAGCCACCGTGACAACCGCAGAACCGAAGGAGAAGGGACCAGTACTGAGTGACTTGTGGCCCTGTGTCTGGGGGCGCTCCAATACCATGTGATGTTCCAATATATCTAAGCCTGTCGTGAGGTACCATGTGATGTTCCAGTGTATCTGAGCCCGTCATGTGTGATACCATGTGAGGTTCCATTGTATCTGAGCATATCATGTGTGATACCATGTGATGTTCCATTGTATCTGAGCCCATCATGTGTGATACCATGTGATGTTCCATTGTATCTGAGCCCGTCAGGTGTGATACCATGTGATGTTCCATTGTATCTGAGCCCATCATGTGTGATACCATGTGATGTTCCATTGTATCTGAGCCCATCATGTGTGATACCATGTGATGTTCCATTGTATCTGAGCCCATCATGTGTGATACCATGTGATGTTCCATTGTTTCTGAGCCCGTCATGCGTGATACCATGTGATGTTCCAGTGTATCTAAGCCCGTCATGTGTGATACCATGTGATGTTCCATTGTATCTGAGCCCGTCATGTGTGATACCATGTGATGTTCCATTGTATCTGAGCCCGTCATGTGTGACACCATGTGATGTTCCGGTGTATCTGAGCCCGTCATGTGAGATGCCATGTGATGTTCCATTGTATCTGAGCCCATCATGTGAGATACCATGTGATGTTCCATTGTATCTGAGCCCGTCATGTGTGACACTATGTGATGTTCCATTGTATCTGAGCCCATCATGTGTGATACCATGTTATGTTCCATTGTATCTGAGCCCGTCATGTGAGATACCATGTGATGTTCCATTGTATCTGAGCCCGTCATGTGTGATACCATCTGATGTTCCATTGTATCTGAGCCCATCATGTGTGATACCATGTGATGTTCCATTGTATCTGAGCCCATCATGCGTGATACCATGTGATGTTCCATTGTATCTGAGCCCATCATGCGTGATACCATGTGATGTTCCATTGTATCTGAGCCCATCATGCGTGATACCATGTGATGTTCCATTGTATCTGAGCCCATCATGTGTGATACCATGTGATGTTCCATTGTATCTGAGCCCATCATGCGTGATACCATGTGATGTTCCATTGTATCTGAGCCCATCATGCGTGATACCATGTGATGTTCCATTGTATCTGAGCCCGTCATGTGAGATACCATGTGATGTTCCATTGTATCTGAGCCCGTCATGTGTGACACCATGTGATGTTCCAGTGTATCTGAGCCCATCATGTGTGATACCATCTGATGTTCCATTGTATCTGAGCCCATCATGTGTGATACCATGTGATGTTCCATTGTATCTGAGCCCATCATGTGTGATACCATGTGATGTTCCATTGTATCTGAGCCCGTCATGCGTGATACCATGTGATGTTCCAGTGTATCTGAGCCCGTCATGCGTGATACCATGTGATGTTCCAGTGTATCTGAGCCCATCATGTGTGATACCATCTGATGTTACAGTGTATTTAATGCTGTCATATGTGATTTCATCTGATGTGCCAATATATCCAAGTCCGTAATGTGTGATACCATCTTATGTCCAAGTGTATCAAAGTTCGTCATATTTGATACCATCTGATGTTTCAGTGTATCTAAACCCATCATGTGTGATTCTGTCTGATGTCCTCCTGTGTCCAAACCGGTCATCTAGGAAACCATCTAAAGTTCCAGTGTATCTATGTATTTCATGCAGGGTACTGTCTGATGAGCCAAAGTATCTAAACCTGGCAAGTTCGATACTGTCTGAGGAGCCCCGGTATCTAAGCATATAACGTGATATTGCACGATGATCTGGTGTATCACAGTCCTGCATGTCTCACATTATCTTGCCTGTAATATGTATCCAAGCCTATAACATGACACAATGTAATAAGGTAGTGTATCTAAGCCTGTGTATGATACTGTTTGAGGAGCCGGTGTATCTGAGCATATCACAGCCTGAGAGATGGTCTCGGTACTACACCCTCCATCATGTAATGGTGCTGGATCCATGATATGACAGGGTCGGTGCGTATCTCAGCCCTGGATCCTGATGTTTCCTGTCTTGTAGCAGCGTCATTAGGGGGTGGAAGACTTCTGCACGCTCCCCACTGTTCCCTCCATGAGCGATATGAATGGGCTGGGAGCTGAGAACAGAGCGTCCGGTCCGGGGGTGATGAAGGGGCCATTTATCTCACACATTATTCTGCCCATCTCGGGATGGCACTAATGCTTGTCCTAATGTACCAGGCGGTGATGGCGACACTGCCGGAAATCAGCGCCTGTCACTTCACGTTAATTGCCGAGTTCTGGCTTCATGTTTCGAGTAGTGATGGGCGAGCACTAAAATGCTCGGGTCGAGCAGATTGGAATACTCGGGTACTCGGCCAGAACAACGAGCCCATTGTAGGTCTATGGGAGACCCGAGTATTTTTACAGCGATCCCCCCGGGGGTCCTTTTTAGGTCTAAAATTATCTGATAATGATGGAAACACTGCTGAAATGAGACAGGAACCTCATGGGGATCGCCCCTGGGACTCCTGAAAAAGTGTTGCATTGAATTCAAGGCGAGCCCTACTGCATAGTCAGTCATATGCACCCCATTGGGTCTTGGAACCCATGGAAATCCACTTCACAATAAGCATTTTGTACATCCATAAGTCGCCAGTCGCCAGCCATAAAAGGTCTAACTTAATCTACCCAAGTGATTATTAATGGGGCTTCAGTGCAAGATTTCCAACTTATCAAAGTAAATGGCATTTCCACGCCAAAAAAATGAATTACCCCTCCATGCGAAGTGTGCTTTTTTTCTCCACAGAAACACTTGAAGATCATGATATTTTTATTCGACTGTTATTGTATCAGATAAAGAAACGTTTCCCTGAAATCGTCTTCTGATGAAAAAAGAAAAACATTCAGTGAACTGTTAAACTGTAGGCAAAGATCGCACATTGCAAGATGGTGGACAATAAAAAAGGCATGGTTCCAAATGTCAGAAAAGTGCGTTCTTCCCCTACCAAATCCATTTCTCAATGTTCAAATAAAAAATCACTAAAAAAAATATCACACAGAGTTGAGGAGAACTGACTGCAAGGGAAAAAAATGGAAAGAATCTGTATCTCTTCCACCAAAACTTGCTAACACTTCAGAGATGGGGCTGATAAAAAATATCAACAATCAGTCCAAAAGCGAGTGAAACAGATTACTTTAAATCCTTGCAAGAGTATAAAGTTTACTAACGTGACACCAAATGATGTCTGTTTTCAGTTAAGCTTCTGAGAATACCCAACAATGCAGTCGGAATGATGTGATTGGAGACAGGAGACTGTTACTTCGGAAAAAAAATAAAGTTGTGTACAATGAAACCTCAAGCTGTCAAACCCTTTCTTGGTTTTCAAATGGTAATGGAATCCTGACAATATGTTGAGAGCAGGATGCGCTACATTGAAGGGCCAACAACTCTTTGTATTTTTTAATGGTATGATGGTTCCCTCTTTGCAGAATAATTTCACATGGAATTTGGCAATTTTATTTGCAAAGTTTTTAACACTGAGGTTCAGATACGGCTTTAAATAAGGCTAATACTTGCAATACAGCGCAATTTTACTTCAAAATTCAAGGAATAGTATGATTGAATAGTGTGAGTGCGTACACTTTTGTATGTGTTAACAGTACATATTTGCATTAAATACATATAATGATTAAGTATATATAAAGATTAACTACTTACAGTATAGTTACATCATCACCAAGAGGCTTTTAAACATCATCCGTCTGGAATATCAGAGAAGCAACACCAAGACAGAGAACCCCTGGGAGATTACCCACACTGCATTGGTGTCCCCAATTATGCAGGTATGAGCACACTGTACATGTACAGGTACCCCAGTTTTTGGCAGCTGTCTTAGTCAAGTTCTCTGGTCTTATATAGTGATTTACACTATGTAGTAACTCTAGTTTCACCCACACCTTCAAGTGGTCAGCTTTCATGGTCGGATGAAACTGAGATCTCATGGATTCATCAGACGAGGGGCCATAAACCCTTAGAATATAAAAGCCACAAGGATTTAGATAAAACCACCAAAGGCAGAGGTTCAGTAAAGGTACCGTTACACATAACGATATCTTTAACGAAATCGTTATGCGTGACAGCGACCAATGATCAGGCCCCTGCTGGGAGATCGTTGGTCGCTGGGGAAAGTCCAGGACTTTATTTCGTCACTGGATCTCCCGCAGACATCGCTGAATCAGCGTGTGTGATGCCGATTCAGCGATGTCTTCGCTGGTAACCAGGGTAAACATCGGGTTACTAAGCGCAGGGCCGCGCTTAGTAACCTGATATTTACCCTGGTTACCAGTGTAAATGTAAAAAAAAAACACTACATACTTACATTCCGGTGTCTGGTCACGTCCCTCGCTTTCAGCTTCCCGCACTGACTGTGAGCGCCGGCCGTCCGTAAAGCAAAGCACAGCGGTGACGTCACCGCTGTGCTTTACGGCCGGCGCTCACAGTCAGTGCAGGAAGGAGAAGGCGAGGGACGTGACCAGACACCGGAATGTAAGTATGTAGTGTTTGTTTTTTTACATTTACAATGGTAACCAGGGTAAACATCGGGTTACTAAGCGTGGCCCTGCGCTTAGTAACCCAATGTTTACCCTGGTTACCCGGGGACTTCGGGATCGTTGGTCACTGGAGAGCTGTCTGTGTGACAGCTCTCCAGCGACCAAACAGCGACGCTGCAGCGATCGGGATCCTTGTCTAGATCGCTGCAGTATCGCTTAATGTGACGGTACCTTAAACCTTAATGTTTTACAATGCCAAACAACAGACACATAGAAGCTTAGAACTGTTTGTGAAGTGAATAAACAAACATTTCTGAAGATTGTGTCACTATGAGCATTGTCTGTCACATCTCTAAATGTTTCACAAGAAATTCAGCTATGTAATTGTCTGAATGCATTCGGTATATTTCAATCTGGATTCAAAATCGCCATTTGTATATTCGTACTACACTATTAACAGCAATCATATTCAGCCTTTCTAGAAAAACTTAAGCTTAACCCATTGAGTACTCTGGATAATCATGACAATCTTCTTGACCAGTATCTGTAGGAAAGTAATATTAAAAATAGCTGCTACTTTGTATTCCAGAAATAAAAGTGAGAACTGCAAGAATGTGAAGATGTTCTAAAAGATAACTGTGACTATGCTCAATTTTCCACAACTGTTCTGTTCGGCTGTGTAGTAAATATTGGAGACACAATAGATGATCTGACATCCTTTCAAATAATTACTTTACAGATAAAAAGATCATTTATTATTATTCCTGTTTATTATCCAAGAAAGAAAGACGGAACATGCAGTCTCCCTCATACAAGTTATCTCAGCCAAAATTGATTAAGTCCTCTGCATCTACAAGCATTCAGCCATCACTTTTTTGTATTGAACTCTTACCATTTGATGCAGCCAAAGTTATGGCTCTCAAGGAGGGAAAGTAAAATAGTGGACAAAGAAATATTTGTAATGAACTACTGAGCCAAACTAACAGCCTTGCTTTATCAAATTTATATGAAGTGTATTGTGTCCAATGTGAGCAACCAGACAACACAAAAAGGAGCTTTTCAAGGGAGCTCTTTAAGGTACACAAATGTTATGAAGTCTTTGCCAACAAGGATGTGGTTTCACCAATGGGGGTACCTTTTTTAAAAATATACTAGTGCCACCACAGCCCCCCTTGCCCAAAATTTACTGGCCTATAACAGTTCGGCCCACAAAGTCGGGTGCTTTGCTGCCATGTGCCTGATCATGCTGGTGGTGGTCAGGCTGGTTGTTTTTCTACCCCTGCTGATGCGGGCAAGGCAGGTGCTGCAAATGGCCTGTTTGGGGTTATCGGCAGAGTCTTTAAAAAATAACCAGACTCGGGAAGATCTAACAGTTGGAATGGCAACTTCCTGCCTGTTGGGGGGATATGCCTCCTTCCCCATTTGTGCTGCTGTCCTCGCTCTGCATGTCCTCCTGCCAGGTTGGGTCAGTCACTATGTCATCCACCACCTCGTCTTCCACATCCGCACCCTGATCCTCCTCCTGACTTTCTGGCAATTGTGTCTCATCATCGTCCATCACTTTCCCACCATCGCCTTCATGTGACCGAGGCTGGTCAAAGCTTTTGGCATCGCTACATGCGATCTTATTTGTTCCCACTTCAAGTTGACTGGCCGAGAGTCCGGAATCTTGAAATGGAAAACTGAACAGCTCTTCAGAGTGTCCAAGTGTGGGATCAGTTGTCTCAGGGCACTCGGCATGGTGGGAGGAAGGAGGATCAGGGTGAGGAATATCCGAGCCACACTCACGGCTACTGAGACTTGACCTTGTGGAAGACATGGTGGTGGTGGTGGCTAAGTGACTGGAAGAATTATCCACTATCCAACCAACAACAGTTTCACACTGCTCTGGCTTCAATAGTGGTGTGCTGCGGTCCCCAGAAACTGGGACAGGAAGGTCGAGCGAGAAGATGTGGGTCTTTGTTGTGGCCCACTTTCACCTTGGCCACGGCCTCGTCCTCTGCATGCACCATCAGCATCACGTCCACTTCCCCATCCCTTGCCTTGCCCATTTTAAATTGACTACTGCACTATTTCAAAAGCTCAACACAAATGTATTTATTTGGAGCTAAATTATATCTGATCAGTATGCCTGCAAATCTACGATTTTTCAAACACAAACAGCAGGCCTCAGCCTGACATAACAGACTGTATTACATTTTTTTTAGGGTTTTGTAGAATTTTTAAAATTAAAAAAAAAGAGAGGAACAAGGCTAGCAGACAGAACTATGAAACTTATGCCTGCAAAGCTAAGATTTTTCCACCACAGAGGCCGGCTTCACACTCAGCGTATGAAAATACGGTCCGTATATTACGGCCGTAATACGCTGAAAAGTCCCGAAAATAGTGGTCCGTAGCTCCTCCGTAGGCAGGGTGTGTCACCGTTTTTTGCGCATGACATCCTCCGTATGTAATCCGTATGTCATCCGTACTGCGTGTTTTTATCGCAGGCTTGCAAAACCGACATACGGATATACAAGTGATCCATGTGTTAAAAAAAAATATATATATATACTGTCTATATATATATATATATATATATATATATATATGTCAGTAGACACATATATGTATATATATATTAATATTTCATCCAGCGCGATATAGCAGAAAGCCGGTAATTCAATTACCGGCTTTTGCTTTCTCCTTCCTAAACCCGACATGATATGAGACATGGTTACATACAGTAAACCATCTCATATCCCCATTTTTTTGCGTATTCCACACTACTAATGTCAGTAGTGTGTATGTGCAAAATTTGGCCGTTCTAGCTAGTAAATTAAGGGGTTAAATGGCGGAAAAAATTGGCGTGTGCTCCCGCGCAATTTTCTCCGCCAGAGTAGTAAAGCCAGTGACTGAGGGCAGATATTAATAGCCTGGAGAGGGTCCACGGTTATTGGCCCCCCCCTGGCTAAAAACATCTGCCCCCAGCCACCCCAGAAAAGGCACATCTGGAAGAAGCGCCTATTCTGGCACTTGGCCACTCTCTTCCCATTCCCGTGTAGCGGTGGGATATGGGGTAATGAAGGGTTAATGCCACCTTGCTATTGTAAGGTGACATTAAGCCAGATTAATAATGGAGAGGCGTCAATTATGACACCTATCCATTATTAATCCAATACTAGTAAAGGGTTAAAAAAATACACAAACACAATATTACACATTATTTTAATGAAATAAAAACAAAAATTGTTGTAATATTTTATTCTACGCTCAATCCAATCACTGAAGACCCTCGATCTGTAACAAAAAAAACATAATAAACCAACAATATCCTTACCTTCCGCAGATCTGTAAAGTCCAACGATGTAAATCCATCTGAAGGGGTTAAAATATTTTGCAGACACGAGCTTTGCTAATGCAACATTGCTCATGTCTGCAAAACCCCGGGGAATGAAGGTAAAGTAGGTCAATGACCTATATTTACCTGCATTTGCGGTGAGGCGCCCTCTGCTGGCTGTTCCTAGATCGTGGGAACTATCCTAGAAAGCTCCCTGGCTCGAGATCATAAGAGGGCGCCCTCTGCTGGTTGTCCTCATATGAACTCGAGCCAGGGAGCTTTCTAGGAAAGTTCCCACGATCTAGGAACAGCCAGCAGAGGGCGCCTCTTATGATCTCGAGCCAGGGAGCTTTCTAGGAAAGTTCCCACGATCTAGGAACAGCCAGCAGAGGGCGCCTCTTATGATCTCGAGCCAGGGAGCTTTCTAGGAAAGTTCCCACGATCTAGGAACAGCCAGCAGAGGGCGCCTCACCGCAAATGAAGGTAAATATAGGTCATTGCCCTACTTTACCTTCATTCCCCGGGGTTTTGCAGACATGAGCAACGTTGCATTAGCAAAGCTCGTGTCTGCAAAATATTTTAACCCCTTCAGATGGACTTACATCGTTGGACTTTAAAGATCTGCGGAAGGTAAGGATATTGTTGGTTTATTATGTTTTTTTTTTGTTACAGAAAGAGGGTCTTCAGTGATTGGATTGGGCGTTCAATAAAATGTTAAAACAACCTTTGTTTTTATTTCATTAAAATAATGTTTAATATTGTGTTTGTGTATTTTTTTAACCCTTTACTAGTATTGGATTAATAATGGATAGGTGTCATAATTGACGCCTCTCCATTATTAACCTGGCTTAATGTCACCTTACAATAGCAAGGTGGCATTAACCCTTCATTACCCCATATCCCACCGCTACACGGGAATGGGAAGAGAGTGGCCAAGTGCCAGAATAGGCGCATCTTCCAGATGTGCCTTTTCTGGGGTGGCTGGGGTCAGGTGTTTTTAGCCAGGGGGGGCCAATAACCATGGACCCTCTCCAGGCTATTAATATCTGCCCTCAGTCACTGGCTTTACTACTCTGGCGGAGAAAATTGTGCGGGAGCCCACGCCAATTTTTTCCGCCATTTAACCCCTTAATTTAATAGCTAGAACGGCCAAATTTTGCATAGACACTACTGACATTAGTAGTGTGGAATATGCAAAAAAAATGGGGATATGAGATGGTTTACTGTATGTAAACCAGGTCTCATAGTAACATAGTAACATAGTAACATAGTAACATAGTTAGTAAGGCCGAAAAAAGACATTTGTCCATCCAGTTCAGCCTATATTCCATCATAATAAATACCCAGATCTACGTCCTTCTACAGAACCTAATAATTGTATGATACAATATTGTTCTGCTCCAGGAAGACATCCAGGCCTCTCTTGAACCCCTCGACTGAGTTCGCCATCACCACCTCCTCAGGCAAGCAATTCCAGATTCTCACTGCCCTAACAGTAAAGAATCCTCTTCTGTGTCTCATATCATGTCGGGTTTAGGAAGGAGAAAGCAAAAGCCGGTAATTGAATTACCGGCTTTCTGCTATATCGCGCTGGATGAAATATTAATATATATATAACTTTATAACTTTTTGGGGGGTTTTGGAGAATTTGTAAAATTAAAGAAACAGAGTGTAACAAGTCTAGCAGACAGAACTATGCTACGTATGCCTACGGAAATTTTTCAAAAACAGAAACACTAGCCCTCAGCCTGACATAACAGACTGTATTTTTTTTTCTTGCTTTTGGGTGAATTTATTTAAAAAAAAAAAAGCGTAGAAGAAGGCTAGCACACAGAACTATGCTACGTATGCCTGACAAACTATGATTTTTAAACAGATACACCAGGCCTCAGCATGACATAACAGACTGTATAAAAAAAATGTTGGGGGTGGGGGGGGGGTTGGGGGAATTTTTGAAAAAAAAAAAACTGCAGCTAGGTATATAGTAAATAAGTAAGAAGGAACATAAACCAGCTCACCCGTGATTCAGCAACCAAACCTCGGGAGCACGGACCCGCTGTGTCCAGGCGTGCAAGATCCAGAAAAAGAAAGAAATGTCCAGCTTCACCGAGTCCGTAAAAAAGCTTTTTCTTTATTAACAAACTTTGAACATGGAGGATACAGACTTCAGCACAACCATATGGGCAAGAATCTCAACGCGTTTCTGGAGACTAGGCTCCCTTAATCATGACATTCTAAAAGACCCATGTATCCCACTTAAATAACCCTACACCGGAAAGCACACCGGTGGGATAAGTGATTGACGTAACTGATTTAAAAAGTGGGCGTAAGATGAACATGTATTGAATGTTGCCCAACACAGTAATCTATCTGAACAACATACATATATAAAACAAGAAATAACAACAAAGCAAAAATATACAAATGATTGTACAAATTTAAAAAGATTTACACAATGAAATCTATAAATAAGAAAATGTACATGAATAAAAAATTATTATTGTAAATTTGGACAATTATGCCTACATTTGTAGATAAACCAATAACTTTATTACAGCAGCAAATGTAAACTAGCAAAATTACAAAAGAAAAAAGAATTAAAAAAAAATTTAGTACAAGAGGCAAGAGCAAAAATGTTCATAAATAAGTATAATCGCAGGCTAGAGACGCAACAAGTGTGCTTGTGGCACTAAAATAATAGGTACTTGTATGTTTTGACTTATGCTAAGCTTACTCAGCTGGATCAATACAGAAATTATTTATTGACAGAGAAGGAGAGAGAACCACGGACTATTCTGAAGTGCGAAGATATGCTTGAGGAGCACAAAGCAGAAAGAACACTGAAGATTGCGGTATAGTAAGGGTACCGTCACACTATAACTATAATTTCGATCGCTACGACGGTACGATTCGTGACGTTCCAGCGATATCGTTACGATATCGCTGTGTCTGACACGCAGCAGCGATCAGGGATCCTGCTGAGAATCGTACGTCGTAGCAGATCGTTTAGAACTTTCTTTCATCGCTGGATCTCCCGCTGTCTTCGCTAGATCGGTGTGTGTGACACCGATCCAGCGATCCAGCGATGCGATCTAGCGATGCGTTCGCTTGCAACCAGGGCAAACATCGGGCAAACAAGCGCAGGACCGCGCCTAGTCACCCGATGTTTACCCTGGTCACAAGCGCCAAACCAAAAAAAAACAAACAGCACACACCCACATTCTGGTGTCCGTCAGGTCCCTCGCCGTCCGCCTCCAGCACCGCGACCGCCGGCCGCAAAGTGAAAGCAGAGCACAGCGGCTGTGCCTTCACCTTCACCCCACGGCCGGCAGTCACAGCGCGGGAAGCAGAGACTGCAAGGGACGTGACGGACACCAGATGCAAGCATGTGCCGTCCGTTCCTTCCCAGTTCCACACTTGTAACCAGGGCAAACATCGGGCAACCAAGCGCGATCCTGCGCCTAGCCACCCGATGTCCACCCCGGCCACCCGGGGACCTCGGCATCGTTGGCCGCTGGAGAGCTGTCTGTGTGACAGCTCCCCAGCGACCACACTACGATCTACCTACGATCACGGCCAGGTCATATCGCTGGCCGCGATCGTAGGCAAATCGTATAGTGTGACGGTACCCTAAGACTGCATGTTATTGTCGGATCATTGCAAGCAGGGATTAGTGCAGAGACTCTATCCAAACAAGATTAATTAGTCCACACAACACAGTACAAATAGTTGCTGAACAACAAAAGAAAGAGGAGATAAGAATCAACCTTCCCCTGCTCCGAAGAGCTGCCACAAGTAAGCCGCTTGAGGGAAGAGTAAAAGAAACTGATAATGAAAGTAGAAAAAAACTTTAACCCATCATTAAATGTGTGAGTACAATTAGTTGGATAAGACTGATAGAATAAAACCAGTAATGTGCAGCTGAGTGTGAGTGCTCAAGAACAAAGAGTCCAAGAATAATTAAAGCCGCAAGAGAGAAAACGCGGCATATGTTGATAGTGCTGCAATGTGGAAAACCCATAGAAAAAAGCACAAAGGTAGTCAATATATTGTGCAATATAAGCATGTGATTTTAATAATCACTAAAGTGAAATAGTCTCATTCTAAAAATGAATTCCTGCAACTAAATGGATGTAAGTGGTATGTGCCAAACATGTAAAATAGCAGAGTCAAACCTAAAAGAAGACGTATGAAGGAAAACTCTGTGCACAATGTATGCATATTGAGTGAACTAACAGTGTTACATTAATAAAATAGACATAAAAATGAAAATAAATATGTATGATATAAATATATAAATATATGAATGACCTTTTGTGTGATATATATACAATATGTCTATTCTTTATTAAAATAAAATTTAAACTATTTATAAAAATAAAGTGTAAATAATAAAGAAAAAAGTGATAATTAATAAAATAACATCATGTCTTTTCTTTTATTTAAACCTGCTGGAACCCTGGTATTTAATTTTAACATCCACCAAGCTTCCCTGCTCCTCAATAAGGTTTCAACATCCCCCCCTCTTTGTGGTTTATATATTTTTTTTATGGCATAAATTTTTAATGATTCCAGATTGCCACTGTGGCAGTCTAAAAAGTGCTTGGAAACTTGTGAAATATTCCTATCAGAGTTGGCATTTTCTACATCGTAGATGTGTTCCCTGATTCTGGTTTTGAGCTGACGCTTAGTGCTGCCAACATATTTCAAGCGGCAAAGTACACATTCGATTATATAGATTACATTGCAAGTATTGCAGTTCAAAAAGGGTTTTATGGGAAATGTGTGTTGTTCACTAGTATCCGTAAAACTAGAGCATTTTAAAGAAAATTTACAAGTCTTGCAAACTTTGTGTCCACATTTAAAAAAAACCTTTTGTTTGAAGCCAGCTCTGAGGATTAGACTGTGGAGATTTTAAACAATTAGGTGAGAGTGTTTTACCTAAAGAAGGCGCTCTTCTTGAAACGATTCGAAAGCCTTTATTTAAGACATTTGCTATTTCGGGATCCTCTCTCAAAATATATAGATTATTTTGAATGATTTTCCTAATCGCAGTAAACTGATTGTTATATTGTAAGACTAATGTAACTGGACCAGTATTAATTCGTTCTTTTCTTTTTGGTTTTGAATAAAAACGCGGTCTCCCCTCCACTATTTTCTCAGCACGATTTAAATTCCAGTTGGTGTACCCTCTCTGTTTCAATCTTGATTTAATTTGGATTACCTCAGTATTATAATCTGTTTGTAAGCTACAGTTACGTTTTGCTCTAATCATTTCGCCCACCGGAATGCTTTTGATTGTGTGTTTAGGGTGATGACTATGGGCATGTAAGATAGTGTTACCTGCAGTACTTTTTCTGAAGGTGGAAGTTGTAACTACATCTCCATGAATACCTCTTAATCTCAAATCCAAAAAATTAACCTCATTGGAATCCTGGCACACCGTAAGTCTTAGATTGAAAAAATTACAGTTTAAATAAAATTCAAACGTGTCTGTAACAGAAAAATCAGGGCCGCAAATTAAGATGACATCATCAATATATCTACCATACCACAATATGTGGTCTTTAAAAGGATTGTCAACAGTATAGATATATAATTCTTCCCACCAGCTCATAACGAGATTGGCGAGAGACGGGGAATACTTAGCCCCCATAGACACACCATTAGTTTGTCTGTAGAAGATGTCATTAAAGCAAAAATAATTGTTAGAAATGAGAAAAATTACAACATCACAAATATAGTCCTGAAGTTCTTGTGTAAAATTACTATATTTCTGTAGATGAAATTTTAATGCATGTAAGGCCACTTTGTGAGGTATAGATGTGTAGAGAGAAATCACATCTGTGGTGATCCAAGAAAACCCACTACACCAAGTGAAATCCTGTAACATAGTGACATAACATAGTTAGTAAGGCCGAAAAAAGACATTTGTCCATCCAGTTCAGCCTATATTCCATCATAATAAATCCCCAGATCTACGTCCTTCTACAGAACCTAATAATTGTATGATACAATATTGTTCTGCTCCAGGAAGACATCCAGGCCTCTCTTGAACCCCTCGACTGAGTTCGCCATCACCACCTCCTCAGGCAAGCAATTCCAGATTCTCACTGCCCTAACAGTAAAGAATCCTCTTCTATGTTGGTGGAAAAACCTTCTCTCCTCCAGACGCAAAGAATGCCCCCTTGTGCCCGTCACCTTCCTTGGTATAAACAGATCCTCAAGGCATTAAGTACATCGGAACTGTCCCTTAAATAACCTGGAATCCTTTGAACAAGCGGCTGGAGAAGTGAATCCAACCACTCACCTAGTTTCTCACCCAAGGAACCAATTCCTGAGACAATTGGTCTCATAGGAGGGGGATTGATACCTTTATGGGTCTTGGGTAAGGCATATAGGATGGGAATTACAGGATTTTCCACTTTAAGGTATTCCATTTCTTTTTTACTAAAAAAGCCCAAATGAAAACCTTCATCAATGATCTTATGGGTACGTACTTTGATGGTCTGTGTAGGATTATTACTCAAGCGCTCATAGATAGCTTCATCATTCAACATATTTTCTACCCAACTCACATAATTTATTTTATTCATGATGACTACAGAACCACCTTTATCTGAATTTTTGATTACAAGGCTATCGTTATTTTTTAACTGTTCATAAGCCATTTTTAAATTTGGTGTTAAATTGGAGTTGGTTAAATGTTTTCTGAGAGAATTCTCAGAAACTGATTTTAATTCCAATTCCACAGCATTCTGAAATTTATCCATGGCAGGTCTCCTAGATTGCACAGGATAAAAATGAGGGTTTGTTATGTGTAAATGAGAATTCAATGGAACACAATCCTGATTCTCAGAATCGAGGTCTTGCAAGCATGTGAGCAATAATTGTTCCCTAAAACTGAGTGATTTAAATTGGTTAACTGGTATAACACTATCTTCACTAGTGGAATTGATTTGTTCCTCAAAATGTAACTTAAGTGTGATATTTCCAATAAATATATTAACATCACAAATAGTAGAAAACATATCAAAATTACAACTGGGAACGAAATTAAGTCCGTACGAAAGCAAAACCTGTTGATCCGGGGTGAGTGGAAAAGAGGACAAATTAATGACGTCAAAGTTACCTAATGTGGAGTCCTCAGGTGGTATCTCTGTGTTCCTTTGTTTGGATTGATGCTTCCTTCCCTTTCTTCGTATTTTCTTCTTTTGAAGTATGGTGGACGCTTGTTCTTTTTGAAATACAAGTTTTTTGACGCTTGTGCTGTTTCCACATCTGAGTCCTCTGTAGCTCCAGCTGAAGTATCTAGCTCAGATGAGCTGAAAGTCACTTGTTTAGGTGAATAATGGGGATTAAAATGATGTTTGGAACGTCTCAGTATAGATCTGGGGGATTTATTCACATTCTCCCATCTCCCCCACTCATAAACTTGATCCAGGGAATAGTCATTTAAATCTCGTTCCAATTTGCGTTTTTTCATATCCATTATTTTCATCTCTGCTTTGCAGATTTTTTCTTCACTTTGAGCAAAGAAGTTCTTTAGATGCTCCTTAGACATTTTGCTGTTAATTTCTTTTTTTGCAGCTTCAATATAGTAAATAAGCAGCAGCAGCAGTGGGAGCAATGGACGCACATACGGTGCCTGCAGGCCTTGCACTGATGTGGATATGCTGTGCCCTGCCTGCCTAGCGCTGCAATATCGGGACCCACGAATTAGGCCTAAATAGGACTGTTGGTATCTCAGGAGTTGCGGATGTAAGGCTAGGTTCCCATTGCGTTAATGGGACCGCGCTAACGGACAGCGTTGCATGGCAAAATTAACGCCGTGCGACGCGTCCGTTAGCGCGCCCATTCACAGCAATGGGGATGCGCATCACTAGCGCGTGCCATTTTCGGCACGCGCTAGCGATATGCCGGTGTTTTGTGGCGCGCCGCGGACGCTGCTTGCAGCATCTGAGGCGCGCCCGAGGTCCGTTCCCCACTCTTGCAGATCGGAGATCTGCGAGAGCGGGGACGTTTAATGCGACCCCTTTACAAAACATTGCATTAGCGCAATCCGCTAGCGCTAGGCGTTAAATGGATTGCACTAACGCAATCTGAACCTAGCCTAAGAGTTGCAGACCTACACTAACTCTAAAACCACGACTCTGACCCGATCTCGGCAGCAACTCTCCTTATTCTCACTGAATCCGGAGTTGAATGTGGCGAGCAGGGCGGCGCCAGGTCTCTTATACTCAGGATGATGCTGTGCGGCCCAGCCAATCACTACATGACCACAACAAAGATGGCTGCGGGGTTTCATGGCCTGGCAGACAATCACTGTATCGTGATTGGGTCTCTAAAGTCCGCCAAAACTGGTGGGTGGAGACTGCAGTTACCGCCAAATAATCCCAAAAATGCTCGCTGCTCAGCGAGTACGCCGAGCATAGCGATACTCGGGCGAGTAACGAGTAGTGGCGAGCACGTTCACTCATCACTACTTGAGACACATAGAGGAGAATTCTCTTTTCCTGGTCTCCTACTGCAGACGGCTGATGGAGAAAGCTTCTGCTGCAGCTGGTTGTCTTACAGACAGACATGATTCAGATGTAAGATAGAAAGAAGGAAATAAAGGGGGGAGATGACTGATCTCCTGGAGAGACATGTAGGAGAATTTTATTTTCCTGCTCTTGTATTGCAGGACAGGAGGCGGAGATGGAGGGGGGGGGGGGGGGTAGATTCTGCTGCAGCTAGTTGCCTTACAGACAGATAAGGGTCAAAAGTAAGGTTAAGAAAGAAAGAAGAGAGAGACGTCTGTTCTCCTAGAGATACATATATAACCATTCTATCTTCATGGTCTTCTATTGTAGGTAAAGAGGTGGGAAGAGATTCTACTGCAGCAAGTTGTCTTACAGGCAGACACAGGTCAGATGTAAGATATTAAGAAGGAAAGAAGCGGGGGAATGGCTGATCTCCTAGAGACACACATAGGAGGATTCTAGATCCCTGGTCTCTTATTGTAGATGACTGGTGGCAAAGAGCTTCTGCTGCAGCTAGTTGTCTTACAGACAGACATGGGTCAGATGTAAGATTATAAGAAAGAAATAAGAGGGACGACTGATCTCCTGGAGATACATGTATCAGAACTCTATGTTCATCTATTGCAGGCAGAGAGGTGGGGAGAACTTCTGCTGCAGGTAGTTGTCTTACAGACAGACAGACATGGGTCAGATCTAAGGTCGGGAGAAGGGAACATTTCTGATATCTGGTTACACATATTGGAGATTTCTTTCTATTTTATCACTGTTTTAAGACTGAGTGGGATGAAAGTTGGGAGGTTAAAGGTGGAATTGTGTTTTTTTTGTAATCTAGTTCCATATTGTTTCATGCAGTCTACCATTAAATCATCGTTGCTCTAATTTTCTGATTTTATAAGTACAGAGTTTAAAATCTAAGAAAAAAAAAGTATGAGGGCACAAAAATCATCCAATGTAGAAGTCACAAGTGGGTTGATAATGACATTGGCTTGCTATTTTGATCTTCAGTAGGAAACCATCTCAGAGGAAGTGGAGAAATAGTTTGGTGCAGAATTGTAGAATTGTAAATGACATTTAGGTGTTATTGTGTCTTTAGGAGGCTGCGGTAATGAGGGCGATATATTTACGTGATGAACCAGGCTCTGACACCAATACTTTATTACCCATCAGATTTCCTTACTGAGCAATTTGGAAAACATCTGTTAGCCTGCGGCAGAAAACCTTCTCCCCCCCAGCACAGGCAGCACGAGGAAACATGACATGATGAGCGCTGTCTCCAGGTAGCCGTGTCTTCAGGAGGCCACAGGCGCGAGATCGGTCATCACGGAATACGCCAGTGTGTAATACGACCATTGCTCCTGCTGTTTCCATGCGTTACAAGGACGACCATTCACTTGGATAGACGATGTGACATTTTTTGGACTAATTCCCCTGCTCACAAAGCATGGGAAACCCTAGTCTGGCCTTTTCAATGTAGAAAGAGGTTGATGAGACAACCCCATTAAGGCTGTATATAAATTGTTTACCAGTCCACAAGCAATGTGAAGCAGAATCTCGCTCTCCTTACTTTTCCTCTTTGCACAACTTTAAACAAAAAAAAAGACATGATTTTGCGATACTCTGTTGGGAGACGTGTATCCTGTATGTGTCTATATGTCGCCCCCCAGTGGTTGGGATTTGAATTGCTGCCTGTCGAGGGTTTGTTAAGGCTACATTCACATTTGCGTTGTGCGGTGCAGTGTCGGTGACGCAACGCACAACGCAAATGTAAACGCATGCACAACGCAGCGTTTTGTGACGCATACTTCCACTTTTGCATGGTTTTTGGTGCAGAAAAAACTGCATCATGCAGCGTCCTCTGCGCCCTGACACATGCGCCACAGTGACGCATGCGTCACAAAACGCAAGTGCAACGCATGTCCATGCGCCCCCCATGTTAAATATAGGGGCGCATGACACATGCGTCGCCGCGGCTGCGCCCGACGCAACGCTAATGTGAACGTAGCGTAATACTGTATTACGTTTGTACCTCGGTGTCCCAAAGTTGGAGAAAAGTAAGGGTATGTGCACACGTTCAGGTTTTTTTGCATTTTTTTCACGTAAAATCGCATTAGAAACTGCAGACATATGCATCCTATCATTTAGAATGCATTCTGCAATTTCTGTGCACATGATGCGCTTTTTTCCATGAAAAAAACGCATCACGGTAAAAAAAAAAAGCAGCATGTTCATTAATTTTGCGGGGTTTTTTTTGCGTTTTTCCTGCTATTCTATGCATTTGGAAAAAACGCAAGAAAAAATGCATCAAAAACGCGCAAAAAATGCATAAAAAACGAGCAAAAAAATGCAAAAAAAATGCATGCAGATTTCTGGCAGAAATGTCAGGTTTTTGTCAGGAAGACGTGTGCACATAGCCTTACAGTGGACACATCTGTATGGCACAAATCTGCTTCCTACCTGCGGCTCTCTAGCTATTGAGAAACTACAACTCCCAGCATGCCTCCCCGTCTGTCGCTATACGATGTGCCCTATTTAATGTCTTTATTGACCACGTCAGTTCCTGTGCAAGGTTCTCTCTTCACCTTTTATCCCAATGCCCTTACAGGAGCCCCCTTATGTATTTGCTCCAATCTCCCTTTAAGGATCAGATTACTTGCCCCTTTATTTCTGCTCCACGTGCCCTCTCTTGTGATTTGCCCCCAGTATTTTAACCCCTGCCCAAACAGCCAGTTTTCCAGTTTTTCCTCATTTCTTTTCCCTATTCCTTCTTGCAAAAGCCAGAACTTTTATACGTTTTTTTTTTTAATGGCATAGCCTTATAAGACCTTTGCATGATGTCTTAGTTTTGAATGACCCCATCCTTCATCCAATGTACTGAAAATCGGAGGAAAAAATTCCAAGTGAGCTGAAATATTGAGAAAAAATGCAATACTGCCATAGTTTTCAGAGTTTTGCATTTTCCTCATTCATTTTATGGTAAAATGACCCTGCAGGGATTTTCTTTATTCAAGTGATTTAAATAAATTCAACATTTTGTAAAAAGAAATAAAAAAAAAAATGCTGAAACCCATAGCTTATTTATTAACCCATTGGAGCTGTGTGAGGGCCCCAATTTTTTCGTGTAGCGAGGTGATGTTTTTATTGACACCAATTTGGGATCCATACAATGATTTCATCACTTTTTATTGTATTTTTTAGACGAGAACTGAAAAATCACAGTTTTGTCATTTTGATTTTTTTTCATTGTTTTAATGTGTGTAAGATACACGTTGTTTAGTTTAATATTTTGATACATTGTTCTTTTATGGAGATAGAAATACCAAATGTGTTTATGTTGCACAATATTAGTGAAAATGAAGGCCTGAGACCTCATAATCGCATGAAAGCTTGGCAGCATTGATCGATTGATTAACAGCAGCAATCTAAATTGTTAAGAGCATCTAAATGGTTAACAGCAACGATCGAAATGATTAACAGCAGCAATCTAAATTGTGAAGAGCATCTAAATGGTTAACAACAATGATCTAAATGATTAATGGCAGCAATCTTAATGGTTAACAGCATCTAAATGGTTAACAGCAATGATCTAAATGATTAACAGCAGCAATCTAAATTGTTAACAGCATCTAAATGGTTAACAGCAACGATCTAAATGATTAACAGCAGCAATCTTAATGGTTAACAGCATCTAAATGGTTAACAGCAGCAATCTAAATGGTTAGCATCAGCTATATGGTTAAAAGCAGCTATATAAATTGTTAACAGCATCTATATGGTTAACAGCAACGATCTAAATGGTTAACAGCAGCAATCTAAATTGTGAAGAGCATCTAAATGGTTAACAGCAACGATCTAAATGATTAACAGCAGCAATCTTAAGGGTTAACAGCATCTAAATGGTTAACAGCAATGATCTAAATGATTAACAGCAGCAATCTAAATTGTTAACAGCATCTAAATGGTTAACAGCAATGATCTAAATGATTAACAGCAGCAATCTAAATTTTGAGTAGCATCTAAATGGTTAACAGCAACGTTCTAAATGATTAAAAGCAGCAATCTTAATTGTTAACAGCATCTGAATGGTTAAAAGCAACGATCTAAATGATTAACAGCAGCAATCTTAATGGTTAACAGCATCTAAATGGTTAGCAGCAATCTAAATGGTTAGCATCAGCTATATGGTTAAAAGCAGCTATATAAATTGTTAACAGCATCTATATGGTTAACAGCAACGATCTAAATGGTTAACAGCAGCAATCTAAATTGTGAAGAGCATCTAAATGGTTAACAGCAACTACCTAAATGATTAACAGCAGCAATCTTAATGGTTAACAGCATCTAAATGGTTAACAGCAGCAATCTAAATGGTTAATATCAGCGATCTATATGGTTAACATCATCTATATGGTTAAAAGCAGCTACATAAATGGTTAACAGCTTCGGCCACTGTTATTAGAGACAGATACTTGCTATCTAACACAGCTGAACCTCAGTTCTTCAGCAAATGAACCCCCTCCACAAATGCAGAATCCCAACATAGACGCAAAGGGGTTACTGAACAACGTAAATTTACTTTTGACCCCGTCTCACTGCACTAGACCAACAGGGAACATAAAGTAACCCTAGACCACCAGGGAATACAGAATTAACCCTTTTACTACCCTTCCCCAGGAACCGATTGAGCAGGAATATCCTCCATTGTAGGACTATTGTATAAATATCCCCCTTTTGTAGGACTTTTTTTTTCTCCATTTTTGTTTCTCCTCTTTGCTGTAGAGTCGTCTCTCGGATCAGGGGGCGCAGCATTTATCCTTGTTTGGCCAGAACATAACAACTTGTTTTGTATTTTATGCTATTGATCTTGAACTTGTCGTTTCAGACGCTGCATACAGTATATGGCCAGATAAAATCAGGCGTGCCGGAGAACTTAGTAACATCTCATAGTTTGCTGTTTTCCCGGTTGAGGTCAGGACATTAAAGGGCTGCGTTAACCTGCGGGTCTACAATAGATGGTCGCATTTCTTTATTTTACTGCATAATAAGGAACATTATTATCCTTCCTATCACTCATTATTACAGATGAGCGGTTGGCCTGATGTGTCAGCGTGCCCACCCACAGGATACATGGGGGAATAAACGAGCTCGTTATTTGCTGAAACAAATCCTATTGTGTCTGTGGTCAGAGCAGATAATGGGCCGCTCCAGTCATTGGTCTCCAGTCAGTTTATTCAGGTATTATACCTATAGCCAAAGGTGTATGTACCGTACGGACAGTATATGTGGCCACCATGTGGCTCGTGAAAGCTCCGTCTAGCTCAGATTGGTTAGTGCCAAACTATAAGGTATAAATCTGTTATAGTGTTTGACCTGGAATATTATATTGAGGATCTGCCCTTGGGATAGGCTGTCAATGTCAGATCTGTGGTGTCCATCACCCAGCTGTTAACAGGACCTATGGCAAAGTGTAGAAAGTGTCCTTCAGAAAGTAGAGTAAGCTGCAGTACCAGACAATGGCCACTACACAATGACTGGCGCTGTGGTGCCCCGGCTGCAAACAGCAGATCTGTGGAAGTGCTTCTTATTGGACCTGCACCACATTCCTGGACTATCCCTTAAAAGCCGACAACTGAACCAGGTCTTAAATATTGGACAATCCCTTTAACCCCTTCACCCCAAAGCCTGTTTTCACCTAAGTGACAGGGCCAATTTTTATAATTCTGACCACTGTCACTTTATGAGGTCATAACTCTGTAACGCTTCAACGGATCCTGGTGATTCTGACACTGTTTTCTCGTGACATATTGTACTTCATGATAGTGGTAAAACTTCTTCGATATGACTTGCATTTATTTGTGAAAAAAACAAAAATTTGTCGGAAATTATGAAAATTTAGCAATTTTCAAACTCTTAGTTTTTATGCCCTTAAATTTGAGAGTTATATCACATAATATAGTTAATACACAACATTTCCCACATGTCTGCTTTACATCAGCACAATTTTGGAAACATAATTTTTTTTTGTTAGGACGTTATAAGGGTTAAAAGTTGACCAGCAATTTCTCATTTTTGCAACAAAATTTGCAAAACCATTTTTTTACGGACCACCTCACACTTGAAGTGACTTTGAGGGGTCTATATGACAGAAAATGCCCAAAAGTTACACCATTCTAAAAACTGCACCCCTCAAGGTACTCAAAACCACATTCAAAAAGTTTATTAACCCTTCAGGTGCTTCACAGGAATTTTTTGAATGTTTAAATAAATTGAACATTTAACTTTTTTTTCACAAAATTTTTACTTCAGGTCCAATTTGTTTCATTTTACCAAGGGTAACAGGAGAAATTGGACCACAAAAGTCGTTGTACAATTTGTCCTGAGTACGCCGATACCCCATATGTGGGGGTAAACCACTGTTTGGGCACATGGCAGAGCTCGGAAGGGAAGGAGCGCCATTTGACTTTTCAATGCAAGATTTGCTGGAATTGAGATCAGAGCCCATGTCACGATTGGAGAGCCCCTGATGTGCCTAAACAGTGGAAACCCCCACAAGTGACACCATTTTGGAAAGTAGACCCCCTAAGGAACTAATCTAGATGTGTGGTGAGCACTTTGAACCTCCAAGTGCTTCACAGAAGTTTAAAATGTAGAGCCGTAAAAAAAAATTTATATTAATTTTCACAAAAAATGATCTTTTTGCCCCAAATTTTTTATTTTCCCAAGGGTAACAGGATAAATTGGACCCCAAACGTTGTTGTGCAATTTGTCCTGAGTACGCCGATACTTCATATATGGGGATAAACCACTGTTTGAGCGCATGGCAGAGCTCGGAAGGGAAGGAGTGCCATTTGACTTTTCATTGCAAAATTGGCTGGAATTGAGATCGGACGCCATGTCGCATTTGGAGAGCCCCTGATGTGCCTTAACAGTGGAAACCCCCCACAAGTGACCCTATTTTGGAAAGAAGACCCCCTAAGGAACTTATCTAGATGTGTGGTGAGCACTTTTAACCCCCAATTGTTTCACTAAAGTTTAGAATGTAGCATTGTGAAAATTAAAAAATCATTTTTTCTTTCCACAAAATGATGTTTTAGCCCGCAATTTTTTTTCCCAAGGGTAACAGGAGAAATTGGACCACAAATGTTATTGTCCAATTTGTCCTGAGTACGCTGATACCTTACATGTGGGGGGGAAAAACCGTTTGAGTGCATGGCAGAGCTCGGAAGGGAAGGAGCACCGTTTGAAATGCAGACTTAGATGGAATGGACTGCAGGTGTCATGTTGCATTTGCAGAGCCCCTGATGTACCTAAACAGTAGAAACCCCCCACAAGTGACCCCATATTGGAAACTAGACCCCCAAGGAACTTATCTAGATGTGTTGTGAGAACTTTGAACCAACAAGTGTTTCACTACAGTTTATAACGCAGAGCCGTGAAAATAAAAAATATTTTTTTTTCCACGAAAATATTTTATCCCCTATGTTTTTATTTTCCCAAGGGTAACAGGACAAATTAGACCCAAAAAGTTGTTGTCCAACTTGTCCTGAGAACGCTGATACCCCATATGTTGGGGGGAACCACTGTTTGGGCACACAGGAGAACTCGGAAGGGAAGAAGCACTGTTTTACTTTTTCAAAGCAGAATTGGCTGGAATTGAGATCGGACGCCATGTCGCGTTTGGAGAGCCCCTGATGTGCCTAAATAGTGGAAACCCCCCAATTATAACTGAAACCCTAACCCCAACCCTAACCCTAGCCCTAACCCTAGCCCTAACCCCAACCCTAACCCTAGCCCTAACCCTAGCCCTAACCCTAGCGCTAACACTAACCCTAATGGGAAAATGGAAATAAATACATTTTTTTTACATTTTATTATTTTTCCCTAACTAAGGGGGTGATGAAGGGGGGTTTGATTTATTTTTATAACGTTTTTTTTGGCGGATTTTTAGGGTTGGCAGCTGTCACACACTAAAAGACGCTTTTTATTGCAAAAAATAGTTTTTGCATCACCACATTTTGAGAGCTATAATTTATCCATATTTTGGCCCACAGAGTCATGTGAGATCTTGTTTTTTGTTGACGTTTTTATTGGTAACATTTTCGGGCAGATGACATTTTTTGATCGCTTTTTATTCCGATTTTTGGGAGGCGGAATGAACAAAAACCAGCAATTCCTGAAATTCTTTTGGGGGAGGCGTTTATACCGTTCCACGTGTGGTAAAATGAATAAAGCAGTTTTATTCTTCGGGTCAGTACGATTACAGCGATACCTCATTTATGTAATTTTTTTATGTTTTGGCGCTTTTACACAATAAAAACTATTTTATATAAAAAAATAATTGTTTTTGCATCGCATTATTCTGAGAGCTATAACTTTTTTATTTTTCTGCTGATGATGCTGTATGGTGGCTTTTTTTTGCGGGACAAGATAACGTTTTCAACGGTACCATGGTTATTTATATCCGTCGTTTTGATCGCGTGTTATTCCACTTTTTGTTCGCCTGTATGATAATAAAGCAAAGTTTTTTGCCTTGTTTTTTATTTTTTTTTTTTGCGGTGTTCACTGAAGGGGTTAACTAGTGGGATAGTTTTATAGAGCGGGTCGTTACGGACACGGCGATACCAAATATGTGTACATTTATTGTTTTTTTTTTAAATTTACATAAATAAATGGATTTATTGGGAAATGGTTTTTTTTTTTTTTATTTGGGGATTTTTTTTTTTTTTACACATTCTATTTTTTTTTTTTTAACTTTCTAACATTGTCCCAGGGTGGGACATCTCTGTATTAGATCAGATCGTTGATCTGACAGTGTGCATAGCACACTGTCAGATCAACGATCTGACAGGCAGCTTAGCTGGCTCTCCAGCGCCTGCTCTCAGCAGGCGCCGGCTAGCTAGGTCACTTCATGACCCGGAAGGAGTCCGGCGGCCATCTTGGATCCGGGGACTCCTTCCGGGTCACCAGAGCAACGCGATCTCATCGGGTTTCTCCGGTGGGAGAGCGCAGGGAGCCCCCGTCCCTGCGCGATCCCCCTCTATGCCGCTGTCACTACTGACAGCGGCATCAGAGGGGTTAAGTGCCCGCGATCGGCCATAGCCCCGATCGTGGGCATTGCTGCGTGGTGTCAGCTGTCGTATACAGCTGACACCCGCACCCGATCACCGCGGCGCTCAGCGCGAGACCGCGGTGATCGGTGCGCCGTACTAGTACTGCTGCTGGCACAAATGCAGTGCCGGCAGCGCAGTACTAGTAGGGCGCGTGGCGCGAAGGGGTTAAAAGCCACAATATAAACAAACCAAGGATGGAGTGAAACATACAGTAGGTCATCAATATCATAACCCTGGGCAATCCCTTTAAGAGCCACCACGGACTAAACCAAGGATGGAGGAAAGCACTTGGGGGTCTTTTTGGGCTACCATGTCACAAAGTTTTTTGGAAGGAACCTTAATGGAGGTCTTATTTCATTTCCAAACGATGTAGAGGAAGCAGCCTGAGATCATGAGGACCTTTACCCCCACAATTGATGGCAAGAACATCAGCAGCCCCCATTAATCTGAGCCCATCTGTTAGCAGAACACGTCTTTGAGCAGGATTAATTTAGTCGAGTTAATGACCTATTGATTCCTGATGTGACTAATGTTATTGATCATGCTTTTTAGGGTTAATGAGCCCTTGCACCTAACAACCGTCCACTCTCCAATTAGCGGAATATATTGATGTTCGGTCCCTCGTTTTATATCCAGTTTGTGATGCAGAAATATGGAGAGGCATTTACAGACCCGCACAGTAACGCCATTATACGGACCTTCGTATATGTAGTAATGGCCTGAGGAAAAGCAATGCGTGAACTGTGTGTAAAAAAAAAAAATGTTACAGTTTATTTTATTAATTTATTGCAACTCTGTATTTTGTGTTTCAAATTCTTGCTCTGTCAAGATCTCTGCTTGCTGAAAACTTTAACGGAATTAGTTTTATTATTTTATAATGCCTTCGGCTCAATCTGGATGAAAGATTTGTAGGAACATCGATCTTGTGCAACCAAAATAGGTCCACCAGGGTCTCCTCTGCCTCAATATACAGCAGAGAACACAGGATTCACCATTCACAATAAATGATTAAATTATGTCACAGCTCACCTCCTCCTCCTGTACAATGACTGATAACACCTCTATATACAGTAGATAACACAGGATCCACCATTCACAATAGGTGATGTCACAGCTCACCTCCTCCTCCTGTACATTGACTGATAACACCTCTATATACAGTAGATAACACAGGATCCACCATTCACAATAGGTGATGTCACAGCTCCCCTCCTCCTCCTGTACAATAACTGATTACACCTCTATATACAGTAGATAACACAGGATCCACCATTCACAATAGGTGATGTCACAGCTCACCCCCTCCTCCTGTACAATGACTGATAACACCTCTATATACAGTAGATAACACAGGATCCACCATTCACAATAGGTGATGTCACAACTCACCTCCTCCTCCTGTACAATGACTGATAACACCTCTATATACAGTAGATAACACAGGATCCACCATACACAATAGGTGATGTCACAGCTCACCTCCTCCTCCTGTACAATGACTGATAACACCTCTATATACAGTAGATAACACAGGATCCACCATTCACAATAGGTGATATCACAGCTCACCTCCTCCTGTACAATGACTGATAACACCTCTATATACAGTAGATAACACAGGATCCACCATTCACAATAGGTGATGTTACAGCTCACCTCCTCCTCCTGTACAATGACTGATAACACCTCTATATACAGTAGATAACACAGGATCCACCATTCACAATAGGTGATGTTACAGCTCACCTCCTCCTCCTCTACAATGACTGATAACACCTCTATATACAGTAGATAACACAGGATCCACCATTCACAATAGGTGATGTCACAGCTCACCTCCTCCTCCTGTACAATGACTGATAACACCTCTATATACAGTAGATAACCCAGGATCCATCATTCACAATAGGTGATGTCACAGCTCACCTCCTCCTCCTGTACAATGACTGATAACACCTCTATATACAGCAGATAACACAGGATCCACCATTCACAATAGGTGATGTCACAGCTCACCTCCTCCTCCTGTACAATCACTGATAGCACCTCTATATACAGTAAATAACACAGGATCCACCATTCACAATAGGTGATGTCACAGCTCACCTCCTCCTCCTGTACAATGACTGATAACACCTCTGTATACAGTAGATAACACAGGATCCACCATTCACAATAGGGGATGTCACAGCTCACCTCCTCCTCCTGTACAATGACTGATAACACCTCTGTATACAGTAGATAACACAGGATCCACCATTCACAATAGGTGATGTCACAGCTCACCTCCTCCTCCTGTACAATGACTGATAACACCTCTGTATACAGCAGATAACACAGGATCCGCCATTCACAATAGGTGATGTCACAGCTCTCCTCCTCCTCCTCCTGTACAATGACTGATAACACCTCTATATACAGTAGATAACACAGGATCCACCATTCACAATAGGTGATGTCACAGCTCACCTCCTCCTCCTCCTGTACAATGACTGATAACACCTCTATATACAGTAGATAACACAAGATCCACCATTAACAGTAGGTGATGTCACAGCTCACCTCCTCCTCCTGTACAATGACTGATAACACCTCTATATACAGTAGATAACACAGGATCCACCATTCACAATAGGTGATATCACAGCTCACCTCCTCCTCCTCCTGTACAATGACTGATAACACCTCTATATACAGTAGATAACACAAGATCCACCATTAACAGTAGGTGATGTCACAGCTCACCTCCTCCTCCTGTACAATGACTGATAACACCTCTATATACAGTAGATAACACAGGATCCACCATTCACAATAGGTGATGTCACAGCTCACCTTCTCCTCCTGTATAATGACTGATATCACCTCTATATACAGTAGATAACACAGGATCCACCATTCACAATAGGCGATATCACAGCTCACTTCCTCCTCCTGTACAATGACTGATATCACCTCTATATACAGTAGATAACACAGGATCCACCATTCACAATAGGTGATGTCACAGCTCACCTCCTCCTCCTGTACAATGACTGATAACACCTCTATATACAGTAGATAACACAGGATCCACCATTCACAATAGGTGATGTCACAGCTCACCTCCTCCTCCTGTACAATGACTGATAACACATCTGTATACAGTAGATAACACAGGATCCACCATTCACAATAGGTGATGTCACAGCTCACCTCCTCCTCCTGTACAATGACTGATAACACCTCTGTATACAGTAGATAACACAGGATCCACCATTCACAATAGGTGATGTCACAGCTCACCTCCTCCTCCTGTACAATGACTGATAACACCTCTGTATACAGTAGATAACACAGGATCCACCATTCACAATAGGTGATGTCACAGCTCACCTCCTCCTCCTGTACAATGACTGATAACACCTCTGTATACAGTAGATAACACAGGATCCACCATTCACAATAGGTGATGTCACAGCTCACCTCCTCCTCCTGTACAATGACTGATAACACCTCTATATACAGTAGATAACACAGGATCCACCATTCACAATAGGTGATGTCACAGCTCACCTCCTCCCCCTCCCATTGTAATGACTTTTGCACACATTCATTAGGTGCATCAATACAGAAGAGTCTGTCGCTGCTAATCTCCATGTTGATGTCTTGAAACATCAGGAAGTTCGAGTGTAAAATAGTCCGGTGTTCAGAATGAAAATTGCAGGATTGTATTTATTTGATATTCTGATCTGGAAGGAAACATTGGCATAAAATGTAAATAAAACGACACTAAACACGAAAGCCTGATTAAACACCAGGTCACTGTCTCTTGTCGCTGTTGTGGTGCAGCGTGATGATTACGAATGACTAGGAATGAATGTGAATGAATAGGAAGACACCCTACAGTCGGTATTTAGATGGACACGTATACGAGCCCCATGAACACCCATTTTTTTTGATGATGAGGCCATCGGAAAATACAAAGTGTGAGTCGTATCGGGCACTCCGGATCCTATGTCTGTATTGTAGGACAAAATACAACGTCTCGTCGTATTAAAGCATAAAGAGCGGCGGATGAGTCCCACTTGGATACATTGTGTCAAGCTGAATGGAACACACGTTGCAACATTATTACAGCGCGCGGCTCCCGCTGTTCCCGAGATGCTGTTTGCCGAGCGGCTGTAATAGTATAATAATGTGCGACAATACAGTCAGCGGCGCCCTCGCAGGGTCACGGAAGAATTACCACTAAACTATTAGACCTTGAGAACGCGAAAGATAGAGAGCGGCTCGCAGGCTGCAAAATAAAATCTATTTCATTTTTCTTTGCTGGACTTTGTCACCGGAGATATTACATTTTAACCCTCTTCATCCTCCTGCTCATTGTTCTGGTCTATTGTGAAAAGATGAAACACTGTGGGATGAAGAACGAGGGTGCCGAGGAAATGAGAATCTCCCCTCCCTGCCTCTATTTGCTTGAGAGTTTCATTATTTCACTTTTGCCGCTTCTCTATTAGCCGTTTAAGGTTTTTTTTTGTGTTTTGGTTTTTCTTTGTCTCCTCGGGCCTTTGTGACCTCTTGTGATTTTTCTCATCATTTCCATTTTATTTGTGCAGGACACAATGAGTACAATGTAGAGAACAGGAGCAGAATACCTATCAGGCTGCGGGGAACATGGCGGCAGCGCGCCTGCACTGGGGCACACACTGACTATAAGGACATGGCACAAAATATAGCGGAACGTGCCGTCATCTGTGCTGTGGAGGACAATGAGGAGCGGCCATCACTAGTACAGGCCTGCTGGTAACACCCCACAGGTTTGTAGGTGGGGATTCAAAGATCTCCAGGCATGGTAATGATCATGAGACAACTCTGGCACTGTTCTAAGGGACACTCTGCTTGGCACTGTTCATGAGAGTACTCCACCACTGATCATAGGAGCACTCTGCTTGGCACTGTTCATGAGTGTACTCCGCCATTGATCATAGGAGCACTCTGTTTGGCACTGTTCATGGGCGTACTCTGCCATTGATCATAGGAACGCTCTAGTTGGCACTGTTCATGAGTGTACTCCGCCATTGATCATAGGAGCACTCTGTTTGGCACTGTTCATGAGAGTACTCCACCACTGATCATAGGAGCACTCTGTTTGGCACTGTTCATGGGTGTACTCCACCACTGATCATAGGAGCACTCTGCTTGGCACTGTTCATGAGTGTACTCCGCCATTGATCATAGGAGCACTCTGTTTGGCACTGTTCATGAGTGTACTCCACAACTGATCATAGGAGCACTCTGCTTGGCACTGTTTATGAGTGTACTAAGCCATTGATCATAGGAACACTCTGCTTGGCACTGTTCATGAGTGTACTCCTCCATTGATCATAGGAGCACTCTGCTTGGCACTGTTCATGAGTGTACTCATCCATTGATCATAGGAGCACTCTACTTGGCACTGTTCATGGGTGTACTCTGCCATTGATCATAGGAGCACTCTGCTTGGCACTGTTCATGGGTGTACTCCACCACTGATCATAGGAGCACTCTGCTTGGCACTGTTCATGAGTGTACTCATCCATTGATCATAGGAGCACTCTGCTTGGCACTGTTCATGAGTGTACTCCTCCACTGATCATAGGAGCACTCTGCTTGGCACTGTTCATCAGTGTATTCCACCATTGATCATAGGAACACTCTGCTTGGCACTGTTCATGAGTGTACTCCACCATTGATCATAGGAACACCCTGCTTGGCACTGATCATGAGTGTACTCCTCCACTGATCATAGGAGCACTCTGCTTGGCACTGTTCTTGAGAGTACTCCTCCATTGATCATAGGAGCACTCTGCTTGGCACTGTTCATGAGTGTACTCCACCACTGATCATAAGAGCACTCTGCTTGGCACTGTTCATGAGTGTACTCTTCCACTGATCATAGGAGCACTCTGCTTGGCACTGATCTTGAGTACTCCTCCATTGATCATAGGAGCACTCTGCTTGGCACTGTTCATGAGTGTACTCTTCCACTGATCATAGGAGCACTCTGCTTGGCACTGATCTTGAGTACTCCTCCATTGATCATAGGAGCACTCTGCTTGGCACTGTTCATGAGTGTACTCGGCCACTGATCATAGGAGCACTCTACTTGGCACTGTTCATGAGTGTACTCATCCATTGATCATAGGAGCACTCTACTTGGCACTGTTCATGAGTGTACTCCGCCATTGATCATAGGAGCACTCTGCTTGGCACTGTTCATGAGTGTACTCCTCCACTGATCAAAGGAGCACTCTGCTTGGCACTGTTCATGAGTGTACTCCTCCACTGATCATAGGAGCACTCTGCTTGGCACTGTTCTTGAGAGCACTCCTCCATTGATCATAGGAGCACTCTGCTTGGCACTGTTCATGAGTGTACTCGGCCACTGATCATAGGAGCACTCTGCTTGGCACTGTTCATGAGTGTACTCCGCCATTGATCATAGGAGCACTCTGCTTGGCACTGTTCTTGAGAGTACTCCTCCATTGATCATAGGAGCACTCTGCTTGGGACTGTTGATGAGTGTACTCCGCCATTGAACATAGGAATGCTCTGCTTGGCACTGTTCATGGGTGTACTCCACTTTTGATTATAAGAGCACTCTGCTTGGCACTGTTCGTGAGTGTACTCTGCCATTGATCATAGGGGCACTCTGCTTGGCACTGTTCATGAGTGTACTCCGCCACTGATCATAGGAGCACTCTGCTTGGCACTGTTCATGAGTGTACTGCACCATTGATCATAGGAACGCTCTGGTTGGCACTGTTCATGAGTGTACTCCACCATTGATCATAGGAACGCTCTGATTGGCACTGTTCATGAGTGTACTCCGCCATTGATCATATGGGCACTTTGCTTGGCACTGTTCATGAGTGTACTCTGCCATTCAACATAGGAACGCTTTGCTTGGCACTGTTCGTGAGTGTACTCTGCCATTGATCATAGGAACACTTTGCTTGGCACTGTTCATGGGTGTACTCCGCCATTTAACATAGGAACACTCTGCTTGCCACTATTCATGAGTGTACTCTGCCATTGAACATAAGAACGCTCTGCTTGGCACTGTTCATGAGTGTATTCCTCCATTGAACATAGGGGTACTCTGCTTGGCACTGGTCGTGGGTGAACTCCGCCATTGATCATAGGAGCACTCTGCTTGGCACTGGTCGTGGGTGAACTCCGCCATTGATCATAGGAGCACTCTGATTGGGACTGTTCATGAGTGTATTTCTCCATTGATCATAGGAGCAGTCTGCTTGGCACTGGTCGGGGGTGTACTCTGCCAATGATCAGAGGAGCACTCTGCTTGGCACTGGTCGTGGGTGCACTCTATAACAGCTTATCAGGGCTCTCTTGCACTGCACATCAGTGTACTTTGATTCTGTCCATAGTTCCATTCACTACACTATTCTGTAAAATAGTCTGGCACTGCTTTTTGGGATTTTCATATGGGCCCACATCAACAACACTAACAAACTAACTATTGTTTGCTCAGGCACCTCATTATTGGGGATTGTGCCATGTACAAGATGCCCCCCTTCTATTGGTATCTTTGTAGGTGTGTGTGCTGCCCCTTTAAGAGCAGGGGAGTGTGAGCAAAATACACTCAAATTCGGAAGACAATGTAGAGTGTACAAAGGGAGGAGAAGCACGAGGATGCTGCTGTGGCTGAGGCGGTGGGGACGAGGACGCTGCTGTGGCTGGGGCGGTGCGGACGAGGACGCTGCTGTGGCTGAGGCGGTGGGGACGAGGACGCGGCTGTGGCTGGGGAGGTGGGGACGAGGACGCGGCTGTGGCTGGGGCGGTGGGGACGAGGACGCGGCTGTGGCTGGGGCGGTGGGGACGAGGACGCGGCTGTGGCTGAGGCGGTGGGGCGGCGTCTCCGCATCCAGAGAACAGGGGAACCTGGGAACAGGGGGTGCTGGCTATGGGAGACATCATGGCAGCTATTCTACACCCACCAGCTCAGAGACAACTGAAAATTACAGATTAGGGTTTTTTGTTTGACGATGTGAACAAGAATTCTCCTATTTATGGTCAGGAAGCAAAGATTCTGAAAACGCTTAAGAGATAAAATGCTAAATATTAATGACAAAGTTTCTGCATGTTTCAGTATGTGGTGACACGAGTATAAAGGTCCTTTTGGTAAAGCTTTCTTTTAAAACTTCTTCAAAACGTACAAGCGTCGGTGTCACCACCTCACCTCCCCGCTGTGCAATAATTAGTGCCGCAGAGATAATATTGGATCCCGTCCGCAGACTTCGCTGGAGAGCAGACCCGAGTGCAGCGGTCTTGAAGTGTAAAGGTTGTCGCCCCATCCCCAGGTCCAGCCTGTCGGACATCGGACTGATCCTGTCCGGTTCAGGACCCGATGTGACTCTGGGGTTTTTTTTCTTTCAGGCATTGAAGGTTCTGTGTCTTGAAGGAAGCGTTTCATCCTGTGTGTCAGCAGCCTTGATCTGCCGCGGTGCTTGTTGCTGGGTTCGGACCTGGGGCTTCCTTTACAGCCATCGCTTCCTTTTGAACCTGCTCTGAACTCTCCCTGCAGAATCTAAGGCAGGATTTCTGCAAATGGCGAATCCCATCAGAAGAAAAAACATAGTAGATTTCACACTTAATAATGCAGAGGGTGAAATCTGCAACATCCCATAAATAATGACAATAACTATAAAAGGGAGAGATTGATTCCTTACAAGGTCTCCGTCGTATTCCCCTATACACCTTCATATATCCGAAGTTCAATGGGTGACAGAAAGTTCAGGCCGAGACAAGGGCATAAAACTCCCGGGAGAGACGGATCTGACTTTGGTGTTCTGCTTCTGCAAACACTTAAATTGGGAATCTTTTGTCCTTTTCATTTTGCAGGTAATTAAACTATTCCTCAATTTGAGAAACGATGGTGGAGAGTGACTTACATGAAACCATTTTAATTGGTAATTTCAGAGTGGAATTTATCACTCCTCATGTAACTAAATGAGGCCGTGAATCTCTTACTACTTCTTCCTGCTATACTATTTTCTTAATATTGACTGGCCAGACAAGGCTTACATCAAAACTCTTTAATTAAGGAGCACTGGACGATAGAATTAATCAGTTCACAAAAAGGTGTTAAATATTTCAATCTGGAAAAGAAGTCACTGCTCATTCACTTAGTGTATATCTGCTGCAAATGTACATAGACATGTCTGTCCAAAAGCGAACAAACCTTTATCTATAATCTAATAATCTCTACTATAATACTGCCCCTATGTACAAGAATATAACTACGGTACTATAACACTGCCCCTATGTAGAGGAATATAACTACTATAATACTGCCCCTATGTACAAGAATATAACTACGGTACTATAATACTGCCCCTATGTACAAGAATATAACTACTATAATACTGCTCCTATGTACAAGAATATAACTACTATAATACTGCTCCTATGTACAAGAATATAACTACTATAATACTGCTCCTATGTACAAGAATATAACTACTATAATACTGCCCCTATGTACAAGAATATAACTACTATAATACTGCTCCTATGGACAAGAATATAACTACTATAATACTGCTCCTATGTTGTTGTGAATTCTGTTGTCAAGCTCCCTCCTGTGGTCATGAATGGTACTTCGGCTGGTTCTGTCCATGGGCTTCCTCTGGTGGTTGTGAGTGGAGCTGCGGCTTCTGAGTTTCCTTCTACAGGTGACGAGGTTAATTCGTTAGCTGGCTGCTCTATTTAACTCCACTTAGATCATTGCTCCACGCCACCTGTCAATGTTCCAGTATTGGTCTTGCTCTCTCCTGGATCGTTCTTGTGACCTGTCTTCCCAGCTGAAGCTAAGTTACTGCTTGTTTTTCTCTGGTTTGCTATTTTTCTGTCCAGCTTGCTATTTTGATTTTTGTCTTGCTTGCTGGAAGCTCTGGGACGCAGAGGGAGCGCCTCCGCACCGTGAGTCGGTGCGGAGGGTCTTTTTGCGCCCTCTGCGTGGCCTTTTTGTAGGTTTTTGTGCTGACCGCAAAGTTACCTTTCCTATCCTCGGTCTGTTCAGTAAGTCGGGCCTCACTGTGCTGAATCTATTTAATCTCTGTGTTTGTAATTTTCATCTTTACTCACAGTCATTATATGTGGGGAGCTGCCTTTTCCTTTGGGGAATTTCTCTGAGGCAAGGTAGGCTTTATTTTTCTTCTCTAGGGCTAGCTAGTTTCTGTGTCGAGTTGCATAGGGAGCGTTAGGAGCAATCCACGGCTGTTTCTAGTGTGTGTGATAGGATTAGGGATTGCGGTCAGCAGAGTTCCCACGTCTCAGAGCTCGTCCTATATTATTAGTAACTATTAGGTCATTCCGTGTGCTCTTAACCACTAGGTCCATTATTGTCCTAACCATCAGGTCATAACACTATGTACAAGAATATAACTACTATAATACTGCTCCTATGTACAGGTTTATAACTACTATAATACTGCTCCTATGTACAAGAATATAACTACTATAATACTGCCCATATGTACAAGAATATAACTACTATAATACTGCCCCCATGTACAAGAATATAACTACTATAATACTGCCCCTATGTACAAGAATATAACTACTATAATACTGCCCCTATGTACAAGAATATAACTACTATAATACTGTCACTATGTACAAGAATATAACTACTATAATGCTGCTCCTATGTACAAGAATATAACTACTATAATACTGCTCCTATGTACAAGAATATAACTACTATAATACTGCCTCCTATGTACAAGAATATAACTACTATAATACTGCTCCTATGTACAAGAATATAACTACTACAATACTGCCCCTATGTACAAGAATATAACTCCTATAATACTGCTCCCTATGTGGTGTGAATTCTGTTGTCGGGCTCCCTCCTATGGTCATGAATGGTACTTCGGCTGGTTCTGTCCATGGACTTCCTCTGGTGGGTGTTTCTGAGTTTCCTTTCACAGGTGAAGAGGTTAATTCGTTAGCTGCTGCTCTATTTAACTCCACTTAGATATTTGCTCCACGCCACCTGTCAATGTTCCAGTATTGGTCTAGTTCACTCCTGGATCGTTCTTGTGACCTGTCTTCCCATCAGAAGCTAAGTTCCAGCTTGTATTTCTTTGGTTTGTTATTTTTCTGTCCAGCTTGCTATTTAATTTGTTGTCTTGCTTGCTGGAAGCTCTGGGACGCAGAGGGAGCGCCTCCGCACCGTGAGTCGGTGCGGAGGGTCTTTTTGCGCCCTCTGCGTGGTCTTTTTGTAGGTTTTTGTGCTGACCGCAAAGTAACCTTTCCTATCCTCGGTCTGTTCAGTAAGTCGGGCCTCACTTTGCTTAATCTATTTCATCTCTGTGTTTGTATTTTCATCTTTACTCACAGTTATTATATGTGGGGGGCTGCCTTTTCCTTTGGGGAATTTCTCTGAGGCAAGGTAGGCTTTATTTTCCTATCTTTAGGGCTAGCTAGTTTCTTAGGCTGTGCCGAGTTGCATAGGGAGCGTTAGGCGCAATCCACGGCTATTTCTAGTGTGGTTGATAGGTTTAGGGATTGCGGTCAGCAGAGTTCCCACGTCCCAGAGCTCGTCCTTTATTATCAGTAACTATCAGGTCATTCCGTGTGCTCTTAACCACCAGGTCCATTATTGTCCAGACCACCAGGTCATAACACCTATGTACAAGAATATAACTACTATAATACTGCCCCTTATGTACAAGAATATAACTACTATAATACTGCCCCTTATGTACAAGAATATAACTACTATAATACTGCCCCTTATGTACAAGAATATAACTGCTATAATACTGCCCTTATGTACAAGAATATAACTGCTATAATACTGCCCCTTATGTACAAGAATATAACTACTATAATACTGCCCCTTATGTACAAGAATATAACTACTATAATACTGCCCCTATGTACAAGAATATAACTGCTATAATACTGCCCCTTATGTACAAGAATATAACTACTATAATACTGCCCCTTATGTACAAGAATATAACTACTATAATACTGCCCCTATGTACAAGAATATAACTGCTATAATACTGCCCCTTATGTACAAGAATATAACTACTATAATACTGCCCCTTATGTACAAGAATATAACTACTATAATACTGCCCCTATGTACAAGAATATAACTGCTATAATACTGCCCCTTATGTACAAGAATATAACTACTATAATACTGCCCCTTATGTACAAGAATATAACTACTATAATACTGCCCCTATGTACAAGAATATAACTGCTATAATACTGCCCCTTATGTACAAGAATATAACTACTATAATACTGCCCCTTATGTACAAGAATATAACTACTATAATACTGCCCCCTATGTACAAGAATATAACTACTATAATACTGCTCCTATGTACAAGAACATAACTACTATAATACTGCTCCTATGCACAAGAATATAATTACTATAATACTGCTCCTATGTGCAAGAACATAACTACTATAATACTGCTCCTATGTACAAGAATATAACTACTATAATACTGCTCCTATGTACAAGAACATAACTACTATAATACTGCTCCTATGTACAAGAATATAACTACTATAATACTGCTCCTATGTACAAGAATATAACTACTATAATACTGCTCCTTTGTACAAGAATATAACTACTATAATACTGCTCTCTATGTACAAGAATATAACTACTATAATACTGCCCCTTATGTAGAAGAATATAACTGCTATAATACTGCCCCTATGTACAAGAATATAACTGCTATAATACTGCCCTTATGTACAAGAATATAACTGCAATAATACTGCCCCTTATGTACAAGAATATAACTACTATAATACTGCCCCCTATGTACAAGAATATAACTACTATAATACTGCTCCTATGTACAAGAATACAACTACTATAATACTGCTCCTATGTACAAGAATATAACTACTATAATACTGCTCTTATGTACAAGAATATAACTACTATAATACTGCCCCTATGTACAAGAATATAACTACTATAATACTGCCCCCTATGTACAAGAATATAACTACTATAATACTGCTCCTATGTACAAGAATATAACTACTATAATACTGCTCTTATGTACAAGAATATAACTACTATAATACTGCTCCTATGTACAAGAATATAACTACTATAATACTGCTCCTATGTACAAGAATATAACTACTATAATACTGCTCGTATATATGAAGAATAAAAGGGCTACATTTTTCCTTAAGTAAAACTTGAAATTCCTTCCAGTAGGATGGAGCCTTAAACTTTGAAGAAGGGTAACAATGGTCTGTCACCCATGACCTCATGTGACTGTGAAGTGCAGGTTGGTGTTTTCAGCATCTCTCCAGACCCTTCACTTTAGTTACTTTTCCAGCTTTGCAGAGAGATTTGTTACATTTTGTATCTTTCCAGCCTGGTAAATAACAAAGACAGAATATTACATTCCTGAAGGTGTGAAATGCGTTGCGTGGTATCATATCTCTAAATCTCCATCCCGTGTCTGTCCCCATGGAAACGCGGTTCACAGGGTCATATCTTCTTCTCGCGCAGAGACCGTGGGAACAGGTGAAGTCTGACTCGCCGGGGCTCAGGTCACTTCGGGCAGCGAATGATTCACTATCTGAAAATCGGACTCGCTTTGTGCGAACACGAATGTTCAGAAGTGATCGGTTCAGATGTCACAGGGATCCATTTCCAAGTCAATTGCAGCTTTCGGGTAATGACACACAGAGGGATCACGGCTGAATTGTTATATAAGTTTTCGTGTTTTTCTTTTTGTCCCTAACAGACCAATGTCTTTGTGTGTCCTAAAATAATGCATTGACTTAAGTTCTCTTCTTGGTCCTCCGTCTATCCTGTAGACTTGAGAGCGGCTTCGTTTCTTGCTCCTTTCTATGGAGGACCACTCTCTACCATTGCACCAGTGGGCACCCATTATTTTTAGGAATTGTTTGTAGTCCCACAGTGGATTATTGAATCTCCTACATTCTTCTTCTTTGATATGTCTCAAATGGGAGAATAGCACCAAAAATAGAGAAGTAACGTAGGTCTGTCTGACGTTCCGAAACCCAAGAATTAGAGATGAGCAAATCAATTTTGATGATTACCTTTATGATTGAATATCTCCTGTGTCGTCAGTCCAAATGGGTAACAAACATGAAACCTGAATATTTAAGAAAGTTGAGCTGCAATTTTTTCTTAGCAGATTATCTCTGTGTGCAGAAATATTGGGCAACGTAACAATAAATGTAAATTTTCCATCTCGATTGTTTATTTTCATCTGTTAAAGCGAGATTAAGAATTTAGCAATGTACAAAATACATTTCTAACATTTTAAAAACAATATCAGTGTTCTTCGTGCTTCATCATACCCATGGTAAGTCTGTGTAGCACGCAGAGGCAGTGTATTGTGCAGCAGCCACGGTGACCACCTTAAAGGATATGGGCACAGTTGACATAGAAAAAAATATTTTTACATATGTTAATGGCTTCCTTCAGGTAATAAATTTGCTCTAAGTTTCAGTCTGCAATTTCATGCCATCATTCATTCTCAAAAACCCTCTGATATTTAGTTTGCAGTCTGATTCAAGTTTCAGATTATTCTCTTGTAGGTGGGTCACTTTCAGTAATATAGGCTGAATGTGAGGTATGTGTGTCTCCCAGTAATATAGGCTGGATGTGAGGTCTGTGTGTGTCTCCCAGTAATATAGGCTGGATGTGAGGTCTGTCTGTGTCTCCCAGTAATATAGGCTGGATGTGAGGTCTGTGTGTCTCTCCCAGTAATATAGGCTGGATGTGAGGTCTGTGTGCCTCTCCCAGTAATATAGGCTGGATATGAGGTCTCTGTGTCTCTCCCAGTAATATAGGCTGGATGTGAGGTCTGTGTGTGTCTCCCAGTAATATAGGCTGGATGTGAGCTCTGTCTCTCTCTCCCAGTAATATAGGCTAGATGTGAGGTCTGTGTGTCTCCCAGTAATATAGGCTGGATGTGAGGTCTGTGTGCCTCTCCCAGTAATATAGGCTGGATATGAGGTCTCTGTGTCTCTCCCAGTAATATAGGCTGGATGTGAGGTCTGTGTGTGTCTCCCAGTAATATAGGCTGGTTGTGAGCTCTGTCTCTCTCTCCCAGTAATATAGGCTGGATGTGAGCTCTGTGTGTCTCTCCCAGTAATATAAGCTGGATGTGAGGTCTGTGTGTCTCTCCCAGTAATAAAGGCTGGATGTGAGGTCTATGTCTCTCTCCCAGTAATATAGGCTGGATGTGAGGTCTGTGTGTCTCTCCCAGTAATATAGGCTGGATGTGAGGTCTGTGTGTCTCTCCTAGTTATATAGGCTGGATGTGAGGTCTGTGTGTCTCTCCCAGTAATATAGGCTGGATGTGAGCTCTATGTGTCTCTCTCAGTAATATAGGCTGGAGGTGAGGTCTGTGTGTCTCTCCCAGTAATATAGGCTGGATGTGAGGTCTGTGTGTCTCTCCCAGTAATATAGGCTGGATGTGAGGTCTGTGTGTCTCTCCCAGTAATATAGGCTGGATGTGAGGTCTGTGTGTCTCCCAGTAATATAGGCTGGATGTGAGCTCTGTGTGTCTCTTCCGGTAATATAGGCTGGATGTGAAGTCTGTGTGTCTCTCCCAGTAATATAGACTGGATGTGAGATCTGTGTGTCTCTCCCAGTAATATAGGCTGGATGTGAAGACTGTGTGTCTCTCCCAGTAATATAGGCTGGATGTGAAGTCTGTGTGTCTCTCCCAGTAATATAGACTGGATGTGAGATCTGTGTGTCTCTCCCAGTAATAGAGGCTGGATGTGAGCTCTGTGTCTCTCCCAGTAATATAGACTGGATGTGAGATCTGTGTGTCTCTCCCAGTAATAGAGGCTGGATGTGAGCTCTGTGTCTCTCCCAGTAATATAGGCTGGATGTGAGATCTGTGTGTCTCTCCCAGTAATATAGGCTGGATGTGAGGTCTGTGTGTCTCTCCCAGTAATATAGGCTGGATGTGAGGTCTGTGTGTCTCTCCCAGTAATATAGGCTGGATGTGAGGTCTGTGTGTCTCTCCCAGTAATATAGGCTGGATGTGAGGTCTGTGTGTCTCTCCCAGTAATATAGGCTGGATGTGAGGTCTGTGTGTCTCTCCCAGTAATATAGACTGGATGTGAGGTTTGTGTGTCTCTTCCATTAATATAGGCTGGATGTGAGCTCTGTGTGTCTCTTCCAGTAATCTACTATATAAAGCTGTATGTGTGTGTGTGTGTGTATGTGTGTGTGTGTATGTCCGGGATTGGCATCTGCACCGTCGCAGCTACAGCCACAAAATTTTGCACAGTCACACGTCTGGACCCTGAGAGCGTCATAGGCTATATTGTGAGGTGAAATTTTAACCCCGCGCGTTCCAATTCACCAAACAATTTTGCCCCTATCTACATAATGGGGAAAAAAGTGAAAGGAAAAGTGTTGGAAGCGTCGCAGCTACAGCAACAAAATTTTGCACAGTCACACGTCTGGACCCTGAGAGCGTCATAGGCTACGTTGTGAGGTGAAATTTTAACCCCGCGCATTCCAATTCACCAAACAATTTTGCCCCTATCTACATAATGGGTAAAAAGTTAAATGAAAAGTGTTGGAGGCGTCGCAGCTACAGCCACAAAATTTTGCACAGTCACACGTCTGGACCCTGAGAGCGTCATAGGCTATGTTGTGAGGTGAAATTTTAACTCCGCGCTTTCCAATTCACCAAACTAATATTCCCCTATCTACATAATGGGGTAAAGTGAAAGGAAAAGTGTAGGAGGCAAATTGACAGCTGCCAGATGTGAACAAGGGGGACTTAAAGAATGAGAGCGATGGCGCCAAAGAGTATATACCGTACAGTTGCTAAGGTGGGGCCCCGACATGAGATACTCACCACACATGGGGATATGAACACACACAAAATGCGCCACACACTACCACGTGCTTGAACACATATACCACCCTCAGCACACATTTCACCACACATACACCAACCTCGCCACATAAAAGTCAAAACACAAAAGTCGCCGCTCAAAACTCGCCACGCACAAAACTCGCCACATGCAAAAACTAGGCTCACGCAAAACTCGCCACAAGTGCAAAACTCACCTCATGGAAAACTCGCCACACGCAAAACTTGCACACGCGGAAAAATTGCCACATGCACAAAATTTGCAACACATGCAAAAGTTGCCTCACACAAAACTTGCACATACTCAAAAGGCACCAGACATAAAACTCACCACGCGCAAAACTCGCCATGCGCAAAACTTGCTGCACACAACTTGCTACACTAACCTGTTACATGCAACTCGACACACAAAAAGTTGCTACACGCATGTTGCCACACAAAACTCATCTCACAAAAGTCGCTACATGCATGTCGCCACACACAACTCAACACACACAACTTGACAAACGAAACTCGCCCTAAAACACACACAAGTCTGGTATTAGCCTTCAAATATAAAAATCTGATTAATAAGCAGACAAACTACAAGAGCAACAAATGTACCATATAGGAAATACAGCAGCTGTCAGTCACATGACCTGTCTATTATGTGTATGTGTGAGCTAATATATACTGCCAGGGGGAGGGCTTCCTGTTGGCTGGGGATTTATCAGGCTGCCAATTTATCTTACAAATACTGAGGTAAAAATACTGAGCAAATAACGTGTTAACGAGGTCTAATACAGGAGATCACACAGGTATATACTATATACAGGGGAGATGACACACAGATATATACTATATACAGGAGAGATGACACAGGTATATACTATATACAGGAGAGATAGCACACAGGTATATACTATATAGAGGAGGAGATGACATACAGGTACATACTATATACAGGAGGAGATGACATACAGGTTTAGACTAAATACAGTAGGAGATGACACACAGGTATATACTATATACAGGAGCAGATTACCTACAGGTATATACTATATACAGGAGGAGATGACATACAGGTATATGCTATATATAGAAGATGACATATAGGTATATACTATATACAGGAGGAGATGACACACAGATATATACTATATACAGGGGAGATGACACACAGGTATATACTATATACAGGAGGAGATGACATACAGGTATATACTATATATAGAAGGAGATGACATACAGGTATATACTATATATAGGAGGAGATGACATACAGGTATATACTATATATAGGAGGAGATGACATACAGGTATATACTATATATAGGAGGAGATGACATACAGGTATATACTATATACAGGGGAGATGACACACAGCAGGTATATGCTATATACAGGGGAGATGACATACAGGTATATACTATATACAGGAGATGACATACAGGTGTATACTATATATAAGGGAGATGACAAACATGTATATACTGAGGTGAAAATGAGAGGTGTGAGGTGAAAATGAAAAGGTGTGAGTGCAAAATGAGAGGAGTGAGGGAAAATAGTGTAGTGATTGGAAAATGACAGATGTGAGGTTGAAATGACAAGTGTTGGTGGAATGAGAGGAGTGAGGGAGAAAATGAGAGGTGTGAGGGGGAAAATGAGAGGCGTGATGGGAAAATAAGAGAAGTGACGTGCTATAACTAACCACAGATATTTACTATGCCCAGGCAACGCCGGGCTCTTCAGCTAGTATAATAATAATAATAATAATAATAATTTTTATTTATATAGCGCCAACATATTCCGCAGCGCTTTACAAATTATAGAGGGGACTTGTACAGACAATAGACATTACAGCATAACAGAAATACAGTTCAAAACAGATACCAGGAGGAATGAGGGCCCTGCTGCTCGCAAGCTACAAACTATGAGGAAAAGGGAGACACGAGAGGTGGATGATAACAATTGCTTTAGTTATTCGGACCGGCCATAGTGTAAGGCTCAGGTGTTCATGTAAAGCTGCATGAACCAGTTAATTGCCTAAGTATGTAGCAGTATATATGTAGCAGCAATATAGGCTGGATGTGAGGTCTATGTCTCACTCCCAGTAATATAGGCTGGATGTGAGATCTGTGTGTCTGTTCCAGTAATATAGACTGGATGTGAGCTATGTGTGTCTCTCCCAGTAATATAGGCTGGATGTGAGGTCTGTGTGTCTCTCCCAGTAATGTAGACCGGATGTGAGCTCTGTGTGTCTCTCCCAGTAATATAGGCTGGATGTGAGGTCTATGTCTCACTCCCAGTAATATAGGCTGGATGTGAGCTCTGTGTGTCTCTCCCAGTAATATAGGCTGAATGTGAGCTCTGTGTGTCTCTCCCAGTAATATAGGCTGGATGTGAGGTCTGTGTGTCTCTCCCACTAATGTAGACCGGATGTGAGCTCTGTGTGTCTCTCCCAGTAATATAGGCTGGATGTGAGGTCTATGTCTCACTCCCAGTAATATAGGCTGGATGTGAGCTCTGTGTGTCTCTCCCAGTAATATAGGCTGGATGTGAGCTCTGTGTGTCTCTCCCAGTAATATAGGCTGGATGTGAGGTCTGTGTCTCTCCCAGTAATATAGGCTGGATATGATGTCTGTGTGTCTCTCCCTGTAATATAGGCTGGATGTGAGATCTGTGTGTCTCTCCCAGTAATATAGGCTGGATGTGAGGTCTGTGTGTCTCTCCCAGTAATATAGGCTGGATGTGAGCTATGTGTGTCCCTCCCAGTAATATAGGTTGGATGTGAGGTCTGTGTGTCTCTCCCAGTAATATAGGCTGGATGTGAGCTCTGTGTGTCTCTCCCAGTAATATAAGCTGGATGTGAGGTCTGTGTGTCTCTCCCAGTAATATAGGCTGGATGTGAGGTCTGTGTGTCTCTCCCAGTAATATAGGCTGGATATGAGATCTGTGTCTCTCTCCCATTAATATAGGCTGGATGTGAGCTCTGTGTGTCTCTCCCAGTAATATAGACTGGATGTGAGGTCTGTGTGTCACTCCCAGTAATATTGGCTGGATGTGAGCTCTGTGTGTCTCTCCCAGTAATATAGGCTGGATGTGATGTATGTGTGTCTCTCCCAGTAATATAGGCTGGATGTGAGGTCTGTGTGTCTCTCCCAGTAATATAGGCTAAATGTGAGGTCTGTGTGTCTCTCCCAGTAATATAGACTGGATGTGGTTTGTGTGTCTCTTCCATTAATATAGGCTGGATGTGAGGTCTGTGTGTCTCTCCCAGTAATATAGGCTGGATGTGAGATCTGTGTGTCTCTCCCAGTAATATAGACTGGATGTGAGGTTTGTGTGTCTCTCCCAGTAATATAGGCTGGATGTGAGGTCTGTGTGTCTCTCCCAGTAATATAGGCTGGATGTGAGCTCTGTGTGTCTCCCAGTAATATAGGCTGGATGTGAGCTCTGTGTGTCTCTCCCAGTAATATAGGCTGGATGTGAGCTCTGTGTGTCTCTCCCAGTAATATAGGCTGGATGTGAGGACTGTGTGTCACTCCCAGTAATATAGGCTGGATGTGAGCTCTCTGTGTCTCTCCCGGTAATATAGGCTGGATGTGAGGTCTGTGTACATGAAGAAGTTGGAAGAGATGATGGTTATCTAGCGTGCATGTGTGGTATAAGTCATCCAGGCTGTTGGGTGCCAGGCCACCGGCACTAAAGCAACCTACAAGCCTCAATTTTGGGGGCAGCAAGAGGAAACTATGTCTGCCATTACAGCCGCATAGTAAGAACATAAATCCTCGAGCACGCAGTATAGTCAGACTCACTTTAAAGTCTGCAGCAGATTTTTTTTCCATTCTTTCTAAATATTAAAGCTTTTTTTCCAAGGAAAAAGTATCTAGACTGACTGCCATCCATTATGCATACAGGCTCTCGCCGTCGTGTACGACAGGTGACACTTTTTTTTATTACTGTCTATAAAAGATCAATGAATATTCCTGGTATTAAATAAAATATGCACATCCGTCCCGGTGACATGTCAGCGCTTTATGATGTGCCGCACTGACGGAGGCTACGGAGGCTCTCGCTGATATATTCTCCAACTTGTTGAAATTGTAGGGTTACTTTTCAGGTAATGATGAGACAATTTGAGAGATAATGGCACCAAGGATATTTATAGGTCGCTCTTCACGCGGGGACGGGCTGGGAATATCTCATGGCTGACGGATCAGGAGTGACGGAAGCTCCCAATAACAGTAGGGAGTCAGAGGAGACTCTCCAGCGCCAAAGGGACGCAATGACCGGCAGCCCCTGTGGGTGTCCGACTATTCCAGAGCAGTGAGCAGGAAAGCGCACTGACACTGACAGCTGCTTCACTTTGCTTGGCCAGGGGGTGACAGTAAGAGGCGTTCACTGTGCGAGGGTCCGAGGATTGTGCTGGGAGGTGAAACTGGGTTTAGAGCAGAGTAGCAGATTCCTATGTGATAGTAGAAAAAAAATGATTTAGTATGTATACATTTGTAAAGGTGCTATTGACATGAAATTCTCACCAGATGTCAGTAACAACCCATCCGATCCACACAGGCAAAGAAATCACCATAGATGTCCATAAATTAAGTCATGTGTAAGAGTGAGGAATGAGAAAAGAGCGGTGAAAAAAACCTGACACCATCTGAAATATATTAGTAATTAGAAAGCAATCCTGCCACTTACTGACAAATAATATCAGCTTGTTTACCTGATAATAACCTATAAAAAGGTGTCTCATTAGCAAGGTGCCACACAGGAAACATTTCATGAAGGGTAAAACTAGTGAGATGTCACAAGACCTTTGCAACCTTATTGTTGCAAAACATATTGATGTCATTGACAGTAGAATTTCTAAACTACTGAAGATTCCAGTGAGCACTATTGGAGCCATAATCCGGAAGTGGAAAGAACATCATTTCACCATAAACCGGGCTTGACCAGGTGCTCCCCACAAGATTTCAGACAGAAGAGTGATAATTATTATCAGAAGAGTTGTCCCAGAGCCGAGGACCACTATTAGACAGCGACAAAAAGATCTAAAATAGACAGGTACAGTTGTTTCAATGAAAGCTATAAGTGATGTGTTTACCTCACAGCCTGTATGCACTCTCACCAAACAACCTCCATGGCCTCTATGAATGATTACTACACAATACTCCATTGCTGAACGAAAAGCATGTTCAAGAGCGCTTACAGTCTAATCAACATCATTCAGACAAGCTTGTGAAATACTGGAAAAATAAAGTCTGCTCAGATGAGACCAATACTGAATTCTTTGGATGCCATATTACACACCATGTTTTGAGGCAAAAAGGCACTACATGTCACCCCAAAAACACCATACCAACAGTAAAGTGTGGAGGTGGGAACATCATGGTGTACAGCTTTTTTTGCATCATACAGCGCTGGAAAATGTCAAATAATTGAAGGAGTGATAAATGGAAAATGTACCGAGACATTCTTGATAAAAATCTGCTGCCATCTACCAGGATGATGAAGATGAAACAAGGGAGGACACTTCAACAAGACAATGATCCCAAACACACAGCCAAGGAAACTCTCAGTCGTTTTCAGAGAGAAAAAATAAAACTTCTAGAATGTCCGAGCCGATCACCGGACCTGAATCCTAAAGAAAATGTATGGAAGTAACTAAAGCTCAGAGTTCATAGATGGAGCCACCGAAACGTACAGGATGTGAAGAGTGTTTGCGAGAAAGAATAGGAAAATTCTGAGCAATGCCTGTGACTAGTTTCCCCATACATGTTGCCAGGTCCAGGACTTTTAGTAGACTGGATCATTTCTCCTCTTCCCGTAAAACATTCCCTCTAGGGTTGTATTTACCATTAGTTGTAAGTTTAAGGGTGATCATACAGGATACAGCAGCTGCTCCTTGCGATCCGGCCTGATCTATTGCACTTGCAGTTGATACAGTTTTGTAAATTGCGGGTGCCCAAATTCTATGCATTTTATGCCTGGAGCATCTACAATATCACAGAAAAAAATGCCAAAACCAATGGAAATGAAGAATGGAAGGTCATCATAACCATAAGAATAAGACCAGAAAAATAATCAGAGAGCACAAATATTTATTAAAAGCTGTTCACACATAGCTGGGACGTTGGTGTCTGCTCACATAGGCACTTAGAGGTTCACGAGAGGTCACCCGGCCCCGCAGTAAGCTGCTGTACCCAATAAATATTTTATTCATCCTCTGCGCTGCCTGTTACACTCCTGTTCTTTTTCTATGTAGAATGTTTTGCTTTATGAATTCTGTCCTTCCTCTAAACCCTCCGGTGATGTACGGGGCGAGAGACTTAAATGAAGTCTAATTTGCCAGATCGCTGAGTTTGTTAATAATTTGTGTGTGCATTAAATGTTATTACTTGGACACTTCTGTAGATATGAGATTGTACAGACACCAAAATAAATGGTAGTGGGTAGTTAAAGGGACCAATACTTATATCATGTGTGTACAGGAACATAACTACTATAATGCTGCTCCTATGTACAAGAATATAACTACTATAATACTGCTCCTATGTAAAAGAATATAACCACTATAATACTGCCCCCTATGTACAAGAATATAACTATTATAATACTGCCCCTATGTACAAGAATATAACTATTATAATACTGCTCCTATGTACAAGAATATAACTACTATAATACTGCTCCTATGTACAAGAATATAACGATTATAATACTGCCCCTATGTACAAGAATATAACTACTATAATACTGCCCCTATATACAGGAATATAACTACTATAATACTGCCCCTATGTACAAGAATATAACTACTATAATACTGCTCCTATGTACAAGAATATAACCACTATAATACTGCCCCTATGTACAAGAATATAACCACTATAATACTGCCCCTATGTACAAGAATATAACTACTATAATACTGCTCCTATGTACAAGAATATAACTACTATAATACTGCCCCTATGTACAAGAATATAACTACTATAATACTGCTCCTATGTACAAGAATATAACTACTATAATACTGCCTCCTATGTACAAGAATATAACTACTATAATACTGCCCCTTATGTACAAGAATATAACTACTATAATACTGCTCTTATGTACAAGAATATAACTACTATAATACTGCTCCTATGTACAAGAATATAACTACTATAATACTGCCCTTATGTACAAGAATATAACTACTATAATACTGCCCTCATGTACAAGAATATAACTACTATAATACTGTCCCTATGTACAAGAATATAACTACTATAATACTGCCCCTATATACAGGAATATAACTGCTATAATACTGCCCCTATGTACAAGAATATAACTACTATAATACTGCTCCTATGTGCAAGAATATAACTACTATAATACTGTCCTCTATGTACAAGAATATAACTACTATAATACTGCCCCATATACAAGAATATAACTAATATAATACTGCTCCTATGTGCAAGAATATAACTACTATAATACAGTCCTCTATGTACAAGAATATAACTACTATAATACTGCCCCATATACAAGAATATAACTACTATAATACTGCCCCCTATGTACAAGAATATAACTAATATAATACTGCTCCTCTGTACAAGAATATAACTACTATAATACTGCTCCTATGTACAAGAATATAACTACTATAATACTGCTCTTATGTACAAGAATATAACTACTATAATACTGCTCCTATGTACAAGAATATAACTACTATAATACTGCCCTTATGTACAAGAATATAACTACTATAATACTGCCCTCATGTACAAGAATATAACTACTATAATACTGTCCCTATGTACAAGAATATAACTACTATAATACTGCCCCTATATACAGGAATATAACTGCTATAATACTGCCCCTATGTACAAGAATATAACTACTATAATACTGCTCCTATGTGCAAGAATATAACTACTATAATACTGTCCTCTATGTACAAGAATATAACTACTATAATACTGCCCCATATACAAGAATATAACTAATATAATACTGCTCCTATGTGCAAGAATATAACTACTATAATACAGTCCTCTATGTACAAGAATATAACTACTATAATACTGCCCCATATACAAGAATATAACTACTATAATACTGCCCCCTATGTACAAGAATATAACTAATATAATACTGCTCCTCTGTACAAGAATATAACTACTATAATACTGCTCCTATGTACAAGAATATAACTACTATAATACTGCTCCTATGTACAAGAATATAGCTACTATAATACTGCCCCTATGTACAAGAATATAACTACTATAATACTGCTCCTATGTACAAGAATATAACTACTATAATACTGCTCCTATGTACAAGAATATAACTGCTATAATACTGCCCCTATGTACAAGAATATAACTACTATAATACTGCTCCTATGTACAAGGATATAACTACTATAATACTGCTCCTATGTACAAGAATATAACTGCTATAATACTGCCCCTATGTACAAGAATATAACTACTATAATACTGCTCCTATGTACAAGAATATAACTACTATAATACTGCTCCTATGTACAAGAATATAACTGCTATAATACTGCCCCTATGTACAAGAATATAACTACTATAATACTGCTCCTATGTACAAGAATATAACTACTATAATACTGCCACTATGTACAAGAATATAACTACTATAATACTGCCCCTATGTACAAGAATATAACTACTATAATACTGCTCCTATGTGCAAGAATATAACTACTATAATACTGCTCCCTATGTACAAGAATATAACTACTATAATACTGCCCTCTATGTACAAGACTATAACTACTATAATACTGCCCCTATGTACAAGAATATAACTACTATAATACTTCCCTCTATGTACAAGACTATAACTACTATAATACTGCCCCATATACAAGAATATAACTACTATAATACTGCTCCTATGTACAAGAATATAACTACTATAATACTGCCACTATGTACAAGAATATAACTACTATAATACTGCCCCTATGTACAAGAATATAACTACTATAATACTGCTCCTATGTGCAAGAATATAACTACTATAATACTGCTCCCTATGTACAAGAATATAACTACTATAATACTGCCCTCTATGTACAAGACTATAACTACTATAATACTGCCCCTATGTACAAGAATATAACTACTATAATACTGCCCTCTATGTACAAGACTATAACTACTATAATACTGCCCCATATACAAGAATATAACTACTATAATACTGCTCCTATGTGCAAGAATATAACTACTATAATACTGTCCTCTATGTACAAGAATATAACTACTATAATACTGCCCCTATGTACAAGAATATAACTACTATAATACTGCTCCTATGTACAAGAATATAACTACTATAATACTGCTCCTATGTACAAGAATATAACTACTATAATACTGCCCCTATGTACAAGAATATAACTACTATAATACTGCCCCTATGTACAAGAATATAACTACTATAATACTGCTCCTATGTACAAGAATATAACTACTATAATACTGCCACTATGTACAAGAATATAACTACTATAATACTGCCCCTATGTACAAGAATATAACTACTATAATACTGCTCCTATGTGCAAGAATATAACTACTATAATACTGCCCTCTATGTACAAGACTATAACTACTATAATACTGCCCCATATACAAGAATATAACTACTATAATACTGCTCCTATGTGCAAGAATATAACTACTATAATACTGTCCTCTAGGTACAAGAATATAACTACTATAATACTGCCCCTATGTACAAGAATATAACTACTATAATACTGCTCCTATGTACAAGAATATAACTACTATAATACTGCCACTATGTACAAGAATATAACTACTATAATACTGCCCCTATGTACAAGAATATAACTACTATAATACTGCTCCTATGTGCAAGAATATAACTACTATAATACTGCCCTCTATGTACAAGACTATAACTACTATAATACTGCCCCATATACAAGAATATAACTACTATAATACTGCTCCTATGTGCAAGAATATAACTACTATAATACTGTCCTCTATGTACAAGAATATAACTACTATAATACTGCCCCTATGTACAAGAATATAACTACTATAATACTGCTCCTATGTACAAGAATATAACTACTATAATACTGCTCCTATGTACAAGAATATAACTACTATAATACTGCCCCTATGTACAAGAATATAACTACTATAATACTGCCCCTATGTACAAGAATATAACTACTATAATACTGCTCCTATGTACAAGAATATAACTACTATAATACTGCCCCTATGTACAAGAATATAACTGCTATAATACTGCTCCTATGTACAAGAATATAACTACTATAATACTGCTTCTATGTACAAGAATATAACTGCTATAATACTGTATGTTGCCGTGCGTTGCCCACTTTCTTGGTCGTGTTACTGAAGTCTGTATGATTTTCCTTCCTCTCATCATGGTTCTGATGTAAGTCCCTGTGATTACTTGCGCTGAGCAGAGAAGGGGTTGGATGGACAATACATAACAATGCACAGTCTTAAAAGTCCTTGAAGGTTGGATTCCTCCTGGAACAGATTTCTACTGTAACATTGAACAATGAGACGTCTGACCGGAATGAAATGTGTTCTCTGCTGAAAGAGATTTTTTTGTTTTAAAGAGGAGAAACAATAGATGAGTAAAGTTTCCCTTGAGATGTCACCCTGGATTGATGCTTGGTCCTGTGGTTTTTCAGTATGTTGCACCTTTATTATTAATGTAGAACTTATTGATAAGAAATGATAAAATTCTGTTCTTCTTGTATGAATTGGTCTTGTCATCAGACAATGATTCCCAGTTCACTGAGCCTTTATGATGGTTTACAGCCCTGGTCCTCTCATTCATTCTGATGGGTTACATAACAGAATCCTTCGCGTAGGATCTAGATTCTGTAGATTCTTTGACCATTGCGGAATAACAGTACATAACCTGCGAATTGTAATCTTTTTGTGGCACTTTATGGCGTTATTATAGGCTTACAATTACTAAAACTTATTAAAATATCAAGTAGTACTGGTACACATTTCTGGGGTTTTTTTTACCTGGGGACGTAGAGGGTCTCCAAATTGTTGGACATATCAGGCTCTCTGAAGGAAAATGAATAATATTATTGTTTTATTTAATCACTATATGGCGGTATTATAAAAACAGTAAATTCAACATTTTCCATATGGCGTTATTACTTGGGCTGAAATTATTCAGCTAGTTAAAAAATAGCTAATGGTGGGAATGCTCTACTTTGCTTGCTACCCAGGAACTAAATAGTAATTACTAAAAGCTTGTGTATTTGAAGCATTTTGCCACACTTAGCATTCTTGAAAACTAATATCCAGTGGTGAAAGCTAATAGCTTCAGTGGTCAGATTGTATAATCTAGTCTGATTTAGTTTATATTTACTTCTTCAGCACTACATGGCGGTATTTTACAGGATGAAAATGACAGTATTATGTTAACACTACATGACAGTATTAAAAAGGATGAAAATGACAATATTATGTTAGCACCACATGGCAGTATTATAAAATATGAAAATGACAGTACTGCAGTATGTTAGCACTACATGGCGGTATTATAAAGGATGAAACTATGAAAATGATCATATTATGTTAGTGCTTTATGTTGGTATTATATATCATTTATGAAAATGGCAGTATTATGTTAGCACTACATGGCTGTTTTATAAAAAATGAAAATGACAGTACTACAGTATGTTAGCACTACATGGCAGTATCCTAAAGGATGAAAATGACCATATTATATTAGTGCTTTTTGGTGGTATTATATATATAAATTATGAAAATGACAGTATTATGTTAGCACTACATGGCGGTATTCTAAAGGATGAAAATGACCGTTTTATGTTAATGCTTTATGGTGGTATTATAAATTATGAAAATGACAGTATTATGTTAGTGGAGCGCCCCCATGGGGCCGTGGGGTACTCGGTACCGGGTCCTGCGGTTCACAAGGGGGATGTCACGGTGGCTGACCCGGTCTGTGGCCCTGGCACGTCCGTGTAAAAGGGAAAGGTCTTTAAAGGGATAAAGTTTGTGTTCGTGACGCCACCTGTGGTATTCAGTCAGAGTGACCGACGCTGCTTTAAGGGGTCCGCTGGGGTGATGTTATGGCAGCTAGATGGTATACCTTCCCACAGGTGAAGTATGTCCCCAGGGCTTCCCAGTGTGTAGATGGTGGATGGTGAGAGGCGCAGACAAGAACGAAGACACAGGGTTGCAGTCTCTTTACCTTTACTGAAGACTTCAGCATCCACAGTCCAGAGCACCAGATCACAGGGCAGGGAGAGTCCGGCTGGTTTGGAGGCAAGTCCAGAGTCCCCTTGTCCAGGTGGAAATAAAAGCCTTCCTCTAGTGCCGTGATGTTATAGTCCCTTACTGCTAAGCTTCTCATAAGGTCCTCACAACTGTTGTAGATATCATGTCTCTCTCTCTGTCCCCCGGATAGGATAGGACAAACCCGTATGACTGGTGGCTTGAGGTGGTTTATAGGGACTGTATCATGCCCCAGCCTATAAGGAGTGCCACTGTGCCTCCTGGGTGTAGGTGCGGACAGTTAACGTGAAATTAGCTGTCCTGCCAGTCTCTGAAGTAAAGCATAAAGGTCCTTACTCCCTCGGTGTTCCGGCTACCAGGATCCTGCGCCTCAGAAGGAGGCAGCCTGTGCAGGGTTGGTCCCCTTCTGGTATCCTCTCCTTTGCTTCCTCTCCTTACACGCTCGCTGCAATACAATTCTGCCTTCAATTTCTCTTTCCGGGAGCTGCAGCTCTGAGGGCATGCACAGCTAATTGGACCCTCTGTCCACCTCAGACTACTGTCTGGAACGTTCTAACAGAACTCCTGTCTGGAGCTCTGCCAGGAACTAACTAACTTTCCCTACAGACTACCAATTATATATATATGGGGAGTGACCTAATAAATAGGAGCAGAAGCTCCCCCTGGTGGTCTTGAGTGTGAAATGTGTTACATGTTTGTGGTACCTGGATGCAGTTATCCTTCATTGCCTCCAAACGTAGCAGCACTGTCCCCGAGAGGAAAGCAATACCACTGTGACGACCAGGACTCTGGGGCGTCGCACTATCCCCCCCATTAAATCCAGTACTCCAGGACTGGGAAAAGAAAACAACAGTTTACAGGTTAGCAAAAAGACATACAAACTTTTGAAATGCTATAAACAAATTAATATGAACTGATGCTTCCCTTTATAGGAGGTGAGGACTCTTGGATGTTGCATAACAAAACATATTTACATAGTAGGCCTACTTTTCGAAATAGCACAATTTAACAAAACAGTACATTAACTAACTATGAAATGCGATGACCCTCATGGGTATGCTATCTTAGAACTTCAAGGGCACAACAATCATTTTCCTTATTCAGGTGCAGAACAGTCTATCAACCCCCAAGGGCTCACTGCATTTTCTTTCAATTTATTCAAAAGTGCTCTATAATATCAGCTACATACTATTAGCTACGTAAGACACAATTCTATCTATATTTAAGTCTAATCTTGCAAAGTGCAATAATTCAACATTTCCTTTAAGGTTTCAAACAATTCAATGAGGTAGTGCAAGTAACACTCAAGTCAGTTAACAACTCTAAACCAGCAGGAACTTTCACGATTATATCAGGAACAGTCTCTTCAAAAAGCTCCTTTTGTAAAACCAGTAGGAAGCACCCTTAAGAAGGTGCAAACTATATACAGCAAAGTTTGTGAATCATTCACCATCCATGATTCCAATGTTCTTTAGAGCAACTCGTGCAAAAACATAGGATCCTCCTGGAGCTGAGGACCCCTTTAAACGAAAACCCTGGTAGGGTTTAGTGAACTTTAGCAGCAAAAGGATGAAGAATTAACTATTTACAGTCAGTGTTCAAGTTTGTTCTGTTCTATTATAGCAGTAGGCAAGGCATCAGCCGGTAACGAACACTCCCTGGGAAGGTTTGTATCCGAGTCCTCATCTGATGCTATATCAATGTCATCGGTTCGCCCCTCATGTACGGTCAAGTCATTAGCTGCCTGAGTACGGTTGTCAGCTATAGCACTTGCCTCAGCGGCAGTTTCAGTGGTGGTGATTATGCACATGGTTGTAGTAGTGTTGATTTGAGGAGTTGCTGTTTCAGAGACTGGAGGGATAGCGCTGGTGGTCTTGGTTTTGGCACCAGGTGGTGCTACTGCAGGTGCACATCGTTTCACGTTCTTGGCGTACCAGCCTTTCTCGCTCCAGTGGCGGGAATAGCTCACATGATCCCCGCTGCACAAATCTCGGTCAGGATGTCCTTCCCGGAGATGGGATTCCACGTCACGGCTGGTGACATAGACTTCTGCCAGCAGTCCAGGTTCCTGAATGAAGCCCCAACCCCTTCTCTGGTGAAAGGCTACTACTATCCCCCGCTTCGCTGCATTCCTGCTACATCGTTTGGTTTTATGGTTCTGCGCTTTACGTTGGGCTTCCTGTTCCATTCTTTCTTTCCACTGTAAGATCAGGCATTGTCTATATTCCTCCCAGGTGAGGGCTCCGATATAGGATCCCACTTTTGGGGCTCTCCTATGGACCCGTTCAACCTGGCTCACGGAGCGTGTCATCGGAAGATCACCCCCTCAGGGCTCACGTCCAGCGGTATGCCCTCGGTCGCCAGGAGCGAGATTAGTGTCTCGTCGGTGGGGTTGGGAGTCACTGGAGCCGGAACGAAGGCTGGGGTCTGGTCGTAGTCTGGGAGAGGGACGGTCACTGAAGCGGGATCAGTGGCTGAGGGAAGAGCGGTCGCTGGAGCAGGATCGGTCACCGGGGCAGAGGCGTTTTCTGTACCTGCGTCTGATGTGTTCCACTGATACCGGTCCGCTCCGCTGATGAGGATGCTGGAGTCCGCTGCTGCCCGGACTGCGATTCTTCCAGCGCGACCTTCCTGCACAGGGCCGACTTCCATTTCTTCACCGCGGTCAGTTCTGCGTCCTGGAGTTGGTGACTCAGCTCCTCCACCTGCGGTTCCAAGAAGTTCGGATCTTCCAGCAGCGGCGAGTTCGGGTCCTCCTCCACTGGCTCGAGACACTTCGTCGACATTCAGGTACCCGTTGGTCGCCATCCCTGCTTCTGGATCTGCGGCCGTACACGGAGGCTGCTCCTCCATTTTCTGGGGATGGGACTACTTCTTCTCCTTGTTCCCGCCATTGCAAATCAGGAGGCGGGCCTCCCTGGCTGATGGGCACGCCCTCATCACGTAGCAGTCGGAGGTGGCGTTCATCACTTTTGGCACCATTTGGTATTGTCCTCCCATGTTGGCACTCCCTTCTTATCCGGCGCTCCTCGTGGCGCTGTAATGGTGGCGGCTTGGCGTGAATTTTTGGTGGCAAATCACAGTCCATTAGTCACACAGTCTTTTAGCACAAATCAATTAGGCACAGTCTCTTAGGCGCACATGACCCGATTTTCAGGCTTTAGTAGATCCTGTTCATTACGCCAAAGTTGGAGCGCCCCCATGGGCAGTGGGGTACTCGGAATTGGTTCCTTCGGTTCACAAGGGGATGTCACGGTGGCTGACTCGGTCCGTGGCCTTGGGACGTCCATATTAAAGGGTAAGGTCTTTAAAGGGATAATGTTCGTGACGCCACCTGTGGTATTCGGTCAGGGTGACCGATGCTGCTTAGGGGTCCGCTGGGGTGATGTTATCGCAGCTAGATGGTATACCTTCCCACAGGTGAAGTATGTCCTCAGGGCTTCCCAGTGTAGAGATGGTGGATGGTGTGAGGTGCAGAGAAGAACGAGGACACAAGGTTAAAGTCTCTTTACCTTTTACTGAAGACTTCAACATCCACAGTCCAGGGCACCAGATCACAGGCAGGCAGAGTCCGGCCAGTTTGGAGGCAAGTCCAGAGTCCCCTTGTCCAGGTGGAAATAAAAGCCTTCCTCTAGCGCCGTTTTGTTGTAGTCTCTTACTGCTAAGCTTCTCATAAGGTCCTCACAACTGTTGTAGATGTCTTTCTCTCTCTGTCCCCCGGATAGGATAGGACAAACCCATATGACTGGTGGCTTGAGGCGGTTTACAGGGACTCTATCATGCCCCAGCCTCCAAGGAGTCCCACCGTGCCTCCTGGGTGTAGGGGTGGACTGGTAACGTGAAATTAGGTGTCCTGCCAGTCTCTGAAGTAAAGCATAAAGGTCCTTACTCCCTCGGTGTTCCGGCTACCAGGATTCTGCGCCTCAGAAGGAGGCAGCCTGTGTAGGGCTGGTCCGCTTCTGGTATCCTCTCCTTTGCTTCGTCTCCTTCCACGCTCGCTGCAATACAATTCTGCCTTCAATGTCTCTTTCTGGGAGCTGCAGCTCTGAGGGCATGCACAGCTCCGTGGACCCTCTGTCCACCTCAGACTACTGTCTGGAACGTCCTAACAGAACTCCTGTCTGGAGCTCAGCCAGAAACTAACTAACTTTCCCTACAGATTACCAATTATATATATATATATATATATATATATATATATATATATATATATATATAGGGAGTGATCTAATAAATAGGAGCAGAAGCTCCCCCTGGTGGTCTTGAGTGTGAAATGCATTGCATGTTTGTGGTACCTGGATGCAGTTATCCTTCATTGCCTCCAAACGTAGCATCACTCTCCCCGAGAAGAAAGCAATACCACTGTGACGACCAGGACCCTGGGGCACTGTACTAGCACTACATGGCGGTATTTTTTGGCTGACTGAAATTATAAATGGGAAGTAATGGTTGAAATAAATGAAGCTTCCAGTGTTGATTTTGAGGATTTTTGTAGTTCCTGATGCCAACATTTTCTCTCAATTATCCAGTGCTGAAGACTAAAATTCTTAACGTTAATGAGACTCTAAATAAATTTGCATTAATAATAGTTACATCTGGTCAAATTGAAACGTTTTGCTTCTTTTTCCTTTCTGAAATAATTAAAAGTAGACACAGTTGAACGCTCCCCGGCCGCCTCCACATCCCATAATCCCAGCGCTCCCTCCGGATTCTTCCATCCCAGTATACAGATTATTTGAGGACGATGCAGAAAATACTGAACAAACATCAACGGCCAGAAATATCTGTATTTCCGTAATGAGTGTTGCTTCTCGACACCAGCAAATGTGTCAGCAATTTTAATCTTCACCCCGGCCACATTGTGAAATCCAAACGTCCTCTAATAAGGGTCCATCTGTTCATCTCGGCACATTAGATGGCACAGTGGTTTCTTAAAGGCCAGCAGCTGTTTTCTGCGGCTCCGGGCTCTGAGCACAACATGCTGGGTGACAGAAGGATGGACAGGACTGAAAGTTTGTTTGTATGAAAGAGATGCCATCAACACAATGTTTAACCGTCCTCCTGGGAGATCGCAGCCGAGGTTTAAGGCAATTCTGTATTAGAAGAGGACATTTTCCAATGAATGTGTTGGCATTTATCTCCACAATTGGAATGGTTCAGTCCCATGTAAGAGGAACCCCATTAGAGAGCGGAGGATTCTACTGTCTCATCTGTGACTCACCTGATGATCAAAAGAACACAACATAGATGAAAGGAAATCTTCAATAATGAATAATATAATAGTCATAAAAAAGAATATAACTACTGTAATACCGCCCCTATGTACAAGAATATAACTACTATAATACTGCCCCTATGTACAAGAATATAACTACTATAATACTGCCCCTATGTACAAGAATATAACTACTATAATACTGCCCCTATGTACAAGAATATAACTACTATAATACTGCCTCTATGTACACGAATATAACTACTATAATACTGCTCCTATGTACAAGAATATAACTACTATAATACTGCCCCTATGTACAAGAATATAACTAATATAATACTGTTCCTATGTAAAAGGATATAACTACTAATACTGCTCCTATGTACAAGAATATAACTACTATAATACTGCTCCCTATGTACAAGAATATAACTACGATAATACTGCCCCTATATACAAGAATATAACTACTATAATACTGCTCCTATGTACAGGAATATAACTACTATAATACTGCCCCTATGTACAGGAATATAACTACTATAATACTGCCCCTATGTACAAGAATATAACTACTATTATACTGCCCCTATGTACAGGAATATAACTACTATAATACTGCCCCTATGTACCAGAATATAACTACTATAATACTGCCCCTATGTACAAGAATATAACTACTATAATACTGCTCCCTATGTACAAGAATATAACTACTATAATACTGCCCCTATATACAAGAATATAACTACTATAATACTGCTCCTATGTACAGGAATATAACTACGATAATACTGCCCCTATGTACAAGAATATAACTACTATAATACTGCCCCTATGTACAGGAATATAACTACCAAAACCTTGCCCCTATGTACCAGAAAATAATTACTATAATACTGTTCCTATTTAAAAGGATATAACTACTAATACTGCTCCTATGTACAAGAATATAACTACTATAATACTGCTCCCTATGTACAAGAATATAACTACTATAATACTGCCCCTATGTACAAGAATATAACTACTATAATACTGCCCCTATATACAAGAATATAACTACTGTAATACTGCTCCTATGTACAAGAATATAACTACTATAATACTGCCCCTATGTACAAGAATATAACTACTATAATACTGCTTCTATGTACAAGAATATAACTACTATAATACAGCTCCCTATGTACAAGAATATAACTACTATAATACTGCCCCTATGTACAAGAATATAACTACTATAATACTGCCCCTATATACAAGAATATAACTACTATAATACTGCCCCTATGTACAAGAATATAACTACTATAATACTGCCCCTATATACAAGAATATAACTACTATAATACTGCCCCTATGTACAAGAATATAACTACTATAATACTGCTCCCTATGTACAAGAGTATAACTGCTATAATACTGCTCCTATGTACAAGAATATAACTACTATAATACTGTTCCTATGTAAAAGGATATAACTACTAATACTGCTCCTATGTACAAGAATATAACTACTATAATACTGCTCCCTATGTACAAGAATATAACTACTATAATACTGCCCCTATATACAAGAATATAGCTACTATAATACTGCTCCTATGTACAAGAATATAACTACTATAATACTGTTCCTATGTAAAAGGATATAACTACTAATACTGCTCCTATGTAAAAGAATATAACTGCTATAATACTGCTCCTATGTACAAGAATATAACTACTATAATACTGCTCCCTATGTACATGAATATAACTACTATAATACTGCCCCTATATACAAGAATATAACTACTATAATACTGCTCCTATGTACAAGAATATAACTACTATAATACTGCTCCCTATGTACAAGAATATAACTACTATAATACTACCCCTATATGCAAGAATATAACTACTATAATACTGCCCCTATGTACAAGAATATAACTACTATAATACTGCTCCCTATGTACAAGAATATAACTGCTATAATACTGCTCCTATGTACAAGAATATAACTACTATAATACTGTTCCTATGTAAAAGGATATAACTACTAATACTGCTCCTATGTACAAGAATATAACTACTATAATACTGCTCCCTATGTACAAGAATATAACTACTATAATACTGCCCCTATATACAAGAATATAACTACTATAATACTGCTCCTATGTACAGGAATATAACTACTATAATACTGCCCCTATGTACAAGAATATAACTACTATAATACTGCCCTATGTACAGGAATATAACTACTATAATACTGCCCCTATGTACCAGAATATAACTACTATAATACTGCCCCTATGTACAAGAATATAACTACTATAATACTGCTCCCTATGTACAAGAATATAACTACTATAATATTGCCCCTATATACAAGAATATAACTACTATAATACTGCTCCTATGTCCAGGAATATAACTACTATAATACTGCCCCTACGTACAAGAATATAACTACTATAATACTGCCCCTATGTACAGGAATATAACTACCAAAACACTGCCCCTATGTACCAGAATATAACTACTATAATACTGTTCCTATGTACAAGAATATAACTACTATAATACTGCCCCTATGTACAGGAATATAACTACTATAATACTGCCCCTATGTACCAGAATATAACTACTATAATACTGCCCCTATGTACAAGAATATAACTACTATAATACTGCTCCCTATGTACAAGAATATAACTACTATAATATTGCCCCTATATACAAGAATATAACTACTATAATACTGCCCCTATATACAAGAATATAACTACCATAATACTGCTCCTATGTCCAGGAATATAACTACTATAATACTGCCCCTACGTACAAGAATATAACTACTATAATACTGCCCCTATGTACAGGAATATAACTACCAAAACACTGCCCCTATGTACCAGAATATAACTACTATAATACTGTTCCTATGAAAAAAGGATATAACTACTAATACTGCTCCTATGTACAAGAATATAACTACTATAATACTGCTCCCTATGTACAAGAATATAACTACTATAATACTGCCCCTATGTACAAGAAAGTAACTACTATAATACTGCTCCTATGTACAAGAATATAACTACTATAATACTGTTCCTATGTACAAGAATATAACTACTATAATACTGCCCCTATATACAAGAATATAACTACTATAATACTGCCCCTATGTACAAGAATATAACTACTATAATACTGACCCTATGTACAAGAATATAACTACTATAATACTGCCCCTATGTACAAGAATATAACTACTATAATACTGCCCCTATGTACAAGAATATAACTACTATAATACTGCTCCTATGTACAGGAATATAACTACTATAATACTGCCCCTATGTACAAGAGTATAACTACTATAATACTGCCCCATGTACAGGAATATAACTACTATAATACTGCCCCTATGTACAAGAATATAACTACTATAATACTGCCCCTATGTAGAAGAATATAACTACTATAATACTGCCCCTATGTACAAAAATATAACTACTATAATACTGCTCCTATGTACAAGAATATAACTACTATAATACTGCCCCTATATACAAGAATATAACTACTATAATACTGCTCCTATGTGCAAGAATATAACTACTATAATACTGACCCTATGTACAAGAATATAACTACTATAATACTGCTCCCTATGTACAAGAATATAACTACTATAATACTGCCCCTATGTACAAGAATATAACTACTATAATACTGCTCCTATGTACAGGAATATAACTACTATAATACTGCCCCTATGTACAAGAGTATAACTACTATAATACTGCCCCATGTACAGGAATATAACTACTATAATACTGCCCCTATGTACAAAAATATAACTACTATAATACTGCCCCTATGTACAAAAATATAACTACTATAATACTGCTCCTATGTACAAGAATATAACTACTATAATACTGCCCCTATATACAAGAATATAACTACTATAATACTGCTCCTATGTGCAAGAATATAACTACTATAATACTGACCCTATGTACAAGAATATAACTACTATAATACTGCCCCTATGTACAAGAATATAACTACTATAATACTGCCCCTATGTACAAGAATATAATTACTATAATACTGCTCCTATGTACAGGAATATAACTACTATAATACTGCCCCTATGTACAAGAATATAACTACTATAATACTGCCCCTATGTACAAGAAAATAACTACTATAATACTGCTCCTATGTACAAGAATATAACTACTATAATACTGTTCCTATGTACAAGAATATAACTACTATAATACTGCCCCTATGTACAAGAATATAACTACTATAATACTGCTCCTATGTACAAGAATATAACTACTATAATACTGCTCCTATGTACAAGAATATAACTACTATAATACTGCTCCTATATACAAGAATATAACTACTATAATACTGCTCCTATGTACAAGAATATAACTACTATAATACTGCTCCTATGTACAAGAATATAACTACTATAATACTGCTCCTATGTACAAGAATATAACTACTATAATACTGCCCCCTATGTACAAGAATATAACTACTATAATACTGCTCCTATGTACAAGAATATAACTACTATAATACTGCTCCTATGTACAAGAATATAACTACTATAATACTGCCCCTATGTACAAGAAAATAACTATTATAATACTGCTCCTATGTACAAGAATATAACTACTATAATACTGCTCCTATGTACAAGAATATAACTACTATAATACTGCCCCTATGTACATGAATATAACTACTATAATACTGTCCCTATGTACAAGAATATAACTACTATAATACTGCCTACTATGTACAAGAATATAACTACTATAATACTGCCCCCTATGTACAAAAATATAACTACTATAATACTGCCCCCATGTACAAGAATATAACTATTATAATACTGCTACTATGTACAAGAATATAACTACTATAATACTGTCCCTGTGTACAAGAATATAACTACTATAATACTGCCCCTATGTACAAGAATATAACTACTATAATACTGCCCCTATGTACAAGAATATAATTACTATAATACTGCTCCTATGTACAGGAATATAACTACTATAATACTGCCCCTATGTACAAGAATATAACTACTATAATACTGCCCCTATGTACAAGAAAATAACTACTATAATACTGCTCCTATGTACAAGAATATAACTACTATAATACTGTTCCTATGTACAAGAATATAACTACTATAATACTGCCCCTATGTGCAAGAATATAACTACTACAATACTGCCCCTATGTACAAGAATATAACTACTATAATACTGCTCCTATGTACAGGAATATAACTACTATAATACTGCCCCTATGTACAAGAATATAACTACTATAATACTGCCCCTATGTACAGGAATATAACTACTATAATACTGCCGCTATGTGCCAGAATATAACTACTATAATACTGCCCCTATGTACAAGAAAATAACTATTATAATACTGCTCCTATGTACAAGAATATAACTACTATAATACTGCTCCTATGTGCAAGAATATAACTACTATAATACTGCCCCTATGTACAAGAATATAACTACTATAATACTGCCCCTATGTACAAGAATATAACTACTATAATACTGCCCCTATGTACAAGAATATAACTACTATAATACTGCTCCTATGTACAGGAATATAACTACTATAATACTGCCGCTATGTACCAGAATATAACTACTATAATACTGCCCCTATGTACAAGAATATAACTACTATAATACTGCCCCATGTACAGGAATATAACTACTATAATACTGCCCCTATGTACAAGAATATAACTACTATAATACTGCCCCCTATGTACAAGAATATAACTACTACAATACTGCCCCTATGTACAAGAATATAACTACTACAATACTGCTCCTATGTACAGGAATATAACTACTATAATACTGCCCCTATGTACAAGAATATAACTACTATAATACTGCCCCTATGTACAGGAATATAACTACTATAATACTGCCGCTATGTACCAGAATATAACTACTATAATACTGCCCCTATGTACAAGAAAATAACTATTATAATACTGCTCCTATGTACAAGAATATAACTACTATAATACTGCTCCTATGTGCAAGAATATAACTACTATAATACTGCCCCTATGTACAAGAATATAACTACTATAATACTGCCCCTATGTACAAGAATATAACTACTATAATACTGCCCCTATGTACAAGAATATAACTACTATAATACTGCTCCTATGTACAGGAATATAACTACTATAATACTGCCGCTATGTACCAGAATATAACTACTATAATACTGCCCCTATGTACAAGAATATAACTACTATAATACTGCCCCATGTACAGGAATATAACTACTATAATACTGCCCCTATGTACAAGAATATAACTACTATAATACTGCCCCCTATGTACAAGAATATAACTACTATAATACTGCCCCTATGTACATGAATATAACTACTATAATACTGTCCCTATGTACAAGAATATAACTACTATAATACTGCCTACTATGTACAAGAATATAACTACTATAATACTGCCCCTATGTACAAGAATATAACTACTATAATACTGCCCCTATGTACAAGAATATAACTACTATAATACTGCCCCTATGTACAAGAATATAACTACTATAATACTGCTCCTATGTACAGGAATATAACTACTATAATACTGCCGCTATGTACCAGAATATAACTACTATAATACTGCCGCTATGTACAAGAATATAACTATTATAATACTGCTACTATGTACAAGAATATAACTACTATAATACTGTCCCTGTGTACAAGAATATAACTACTATAATACTGCCCCTATGTACAAGAATATAACTACTATAATACTGCTCCTATATACAAGAATATAACTACTATAATACTGCCCCTATGTACAAGAATATAACTACTATAATACTGCCCCTATGTACAAGAATATAACTACTATAATACTGCCCCTATGTACAAGAATATAACTACTATAATACTGCTCCTATGTACAAGAATATAACTACTATAATACTGCTCCTATGTACAAGAATATAACTACTATAATACTGCTCCTATGTACAAGAATATAACTACTATAATACTGCTCCTATGTACAAGAATATAACTACTATAATACTGCTCCTATATACAAGAATATAACTACTATAATACTGCTCCTATGTACAAGAATATAACTACTATAATACTGCTCCTATGTACAAGAATATAACTACTATAATACTGCTCCTATGTACAAGAATATAACTACTATAATACTGCCCCCTATGTACAAGAATATAACTACTATAATACTGCTCCTATATACAAGAATATAACTACTATAATACTGCTCCTATGTACAAGAATATAACTACTATAATACTGCTCCTATGTACAAGAATATAACTACTATAATACTGCTCCTATATACAAGAATATAACTACTATAATACTGCTCCTATGTACAAGAATATAACTACTATAATACTGCTCCTATGTACAAGAATATAACTACTATAATACTGCTCCTATGTACAAGAATATAACTACTATAATACTGCTCCTATGTACAAGAATATAACTACTATAATACTGCTCCTATGTACAAGAATATAACTACTATAATACTGCTCCTATATACAAGAATATAACTACTATAATACTGCTCCTATGTACAAGAATATAACTACTATAATACTGCTCCTATGTACAAGAATATAACTACTATAATACTGCTCCTATATACAAGAATATAACTACTATAATACTGCTCCTATGTACAAGAATATAACTACTATAATACTGCTCCTATGTACAAGAATATAACTACTATAATACTGCTCCTATGTACAAGAATATAACTACTATAATACTGCTCCTATGTACAAGAATATAACTACTATAATACTGCTCCTATGTACAAGAATATAACTACTATAATACTGCCCCTATGTACAAGAAAATAACTATTATAATACTGCTCCTATGTACAAGAATATAACTACTATAATACTGCTCCTATGTACAAGAATATAACTACTATAATACTGCCCCTATGTACATGAATATAACTACTATAATACTGTCCCTATGTACAAGAATATAACTACTATAATACTGCCTACTATGTACAAGAATATAACTACTATAATACTGCCCCCTATGTACAAAAATATAACTACTATAATACTGCCCCCATGTACAAGAATATAACTATTATAATACTGCTACTATGTACAAGAATATAACTACTATAATACTGTCCCTGTGTACAAGAATATAACTACTATAATACTGCCCCTATGTACAAGAATATAACTACTATAATACTGCCCCTATGTACAAGAATATAATTACTATAATACTGCTCCTATGTACAGGAATATAACTACTATAATACTGCCCCTATGTACAAGAATATAACTACTATAATACTGCCCCTATGTACAAGAAAATAACTACTATAATACTGCTCCTATGTACAAGAATATAACTACTATAATACTGTTCCTATGTACAAGAATATAACTACTATAATACTGCCCCTATGTGCAAGAATATAACTACTACAATACTGCCCCTATGTACAAGAATATAACTACTATAATACTGCTCCTATGTACAGGAATATAACTACTATAATACTGCCCCTATGTACAAGAATATAACTACTATAATACTGCCCCTATGTACAGGAATATAACTACTATAATACTGCCGCTATGTGCCAGAATATAACTACTATAATACTGCCCCTATGTACAAGAAAATAACTATTATAATACTGCTCCTATGTACAAGAATATAACTACTATAATACTGCTCCTATGTGCAAGAATATAACTACTATAATACTGCCCCTATGTACAAGAATATAACTACTATAATACTGCCCCTATGTACAAGAATATAACTACTACAATACTGCCCCTATGTACAAGAATATAACTACTATAATACTGCTCCTATGTACAGGAATATAACTACTATAATACTGCCCCTATGTACAAGAATATAACTACTATAATACTGCCCCTATGTACAGGAATATAACTACTATAATACTGCCGCTATGTGCCAGAATATAACTACTATAATACTGCCCCTATGTACAAGAAAATAACTATTATAATACTGCTCCTATGTACAAGAATATAACTACTATAATACTGCTCCTATGTGCAAGAATATAACTACTATAATACTGCCCCTATGTACAAGAATATAACTACTATAATACTGCCCCTATGTACAAGAATATAACTACTATAATACTGCCCCTATGTACAAGAATATAACTACTATAATACTGCTCCTATGTACAGGAATATAACTACTATAATACTGCCGCTATGTACCAGAATATAACTACTATAATACTGCCCCTATGTACAAGAATATAACTACTATAATACTGCCCCATGTACAGGAATATAACTACTATAATACTGCCCCTATGTACAAGAATATAACTACTATAATACTGCCCCCTATGTACAAGAATATAACTACTATAATACTGCCCCTATGTACATGAATATAACTACTATAATACTGTCCCTATGTACAAGAATATAACTACTATAATACTGCCTACTATGTACAAGAATATAACTACTATAATACTGCCGCTATGTACAAGAATATAACTATTATAATACTGCCCCTATGTACAAGAATATAACTACTATAATACTGTCCCTGTGTACAAGAATATAAATACTATAATACTGCCCCTATGTACAAGAATATAACTACTATAATACTGCCCCTATGTACAAGAATATAACTACTATAATACTGCCCCTATGTACAAGAATATAACTACTATAATACTGCTCCTATGTACAAGAATATAACTACTATAATACTGCCGCTATGTACAAGAATATAACTATTATAATACTGCTCCTATGTACAAGAATATAACTACTATAATACTGTCCCTGTGTACAAGAATATAAATACTATAATACTGCCCCTATGTACAAGAATATAACTACTATAATACTGCTCCTATGTACAAGAATATAACTACTATAATACTGCCCCTATGTACAAGAATATAACTACTATAATACTGCCCCTATGTACAAGAATATAACTACTATAATACTGCCGCTATGTACAAGAATATAACTATTATAATACTGCTCCTATGTACAAGAATATAACTACTATAATACTGTCCCTGTGTACAAGAATATAAATACTATAATACTGCCCCTATGTACAAGAATATAACTACTATAATACTGCCCCTATGTACAAGAATATAACTACTATAATACTGCCCCTATGTACAAGAATATAACTACTATAATACTGCTCCTATGTACAAGAATATAACTACTATAATACTGCCCCTATGTACAAGAATATAACTACTATAATGCTGCCCTTATGTACAAGAATATAACTAGTATAATACTGTCCCCTATGTACAAGAATATAACTACTATAATACTGCTCCTATGTGCAAGAATATAACTACTATAATACTGCCCCTATGTACAAGAATATAACTACTATAATACTGCTCCTATGTACAAGAATATAACTACTATAACACTGCTCCTATGTACAAGAATATAACTACTATAATACTGCTCCTATGTACAAGAATATAACTACTATAATACTGCCCCCTATGTACAAGAATATAACTACTATAATACTGCTCCTATGTACAAGAATATAACTACTATAATACTGCCCCTATGTATTACGATATTATACTGTAATTCTGGCTCCTATAGACATTAATTCATTGCTGATCAGAAGGACTTCGCCTATAACTTATTATTTGTTTGTTTTCCGCCTTTTGTTTGTTCCTCACCGTTTCTTCCCTGTAGGTGCAATGGTTGGAACTATCCGCCATTGACATTGCGTCATAACCAGAGAGGAAGATGAGATATTTGCAGGATGTAATGCATCAGGATACAGGAAAATAACCAATTATTGGAGCGAGATTTGCCTTTATAGGCAGCAAACACTTAGATGCTAAACTTCATCTCCGGTGAGAATTTTCGGTCTGAACGCAGACGATTCTCTGCAGCGAATCCTCGGAAATATACATTATCTGCATCACAGCGCTGGAACATGGAGAATTAGTAGAAATACTGGGAAATATGTGAAAAATACAGAGTAGAACGGGGGATAAGGACCATACAAGTATTCTGCTCCAGCATTGAAGCCCAGCGGCCTGACGCCAAGGGCCCCCCGACTTCTGTGGGGTATCTGGATAATCCCCCCACAGTCATTGTGAGAGATTCGGCTGATCTGGGCTTCCTCCTGGTGCGGGGTAATTCCCGGCCTCGTGTATGGAATCTATTATAGGTGATATTAATATCATACGGATTTCCATTTTAAATCAATTTTCCAAGATTCTAGACAGACAGCGCCACCCCGGTCTACAGGTTGTGTCTGGTATTACAGCCAATTTAAAGCCTAGTTGCAATACCCCATACAACCTGTGCTCAAATATGGCGCTGTTTATAAAAATCTTTGCAGTTATCTTTTTCTAATCCAGGACAATCCCTCCAACGAATGCAGAACATGCTGCCTGATGATCGTAAAATCCTTTTAATCCGGGATCATCCGGCATTGGTAACATAATCTGGAATCTCCTAAAAATCGAAGATTCTATTTAGACCAGATCCTATATTAGCAATAATCCAGAATATCTGATAATCCGCCACCTATCAATTCTGGTTAATCTCAGTATTATAGCAATTATATTATGGCCGGTCAATCTTAATCCTGGGCAGTAAATCCTGCATCTTGTGATACCAGATAGGACCTGGTCCAGGAGATGATACGCACGGATCAGTGGATAAACGGCAACGTTTTCTTTCCTTTTAACGAGAAAAAAAAAAAGAAAAAACAAAACGAGAAATTGTCGTTTTTATCTGATCTCCTGCGATGCATTATCCCCATTGTATAGAAAATAAACAGAGATAAAAACTAAGTGTTATTGTAGCCGGGCAATCTGATGTGCGGCAGCAAAACTCCACTTCGCTGTCCCCCGGGATAAGATCATTCATTTCTTAGTGTCTGGATCAATCTCCATTCTATATTTCACCATCCCGGAGTGCGATGCTGCGCCTCAGCCGGGGAGAAGCTCGCTGGGGCCATTATCAGGCGTGTACAAGGCAGAAGAAGGCGATTATCCTGTAAAAATGATACACAGGGGCGCTATTACTTACGCAACGCAGAAAACACACTCCGAACGCCCTCCTCTTTGGCCATAAGGCCTTTACTTTAATCACTTGTTGCCAATTTAGGTCTATAAAAATGATTGCAGGGGGGTGCCAATACTTATGCAACCCAAACGCCGACCGTCCTCATCGTCTGCCGTCCTGTAATCTGCTCCCCGATAAATGGTTTTTCTATACACTAAGGCTGTGTGCACATGTTCAGGATTTCTCGCAGAAAATTCCTGAGAAAAAACCTGAAATTTTCTGCAAGAAATCTGCATGCGTTTTTGATGCATTTTTTTTTCTGGACATTTCCCAATTCATTTTGTAGTGGGAAATCCGCAAAAAAAAAAACCCCACAAAATTAATGAAAATGCTGCGTTTTTTTTACCGCGATGCGTTTTTTTTTTTTCGCGGAAAAAAAACGCATCATGTGCACAAAACATGCGGAATTCATTCTAAATGGTGGGATGCTTATTGTATGCTGTTTTTTTTATTTGCGGTTTTATAGCGTTTTTATCGGGGGGAAAAAAAAACACGAAAAAGCCGTGAAAAGACAGCAACGTGTGCACACAGCCTTAGGATTGTCGTCGTTTGGGGTATGCAGCCTGATGTGTGGGGTCCCTGCGCCGTTAATTCCGGGGCTTATTGTGATCTTCTGAGGCTTTTCCAATATTATCTTAGCTCTGATTTTGTCATAAACTCCTAGAATACCGCTTTCCCCTATCAGGACCACCAGACTGGGTCACCATATCAGAGCCCCCCACTAGCCATCATCATGGATCCTCGATTAGTCACGCATCGATGATTTTCCTCCATCTCGGGCCAGTGGCATAGCGTGTAGGTGGGCCACAAATCCCCCAAACTATGAAATGATTCAGAAGGACCGGTGGCCATCTCCTTCTTCGACCAGTGCTACTTTGTTATCTTTGTTACTGCAGCTAGTTCCAATGCAGGGAGAAGGCAAAATGAGTTTCTCATCAGTTGCTGCGCTCTGCATAGGCAGCAACTGAGATAAAATCGCTCCCAGCATAAAGAAGTGAGTCATCTCGGTTACAGCACAACAGAGAATACTACTCATCTTGACTGCTGAACTCTGCATAGGCAGTAACCAAAATGAGTCAGGTTGCACTGTACTCTTTCTTAGTTCCTCACTTCCCTCTCAGTTGTAATTTCAGTTGTCATTTTCCCTTTAAAAAAAAAACCCTCAGTAATAAGTTTTATGTTTCTAAAGGGAATCTGTCAGCAGGTCTTTGCCAGCTTATTTGGAAGCAGCATATTGTAGGGACAGAGATCCTGATTCCAGTGGGCTTTTTGCTGTAGCTTCTATAAAATCATTGTTTTATCAGCAGGAGCTTTTCACTAGGGGACTAGTTATCTTTTGCCATGTAGTCCTCCCGTTCTGTGTAATCCAGCCCCCACCACTTAGTGGCAGTTTTCTGCCTATGCACAGGGTATACAGCTGCCAATCAGTGCTGTGGGCGGTGTTATACAGAGATAAGCATTCAGAGAAGTAGTAGATCTGCAGCAGAGAAAACAGGGATTTTATTAACTGTAACAAACAAGTGACAGCACTGCAAGTCTTCTTTATTCTGTATAGAAGTACATTAGAAGAACATAAAGAATGCATTAACAACAAAGTAAGCAAGTATTAACACAACAGAACAAGACATAAATACATTTCCATCAACCTTAATCATGCAACAACAAGGTAACATGATAACATGTATAATCATGTGCAAATCACAATACGGAATAATTCAAATAAACAAACAAATAAATATAAATAAATGCAAATCAAGTGGAAACCAAATAAACATAACGAAAGAAAAAATCTTGACCTATCTCCGAAAGAAAAAAAAGAAAGAATAATTAGAACAAATAATAAAAGAAACAAAATGCAAAGCAAACAAAACAATATGGAAAACAAAAATGAAGAAACCAAATAATGAATAAAATAAGTGACATCTCTGGAATCAGAGTCTCTGCCCCTGTATCATGCTGCTGTCAGATTACATAGCAAAAAAACAGGTGTTAGATTCCATTGAAAGAATTTTACCAAGGATAGGACTAGGACTGGGACTTGAGTTTTCCTGTTGTTTTTTTCTGCAGAATATCTGCTCTCATGGCAAAACAGGTTTTGTTTGTTTTTTCTTGCTTTTTAGAAAAAAAGCAGGTTTTGTTTGTTTTTTCTTGCATTTTTTATACATTTTTTGTGCATTTTTTTGCTGCGTTTTTGTCGTGCTGCATTTGCTGATAAAGTTTAGAGACCAAAAAAAAAAATCATAGTGTATTTCATAAGGTTTTGGTGGAAAAATGCAGCGAAACATGATACCTGTGTTTTTTTTTTCAGTGTTTTTTTCCCCATCCATTATGTTCAATGGGTGAAAAAACAATGAAAAAACAATGAAAGAAGTGACATGCTGCATTCTGCAAAAACCAGTAAAGCACAAAATACTGAGGACCAACGCAGTTGAAAAATTTGCATTAAAAAAAACATTGAAAAAAATGCCATGTGTGAATATTACATAGCCTTAGAGTTGAGGTTGATAAAATAGTTACATAGAAAAACACAAAATATTTAATATAAGGGGAAAAAAAATAGTTTAACAATGTATAACTTTATAGTTTTAACATTTTAGGTCTGATTTCAGAAAAAAAGCCGAAAAAAAACTAACGATCATAAAGGTTAAATTATCATTACATCAGTGTTAAAAAAAAACAAAACACAGTATGTCTGTGTAAGGGCTAAGGGGGCGCAATCCACTCGAGCCCCTGCGCAGGACCACCGTGCTCCGTCTTCTGCAGCTCATCCGTCAGCAGGACTCACTTTATGATGCCTTTTTTACTTTAGCATTTTATTACCTTTTTTCTGTAGCACCAGTGAAGGGAAGCAGCGCAGATGATTGTCCGCCGCTCAGTGCATTATTTATTTAGATTTATGTGTAACGTAATTTACTGCAAATCAACAAAAAAACCATGTAAACCGAAAACAAATATGAGCGAGCGGATCTGCTAACGAAGCAAATCACCAGAATGAACAATTAGACGCAGCGTGGATGTGCTGATGTCAGGACACGGAGTCACATAGATGAGTCAGTGACAAGCCAAAGGGTCTGCGACGAGAGATTTAATGGGGCCATTAAAGGGGAAATCAACTCCCTGGTGAATGTGACAAGTTACAAAACTTTGTAACACAGGGCGATATCTGGTTTCTAAATTAAAATACTCCGGAACCCTACAAAAAGTTCACCTACGAATAGCTGAAACTTGATACTAAGTCCTTTAAAAGCTGAAGCCAGGACATATTGTCAATGAGATACTTTGTGTCTAGGCCACTAAGGGGGTCCAGAAGAAAGACCACTGTCTCTGTACAAAGCTGTTGGGTCCTGGTGCTTTATGGGGCGCCATACAGGTGATCATTCGCATCAAGGGAAAACACCCCTAGTGCATGAAGTCAAAGCACTCCAGTATAAAGCTACATAATGGACACATCATAGTTACCTGGCACCATGTAAAGCTACATATTGGACACATCATAGTTCCCTGGCACCATGTAAAGCTACATATTGGACACATCATAGTTCCCTGGCACCATGTAAAGCTACATATTGGACACATCATAGTTCCCTGGCACCATGTAAAGCTACATATTGGACACATCATAGTTCCCTGGCACCATGTAAAGCTACATATTGGACACATCATAGTTCCCTGGCACCATGTAAAGCTACATATTGGACACATCATAGTTCCCTGGCACCATGTAAAGCTACATATTGGACACATCATAGTCCCCTGGCACCATGTAAAGCTACATATTGGACACATCATAGTTACCTGGCACCATGTAAAGCTACATATTGGACACATCATAGTCCCCTGGCACCATGTAAAGCTACATATTGGACACATCATAGTTACCTGGCACCATGTAAAGCTACATATTGGATACATCATAGTTCCCTGGCACCATGTAAAGCTACGTATTGGATACATCATAGTTCCCTGGCACCATGTAAAGCTGCGTATTGGACACATCATAGTTCCCTGGCACCATGTAAAGCTACATATTGGACACATCATAGTTACCTGGCACCATGTAAAGCTACATATTACATAGTTACATAGTTATTAAGGTTGAAGGAAGACTATATGTCCATCTAGTTCAACCCATAGCCTAACCTAACATGCCCTAACATGTTGATCCACACATCATATTGGACACATCATAGTTCCCTGGCACCATGTAAAGCTACGTATTGGATACATCATAGTTCCCTGGCACCATGTAAAGCTGCGTATTGGACACATCATAGTTCCCTGGCACCATGTAAAGCTACGTATTGGATACATCATAGTTACCTGGCACCATGTAAAGCTGCGTATTGGACACATCATAGTTCCCTGGCACCATGTAAAGCTACGTATTGGATACATCATAGTTACCTGGCACCATGTAAAGCTGCGTATTGGACACATCATAGTTCCCTGGCACCATGTAAAGCTACGTATTGGATACATCATAGTTCCCTGGCACCATGTAAAGCTGCGTATTGGACACATCATAGTTCCCTGGCACCATGTAAAGCTACGTATTGGATACATCATAGTTACCTGGCACCATGTAAAGCTGCGTATTGGACACATCATAGTTCCCTGGCACCATGTAAAGCTACGTATTGGATACATCATAGTTCCCTGGCACCATGTAAAGCTGCGTATTGGACACATCATAGTTACCTGGCACCATGTAAAGCTACGTATTGGATACATCATAGTTACCTGGCACCATGTAAAGCTACATATTGGACACATCATAGTTCCCTGGCACCATGTAAAGATACATATTGGACACATCATAGTTCCCTGGCACCATGTAAAGCTAGATATTGGACACATCATAGTTCCCTGGCACTATGTAAAGCTACATATTGGACACATCATAGTTACCTGGCACCATGTAAAGCTACATATTGGACACATCATAGTTCCCTGGCACCATGTAAAGCTACATATTGGACACATCATAGTTCCCTGGCACCATGTAAAGCTACATATTGGACACATCATAGTTCCCTGGCACCATGTAAAGCTACATATTGGACACATCATAGTTCCCTGGCACCATGTAAAGCTACATATTGGACACATCATAGTTCCCTGGCACCATGTAAAGCTACATATTGGACACATCATAGTTCCCTGGCACCATGTAAAGCTACATATTGGACACATCATAGTTCCCTGGCACCATGTAAAGCTACATATTGGACACATCATAGTTCCCTGGCACCATGTAAAGCTACATATTGGACACATCATAGTTCCCTGGCACCATGTAAAGCTACATATTGGACACATCATAGTTCCCTGGCACCATGTAAAGCTACATATTGGACACATCATAGTTCCCTGGCACGATGTAAAGCTACATATTGGACACATCATAGTCCCCTGGCACCATGTAAAGCTACATATTGGACACATCATAGTTACCTGGCACCATGTAAAGCTACATATTGGACACATCATAGTCCCCTGGCACCATGTAAAGCTACATATTGGACATATCATAGTTACCTGGCACCATGTAAAGCTACATATTGGACTCATCATAGTTCCCTGGCACCATGTAAAGCTACGTATTGGATACATCATAGTTCCCTGGCACCATGTAAAGCTGCGTATTGGACACATCATAGTTCCCTGGCACCATGTAAAGCTACATATTGGACACATCATAGTTACCTGGCACCATGTAAAGCTACATATTGGACACATCATAGTTCCCTGGCACCATGTAAAGCTACGTATTGGATACATCATAGTTCCCTGGCACCATGTAAAGCTGCGTATTGGACACATCATAGTTCCCTGGCACCATGTAAAGCTACGTATTGGATACATCATAGCTACCTGGCACCATGTAAAGCTGAGTATTGGACACATCATAGTTCCCTGGCACCATGTAAAGCTACGTATTGGATACATCATAGTTACCTGGCACCATGTAAAGCTGCGTATTGGACACATCATAGTTCCCTGGCACCATGTAAAGCTACGTATTGGATACATCATAGTTACCTGGCACCATGTAAAGCTGCGTATTGGACACATCATAGTTCCCTGGCACCATGTAAAGCTACGTATTGGATACATCATAGTTACCTGGCACCATGTAAAGCTGCGTATTGGACACATCATAGTTCCCTGGCACCATGTAAAGCTACGTATTGGATACATCATAGTTCCCTGGCACCATGTAAAGCTGCGTATTGGACACATCATAGTTCCCTGGCACCATGTAAAGCTACATATTGGATACATCATAGTTACCTGGCACCATGTAAAGCTGCGTATTGGACACATCATAGTTCCCTGGCACCATGTAAAGCTACGTATTGGATACATCATAGTTACCTGGCACCATGTAAAGCTGCGTATTGGACACATCATAGTTCCCTGGCACCATGTAAAGCTACGTATTGGATACATCATAGTTCCCTGGCACCATGTAAAGCTGCGTATTGGACACATCATAGTTCCCTGGCACCATGTAAAGCTACGTATTGGATACATCATAGTTACCTGGCACCATGTAAAGCTGCGTATTGGACACATCATAGTTCCCTGGCACCATGTAAAGCTACGTATTGGATACATCATAGTTCCCTGGCACCATGTAAAGCTGCGTATTGGACACATCATAGTTACCTGGCACCATGTAAAGCTACGTATTGGATACATCATAGTTACCTGGCACCATGTAAAGCTACATATTGGACACATCATAGTTCCCTGGCACCATGTAAAGCTACATATTGGACACATCATAGTTCCCTGGCACCATGTAAAGCTACATATTGGACACATCATAGTTCCCTGGCACCATGTAAAGCTACATATTGGACACATCATAGTTCCCTGGCACCATGTAAAGCTACATATTGGACACATCATAGTTCCCTGGCACCATGTAAAGCTACATATTGGACACATCATAGTCCCCTGGCACCATGTAAAGCTACATATTGGACACATCATAGTTACCTGGCACCATGTAAAGCTACATATTGGACACATCATAGTCCCCTGGCACCAAGTAAAGCTACATATTGGACACATCATAGTTACCTGGCACCATGTAAAGCTACATATTGGACTCATCATAGTTCCCTGGCACCATGTAAAGCTACGTATTGGATACATCATAGTTCCCTGGCACCATGTAAAGCTGCGTATTGGACACATCATAGTTCCCTGGCACCATGTAAAGCTACATATTGGACACATCATAGTTACCTGGCACCATGTAAAGCTACATATTGGACACATCATAGTTCCCTGGCACCATGTAAAGCTACGTATTGGATACATCATAGTTCCCTGGCACCATGTAAAGCTGCGTATTGGACACATCATAGTTCCCTGGCACCATGTAAAGCTACGTATTAGATACATCATAGCTACCTGGCACCATGTAAAGCTGCGTATTGGACACATCATAGTTCCCTGGCACCATGTAAAGCTACGTATTGGATACATCATAGTTACCTGGCACCATGTAAAGCTGCGTATTGGACACATCATAGTTCCCTGGCACCATGTAAAGCTACGTATTGGATACATCATAGTTACCTGGCACCATGTAAAGCTGCGTATTGGACACATCATAGTTCCCTGGCACCATGTAAAGCTACATATTGGATACATCATAGTTACCTGGCACCATGTAAAGCTGCGTATTGGACACATCATAGTTCCCTGGCACCATGTAAAGCTACGTATTGGATACATCATAGTTCCCTGGCACCATGTAAAGCTGCGTATTGGACACATCATAGTTCCCTGGCACCATGTAAAGCTACGTATTGGATACATCATAGTTACCTGGCACCATGTAAAGCTACATATTGGACACATCATAGTTCCCTGGCACCATGTAAAGCTACATATTGGACACATCATAGTTACCTGGCACCATGTAAAGCTACATATTGGACACATCATAGTTCCCTGGCACTATGTAAAGCTACATATTGGACACATCATAGTTACCTGGCACCATGTAAAGCTACATATTGGACACATCATAGTTGCCTGGCACATGTAAAGCTACATATTGGATACATCATAGTTCCCTGGCACCATGTAAAGATTCATATTGGACACATCATAGTTCCCTGGCACCATGTAAAGCTACATATTGGACACATCATAGTTACCTGGCACCATGTAAAGCTACATATTGGACACATCATAGTTCCCTGGCACCATGTAAAGCTACATATTGGATACATCATAGTTCCCTGGCACCATGTAAAGATTCATATTGGACACATCATAGTTCCCTGGCACCATGTAAAGCTACATATTGGACACATCATAGTTCCCTGGCACCATATAAAGCTACATATTGAACACATCATAGTTCCCTGGCACCATGTAAAGCTACATATTGGATACATCATAGTTCCCTGGCACCATGTAAAGCTACATATTGGATACATCATAGTTCCCTGGCACCATGTAAAGGTTCATATTGGACACATCATAGTTCCCTGGCACCATGTAAAGATTCATATTGGATACATCATAGTTCCCTGGCACCATGTAAAGCTACATATTGAACACATCATAGTTCCCTGGCACCATGTAAAGCTACATATTGGATACATCATAGTTCCCTGGCACCATGTAAAGATTCATATTGGACACATCATAGTTCCCTGGCACCATGTAAAGCTACATATTGAACACATCATAGTTCCCTGGCACCATGTAAAGCTACATATTGGACACATCATAGTTACCTGGCACCATGTAAAGCTACATATTGGACACATCATAGTTCCCTGTCACCATGTAAAGCTACGTATTGGATACATCATAGTTCCCTGGCACCATGTAAAGCTGCGTATTGGACACATCATAGTTCCCTGGCACCATGTAAAGCTACGTATTGGATACATCATAGTTCCCTGGCACCATGTAAAGCTGCGTATTGGACACATCATAGTTCCCTGGCACCATGTAAAGCTACGTATTGGATACAACTTAGTTACCTGGCACCATGTAAAGCTGCGTATTGGACACATCATAGTTCCCTGGCACCATGTAAAGCTACGTATTGGATACATCATAGTTCCCTGGCACCATGTAAAGCTGCGTATTGGACACATCATAGTTCCCTGGCACCATGTAAAGCTACGTATTGGATACATCATAGTTACCTGGCACCATGTAAAGCTGCGTATTGGACACATCATAGTTCCCTGGCACCATGTAAAGCTACGTATTGGATACATCATAGTTCCCTGGCACCATGTAAAGCTGCGTATTGGACACATCATAGTTCCCTGGCACCATGTAAAGCTACGTATTGGATACATCATAGTTACCTGGCACCATATAAAGCTGCATATTGGACACATCATAGTTCCCTGGCACCATGTAAAGCTATGTATTGGATACATCATAGTTCCCTGGCACCATGTAAAGCTACGAATTGGATACATCATAGTTACCTGGCACCATGTAAAGCTACATATTGGACACATCATAGTTCCCTGGCACCATGTAAAGATACATATTGGACACATAATAGTTCCCTGGCACCATGTAAAGCTACATATTGGACACATCATAGTTCCCTGGCACTATGTAAAGCTACATATTGGACACATCATAGTTACCTGGCACCATGTAAAGCTACATATTGGACACATCATAGTTCCCTGGCACTATGTAAAGCTACATATTGGACACATCATAGTTCCCTGGCACCATGTAAAGCTACATATTGGACACATCAGAGTTCCCTGGCACCATGTAAAGCGACATATTGGACACATCATAGTTCCCTGGCACCATGTAAAGCGACATATTGGACACATCATAGTTCCCTGGCACCATGTAAAGCTACATATTTGACACATCATAGTTCCCTGGCACCATGTAAAGCTACGTATTGGACACATCATAGTTACCTGGCACCATGTAAAGCTACATATTGGACACATCATAGTTCCCTGGCACCATGTAAAGCTACATATTGGACACATCATAGTTCCCTGGCACCATGTAAAGCTATATATTGGATACATCATAGTTACCTGGCGCCACGTAAAGCTACGTATTGGATACATCATAGTTCCCTGGCACCATGTAAAGCTACATATTGGATACATCATAGTTCCCTGGCACCATGTAAAGCTACATATTGAACACATCATAGTTCCCTGGCACCATGTAAAGCTACATATTGGATACATCATAGTTCCCTGGCACCATGTAAAGATTCATATTGGACACATCATAGTTCCCTGGCACCATGTAAAGCTACATATTGAACACATCATAGTTCCCTGGCACCATGTAAAGCTACATACTGGATACATCATAGTTCCCTGGCACCATGTAAAGCTACATATTGGACACATCATACTTCCCTGGCATCATGTAAAGCTACGTATTGGATACATTATAGTTCCCTGGCACCATGAAAAGCTACATATTGGACACATCATAGTTCCCTGGCACCATGTAAAGCTACGTATTGGACACATCATAGTTCCCTGGCACCATGTAAAGCTACATATTGGACACATCATAGTTCCCTGGCACCATGTAAAGCTACATACTGGATACATCATAGTTCCCTGGCACCATGTAAAGCTACATATTGGACACATCATAGTTCCCTGGCACCATGTAAAGCTACATATTGGATACATCATAGTTCCCTGGCACCATGTAAAGATTCATATTGGACACATCATAGTTCCCTGGCACCATGTAAAGCTACATATTGAACACATCATGGTTCCCTGGCACCATGTAAAGCTACATATTGGACACATCATAGTTACCTGGCACCATGTAAAGCTACATATTGGACACATCATGGTTCCCTGGCACCATGTAAAGCTACATATTGGATACATCATAGTTCCCTGGCACCATGTAAAGATTCATATTGGACACATCATAGTTCCCTGGCACCATGTAAAGCTACATATTGGACACATCATACTTACCTGGCACCATGTAAAGCTACATATTGGACACATCATAGTTCCCTGGCACCATGTAAAGCTACATATTGGATACATCATAGTTCCCTGGCACCATGTAAAGATTCATAGTGGACACATCATAGTTCCCTGGCACCATGTAAAGATTCATATTGGATACATCATAGTTCCCTGGCACCATGTAAAGCTACATATTGAACACATCATAGTTCCCTGGCACCATGTAAAGCTACATATTGGATACATCATAGTTCCCTGGCACCATGTAAAGATTCATATTGGACACATCATAGTTCCCTGGCACCATGTAAAGCTACATATTGAACACATCATAGTTCCCTGGCACCATGTAAAGCTACATATTGGACACATCATAGTTACCTGGCACCATGTAAAGCTACATATTGGATACATCATAGTTCCCTGGCACCATGTAAAGATTCATATTGGACACATCATAGTTCCCTGGCACCATGTAAAGCTACATATTGAACACATCATAGTTCCCTGGCACCATGTAAAGCTACATATTGGACACATCATAGTTACCTGGCACCATGTAAAGCTACATATTGGACACATCATAGTTCCCTGTCACCATGTAAAGCTACGTATTGGATACATCATAGTTCCCTGGCACCATGTAAAGCTGCGTATTGGACACATCATAGTTCCCTGGCACTATGTAAAGCTACGTATTGGACACATCATAGTTCCCTGGCACCATGTAAAGCTACGTATTGGATACATCATAGTTCCCTGGCACCATGTAAAGCTGCGTATTGGACACATCATAGTTCCCTGGCACCATGTAAAGCTACGTATTGGATACATCATAGTTACCTGGCACCATATAAAGCTGCATATTGGACACATCATAGTTCCCTGGCACCATGTAAAGCTATGTATTGGATACATCATAGTTCCCTGGCACCATGTAAAGCTACGAATTGGATACATCATAGTTACCTGGCACCATGTAAAGCTACATATTGGACACATCATAGTTCCCTGGCACCATGTAAAGATACATATTGGACACATAATAGTTCCCTGGCACCATGTAAAGCTACATATTGGACACATCATAGTTCCCTGGCACTATGTAAAGCTACATATTGGACACATCATAGTTACCTGGCACCATGTAAAGCTACATATTGGACACATCATAGTTCCCTGGCACTATGTAAAGCTACATATTGGACACATCATAGTTCCCTGGCACCATGTAAAGCTACATATTGGACACATCAGAGTTCCCTGGCACCATGTAAAGCGACATATTGGACACATCATAGTTCCCTGGCACCATGTAAAGCGACATATTGGACACATCATAGTTCCCTGGCACCATGTAAAGCTACATATTTGACACATCATAGTTCCCTGGCACCATGTAAAGCTACGTATTGGACACATCATAGTTACCTGGCACCATGTAAAGCTACATATTGGACACATCATAGTTCCCTGGCACCATGTAAAGCTACATATTGGACACATCATAGTTCCCTGGCACCATGTAAAGCTATATATTGGATACATCATAGTTACCTGGCGCCACGTAAAGCTACGTATTGGATACATCATAGTTCCCTGGCACCATGTAAAGCTACATATTGGATACATCATAGTTCCCTGGCACCATGTAAAGCTACATATTGAACACATCATAGTTCCCTGGCACCATGTAAAGCTACATATTGGATACATCATAGTTCCCTGGCACCATGTAAAGATTCATATTGGACACATCATAGTTCCCTGGCACCATGTAAAGCTACATATTGAACACATCATAGTTCCCTGGCACCATGTAAAGCTACATACTGGATACATCATAGTTCCCTGGCACCATGTAAAGCTACATATTGGACACATCATACTTCCCTGGCATCATGTAAAGCTACGTATTGGATACATTATAGTTCCCTGGCACCATGAAAAGCTACATATTGGACACATCATAGTTCCCTGGCACCATGTAAAGCTACGTATTGGACACATCATAGTTCCCTGGCACCATGTAAAGCTACATATTGGACACATCATAGTTCCCTGGCACCATGTAAAGCTACATACTGGATACATCATAGTTCCCTGGCACCATGTAAAGCTACATATTGGACACATCATAGTTCCCTGGCACCATGTAAAGCTACATATTGGATACATCATAGTTCCCTGGCACCATGTAAAGATTCATATTGGACACATCATAGTTCCCTGGCACCATGTAAAGCTACATATTGAACACATCATGGTTCCCTGGCACCATGTAAAGCTACATATTGGACACATCATAGTTACCTGGCACCATGTAAAGCTACATATTGGACACATCATGGTTCCCTGGCACCATGTAAAGCTACATATTGGATACATCATAGTTCCCTGGCACCATGTAAAGATTCATATTGGACACATCATAGTTCCCTGGCACCATGTAAAGCTACATATTGGACACATCATACTTACCTGGCACCATGTAAAGCTACATATTGGACACATCATAGTTCCCTGGCACCATGTAAAGCTACATATTGGATACATCATAGTTCCCTGGCACCATGTAAAGATTCATAGTGGACACATCATAGTTCCCTGGCACCATGTAAAGATTCATATTGGATACATCATAGTTCCCTGGCACCATGTAAAGCTACATATTGAACACATCATAGTTCCCTGGCACCATGTAAAGCTACATATTGGATACATCATAGTTCCCTGGCACCATGTAAAGATTCATATTGGACACATCATAGTTCCCTGGCACCATGTAAAGCTACATATTGAACACATCATAGTTCCCTGGCACCATGTAAAGCTACATATTGGACACATCATAGTTACCTGGCACCATGTAAAGCTACATATTGGACACATCATAGTTCCCTGTCACCATGTAAAGCTACGTATTGGATACATCATAGTTCCCTGGCACCATGTAAAGCTGCGTATTGGACACATCATAGTTCCCTGGCACTATGTAAAGCTACGTATTGGATACATCATAGTTACCTGGCACCATGTAAAGCTGCGCATTGGACACATCATAGTTCCTTGGCACCATGTAAAGCTACGTATTGGATACATCATAGTTACCTGGCACCATGTAAAGCTGCGTATTGGACACATCATAGTTCCCTGGCACCATGTAAAGCTACGTATTGGATACATCATAGTTACCTGGCACCATGTAAAGCTGCGTATTGGACACATCATAGTTCCCTGGCACCATGTAAAGCTACGTATTGGATACATCATAGTTACCTGGCACCATGTAAAGCTGCGTATTGGACACATCATAGTTCCCTGGCACCATGTAAAGCTACGTATTGGATACATCATAGTTCCCTGGCACCATGTAAATCTGCGTATTGGACACATCATAGTTCCCTGGCACCATGTAAAGCTACGTATTGGATACATCATAGTTACCTGGCACCATGTAAAGCTGCATATTGGACACATCATAGTTCCCTGGCACCATGTAAAACTACGCATTGGATACATCATAGTTCCCTGGCACCATGTAAAGCTACGAATTGGATACATCATAGTTACCTGGCACCATGTAAAGCTACATATTGGACACATCATAGTTCCCTGTCACCATGTAAAGATACATATTGGACACATCATAGTTCCCTGGCACCATGTAAAGCTACATATTGGACACATCATAGTTCCCTGGCACTATGTAAAGCTACATATTGGACACATCATAGCTACCTGGCACCATGTAAAGCTACATATTGGACACATCATAGTTCCCTGGCACCATGTAAAGCTACATATTGGACACATCATAGTTCCCTGGCACCATGTAAAGCTACATATTGGACACATCAGAGTTCCCTGGCACCATGTAAAGCTACATATTGGACACATCATAGTTCCCTGGCACCATGTAAAGCGACATATTGGACACATCATAGTTCCCTGGCACCATGTAAAGCTACATATTGGACACATCATAGTTCCCTGGCACCATGTAAAGCTACGTATTGGACACATCATAGTTACCTGGCACCATGTAAAGCTACATATTGGACACATCATAGTTCCCTGGCACCATGTAAAGCTACATATTGGACACATCATAGTTCCCTGGCACCATGTAAAGCTATATATTGGATACATCATAGTTACCTGGCACCATGTAAAGCTACGTATTGGATACATCATAGTTCCCTGGCACCATGTAAAGCTACATATTGGATACATCATAGTTCCCTGGCACCATGTAAAGCTACATATTGAACACATCATAGTTCCCTGGCACCATGTAAAGCTACATATTGGATACATCATAGTTCCCTGGCACCATGTAAAGATTCATATTGGACACATCATAGTTCCCTGGCACCATGTAAAGCTACATATTGAACACATCATAGTTCCCTGGCACCATGTAAAGCTACATACTGGATACATCATAGTTCCCTGGCACCATGTAAAGCTACATATTGGACACATCATACTTCCCTGGCATCATGTAAAGCTACGTATTGGATACATTATAGTTCCCTGGCACCATGAAAAGCTACGTATTGGATACATCATAGTTACCTGGCACCATGTAAAGCTACATATTGGACACATCATAGTTACCTGGCACCATGTAAAGCTACATATTGGACACATCATAGTTACCGGGCACCATGTAAAGTTACATATTGGATACATCATAGTTCCCTGGCACCATGTAAAGCTACATATTGGACACATCATAGTTCTCTGGCACCATGTAAAGCTACATATTGGACACATCATAGTTACCGGGCACCATGTAAAGTTACATATTGGATACATCATAGTTCCCTGGCACCATGTAAAGCTACATATTGGACACATCATAGTTACCGGGCACCATGTAAAGCTACATATTGGACACATCATAGTTCCCTGGCACCATGTAAAGCTACATATTGGACACATCATAGTTACCGGGCACCATGTAAAGATACATATTGGACACATCATAGTTCCCTGGCACCATGTAAAGCTACATACTGGATACATCATAGTTACCGGGCACCATGTAAAGATACATATTGGACACATCATAGTTTCCTGGCACCATGTAAAGCTACATATTGGATACATCATAGTTACCTGGCACCATGTAAAGATACATATTGGACACATCATAGTCCCCTGGCACCATGTAAAGCTACATATTGGACACATCATAGTTACCGGGCACCATGTAAAGATACATATTGGACACATCATAGTCCCCTGGCACCATGTAAAGCTACATATTGGACACATCATAGTTACCGGGCACCATGTAAAGATACATATTGGACACATCATATTCCCCTGGCACCATGTAAAGCTACATATTGGACACATCATAGTTACCGGGCACCATGTAAAGCTATATATTGGATACATCATAGGCTACATATTGGACACATCATAGTTACCTGGCACCATGTAAAGCTACATATTGGACACATCATAGTTCCCTGGCACCATGTAAAGCTACATATTGGACACATCATAGTCCCCTGGCACCATGTAAAGCTACATATTGGACACATCATAGTTCCCTGGCACCATGTAAAGCTACATATTGGACACATCATAGTGACCTGGCGCCATGTAAAGCTACATATTGGACACATCATAGTCCCCTGGCACCATGTAAAGCTACATATTGGACACATCATAGTTCCCTGGCACCATGTAAAGCTACATATTGGATACATCATAGCTCCCTGGCACCATGTAAAGATACATATTGGACACATCATAGTTCCCTGGCACCATGTAAAGATACATATTGGACACATCATAGTTCCCTGGCACCATGTAAAGCTACATATTGGATACATCATAGTTCCCTGGCACCATGTAAAGATACATATTGGACACATCATAGTTCCCTGGCACCATGTAAAGCTACATATTGTACACATCATAGTTCCCTGGCACCATGTAAAGCTACATATTGGACACATCATAGTTCCCTGGCACCATGTAAAGCTACATATTGGAGACATCATAGTTCCCTGGCACCATGTAAAGATACATATTGGACACATCATAGTTCCCTGGCACCATGTAAAGCTACATATTGGACACATCATAGTTCCCTGGCACCATGTAAAGCTACATATTGGACACATCATAGTTCCCTGGCACCATGTAAAGCTACATATTGGATACATCATAGTTCCCTGGCACCATGTAAAGCTACATATTGGATATATCATAGTTCCCTGGCACAATGTAAAGCTACATATTGGACACATCATAGTTCCCTGGCACCATGTAAAGCTACATATTGGACACATCATAGTTCCCTGGCACCATGTAAAGCTACATATTGGATATATCATAGTTCCCTGGCACCATGTAAAGCTACATATTGGACACATCATAGTTCCCTGGCACCATGTAAAGCTACATATTGGACACATCATAGTTCCCTGGCACCATGTAAAGCTACATATTGGACACATCATAGTTCCCTGGCACCATTGCCAAGACCATTCCTTCCTTACCTTTTCTCTTGGTGCAGGTGGCAGGAGATAATCATCATTTTCTGATACTTTGTTAGGAGATGTGTATGCTATATTTGTCTTTATGACTGTGATGTGGATTGTGGTCAGTTTGTTTGAGCTATTAGAAGATCTTGTGGTACCACTCTTTATAATCCACGTCCATGAGGTGTGTGGATATTTAGTATGATCACCTGGCTGTACCTTTGGACTTCAGAATCCTTTTTCCTTGATTGACCTACATACTTTGGTCCTACTCCTACTACCTTTGGCTGACACGACTCGCAGCCAGGGCTGGCGTTAGGGGTAGGCAGACGAGGCAGCTGCTTAGGGACCCCGCTCCTCCAGGGACCCCCAGCCAGTGGCGTGCTACTTATAGCGGCACACCACGCGGCCACTATGGGGCCCATAAGAGGGACCCGGCACCGCACACCCCCATCGCGCATTCAACTTATCAGCATCATAGATGCCGATACAGTTGAAAGCAGTGATGGAGGAGCGAGCGTCAGCTGATGCTCCCTCTTTCATCACTCCCACTCTGTTTGTGACTCAGCAGGCGCACGACATGTTGTGCTAGCAGTGGAGCTGCTGAGACCAGTGTAGAGCCTGGAGCAATGCGGAGAACAAAGAGAAGAGGTGAGTATTGTGTGTGTGTCTGTATTATATGTGTGTGTGTGTTTGCATTATAGTCTGTGTGCCTCTGTATTATATTATGTGTGTGGGCTGTACTACACTGTGTATGTGTGGGCTGCATTATAGAATGTGTATATGTGTGTCTCTACATTATACAATGTGTGTTGGGGGCTGCACTATACTGTGTGGGGACGCTGCACAATACTGTGTGTGTCTGCATTATATTATGTGTGTGGGCTGCATTATACTCTGAGGAGGCGGCATTATTCTTTGAGGGGGACTGTATTATACTCTGAGGGGGGCTGCATTATACTCTGTGTGTGGGGCTGCATTATACTCTTTGTGTGTGGGGCTGCATTATACTCTGAGGGGGGCTGCATTATACTTTGAGGGGGGCTGCATGATACTCTGGGGTTGCATTATACTCTATGAGGGGGGCTGCATTATGCTGTGTGTGGGGCTGCATTATACTTTATGAGGGGGCTGCATTATACTCTAAGGGGGCTGCAGTTTACTGTTTGTGGGGCTGCATTATACTCTGAGGAGGCTGCATTATACTCTGTGTGTGGGGCTGCATTATTCTCTATGAGGGGGCTGCATTATACTCTGTGTGAGGGGTGCTGCATCATACTCTAAGGGGGGCTGCATTATACTCTATCAATGACCATGGGGCCGTGCATTTATACTATATGTACTATAAGGGACCTGCATTATTCTGTATCGAGGACTATCTGTCCCCATCATTCTTTCTCAGCTGGTGTAAAGAAACTCGGGAACAAGCGTCAAACGACTTCAATATCGTCGCTCACACTCGTTTAACGAAGTGAGATCAGCCCATGTAAATACAATCCGAAATGTTTCTGTGTGATGGTGCAATATGTCAGCATTTGTGGCCCCACTTTAAACTTTTGCTCAGGGCCCCACTTTGTCTAAATCCAGCCCTGCTTGCAGCACAAAAGATTTGTTTTCTGCAGACAACTTTAAATGACCATCAAGCGGTAAATACATTATGGATCAGCAGTCACTTAAACACCTATTCACACAGAAAGACCGTGGTTCAGACATGCACTTAGCGATCTGTAATAGACCCTGGAGTGTGCACAGGCTGCGATTGTTCTCATCTGCACATGCCCTGTTTACACAGGATGAAGCGCTGCCGAGGATGATGATCTTTTGTGCAACACAGATGAGTCAAACCATGGGCGTAACTATAGTAGGTGCTGGGGTTGCAATTACACCTGTGTCCTGTTGACTTGGGGGGCCCAAAGGTTCCTATAGGACAATAGAAAACTCTTTTACAATTGAAGACCTGTGATAATTGTGGGCCCTGCTGGAGATTTTGCATTGGGGCCCACAGGCTTCAAGTTACGCCATTGAGTAAAACACTCATTCGAGAAAATTAGACTGCATGAATATCGCAAAAAGGCCGGGGTCACACTAGACCGTAATACGGACGAGTGCAATGCGATAAAAAATCGCATAGCACTCGTCCCAATGTTAATCTATGGGGCAGCTCCCATCATCCGATATTTTCTCGGCCGTATTCAGGATCCGAGTGAAATCGCAGCATGCTGCGATTGTCAGCGTTTCTCGGCCGAGAATCGCCAATGAAAGTCTATGGGGGTGAGAAAAAATAGCACAGCACACGGACCATTAGTGTGACTTGCGAGAAATTCTCAGGCATTGGGCAGGTGACAGGAAAGGCTCAGCCATTATTTGCTCATTTTGCAAGTGTGTGAGAAAATCTCACCACACGGATGCCATACGGATGTCACACGGATGTCACACGGATCATTTGATGCGAGAAAATCGCATCCTCGCACTGCACACGGATCACTGTTTTGGTAACATTTGTGCGATTCTCGTCCGTGAAAAACGGACCGTTTTTTTATACGTTGTGTGTGTCCCCGGCCAAAGTGTGTCCCTAGGAATCCTTAATCGCTATAATCCTGCAGTGTAAATTGACCTTTTAGAGTTCTAATATGGAGTCTCGTAGAAGTGCACTTTATCTATTGACTTTGCAAGAATGAGGCTATAGATACAAAGTATCCAAAGCAAACTCCATAGTGCTCAGGTAACGAAGTGCACTTTATCTATTCACACTGCAAGAATGAGTCTACAGATACAAAGTATCCAAAGCAAACTCCATAGTGCACAGGTAACAAAGTGCACTTTATCTATTCACACTGCAAGAATGAGTCTACAGATACAAAGTATCCAAAGCAAACTCCATAGTGCACAGGTAACAGAGTGCACTTTATCTATTCACACTGCAAGAATGAGTCTACAGATACAAAGTATCCAAAGTAAACTCCATAGTGCACAGGTAACAGAGTGCACTTTATCTATGCACTAAGCAAGAATGAGTCTACAGATACAAAGTATCCAAAGTAAACTCCATAGTGCACAGGTAACAGAGTGCACTTTATCTATTCACACTGCAAGAATGAGTCTACAGACACAAAGTATCCAAAGTAAACTCCATAGTGCACAGGTAACGAAGTGCACTTTATTCACACTGCAAGAATGAGTCTACAGATACAAAGTATCCAAAGCAAACGCCATAATGCACAGGTAACGAAGTGCACTTTATCTATTCACACTGCAAGAATGAGTCTACAGATACAAAGTATCCAAAGTAAACTCCATAGTGCACAGGTAACAGAGTGTACTTTATCTATTCACACTGCAAGAATGAGTCTACAGACACAAAGTATCCAAAGTAAACTCCATAGTGCACAGGTAACGAAGTGCACTTTATCTATTCACACTGCAAGAATGAGTCTACAGATACAAAGTATCCAAAGCAAACTCCATAGTGCACAGGTAACAAAGTGCACTTTATCTATTCACACTGCAAGAATGAGTCTACAGATACAAAGTATCCAAAGCAAACTCCATAGTGCACAGGTAACAGAGTGCACTTTATCTATTCACACTGCAAGAATGAGTCTACATATACAAAGTATCCAAAGCAAACTCCATAGTGCACAGGTAACAAAGTGCACTTTATCTATTCACACTGCAAGAATGAGTCTACAGATACAAAGTATCCAAAGCAAACTCCATAGTGCACAGGTAACAAAGTGCACTTTATCTATTCACACTGCAAGAATGAGTCTACAGATACAAAGTATCCAAAGCAAACTCCATAGTGCACAGGTAACAGAGTGCACTTTATCTATTCACACTGCAAGAATGAGTCTACAGATACAAAGTATCCAAAGCAAACTCCATAGTGCACAGGTAACAAAGTGCACTTTATTCACACTGCAAGAATGAGTCTACAGACACAAAGTATCCAAAGTAAACTCCATAGTGCACAGGTAACAGAGTGCACTTTATCTATGCACTAAGCAAGAATGAGTCTACAGATACAAAGTATCCAAAGTAAACTCCATAGTGCACAGGTAACGAAGTGCACTTTTTCTATTCACACTGCAAGAATGAGTCTACAGATACAAAGTATCCAAAGTAAACTCCATAGTGCACAGGTAACAGAGTGCACTTTATCTATTCACACTGCAAGAATGAGTCTACAGACACAAAGTATCCATAGTAAACTCCATAGTGCACAGGTAACGAAGTGCACTTTATCTATTGACTTTGCAAGAATGAGTCTACAGATACAAAGTATCCAAAGTAAACTCCATAGCTGCACAGGAAATGAATCCTTCTGTACGGAGCATCATTGTCCTCTGTAAGCTCCCTCCTATGATACGAGACCAGAGCCAGTACAATGTCGGTACTCGTCTAGTCTCTGCTATTATCAGCTGTGTATTGTTTCATTCTTCATTTTGTTGAAACATAATTGATACAATGTTCTAAGCGAACATTTATCTCTCAGCTTTCCATGTCTCTATTTCTCCTCTGTTATCTGTTACTATGTGATCTGACAGCAGAATGATGTAGGGGCCGAGACCCTGATTCCAGCCATGTATAACTTAGTTTTCTGGGTGCAGCAGTTGTGATAGAATTTCTGTTTTGTCTGCTGCAGATCTAGCAGGACTCAAATGCTGATCCCTGTATAACCCTTCCCACATCACTGATTGGCTGGTTTCTGTATATACGGTATATTGACAGAGCTGCTAATTAGTGGTGGAAGTGGGACTAGACCAGAAGACATGAGACACCTAATCCTGTAGTGATAATCTCCTGCTAATAAAACACTGATTGTATTGAAACAGCAAAACACACTTTAGTAAGTGATACATCACTGGAATCAGGAAATCAGCCTCTATATCAGATTACATACCAAAAAATCTGCTGACAAATTGCTTTTAATGTTTTTACAAAACTTGACATTGTTACATTTCTCACCAGAGAAGTGGACCTTCCAGTTTGGGCTTGACTATTCTGAGTGCAGAAGCTTAGAAATCCCTCTTTAAAGATGACCTGTCCGTTGCCATAAATATATATTATTCTTTGAGCTGATCGGAATCTGGCACCGTTTTTTCTGCATTTATCCATTTCTGAGATTTGACCCCCTCTTCCTTGTATGTTAGTCGAGCCTTCTTAGCCATCTGGGCGTGTAACTCAGGAAGATACCCATAGAAAACATGGATTTTCAGACTTTGACATCAAGCAGAGATCTTACAAATATTGAAGAATTGAAGCAAATAATTATAAAGCTCTGGACGAGCCCTTTAATAATTATCGTTATCTTTTATTGTGCTATGAAGCGAGGAGTAAACTGGGGCGATGCAGGGTAACACCCGGCTGATACAGTGTAACGCTGCTCTGTGTGAACTTGTCAAAGGCTCGATTTATCATCCCTGGGAGGAACAGAGAACTCAATTTACTCTGTCAGCTTCTCTGCAAATCAACTTAGAGCAAAGTTTCTTTGCAAAGAAACAATGTTATCTTCAATCAGGGGTTTTATATGGAGAGAATCTATTGTAGGGGAGGGCGGTATATAAGAAGCACTGGAGGGGGGTGTAAAGAATTTTCTCCTAAAATCCCGGCCGAGCAGTGGATTTTGGTTGGCGGGAAATCTGATTGTATTGCCTTACTCCATTTACAATGGAACTGGTCCAATAAATGTAGCAGAGTTAGGTTTGTAATTTTGGTTTTGGAAATTTTTGGAGCTGTTATCGAAACGAATGGAGATAGCCACATGGTCTGCCATTTCTCCAGTGGTGTCACTAGAATCTGATAGAACCTAGTACATAATTTACACCTGCACCCCCACCAGCATATTGGTCAGATGCATGGGCCCTTGTCGCCTTCTAAATCCTATAAAGACGTATGGGTTCACCCCCCCATGTAATCACGTCCTTTATCCTGTACTAATGTCACCCATCCAGGGTCCCTTCTGGTACTAATGTCCCCCATCTTGTGCCATTTCCAGTGATAAAGTCCCCTACTCTGGTGTAATGTCCCCAATTTTATCCCTTATCAGTAATATATGTCTCTCATTCTGGGCACTTTCTTAGAATAATGTCCCTAATTTTGGTACAATGTCCCCATCCAGTTCCCTTCCAATAATAATGACCCCTATTCCTGGTAAAATGTCCTCCACCCTTATCCCTTCCTGCAATAATGTTTTCCATTTTAGCCACTTCCAGGTATAATGTCTTTAAACAACATCCCTTCCTGTAATAATGTTCTCCATCCTGGCCCCTTTCAGGTATAATGTCATCCATCCTCACTCCTTCCTGTAATAATGTCCCCATCCTGGCCCCTTCCAATAATAATGCCCCCAATACTGGGCCCCTTCCTCGTATAATGTTGTCTATTCTGTGCCCCTACCAGTAATAATGTGCCCCATCCTGTTACAATGGCCTCTTTCAGTACCCTTCCAATAATAATGACCCCCATGCAGGGCCCCTTCCTGGTATAATGTCCTCCATCCTCACCCCCCTGTAATAATGTCCTCCATTTTGTTCTCTTCCAGTTATAATGTCCTCCATCCTCACCCCTTCATGTAATAATGTCCCCCATCCTGGCCCCTTTCAGATATAATGTCCTCCATTTTCACCCCTTCCTTTAGTAATGTCCCCATCCTGGCTCGTTCCACTTATAATGCCCTCCATCCTCACCCCTTCCTTGTATAATGTCCCCCCTGGCACCTTCCAGTAATAATGCCCCCCATCCTGGGCCCCTTCCTTGTATAATGTCGCCACTCCTGGGCACATCCTTTAATAATGTCTCCATCCTCGTATCTTCCAGTAATAATGTCCCTCATCCTGGACCCCGTCCTTGTATAATGTCACCGCTCTTGGGCCCCTTTCTTGTATAATGTCACCACTCCTGGGCTCCTTCCTTGTATAATGTCACCACTCCTGGGCCCCTTCCTTGTATAATGTCGCCACTCCTGGGCCCCTTCCTTGTATAATGTCACCACTCCTAGGCCCCTTCCTTGTATAATGTCGCCACTCCTGGGCCCCTTTCTTGTATAATGTCACCACTTCTGGGCCCTTTCCTTGTATAATGTCACCACTCCTGGGCCCCTTCCTTGTATAATGTCACCACTCCTGGGCCCCTTCCTTGTATAAGGTCTCCTCCTGGTATCTTCCAGTAATAATGTCCCTCATCCTGGGCTCCTTCCTTATATAATGTCACCACTCCTGGGCCCTGTCCTTGTATAATGTCGCCACTCCTGGGCCCCTTCCTTGTATAATGTCACCACTCCTGGGCCCCTGCCTTGTATAATGTCACCACTCCTGGGCCCCTGCCTTGTATAATGTCGCCACTCCTGGGCACATCCTTTAATAATGTCTCCATCCTCGTATCTTCCAGTAATAATGTCCCTCATCCTGGACCCCGTCCTTGTATAATGTCACCGCTCCTGGGCCCCTTCCTTGTATAATGTCACCACTCCTGGGCCCCTTCCTTGTATAATGTCACCACTCCTGGGCCCCTTCCTTGTATAATGTCACCACTCCTGGGCTTCTTCCTTGTATAATGTCGCCACTCCTGGGCCCCTTGCTTGTATAATGTCACCACTCCTGGGCCCCTTCCTTGTATAATGTCACCACTCCTAGGCCCCTTCCTTGTATAATGTCACCACTCCTGGGCCCCTTCCTTGTATAATGTCACCACTCCTGGGCCTCTTCCTTGTATAATGTCGCCACTCCTGGGCCCCTTGCTTGTATAATGTCGCCACTCCTGGGCCCCTTGCTTGTATAATGTCGCCACTCCTGGGCCCCTTCCTTGTATAATGTCGCCACTCCTGGGCCCCTTCCTTGTATAATGTCGCCACTCCTGGGCCCCTTTCTTGTATAATGTCGCCACTCCTGGGCCCCTTTCTTGTATAATGTCGCCACTCCTGGGCCCCTTCCTTGTATAATGTCACCACTCCTGGGCCCCTTCCTTGTATAATGTCGCCACTCCTGGGCCCCTTCCTTGTATAATATCTCCTCCTGGTATCTTCCAGTAATAATGTCCCTCATCCTGGGCCCCTTCCTTGTATAATGTCACCACTCCTGGGCCCCGTCCTTGTATAATGTCACCACTCCTGGGCCCCTTCCTTGTATAATGTCACCACTCCTGGGCCCCTGCCTTGTATAATGTCGCCACTCCTGGGCACATCCTTTAATAATGTCTCCATCCTCGTATCTTCCAGTAATAATGTCCCTCATCCTGGACCCCGTCCTTGTATAATGTCACCGCTCCTGGGTCCCTTCCTTGTATAATGTCACCACTCCTGGGCCCCTTCCTTGTATAATGTCGCCACTCCTGGGCCCCTTCCTTATATAATGTCACCACTCCTGGGCCCCTTCCTTGTATAATGTCACCACTCCTGGGCCCCATCCTTGTATAATGTCACCACTACTGGGCCCCTTCCTTGTATAATGTCACCACTACTGGGCCCCTTCCTTATATAATGCCACCACTACTGGGCCCCTTCCTTGTATAATGTCTCCTCCTGGTATCTTCCAGTAATAATGTCCCTCATCCTGGGCCCCTTCCTTGTATAATGTCTCCTCCTGGGCCGCTTCCTTGTATAATGTCTCCTCCTGGGCCCCTTCCTTGTATAATGTCGCCACTCCTGGGCCCCTTCCTTGTATAATGTCACCGCTCCTGGGCCCCTTCCTTGTATAATGTCACCGCTCCTGGGCCCCTTCCTTGTATAATGTCACCGCTCCTGGGCCCCTTCCTTGTATAATGTCTCCTCCTGGTATCTTCCAGTAATAATGTCCCTCATCCTGGGCCCCTTCCTTGTATAATGTCCCTCATCCTGGACCCCTTCCTTGTATAATGTCACAACTCCTGGACCCCTTCCTTGTATAATGTCACAACTCCTGGGTGCATCCTGTAATAAAGCTCCCTGTTCTGCTGCTGTCTGCTAAAACGCATTTAAAAATAAAAAAATATTTTTCTACCTTTCCCACAATGCGCGCTGTCCTTTTCCATAGCCGGCACAGAGGCCAGCAGCTGACTTTGGCATCCTGCTATGGGCGATTCTTGACATCACTGGTATGTGCCTGTGACTGGCACGCTGACGTCAGCTGCTGACATCTGATTGGTCGGCGGACTGTATTGGGGTGCAGGGACCCAGCGGATGCACAATAGACCCTGGTGTCAGCGGGCCCCCCTCGCACAGAGCCCAGTCAGGGTCTCAGCCTCTTTGACCACAATTGTTACACCCCTGCACTTATCTCAGAGAGTTAATAAGACACAGGAGTAACATTGAAAATTCAATGATGTCTGTAAAGTGCTGTTTAAATTATTGACGCTACATAAGTGTATAAAACAAATAAAAATAAGTACAATTCTGGACAAACATTCCGTTTTCTGCCCTTGCCTAATGTCTAACTTCCCTGGCAAAGATGCAGTGGCTTGTTGACACCTTTTTAGGCAACCGGTCACTGGGGTTCATGTCCCACCAGCCCCTCCAGAAGTTCCACCTTTTATGCCAAAATATCTATTTGTCTTCTTGGCCTTAGCTCAAAGTGACAAAGTGTTTTCCATATTTGTATCTACAGTAAATGCTCTGCAGTCTCCAAATATTTGCTGTTCAGGTTTATTACAATTGTATCCAGTCTATGTGAGCAAAACATAATGGACTCCAGACTGACACTAAGTATTTCTGCACTAATAAACTGTTGCAAATCAGGACAGGAAAGAATTGATACAAAGCGACAGCTGTGAAACGTATTCATTCTGTACAGGTTTTCTGCCTTGTTACAAGAAGCAAAGATTCTGAAAATGATAAAGAATTGATACAAAGTATGTTAGAACGTTGTAGAACTTCTCATTATCCATTCAATTCAGTGTTATTTACATAAACCAGGAAAATCCCTTTAAATGTTTTATTCAGCTCTGCTACATCTGCAGCCCCTAGCTAGTACATAGTAACAATGTTAATTAGTATGCGACTAGAGAATCTTAAAGTCTCCTAATCAGAAATATTCAGATGTCTTCTATACTAATACCAGCAGAACATTCTGTAATTCGCTTTATCACATGCAGCTGCTTGTAATGTCACCACGACCCCAAGTATCGGAGGATTCGGAACATTCATTAGAGCGCCTCTTACAACCCAGTAATCCCAACATCTCAGCATCTTATTTTCTAATATTAAAAGTATCTCTGCGAGAGGCGCGACGTGAGCGCAGAGCCGGCAGGATGTGTCTTGGTGACTTAGCACAACAAGCCGTATTTATCTTATTAAGTATACCACATTAACCTTGCAAATATGCTAATGAAATAATTCTGCTGCTTCAACAAGTATGGAAGGATTCGCATTTGCATTTTTTTTTTACATTATTAATACTTGAGGCTTTTGGGGGGATAATGTTGCAGAGTATGGAAAACAACAAATTAACATTATGTTATCCCCTGGTCCAAGTGTGGCCAGTCCTGTACCTCATCTCCTGGTCCCAGTGTGGCCAGTCCTGTACCTCATCTCCTGGTCCCAGTGTGGCCAGTCCTGTACCTCATCTCCTGGTCCCAGTGTGGCCAGTCCTGTACCTCATCCCCTGGTCCCAGCGTGCTCAGTGCCTGAACCTTGTTCCCTGGTCCCATAGCAGCCATCACCTGAACCTTGTCCCCTGGTCCAAAGGACAATTCCTTAACCTTGTCCCCTGGTCCTGTAGCGGCCAGGGCCTTAACCTTGTCCTCTGGTCCCGGATGGGCCAGTGCCTAAACCTTGTTCCCTGGTTCCGGAGCGACCAGTGTCTGAACCCTGTCCCCTGATCCCGGAGCGACCAGTGCCTGAACCCTGTCCCCTGATCCCGGAGCGGCCAGTGCCTGAACCCTGTCCCCTGATCCCGGAGCGACCAGTGTCTGAACCCTGTCCCCTGATCCCGGAGCGGCCAGTGCCTGAACCCTGTCCCCTGATCCCGGAGCGACCAGTGTCTGAACCCTGTCCCCTGATCCCGGAGCGACCAGTGTCTGAACCCTGATCCCGGAGCGACCAGTGTCTGAACTCTGTCCCCTGATCCTGGAGCGACCAGTGTCTGAACACTGTCCCCTGATCCCGGAGCGACCAGTGTCTGAACCCTGTCCCCTGATCCCGGAGCGACCAGTGTCTGAACCCTGTCCCCTGATCCCGGAGCGACCAGTGTCTGACACTGTCCCCTGATCCCGGAGCGACCAGTGTCTGAACCCTGTCCCCTGATCCCGGAGCGACCAGTGTCTGAACCCTGTTCCCTGATCCCGGAGCGACCAGTGTCTGAACCCTGTCCCCTGATCCCGGAGCGACCAATGTCTGAAGTTGAACCCTGTCCCCTGATCGCGGAGTGGCCAGTGCCTGAATCCTGTCCCCTGATCCTGGAGCGACCAGTGTCTGAAGTTGAACCCTGTCCCCTGATCCCGGAGTGGCCAGTGCCTAAACCCTGTCCCCTGATCCCGGAGCGACCAGTGTCTGAAGTTGAACCCTGTCCCCTGATCCCGGAGTGGCCAGTGCCTAAACCCTGTCCCCTGATCCCGGAGCGACCAGTGTCTGAAGTTGAACCCTGTCCCCTGATCCCGGAGTGGCCAGTGCCTAAACCCTGTCCCCTGATCCCGGAGCGACCAGTGTCTGAAGTTGAACCCTGTCCCCTGATCCCGGAGTGGCCAGTGCCTGAACCTTGTCCCCTGATCCCAAAGTGGCCAGTGCCTGAACCCTGTCCCCTGATCCCAGAGGGGCCAGTGCCTGAACCCTGTCCCCTGATCCCGGAGCGACCAGTGTCTGAACCCTGTCCCCTGATCCCGGAGTGGTCAGTGCCTGAACCCTGTCCATTGGTCCCCGAGCAGCCTGTGCCTGAACATTGTCCCCAGCTCCTGGAGTGGCCAGTCTTTTTCCCAAAGTCCCCTGGCCTCAGTGCTGCCAGTGCATGAAAATAATTCCCCGTCCATGAGTGGCCTGACCCTGATCCTGAATCCTAGACCGGTGTGTCTGAACTAAGTCCTTACGTAGTGTCAGCCTACTTGATCCCTGGGTTAGCAGCTGCAGTAGCGGCTTCTGGTGGAATTGGGCTAGGATGTAGGATTTGGACATAGACATTAATTTCCCACGATGAGAAATTAGATCAGCTATTTGGTCTTCTTGATCTGCGGGGGAAGGTTCATCCAGCACTGGCCCTTCCTGTCCTTGGATGGAGATGTGGGATAAAAATTTGGTTTTCTTGTCCTTAATTGAAAAGATAAGTGTTTTCGGCCAGTAATGATACATTGAAACAATAGCTTATTGTTTTGGGATTGAGTGGTGAGACAAGTAGTTGTAACTCACATCCTTGGATGGAGAGATGTATAAGCAATTGGTTTTTATCTCCAAAGTTAGGAATGTAGGACAATGAATAGGTCTTTATGGCCTGGGATGGGATATGGGAAACAGGCTTGGCGCCATCATATTCGGACAAGCACTGGCCACTGATTTGCTTTTGATAGTAAAATGGGATAATCATTGGATTTTCATGTTTTAGATCAGGAAGGTAGGACAACAATGTGGCTTCGTGCACTGGGATGGAAAATTAAGACAAGCTCCATATCTTCATGTCCTAGGATGGAGACATGGGACATCTAAGGGCTACTCATGTCCTTGAATGAAGAAGTGGGATAAATAACTAGTTTTCATGTCCTAGATTTGGGAGGTGCAGTAAGTCATGGGTCTTTTGGATGTGACTTGGTGGGACACTGGGATGGACATTGAGACAATCTCTGTTCCTCCGTGTTCTGGGATGGAGATGTGGGATAAACACTGGTCACTAATGGATGGAGAGGTGGGATTACATTGAGTTTTCATCTCCTAGATCAGGGAGTCATAGCAATTAATGGATCTTTTGGATGAGATGTTGAGATGGGACATTGAAGCAAGCTCTGTACCCTCGTCTTGGGATGGACAGGTGGAATAGGGGTTGGCCACTCATCTCTTTGTACGGGAAGAGAAGACAAACACTAAGTGTTACAGTTTTAGGACAAAGAAAGCGTGCACGTGAGACGTGGACAAGGGACGGCCACAGGACAAGGGGTACAGCAGTAACCAGCAGGCAGGCACAAAGATAACAATAACACTGACTAAGAATATACACAGGTACAGTTACACAGAATTAACAGTTATATGCACGCAAAATACAATGCGATTAACCCTTTCTATGCATAAATCAATAAAGTGACAATGTTGTTCCAGATCTTTAGTAATCGCCTACTCAGAGCAGTTTTTGAATTGTCTCTTACAGAAGAGGCCTTTGATCCTAGCTATACTCAGATGTAAGATGCTACCGGTATGTCCTGAGATTAAATTAGAAGAGACCTTGCTGGACTGAGTCCCAATCAGAAACACCTTCTTGAAGCTGTTAGGGAATGCCGATCTCTCCAACACAGGGCTTCCCTAAGTCCTTTGAGATAGAAATGCCATCTTGAAGCTCTTGGGGATTGCTGATCTGTCCAACACAGAGCTTCCTCAAGTCCTTTGAGATAGAAATGCCATCTTTAAGCTGATAGGGAATGCCGGTCTCTCCAACACAGGGCTTCCCTATGTCCTTAGAGACAGGAGCGCCGACTTGAAGCTCTTAGGGAATGCTGATCTCTCCAATGCATGACTTCACTAAATTCTTAGAGATACAAATGCTGTCTTGAAGCTCTTAGGGAATGACGATCTCTCCAATGCAGGGCTTCCCTAAGTCCTTTGAGATAGAAATGCCATCTTGAAGATCTTGGGGAATGCCAATCTGTCCAAAACAGAGCTTCCTCAAGTCCTTTGAGATAGAAATGCCATCTTTAAGCTTATAGGAAATGCCGATCTCTACAATGCATGACTTCACTAAATCCTTAGAGATAGAAACGCTGTCCTGAAGCTCTTAGGGAATGACGATCTCTCCAACACAGGGCTTCCCTATGTCCTTAGAGACAGGAGTGCAGTCTTGAAGCTCTTAGGGAATGCTGATCTCGCCAATGCATGACTTCACTAAATCCTTAGAGATAGAAATGCTGTCTTGAAGCTCTTAGGGAATGACGATCTCTCCAATGCAGGGCTTCCCTAAGTCCTTTGAGATAGAAACACCATCTTGAAGCTCTTAGGGAATGCTGATCTCTCCAAAGCAGGGCTTGCCTAAGTCCTTGGAGATAAGTTTACATCATGAATATCCAA